>NC_092458.1:90850906-91505196 GCF_047495875.1 Pithys albifrons albifrons
GTAATGAAGCAGTCC
Source organism: Pithys albifrons albifrons (assembly GCF_047495875.1). Lineage (NCBI taxonomy): Eukaryota > Metazoa > Chordata > Aves > Passeriformes > Thamnophilidae > Pithys > Pithys albifrons. Next base: position 90,850,922 of record NC_092458.1, read on the forward strand.
AGGCAGCAGACCTCTGGACTGGCCTCTATCATAAAGTGTCCCAGTTTCAGGGAAACCTATGTTTTTACCAAGTCCAGAGGAGAGGATTCCTCCTCAAAAATCTTATTAAACTTAAAAGAACTTTAATTAGAAAATGTATATAAGAAGGATAGCTGTTCTCACCTACTATATATATAGAGATACAACTATTGACAGACCAGAGCATACTACTGGCCCAGCACCAAAGGAACAACCCCCAAAAACTGTAGCTTCCTTCTGGTGCAATTATATTTACAGACAGTGGCAGTGTCACACTTTGGCAGGCCGTGAGATGAATTCTCAGTCTTTTCCCAGTGAGACAGAGACAAGGGGGAGCAATGTATGACTCACATAGGGGCAGGATGGAGCCTTTTCCGTGGGGAAGAGCAGACAGTCTCTCTGTCTTTGTCCTTTGTTCAAAGAAGGAAATGCTGGGAGTTGAGGGGTGGTGGTAGTTCCCAGAAATCTCCTTGCAGTCAAAGTCAGTCCCCAGAAAAAAAAAAGGGTCTGCAGTGTATCCTGAAGCAGCCGTGATCCTTCTCTCTCTCTCTCTGAAGCTCAGGGTGCCCAGAGATGGAGGGGGGAAGGCAAAGAGCAGAGCCAGAAGGAGCTCTCAACAGCTCATCAGTGACTTCTCATTCAACAGCTGCCCAAAATGAAGTGAAGCCAGAACACAGGAAGAGCCTCTCCTCCCAGGTGCTGGGAGCGTGTTCCTCAACTATGCCCCACAATTAAGTTGGAATCTAGAGTCATCAACCTCTCCTTTGTTCTCAGTCCTGGCACTTCAACCCCAAAAGCTTTGTGCTGGTAGGGTGAAAAAAATTCCCTGAAAGACACCCCCCCCCCCCCCTTCTTTGTTTGAACTTTTAACATAAGGCAATGCTGGATGATATTAGGAGGCAATTTCTTCATATCACCTCACCCTCTACTACTGAGCATTGGCAGCACCTGCACATTTCAGGGCTGATGAGCAAGAGATTTCCTTAGCATGTGCCAGACTTGGCAGACTCAATATGTTGTTTGCTACAGCTGCTGGTTGAAGTCCTGGTCCTATGTTGTATAACTTATCCTAATAGAACACAGTTTCTGTCTTGAAGAGCTGCAGACAATTAACATGCCTTCTCTTGAAGCCTGCTATAGGAATGTAGCCTATTCACCTGTTGATCAATAGTAGTAGTAGGAAACACTAAATTGGCTGGAGGGAAGTGGCCTATGTGTAAAACAGGTCCTTGAGAGTGAGGGAAGCCAGAGTTGGCTCTGCTCTCTTTCTTCCTAACCAAAGGAAAATAGGAGGCGAAGACAGATTGGCAGCTCTCAAATAATAACTTACAAGGACTGCCTGCTGTTCTCCTGTAATAACCCAGTGTATACCTGATGCTTACTTTTCTGTGGCCTCTAGAGGGATCAATCTACCAGCACTGACCTGGACTTTTGCATCTAACTGGAAGCCATTGTGAGAGCTGCTGACTGAACATCCAACAGAATGTCTTTGTTCAGTAGCAATTCCCACTCTCCTCTGGTGGAACCATATTCTGGATAGGAAGGGATTGTTGAAGGTCTTTCTATAAAATCTTATCTCTTTTATTCATGGTAAAGTAGGATTGGGGTAAATAATATAAAATATGATAAGCCTCCCTTGAGAAAGGCACTAAAATAGATTTGTGACTCTTTTGGATATTTAAGATAAAAGAAATCAAATGAGTGAAAGAAATGAAGTAGAAACACCTTTACCTTTTGCACCTGTGCTTCTTAACTTAAATGAGAATGAAAACTTTTCCTTATGTCCCTTGGATTTCTCTAGTGAGATTTCCATGAAGGTATACTCTTTCATCTTTTTTCCCACACCCTCCCCGTATCAGGGATGGGTGGTCATGAAGGGGCTTGAATTTCCATCTGAAGTCATGCCTTTTTAACACTTCTTCAATGTTTCTTTTCTGCTTTCTCCTGTGCAGAAGGCTGTAGACCACAGGATGTATCAGCTGGTGGCAGACAGCAATGTGAGAAGCCAAAATATTAGGACTGTTGCACAGTGTAGCATTTTCAAATAACTTATTGGAAAACTTGTTCAGGAGAGGCATTAAGGATAGCTCATCCTGACCTTCTGAGGATGTAAAGAATGCAGGTGATTTGACAAACTCTTTTCTCTGCAAGTTGCCTCTGAAAAGTGCTTAATTGCTAGCATTTCTGCTTTGGTGGAGAGTACATCATAGCAGGCTCTTAATAAACTGATAAGCTTCATCTTATTTGAAGCTTCTCTACCACCTGCATAAGGCCTTCTGCTCTGGTTATAAAGAAAAGCCATACAGAAACTGAGGGTGTTTGGTAGAATCCCTCTGATACTTCTGTACTTCTGTAGTAACACTGGTTTTTTTGGAGGTGGGGGGAGGGTGTAGTGGTAGTGCTGTAGGTTTAAGCTCTGCTTTTGTGTCATTTTTATGATAACATCAAGATACACCCCAATACTCTGCAGAAATCCTGTGGAGCTCTATGTTGAAAACAGCCTGAGCTTGTTCCTGATTTTAAAATTGGTTCTTTAAGACTGTCATTTAACTTCTGCCTATTGAACCAGATTTTACTGTTTTCATGTCAGTCTTTTAGATGGCTAAAACTATGGTGGCTAACCCCACAGTTTTAGTTCCTCCCAAGTCATCTGCTAAAGATTAAGGTTCATCTGAGCTTTTGCAAATGATGAAATAGTGTGTTATGCAAGGGTTAATGTGGGACTAATAGCCTGTGTGGATTCACTTCACTTCCTTCTGCTTCCTATTTACTTTCACTGTAGTGCATCAGCCCGTGTCTAAGATGCTGTGAAGTCCTGCATACCTCACTGACCTTCTGAGGGGTAAAAGCTTTTTCCTTTTTGAGTCATTACAAAAATAGAAGACACCAATGTGGTTTTCTGTAGTGAAGGTATGATTTCAAAGGCCTTGTACCTTGTAGTTTAACCTCCCAACTCAGACTGTGCATGTCAGTAAATCCATGCAGGGATTTCTTAAGTTATACAGTGTTAAAAGCTGTAGGTTATCCGTGTATCTGTGTGCTTGTACTAACCGTTCAGGAAGTTCGTCTGAGTTCTCTGGAGCCTTTATGGTCGAAGAGGTGTGATTGTACTGATTTTTAGGTAACCACTACATCCTGTGAGAATGAAATGGCATTAATGAGTATTCAGTCTAAACTGAGAGACTGCAGGAAAGCCATGAGCATTTGCAAGGTTCATATATAAATAGGAGAGCTTAACCAATTGGTGGATTTAGCTGTTTCTTTTTGAGCATAGCTGCTCCTAACCAACTGACTGGAAGGAGAAGGAATAACTGAGCCTATCTGTGTTTTATCTCCAACTTCATGTCAGGATTCAGGTCCAGCTTGCAGATACTCTGACCTATCAGAAGATTCAACACAGGATCACGTAAGGATCTCCTCAAATTCTTGTGTTCCTCCTGAAGCTGCAGCAAGCTATGGAGTTTGAAAAGCATTATAGCTGGCATTAACTTGAAAGTCCCTCTGTGTAAGTCTGCATAGGCTGTTACTACAAGAACCCTGTGGAGTCAAGTAAGTTAAGCAACCAGAGGTCATCCCATGGAAGAGTGTCTGCCTTAATGCTGACTTCAGGGTGAATATTTACAGAGTTGACCTTGAGAGATAGCAAGAAATATTTGTAACATCAGTGCCATCCTGAGGAGCAGCAGACTGATCCTCTGTTTCCTGTTGCAGTTCTGGAATTCATTAGAAGGCTTATGTTACCACCTCTTTTAGTGGCTTATGTTGCTGGATTATCTGAAGCAATGGCTCTAGTTCTAATACTGTGGTGCTTGGATCCCTATCTCTAAATTATGAAAGCTCTGACAATCTTTGAATTTCTCTTGCTACCTTCCATGTAAAGCTTTTTAAAGTGTTTAGAACATTTTAAACAGTTTTTAGAGGACACGATGTTTCTATAAACAAAGTATGTTCATGTGATCTTTAGGAATACAAAAAAAAAATCTGGTGTTTTTCTCTTCTTGCCTCTCCTGTACTCAGATTTTTTGGCCCTGATTCTGTAGTCTCCCTCCTCTCTTCCCCTGTATTTCAAAGCTCCTTCTCTCCTACATATTTTAAAGTGCATTTTCATTCTACAGAGTCTCTTGCCATCATCTGCTCTGACAGCCTAAGATTCTTGCTGGTCTATTAATTTAATATTCATGAATATAAGCAGAAAGGGCTCCAGTCTCTTACTACCAACCTGTTCTTTGGTCAGGACAAGGGGCAAAGTCTTGCCTGCTGTGATCATTAAGAATTTCTTCTGAGGCCTGGTTTAAGTCTATAACAAGTCAACTGTCTGCAGGGCATGATACCACTTTCTTGCGTCTAAAGAATTTAAGACTCAGCATGAAGCCTATTTGCACACTTTGAATATTGACCCTTGCTTATAAGATAGGATACAAATTTTATCAAGTGGGCTTTTTTGAGAGAATTAAACTTTTCTTTCATTTCACCTTTCCTTACCTGTCCAGCCCTAATTCTTGGAGGACTAGCTCAAATGTAGCCTTGAAACAATCACTGAAAAGTGGAAAAGCTCCAGGTACTAACATGAAACTTGAAGTCAAAGGCAGAATGGGAGGACAGTGTGAAAGTTGTAGCTAGTGTTATTCATAATGTATAAGTCAAGGAGTTTACTAGGTGCAGCTGAGTTTTAACTGCTCCCTGTGTCACCGTAAAGGTACGGAATATACTACAGACACTTATAGAAATGTGATGGAGACAAGGCAGGTTCCAGAACTCCTGAAGGGGAGTTGGAAAATGAGAGATCTTACAGCTCCTGAGGATGAAACAAGTGGGGAGAAAAGAGTAGCCCATCTTAGAGCAATGCTTTCTTTCTTGCTTGCTGTCTCTTCTTTGAAGGCAAATGAGTTGCACTTTCATGTGAGCATTTGATATGTGTCTGTGCGTAAGTGAATATACAGCCCCTTAGCCCCTACAATTGTTTGCAGCATCTTAACCATGTGTTTTCTTCAACTTGGAAGTCCAAGCCCTGTTTCTCACACAAGGTCAATGTGGATTTGAAAACAAAGTAATGTTAATACTCAGAAATACTCTACATATAATAGCAATAAAATGTCACTGTTTATGTGCTAGCAGTTGAGCATGATTCTTTCTTCTTTCTGCCACAAGTCAAGCCATATGTGACTAGTTGTGGTGACTGTGTGTGATCATCCTGCAGCCAAGTAATTCTAATTCCACTGCAGTGCAACTTTTTTCTATTCCTTCCATGCTGCTTTTAGGCTCTAGCACTGCTTTGGCTAGCTAAGACTGACTGAAAGGGCTTGGAAAGATTGATTTGAAATTCAAAAAGGTTTTGATCAAGAGGAGATACTGTCCAAAATGAAACAGATGGAATTCAAGACAAGCGTGGAGATTTGCCTTTAGGAAGGAGAAATCGAATGCGTGAATACAAATGGGGGATGGCAGTCTCAGCAGCAGAGCTAAGGAAGACCTGTTGGATTAAATGATCTGCACATGGCAAGAGTCTCATTCTGTCTCCAAAGGAAAAAAGTGGGAGAGGGGAGAAACAGTCATGGTATGCTAGTATGTAGGAAAAGAGAGGAGTACTTCCAAGCAAGTCAGTTTGTTCTGCCTTGAAGAAATGTGCTCTAGGGAAAAGGGGATTTGCTTCCTCTGAGAAGCTATCCTCACTAAAATGCAGAGAAATGGGGATAGAATAGGGCTCCTCTACTGGAGACTTGGTGGGGGAATTGTTAAGTAAATTACCCTCTCTGTGGGTGAGAAGAGTATGAAGTAAGGGCAGAAAATTTACTCTAATAGCTGCCTCAATAAAGCATTAGAATAATTCTCACTTTATTTTTTAAGCAATTGGATAAGGATCTTCAGGAATAGCCAAATTAGGACTGTCTCCATTTCTGATGGGATGGGATGGGATGGGCTTGGCTTTCTGGCCTAACTGTTTAATGATCTATAAATAATTAATCAGATTATGACTACTTCATTTGACCTCAAGAGAAGATATGCTTAATTTCTAAATCAAAACTGCCATTCAAGAAAAAAAGAGTAGAGGGTTTGGACCTTCAAGTTTTGTTCACTGGGTAGGGACTATAATGTTGCTGCAGTGCCAAGACTTTCCTCCAGGGTGCTTGTATTGGAGATATATCCAGAATTTACAGTCTCTGCCAATCTTTCTGCTTTTCTCCAGGATCAGTGTATGTCAAACTTACTTCTAAGTCTCCCATTCAGGGTCAGGATTCAAGAGTCATCTACTTTCTGAACTTCGCCCTCCTCTGTTGTTCTGCTTTTTGTTTTGGAAGAGTTGTTAGTTAGTGGCACTAGTGGTACACTGCAGGTACTAGCTGACAAACTGTAAGTTAGTAAAACACCGACCTGAGAGACAGCTAGTAACTGAGGCTGGGATATGAAAGTAGAAAATCCTGTGAACTACAGCTGAAAATGCACTGCAGATGAAATGGCCTTCTTGCATTGGTGCAGCAAGTCTAAGGACTTTATCAAAGGTAGCTTACAGGATATGTCAATCTTGTGTACAGCTGCAGTTAAAGAAAAGACAGGCCTTAATAAATCTCTTCACTGAAATATGCTTTCCTTCCCTTTCACCTCTGCTGTCAATGGCTTGCTTTCAGTTTTCTTTCTAAAAGGAGTGGTTGTACATTTAGAAGAATCTGAAGATTATTTTTCTGCTGTTCCTCTCTCCTGTCTTTCACTCTGAGCCACAACAAAGGCTGTTTACCCAGAGAAACTGGGCAATAGCCAAAAGGCCACAGTAGTTCAATGGAAATATTGAGTGGCTGCACTGAAATGTTTGGAGTAATGCTTCAGAAATATCCTGGTTAGCAGGAAAGGCTTGGCTCAGGCAATAGAGGCTGCTAAACTTACTTTCCTCTGTGCTTCTGTGAGGTCTGGGAGCATGATATGTGTATAGCTCTCTTGTAACATATACACTCCTGCTCCAGTGAATATGGGGATAATGTGGGCAAACTTTTCCCTGTTAAGAGATGAAGAGGGTCTTGCTAAATAAAAATAAAAAGAAAAAATCTGCAGGACACAGAGGTGACAGTCTTCTCCTTTGTAAAATGATCTTAGTGAGTATCCTGGGCAACTTTAAACTGCAGCATCAAATATTGGCTCTGGATTTTCTTGAGGTGATCTCCAGCTCCTGCTGTGGCAAATAAAGTCTCAAGAACCCATGCTCTGACTATTCTTCATACAGCAATCACTGAGACCTAAATAGGTTACAGGGAGCTTCCTGCCATGCTAAGCAGGGAGCAGAGCTGCTTTACTGGATCACTAACTCAGAACCCTAGCATGAAGTACTCTTGTAGTACATAGTAAGTTTTTTTCAAATACTTCCATATTCTGTTCTAATACTGTGCTAGTTGTGACAGCCATGTACTGTGAAATTTGCTCAAGATGCTCAGTAAAACATCTGCTCATTTTTTCAAACTTGTGGTCTTCCAGAGTGGTTTAAGACTATAGCCCTATTAACTGGGTGATCAGAAAACCTGGACTTCAGCTGGCCGAGCATTGGTGAGGTAAAGCAGAGTGGGTTACAATTGCTGGTAGTTTACAGTCTGAGTAGTTTCTGACTGGCAGCTACAGCTAATGCTGTGACCACAGGGGACTGTGACAAAAGGTACTTACTGTTTTTCCCTAAATGTATAGTGATAATATACAGTTGCTGATATGACTGCCTGAGGAGATCTTGGCACTTTCTAATATAACATTACGCCTTCTCCATGTACATCTTGCTGCATTCCAATGTGTCTCACAAATGCTTCAGTAGGCAGAGACTACAATGCAAAAAGGCATCATATCCCGTTAATGCTACTAGCTCCTGTGTGAGATGCTTAGTCAGGCTGCAGCTGTTGTGCCAAACTTCTTTCCCATTGCAGGCATTAGCTTCATGCAATGTAGATGCAACAGAGCCATTCTCCTACCTGAGGAAATGCAGTGGGGTAAATGTGCATGTGTATGTTAATAAAATGCTTTCCTTCCAGCCTTCCCCTTAGTTTGTCAACATGCTGAGGCTTTTTTTATTAATGTGCACAGCTAATTCACCCCCTTTTGGCACATCAGAGAAATGAAGATACAGATTTGAGATGGTACCAAGTGACTCACAGATCTGAGGTCTTGGTTTGCATCCTCTGATTCTTCATCTGTGTTAGCCACTAGTCAAGGTACTTTTTCCTTGTGCTTAGAATTTGATCATCAAATCCACTGTGGAATTTCAGAATTAATTTTGCCAATGGTAGACTACCAACAGGCAGTAGATGATCTCTCAAACATAATGAAAAGTGTACCATAGCAGAAATGGAGGAAAACCAGCGTTTGACTGATCAGTGAGGGTTTTGCATCAGCTGCCATCTACCTACTCATGTTACCAGATCCCTCTCTGTGACCCAATATGCCTTGAAACTCTTAATTATCACTGCTTGTATAATTTGGGATAGTTACACATCTCAATGAAATGTCTTCATAGATGGGCATACAAGAACTTTAAATATGGGCTGCTTTCATTTGAAATACACTTTGATCAGAAACCAGAAAGCAAGATCTCTGTCCATGCCCAAATACCAAAATTCAAAACAGTATTGCTCCCAAACTCCTGGGGTTCAAGTGAGGCTTTTGATACTGGATTACTTTGAATGGAAAACTTCAAACTGCCTGCTAATCTTTTCCTAGTCAAATGTATCAAATTGTACAATAACACCTTTTTAAGATGCAAGTGCAATAAGGTGAAAGCCTTATAACTACAACTGATTTAATGAAAACCCTTTAATCTCATTAGTCAGTGAAGCACTATGAGAGTCCCTTCTGTCAAACTTGTGCTTCAGCCATGCTGTGGCCTCAGGCTATATTTTGGAATTGAAATTTTAGCTTTCTGAATCCCAACCTGCTCAGCAATTTAAGTACAGTCATTAGAGTGGCAATTTTGAGCCTCTTTCCATTTGTGGGCACTGTGGATGTGTTCATTCCAGAAGTGGTATAGGTTCTGGTGTGGTGAATTGGGCCCCACTGGTAATAAACCTAATTCTTAAAGTCACCTTTTTCAGATTTCCCCCTGAAACAGTTCATATGAGAGCTCCAAGGATCAAGCTGAAAAGTACTGTTAACTATAGGCAGAGCTAATATATGGTCTTTCCACTCTGTGTTTCCCATCAGGCAGTTAAAGCTCTGCAACAAAAGGATCCATTCACAGTAGTGTGAATTGCCTTCATGTTTATATGTCCCCTTCTGCCAGGCTTATCTTTTAAAGCAGAAATGTCGCTTCCTGTTTATTTACCTGTCCCAAATCCAGCTGCACCTCCCAATTTTTCAATGCATCTCTTCATAGAGAGCAGGTCAGTAAATCTAGCCCCAGAGCCATATGTGCTAATGCTCTGTGTCCATATTGTCTGCTTCGTCCAGGAGCAGAACTTCATGCCTGAATTCACCACAGGCCCATCCAGATACTCATGGGACAGTGGCTTAACTCACAGATTGGTATTCACAGAGTTGCTTCAGCCAGCCCTCTTTGAAAGAAAATACTCTGTGTAGCATTTCAGCTCTAGTATTATTGAAACAGAAGCAATGGTGTGAAAATGCCTTTGGGCCTTGATGTGTTGCAGGTTATTAATAGTAGTAGAGAGAGTCTTAGATTGGTACTTTGGTTTCTTCTCTACCTGAGGAACTAGTTCCTCCCGGCTTTCTGGGAAATTCTGTCTGTCCCTTAATGTGACACTTGCCTTTTATGTCCTTGCTGTGCACTTCCCTAGCTGTTTTGAGGGAACTGGGGGAGATTGGAAAAAAGGAGCTTAATAATGTACATTTCTTACTTTAGAATGGGAGTGGCTACAACAAAGATTCATTAAAGGTAATATGAGAAAGATGAAAGAGAATATGCCAAAACTGGTATGAATGAAGAACTAATGGGAAGGCCTGGATGTGGAACGACCAGAATGACCAAGAAGGTGGACTGTAAGAGTGGCATGCAGTAATGGCACCTGGAGTAACAGGACATTCATATCCCAGCCCATCTTATTCCATCTTCTCAGAATGCCTAGGTCAAGGGGAGACACAAAGGAAAGCCTTCAAGTTATGATGAGATGGTGACAGGAAGATAAGTGGACAAACTCCTGTCTTGGTGCCTGAACATTGGGCAGACTACCTCTCCTCATGAACATTTCTGCTCTGTGAACAAGAAGCAAAGACAGTGTGAGTCAAATCACCTCTTCTCTGAGGTGTCACATCATGCCTTTTATGTTGCAACTTCATGTACTATCCCACCATTCTCAAAGGCTGAGTCAACACTACAATGTCCAGATTTGTTGCAACTTCATGTACTATCCCACCATTCTCAAAGGCTGAGTCAACACTACAATGTGCAGATTTATGTCCTCAGTGTCATCTTCTAGCTGAGCATCTTCAGTCTCCATCTTTTTGTTCAGCAACAGAGTTTTTCCTAATGTTTAAATAATTTATTTTTTTACTACAATGGAACCTGGAGGGTCCTTCTTGGTCTACCATGGACATATAGAGCATTCAATAATTCAACTTTTTAATGAAATTTTACATAGCATCTTCCCCCATCACTTTTTTGGTTGAACAAGCCCCACCCTTGACCTTTATTGATAGTCATATTTTGTAGACCTGTTTTCCACTGGAATAGTTGTAATTATGGAGAGTTTGTCTTGAGACAGGATGTCACCAAACTAGGCATGATACACCAAATAACCATTTGAGAGCACTGAATATGGTAAAAAAGTTAGTATAAACTTACTAATGAGGAGCCAGATCATTAGAGAAAACAGAAACTACTGAGATGACATTTAATGGATAAATAAAAGCCATTATAAATGATTAAGGCTGAATATCAAACCAGGTCTGCAAAAAGGTCTATGTTTTTTCTCTTTTTAAAATAAATTATCAGTCTTTTGAGAGATGACAAAAATTCAGTGTCTTTAGAGGGGGGTCATATTCTTTGGTTCTGTGTGGAATTATTGGTTTTACATTTAAAGTTCCATTAAAATTTAGTATAATTCTAAGTAAAAATGTTGTTTCAAAGTGTGTTATTTTGCTTTTAATGCATCGAAGTCACATGGGGTGAAATTTCAATGTGCTTTTTAACTAGTACACTTTGGCGAGCTGGACATAAGTTCCAGAAAAGTTCTGCTCCAAATGACTTGCTTTCAAAGGTGGGAGAAATATTTGTATATATGCATCCATGCATAGGTGTATGGAACAGGTTGATGTAGATGAAGTTTGCCTATACCAACCAAAACAAGCATTTATTTTACACAAAGCAAAAATGCATCAGCTGGTCATGCTGTAAGCGGCTATGGCAGCTGTTAAACAAAGGGTAAATCTAAAAGTGCTCCGGCAGTTCAGGACTTCATGTGTGAAAGTATGATGGCATGGGGTTGGGAGGAACATTCTATTCACATAGCTCTAGTGCAATCACTTTTATAATGCAACATTGCAGTTTGGGCACCTGACTTCCAGAATATTTGGTAGATTGCATGGAGTGTAAAGCAAGAATGTAATCAAGCATTGGAATGACTTTATTTAGAAGGGCAGATTTAAATATGTATAGTTTGGGTAAGTAATGAAGAAAAGATTTGCACTAACAGTCTAGATATTTGGAGAGATGAAGTACACAGATGTGGTTAAGTCATCTTAATAACCACCTATGCTAAACTTTCACAATGGATGGCAGAAAACTGTATGATGGTGAGGTGTGTCTTAGCTTGCCAGCTGCTTTTCTTGGTTAGACAGAAGGCATCCTATGGTGTGGGGTTTTGCAATGTGCCTTAAAAAAGAGCAGCAGCAAATGTAGGTACACATCCCTACCTGTGCAAACTTTCCTGCATTGGCCAATGGTTCCAAGTGAACCAACATTTCCTCTTCCAGATAAATATACTGCATAATGGTGGAACATAAGCAGAGCAACATGAGTCATTTATCTGTTACAAAATGTTCAAAGGCAAGCTGTGGTTAAACAGATGAGTTTTGATGGTTTCTTCAACTTGGAATCATTCGGAATTTGTTGAAACTTCTCATTTTTAGGTTAAATGAACAGCTCTGGATTTCTGGTTCCCATCAGACTGTTCTGAAAGCTGTCCAAAGTGTGTTCAATGGCAGAGAACCTCCAGTCACAGAATTATTCAAGCTGGAAGGAGGTTGTCTTGTCCAACTCCTCTACTGAATGTAAGGTTGCTCAAGGCTGGATGGGATTTGAATAGCTTCCAGGCTAGAGACCCCACAGCTTCTCTGGGCAACTCATTCTAGTGTTTGACCACCTTCACTGTGAAAAAAACCTTTATTTTAATTATGTTTTAAAGGAATTTCCTGTATTTCAATTTGCATCCACTGCATCTTGCTCATTCACTGATATCACTATCTATAGTCTGTATCTTTACGGCCTGCCATCAGGTATTTATATTGATGAGATTCATCCTAGGCCTTCTTTTCTCAAAGCTAGATGATCCCAACTCTGTCAGCTGATCATATATCAGATGCTCCAAGTCCTTGATCATCTTCGTTACTCATTGCTGGGCTCATTTCAGTATGTCCATGTCTTTAGTGCAGGTCAGGGCAGAGCACCCCTAAGCCAATATCATCGGTACTGGATAGAGAGGAAGGATTACCTCTCTTGACCTGCTGTCAATGCTTTTCTTCACAGGAGGCACTGAATGCCTTTGCCACATACACTGATAGGCTCCTTGACAGTTTCTTATGCAACAGGACTCCGAAAGCCTCTTCTGCAGAGCAGCTTTCCAACCTGTTGAACCCCACCATATATTGGTGCATGAGGTTTTCTTCCCTGAGATCAGGACTCTGTGCTTCCCTTCAAACTTCTTAAGATTCCTGTTTTCTCAGTTCTTTAGCCTGGCAAAATCCATCTGAATGGCAGCAAAGCTTTTGGTGAATCAGCCATTTCTCCCAGTATTGTATCTTCTGCAGATTTGCTGAGTGCTCTCTTCCCCATTGTCGAGGTCATTTCTGAATCACAGAATCATCAAGGCCCTTCCCTCCTTTTCTAAACTGGTAATTTCATTGCAGAAGGTGTCAGTTTGGCCAGGCACTATTACTATTTCATAAATCCATGCTAACTACTCCCAATTACTCTTTTTATCCTTAATACATTTGGAAATGGTTTCCAGAAGCATTTGTTCCATCACCTTCCCAGAAATCAACATAAGGCTGGTGTGCCTATAACTGCCCATATCTTCTTTTTGAAGAGAGGAGTGAATGGTGTTTGCTGATTTGGAAATTATCAATGGAAACCAAGTGCATCAAACCACTTCCTTTTTTTACTTGGTTTGTGAAAATTCCTATTTTACCTGGAAAAAAATATTAACAAGTCTTAAAGCTTGTTTTGGGGCTGAAAGAAGCACTTCATAGTGAAGCTTGGGAAAGTGTAATAAATTTGTGGAGTCGAGTCAGATTCTGCAAGTCATAGTTAGGAGCGGATTTCAGACTTGCACTCAAGAGTTCAATGCCACTGAACTAAGTGTTTCACTACTTCTTCCCTAACAGAGTTTCATTATGCCTCTTTCTCATGCCAAAGGCAATTTTCATCAAGTAGCTGGACACTACATCTGTCTGATGCATCTGTCTGGAGTGTCACCCAAGGGATCCCTCTTTCAAACTGTTAGGTGGGAGGGGACAGAGGGAATGGCCCCTCCCCTCCTTGTTCTCCCTGCTGCTTTTGTTCTCTTTTAGTTCCCTTTTGAAGGGCTGATATTTTATTCAGCAGCCCCTGCTGTGCTGGAGCCCATGACAGAAGTTTCTCAAAAGGACTCCGTTGACAAAATGCTAACAGCTGGTCTTTGAAACTCGGGGAGTGCTAGTCGGGAGAGGTGAGGGTGGCAGGGAGCAATGCAGAGCAGAGGAAGAGAGGAGGGGAGGGGGCAGAAAATGCACTATTTGTTAGGAATAATGAGGCAAAAATATGACAGAGGTTTTTATAGCAAATAATAGACAGTGAACTTCAAATAAGAGAAGAGAATCATTAAAAAACCCACAGCAATAGAGTTAAATAAATGCATAATTAGTCAGCACCATGAAGGTGGAATTTACCGCACCAGAGATTCTTAAGGGAGAGTCAATAAATTCACAGCTGGTTTGGGTTTTTTATTATTATTATTCTTTCCCCTCAGGAACAGAAGAAAATGTGAATGAGCCCACGGCTGTTCTCAAGGTTTTGGCGGGATTTCTCTTCTTGTTGGCACAAATTGCAGTCTCTGTCTCAGTGGAGACAAGGCTGCCAGATCCACTCTCCCGGGGGAGATGAGATGATTAGTGAGTGGCAGGACTGAATACTATGTGTGTTTGGGATTAAACCGATGAGTAAGCATGTCTGGTCCTAGGGAAATTTTAAGAAAATATAGGAAAATAAGTTGCAAGTTCTGTGTGCACCTTATCATGGATGTGTGTAAGACTATGTGTACTTTAGGATAACAGGGTATCTTACTCCTTTTCTTGACTTCTGCATAGGTGTCAGAATTCTTCAGGCTTTTGTGTGTGGGTCTGTGTTGTCACAGTGTGAGCTCTGACCCATGTGTGCATGTAGAAGCATGTGGTTGCCTGTGGATCCCTGCATGAGAGGCGGTATGTGGGCCTATTCTGGCATTCATGGACACAGAGTAGGGCTGATTTTAAAAGCTAACAAACTATATGTGTCATTACAGCAACAGCAAAATTTGTCTAATATTGTATCTGCATGAGATACCCTTCCTGTTCCACTTCTCTCCACAGTGCCATCCTTACTAGACATGTGTGAAAATGTTCCTCACAAATGCCTTTTTTCTCTTCAGGATAAAATGCAGGTTTGTTCTGAATAGATTTCAAATTGTTTTTCCTTGGAGTTCATCACTTTCACAGATAGCCTTTCCAACGCCCCCATTTCCACTGTGCACTAGGTACAACTGAGGACCTATAAACCCATAAGGCAATGGCAATGCAATGAGTTTTGTCTAGTCAACCTGAAGCAGCACCCTGTGAGTCCTATGCCTCAGTGTGTTCCTAGAGTCATAACCAGGCCAGGAAGCAATTCCTGTAAGTAGCAGTGTTAGAGGGACATTTAGTTTGTTGAAACAATTTCAACTAGAATATTTCATGCTACTTCTGGAAAACTAAATGCTTCGATTTTGAGATCATAAAAACCCTTTGTTTAGATCAAAAATGTCTACATTCTGAATTTGAATTTCCATTCTACAGGGAAGAACAAAAATTTCCATTTTTCATCACCAGCTTACAATGAAAAAAATCTTCATGTTTCACAAGAGATAAAAAAAAAATCTTATTCTCACTTTTTCTCTTCATTACATAGTGATGCCTATAGAACAGGCTTGTTTTCCTTCCCCACTTCTAACCAACATGAAGAAAAAGCTGCTGTACTTCATGCCACTTGATTTGAGCCAGTCAGATTTGTGCTCTTAAAGAACTGGAAGTTCAAAACTGACATCTGAGTGAAAGCAGTATTGTTTTCTATGAAACTGTCTGCTCCCCTAACCACCCTGCTGGTGGAGCAGACACTCACTGTTGGGGATGAAGGCATCTGTAACTGCCAACATCAACGTACCACGTGAAGGCAAATTGCACAACAGGCATGGATATGAGTTCCTGGAGCCTGGTCTGCTCATTAAATCTTCTGCTCTTTATCTTATCTCCTACTAAACTGGCCTAGAGTTTTTTCTCCTCAGTCTTAAGGCAACAGTTAGGGAGCCTGAACTATGGAATTTGACGCACTCTCCTACACCCAAAATTCTTATGCTGTCTGAGCTGAAATACAGTTGTGTAAGAAAGAAAAATGATTCTAAAATGACAGGAGAGACTGAAACTATGAGACACTTTCTACTCCCATGGCTAAAAGACAAATAATTTCAAGAAGGAGTTTTCTCTTAGATTATCTGCCATGATAAACACTTCAGCAAAAATGTAATGAGAAAAAGCAGTGCCTAACCCCAGAGGAATGGAGGGAGACAACAGAGATCACATCATGCTATCGGTTTGCCACCAAATCGGCAATTGATGCTAATGACAAATGGATATGGGAGATAAAATCACAGACATGCATCGAAGCCTTCCTCTGAAATGTCTGTGCCTGCCTCTGATGGAGACCTGAAGCTCTGCTTTCTCTTTGCTCAACAACATATGTGCAGCTTATCTCTCCCAGGGAAACTGAGCAGAACTGTGGGTGAGTGCTGCGTGGGGCGAGCGTGTGAACAGGTCTGTGTGTGGGAGAACACTGTGTGCTTGCCTGTGCTGGGTATGGTTGGCCCATGAGCCTCTCTATACCTGTGGGGGGCATAGGACTGGGTGTAGCAACCCCTTTGCACCTGCTGCTAGGAGTTAATAGGATTAGTCTGAAGTTTTGAAAGAGCTGCTGTTAAAGGCTTTTTTGTTAGCTGAACATGTGGGTTACACATGGCACCTCGCTCTACATTCTAGGAGGATTTGGTGGAAGGAATCAGATGGACCACATGTACTGAGGAGCTGCTACAGGGTATTATCTTTGCCACAGATGGTATTATTCCTGCAAGTAAAGCAACCAAGGGGAACAGGAATTGGATATTGAGGTCACAGAGGGAAGCAGCATGTGACACCACTTATGTGCTGGGAGCAAATATTAAGGGATACTAGGGTTTGACTCATGAAGATATAAAGTAGTCATCTGAAACCACCACACATCATCTATGCCTGGCAGGGACAGAGAGAGGGAGGGCTGTGGGAATTAGGGGATAATCACAGACACATTCTGCCTGTTGTCCTATAAGTCAAAGTTTCTACAAGAATTATGGGAATGACTGGACCACCTGTGTGGATATTGCGCAGGGGCTGGGCTGGGCTGAGCTGGGAGGTGTGAGGGCAAGAACAACATGCTGCACAGAGGCAGCCATTGGTTTCTTTCAGGATGTACTCTGTGCAACATACATTCTACTGCAATGCATGAGTATCCTGAATAAAGCTTCTTGTGTGAGAGAGTTTTTCATCTTTAGCAGGTGTCTCAGTTTAAAAGAAACTAAGATGTCTGTCAAGGAAAAGTGAGGAATCCTTCTGGACTAGGAAGGGGGTGTCTTCTCAAATACCCCCCCTCCCCCCCAACCTTTGAAATTAAGAGACTTGAATCAGAAATTGTACAGAAAAAGGATAACAGTTCTTTACTACAACTATATATATATATGTATAATGAAAAAACCAGAACAAACAGCAACACCATAACCAAAACTTTCAAATAAATCAAGTCCTATGCACCCCTTGGGTGCAGTAATATTCACAGAGAGCAGGAGGTGATACCGCACCTTGGAAGGCAGTGGATGGAGTGGCCCACGAGCTCTGGCGAGGCAAAAAGGGGGTAGGGAGAGGTGCTGGTTCCAAAAGCTCATGTGGGAATGGTGGCCACAGGGATGGGCTGAAACCTTTTCGGGGGGGCAGTGTAAGGACCCTCTCACCATCTTTTGCCTGAAAGCACTGGGGTGGGGGTGGAGGGGTGGAGCTGGGCTTAGCAACTCCTCTGCAGATGGCATTGGCCTCTCAAGAAGTCTGCAGTGAATCCAGGCAGTGGTGACTGTTTCCTCAGAAGAACAACGCAGGGCATGCGGAGTCAGGGAATGAACCAGGAACCCCCTCCCAGTGCTTTCACTAGCCCAGCAAATGGCCAGAGCAGATGGAGGAGAGCAGCGTAGCAAGCCCCAGGAAACTTCTTTCTCCCACCACTTCCCAGTCCTCTCCCCAGCCACCACTTTGGAATGCAAAGCTATCAGCCATCCCCTTTGTTTAGGTTTTAGACAGTTAGCTGGCTCTGGGAGCAGGTAGTGGGGAGCTGGGCTTCAAGAAGTCATCTCGTCCTGGCCTCCAACTCTCAAAAAACAGTGTTGGTAAAGGACAGAAAAAAAAATCCCTGAAAGATTTTGAAACTATAACAGCAGGATACAAGAGAGGGAGCTGTGTTGGAAGGGATGGCAAGACTGAACCTTTCTCCTCTAAGTATGAAGCATGAGATCTTAGAGAAGAGGAACAAAGAAGGCAGATGTGGCAGGTCAAGGAGTAATAGAAAAAAAAAATGGCAGCTAGGAAAACAGCCCATAGTGTTTAATGTGTGGGAGGAAGGATATGGATGTTTTCAGGTCCTCTGAACTCTCAGTCCAGTCTGTCACATAGCAGGAGAGTGCAGTGGTTGGCATGGATGGGCAAACCAGCCTCCAAGAAGTGCTTGTATTATGCCAGAATTCTAGTCCTGCTTTACCTGCCTTGGAGCATCTCTGTCCTGACTGTACAGCCTGGGCCTGAGTGCAGCCGTGCATTCCGCATACAGCATTGCCTCATCTCCCAGGGCACACTGTGTCAGGGGTGGACAGGTTATTGGAAAGGTGAGGCCACTGCACCCTTAAGCCATTGCATGCCTGACAAATAGCTTTTGCTGTGACAGATCCACCCAACCTGCCCTGACCTGGCCCCCCCAGGCAGTTACATACTGCTGTTTGTGCCCTGCACTGATGCAGAGAGACTGAATCTCTGTTTCTGCTGGCTAGGAAATGTCTCACTGGGGGATTGTCACAGAGAGCACCAAATAAAAGAGAGAGAAAAAAGAGACAATAAAATAAGACTTTCTTTCAGACCACCTTCTGTCTCAGAAAAGTTCAGGAGGTTTTAAAACAACCTTTTCCTTGCAGAAATTCTGAAACTCCCAACCAAGCCAGCATTGGCTAGATATAAAGCCATAAATCAGGCTTTGGCTCATTTTGAAAGCATTGGAGTTTGGTTGGGTTTTTTTTCTATCCCTCAATTTCTATTTGTTATAGAATCCAGGAGGGTTTTTGATGGCAAGTCTGTATAATGTTGTGGAAAGTCAGGATATGCTTAAGAGCATGCTCCAGAAGAATGGCCCTGAGATGTTCCAGGCCAGCAGATTGGAACCAGCTCAAGGTTTGTTCACTGCTTAGATGATGAGAAGTGGTTTGGGGAACAGACTTACCCTGGAGCAGCCATGGTCTGTTTCCTTCACCCTTTGCTTCTGTGTCACTGACTCCATTTGGCCTCTGCTCATGTTGTGAACTGCACCTATTACATTTCCTGTTGGACCCCCTGTCCTCACAGTGAGGCATGTGTAGGCAGAGGCAAATGAGAAAATAAAGGTGTGCCTTCCCAGGGCTCTTTGGTTGTCCTTGTGAATGGACAAGGTATGAGGTTTTTAAGCATTTCTTGCCCCTTGTGCTGCCTTTTCTGCCACCTTGGAGCAGCTGTTATTGAGATCATGTGGAGAAGAACAGGGTGGTAGATTGAAAGCTAGACTATGCTGTTCATCCTGTGAAATTAGTGGAGGCAAACACACACAGTTTTGGGATAGGTTTATTTTTTTTAGCTGTGTCTCCTAGGAAGGAACATCCCAAACCCTATGTTGAAGTGCCTCCTTCCAGTCAGCCCTATGACAATGCTCTGGCAAAGCTAGGCTCTTCCTACAGTTCACCAGCATCCCCTTTACCTTATCCACCACATCTGTATGTGTTACTGATCAGTGCAGTTTCACAGGCTTACTGAGGACTGCTTTGTATGATCTTCCTGCACAGAGTTCAGTGAGCACTGCTCCAAAATGCACCTGTGCCATGAAGTCAGCATGTGTGTGACAAGCTTCTTTTCAGTCTGCTGCAAACATTGCATTGTTGCAAACATCTAGAATTTGGCAGAAAACTGCTGTGAATTAGCAGGGCATGGTAGCTTTTGTTTAACAAAGAAAAGAAAAAAAACAAATACGCATGAAAATAGAGATGTATGTATATGAGCGCCTGATTGTAGCCACCAAAAAAGTTTTTGAAATGGCTGTACTCACCCCACTGGTGTGGGTTTGGATCTATAATTGCACTGGTTCTCATGACACTTCCTCTTTCCAAAAGCTTTTTGGCAGAGACAAAATAGCTGGCATGAACAACAGTGCAAAATGAAGATAAATGAAGAATACGTGCACATGAATCCCTAGAAGAAGGCTGGGTTGATCTTAATGCAGATGCGAGTTTTCATGTCCTGTTTTTTACTGTTTTTCCTTCTCTGTAGCTAGAAGAGCAAAAATACAAGGAACAACTGAAGTAAGCAGTAGAGGAAAAAACAACCCTGCAGTTAGTATGTCAGCTTAGGATTTAAGAGAGCCCAGCTCATGTACTGCTTCTCCTGTAGACTGGTGTATAACTGCCTTGAAAAAGAAGAGGAGATATCCTGCCCTTTCTCTTCAGAGTCTGGATTTAAGCATATTTCTATATGTAGCAGAAGCTGTAGCCTGGTGTCTCCTGTTTAAGTGTACAGATGGCATTAGCACAGGGCATGGCTTTTTGTGGCCCTACTCCTTCTGATAGAAAGGGATCAGTGCATGTCCAGAAGTGCTGTGATGGGACTCTTGTCTAGAAGGATGGATGGTGTAAAGCTGTGGAGGCTAGCTCAATAATTAAAAAGTAGATAATTCTATAAAAAATAGATTGGATGTTCAGGAGACAGATCTCTGTTATTTGCCTTTAGTGATTTGACTTTCATTTTGAGAGGGATTCCTTTGATGTGGTACATGAGCATGATGCTCACCATGTGAAATCCCCCATCCCAGCTGTAGAATATGCAGACAGGTGAAGTCTTTATATACCTGAATTCCCTTGTCTGGGTTTATGCCATCCAGGTGTACCCATTTTGATTGTTTCAAACAAAGATTGGAAGGCCTGCAAAGTGGGGAACTTCTCTCTGCCTTTCCTCTGTCCTCCCCATGAACTGTATGCAGAATTGCAAAATTCCCTTTTTGCAGGGATATGACTGTATTCTGCTGTAAGTATTTTAATATGATTAGGGGTCAGTCAGGTTTAATTGGCTTTAATTAGCAGCTTACATATGTGAGATACCAAATTATTTTCTACTTTTAAAAAGTATTAAAAAAGTCACCTCCAGTCTGATTCAGCTGATGGTTGGTTCTCTAATCAAAAGGACAAAGACATCTGTCCCCATACAGGGACTTTTTTTTTTGTGAGGAAGTAGATTCGATATTTTCAGTCAAATGATCCCTTCAAGGGACCATTGGTAAAATAGAATTCTACTGTATTATCAAGTTGGAGTCACAGCAAGAGAAGAGACAAGTATAGATGAGTTGCAGGTCACTGATTGCCTTTTCTCCTGAATGTATTAAAAGTGCTGTGAGTCTCCAGCTTTCCACAAGATCCACCTTCGTACTTTAATTTCCCTTAATTTTTCATTGTTTACTCTGTAGTTGGTGCTAGTGTGTACAGTGCTTTATATGCTGGGTAAAGATGTACAAAGTAATCCTTATGCTTACTAATTTCTCTCAGATCATTTTTTTCCAAGAGCTGACTGCAAAAAATAGGATTTTTTTTTTAGTCAGTGTTAGAAAGCATAGTTTTCTGAGGAAGAAAATTAAACATTAGAGGTAGTTTGATGCTACAGTATTGCTCTAGTATTAAGAAAGTTGTAGTTTGGGTGTCACTGAAGTTGAGTTCCTCATATGAACTCTGTCCCTGAGATCATGAGGTTGTTTTGGGGATTTGTTATTGTTGTTGTTTTGGTTTGTTTTTTTTCCTTGTAAGCTGGCAAAATAACTCATGAAAGTCAGAGGCTGACCTTCATCTACCAAGACTTTAAACATACGGTTCAGATGTCTAGGTCTGAACTCCTTGCCCTAACCACACTGTGAAGTGTTTCTGTGACTGCCATTGCCAAAGAGCAATGTCTCTTCAACTAGGGTGCCTGATGGCAGGATCTAGGAGGCCTTCTCCTTCTGGTTCCTTCTCTTTGAGAGAGATAAGCTCCATTAGCCTTGGAAAGAAAAGTCTTTCTGCAGAGGCCAGTGGAGCCAGGAGTATGATAGGTCAAGGGCGCAAATGATTATTCTTCCTTCTCTCTGGCAAGTGTTGTGATATACATTAGAATAGCTCTTGGATGTTTATGTGTGGGCGGTTTTTTCATATCAGGATATTTTTGTCATATATGATTGTGTAAGAGGAAAGACTTTTACACTAGGCTTCTTGGAAAACTTCAAGAAGAAATGTAATTTGAAACTGGATTTGAAGAAAGACAGTCAGTGGGTGCCAGAAGGGAAGCTCTATGATAAAGTGTGAAGGTGGATGGACTGCTTTTATTGCTGACTTGATGTTGAAAACATATTTTGTGATAAATTTGGTACTGAAATCAAGAACTCTGTCCATTTGTAGTCCTCCTATTGGCAGGGGAAGGGAAATCTAAACCCACGTAAATCAAATCTGAGTAGTGGTTTCCACTTGCATTTGGAGACAGCCTGAAAGTCCTCTGAAGGTTTGTATAAAGGCATTCTTCATCTTAATTAACTTTTTTCATTCTTCTCTGAAACTGATCCCAGATTACTTTTGGTAGAACCATCTCTCCAGCATGTTTTTTTTCTCCCTTCTTCTGCCCACCATAAAGAATGCCTTTCCCCTACTTTGGGAGACAGCAACCACATCTTTGCTTCCCCTAATATCAACTATCTTTGGGAGATTTTTGGTTTTGCCTGTGTTTTTCACTATGCAGATTTCCTTTTCCTTCACCATATTGAATTTCAGGCTGGATTGATGATCCTGCAGAGCAATGTTTTTCTGTGTGATAAATAACACAAGGGCTCCCCATACTGATCCAATGAAGGTAAGATTTCCAAGGTGGCAGAGCCTATAGAATTCTGGAAGAGTTTAGGTTTAGCATATTGCAAAAAAATATTGATATTTTAATTATAGCATACCGAAAGGGTTTTTTAACTGTTTGCTTTCTCCTCTGATGCTGGGGTGGTTGTGATACAGTCACAGTCTGACGGAGTGGGTGTTTTCTCCTTTCTTTGTCAACCAGAACATCTCTACTTCCTTTAAACAACCTTCGAGCAATCTGATTTTGTAGAAGGTGTCCCTATCCATGGCAGGGATGTTGGAAGTAGGTGGTCTTTAAGGTTGTTTCCAGCCAAACCATTGTATGACTTGGAGAGAGTGTGTTGGTGATCAAAACAGAGGTGTTTAGTTCACATTTTTCATTATTCATGCTCACTTTGGTGGATGTCACTTGTTAGTTTCCAGAGCTCAAGCTCGTATTACTACATGTATGCAAATTGGCAGGATGTTTAATGCTTCTCACCTTTAACTTATGACCCTGTTCCACATCTGAAAATTTTCTATTTGATGGCTGATTAGTTGTCTGTTGCATGGGTAAATGAGATATAGCAGAACCCTTCATGCACTTCCTGAAAAAAAAAATCTGGTATAAATAGCCTTGCTGTTGGGCAGTTATCCAGAAAGGGCTGGGAAAGAATAGGACACAAGAGAGTGCAGTTTTTCTTCCTTCTGTGAGTCCTTTCTCAGTTTAACTGGTGAGGTTATTTTAGGGTAGAAAGGGAGTGAGGGAAAGAGAGCTGGTAAAATGGATTGAGAAGCTAGTGTTGATATTGCTTGCAGATCTAAACACGCAGGATCCTTTTAATCTTGCAGTGTGGCAGTCTGGTACCTTATGGTACAACCAAATTAACTTAAAGCCTCCACAAACCTTTAGGAGAGAAAACATAGTCTAAGTACAGTAGAGTAGAGAACAGAAAAAAACTGAAAGGTACAACTAATCAGATACCCCGAGAACCCCGTTTTGCTCAATCCTCTTTGCAAAAATTAAGCTGATGACTTTGACCTTTTTAGGGCCTTAATTTTACAGATGTAATGCCAGCACTTAATACTTTCCATGTGCAAAACTCAAAGCAGCTTAAAAAATGAGGGTAGCTGCAGCAATCCTTTATTACAGACAGGCTCGCTGAGAGAAATGATTTAACAAAGCCATTAGCAGTCACAAGGCTTGCCCATTCTGTGTATGCACAAAGTTAACATATCCTCCAGACTCAGCTTACCTCATCCAAAGTTACCAAGTAGCTCAGTGAAAGTGCTTTGTTAAAAATGTTCTCCCCTCTAGCTTGCTGATGCTGTACTCCCTACCTGAAATCCCATGATATACTGTTTTTTCCCTGTCTCATAAAGTCATGCCAGGTTATTATGCACTCTGTATTTATCTCATGGCCTTCTCTATAGTGCACGAGTTATCCATGGCTAATTGCTGGTCTTAAAAAAGTATCATGTTTGGATCCAGGTATTTGTTTGGTGTGTTATTAGGTCTTTAGGGACAGAACCAGATATAAAGTTCAGTTACAACAGTACACCAAGTATCACCAGGGCTGACTTTGGAGACTTACATTTGGGTCTGAGCCAAGACTGTGTTTTTTCAGTAAAGACAGTTACACCCAGAATCACCTGAAGTCCTCTGAGGAACAGGGCTGTTAGCTTCTGGTAGAAACTGATGGGTACAGTCAGGAATTGCCTCTTCTTTAATGTTTGTATTTTGCAACCTGGTGAGTCCTGACCTGAGCAGAGCAGTCAGTGATGAACTACAAGACCATTTCAGAGATGTGGGGACATGAGTCAGATGTGGAGACATTGGTCAGATGCTCATTACAGTAGCTTTCTGTAATAGTACTCGGCAGGAGGAGCCCTGATAAATTCATCCCATTAACAGATCCCACTCCCTAGTTTTCCTTTCATTTCATTCTGTATTTGATAGTGTTAACAAAGAATTTACACAGAATTATTCAGATTGGAAAAGACCCTCAAGATCATCAAGTCCAACCTTTGACTCTTCACCAGCTTGTCAACTAAACCATAGCACTAAGTGCCATGTCCAGTTGTTTCTTCAACACCTCCTCTTGTCCTGTCACTGGTTGGCAGGGAGAAGAGTCCGCTCCCCACCTGGCTACAACCTTCTTTCACGTAGTTGTAGAGAGTGATGAGGTCTTCCCTGAGCCTCCTTTTCTCCAGGCTAAACACCCCTAGCTCCCTCAGTTGCTCCTCATAGGACTTACCCTCTAGAACTTTCATCAGCTTTGTTGCCCCTCTCTGGACATACCCCAGAACCTCAGTGTCTTTCTTGTAGTGGAGGGCTCAGAGCTGAAGACAGAATTCAAGGTGAGCCCTCACCAGTGCTGAGTACAGAGGGACAATGACTTTCACGATTTTGCTGGTCACACTACTTTTTATATAAGCCAGGATGCCATTGTTAGGCCATACATAGGCAGCCAAAGCAGTGGGTCATGTGAAGTTTGAACCAGCAAAGGTCAGAGCTGCATTTCAAAGTCTCTTCAGATTTCTGGCTACTGCTTCTTCCATCTTCTCTGGACCTTTCTCCTGCCTGAAATGCTGGAATTAAACATTCTCTGAAACTCTGATTGCACAGACTGCTATTTCCATCTTCTCTGGACATTTCTCCTGCCTGAAATGCTGGAATTAAACATTCTCTGAAACTCTGATTGCACAGTCTGTTTCCCCCAGTGGTGCCTAGTAGAAGAAATCTTGTCTCTTGGATATCAAATTTGAAAGCAAAAATGAGAGAGAAAATAACAGTTTCTTTAAATAATGAACAAAAGTACCACGAGATTTATTTCCCCCACCTTCTCCCCTCTCTCATGCAGATACTCTCTTCTTTAAAAACAGTTTTCTGAAGTGAGTTTCATGCTAGATCGACAGCCCTGCAAAGCAGCGTCCTCAGTTCACATACCAAATGGGAGTAACTAATGCGTAGGAGTTCAGACTTTCACTCAGCAGTAGCAGTATGCCTTCGACTTAATATAACTAGAAAGTTGCATATATGTGAAAGGCTAGGGTTATCTGCCTGGTCCCTTCAGTGGCAAAATACAGTGTCCTCCTGAACAGCAAGGTTGAGACCAGAGGAGGAATTTATTCACTTCAAGGTGGGTGAAAAATGATCAATTAATGGTTTCACTATAGCAACTAAAAAGGGTTTATGTGATACAATATATCTGTGGTTGGCCTCGAACATGTATCCTCCAGGCAAAAACTGTGGATGTTGCTACAAATCTTCCTGAACCAGTTCTGCCTCTGAAATTGGCATATTGGAATTGATTACAAATGGGGTATTATTCAATTCATATTGTACAATTACAAAAGTGAAATGCTGCTATTTTTTGCCCCCCTCCCCCCCCCCTCTTTTTCCCTTATACTGCATATCAATCTGCAGTTGTGATTGGGCATCTAATGATATTGCTTCTTATTCAGCAAGCAGGTAGCAGCTCCTGGTGTAAATACTTGCCCACAGAAATCTAAAATTAATTGTTGAATGTTTTTTAGTGCCAATAAAAAAAATCTGATATTTAAAGTAGTGCACAAAAGTGGGTGTGAGGCCACTTGAACTGCAAATGTTTAACAACTCAAGCAATTGTTTCCTAGCATTTTCGTTCTGTAATTTTTCAGATATAACTGTGAAAATATACTTAGGGATATTTTTAGGATGAACAGGGTTAATCAGCTACAATACAAATCATAGTTGAACTTTCTCCAAATCTCAGGCTGAACAGCTTTTGAGGCTCAGAAAGTTTCAATTAAATTTTTCTTCTTTCTTTTTCATTATCACTGCACTTCCAAATGTCCAGGTGTCAGCAGATACCAGATTCAGGGAACAGTGATATGCTCTGATAGGGTCTGTTCTCATGTTATTTCTAAGATAACCAGAAGCAGGATGAATTTGAAGTCATCTTTTGAAAAAGTTTGTGCTGATGAGAATTCTGTCTCTGTTTTCTAGAAGACTGAATATTTCAAATGAGGTCAGGAGTGGATCAAGCAGCTTAACTAGAAATGGGTATGAGAAAAGTTCATAGCCACTCTCTTAATAGCTGTGCTCGAATCTATTGGTTTTGGTTTGGTTTGAGTTTTTTTTTATTTTGCTGTCTTGGGGGTCCTTTGAAGGGTTTTTTATGGTGGGGGGAAGGGTTTTTTTGTTTTGTTTCTTTTTTTTTGTTGGCTTTAGTTTAGGGGGGTTTGTTTTAGTTTTATTTGTTGCCTATCATCTAAGCTTATAATGTTATTGCCAAATAGATAAAAAGATGAAGTTTTATCCTGAACTCATACATCCCTGAATTTATGAATCTTGTCTACAAACTCCCCACTGAGGGCGAGGTGGGGAGAGTAGTATCCAGAAGACGTTAAATGACAAGCAAATTCCAACATTGCCTGGAAAGTTTGGACACCCTGGACTTTCTATGATGAAGGTTGAGCCAAGGATGTGACATAGAGACAGTCCTCATAGTATTGATGGACGGAGGAGATAAGACTGAGCCTAAGATCCACTATTTTCCCAAGCTTATTACAGGACGCGCCTGCTTGCAGTAACCAAAACCAAGAAATCATAAACCCATATACAAACAAAACCACAGAATTCAGAAAACAAAGCTATGGAAAAGCTAAGAGAAATGAGAAGAAAAGCCACATGAAGCCTGCTGTGGAATCTTAATTGCAGTATGGTGGACTGAGAAGGTGGAGATAGGACAGATGCCCTAAACAGAGTGTGTGGACACAAAGCATGACAGTTGCATGGGAAGCCTCACTGGGAAGGCACTCCTGAAATCAGTCTAATATTTTTCCTGTCCTTTACTGAGAGTGCAAAAAGGCAGGACTTTATTTTAGCAGTCTGGGAGGTTGTTCCATGCTGATGTGCACGATTTTTGCACTTTGCAAAGGAAAAAAAAAAGGTGAAATTTGAAGTCAGGAAGGTAACTGCAGCAGGAAAGATCTCCCTTGCTTAGTTTCATGGGATCACCAGAATGAGTGGGACTAGAGTTAGGATTTACAATTGGAATACTGGAGGACAAGTTGATCATCTTCCCTGAACAGGCATGAGGGATGTGTTGGATATGAATATTTCAATCTTTCCACCTTTCCAAGGACAGTCTCCTGTGTGGATTCCCTTCCCCTCACATGGGCTCTGGCAGTCTGGACACTTGTCAAATCCCCAGCATGCAGCTGCCTGCATCTCCCACTCCATTATTATTGCTGATGCTAATCTCTGACCGCTGAACACGGGTCAGAACCAGGAGATAATTGCAGCTCCGATCTGCCAGGCATGGTCCTTTGTGAGTAGTTAATGAGTGTTGAGGAAAATAAAGCAGAAAGAAGAAAAGGAGGATTGTGGTTTGCATACAGTGAGATAGGGAATGAATAGGAGATGGAAGGAGGGGACAATTCACTGATAGGGGGAAAAAAAGAATTGGGAAAAAAGAAATCGTTTGCACTAAAGCTACTACTGCCTTATTCTTGCTTCGACCAACTGGATGCTGCTAGCTCTGGTAAAAAGGGGACTAAGCAAGCAGGCTGCAGTAACACCGTGGGCCTGTTAGGAACACTTTCGTTCGGGTTGCCATGAAGGCAGAGTTGGGGGTCATCATCTCTTCTGCCAGTCAGGGAGTTACACCCGCAAGACCAATATCCTTGTGCTCTTTGCTCTCAGTTATTTTCTGTCCTTTACTCTGCATCACACTGCCTGTGTGTATGAAGGTGCCCTCTAGAGGTTGGCTATCTACTCCTAAAATTGGCTTTAGCTCTCTCTTAACTTGAGTGGCAGTGACCTGTATCTCTGTATCTGAATCACCAAACTTTATTCCCAGTCCTATCTTTATATCACATTCAGAGGGATCGGTTTTGGTATCTGAAGGAAAAAGGTGACTTTTATCAAGTCTTTGACAGGCCCTTACTCCAAAAAAAGATAGCTGCATCTAGTGATCCACGTGACACTGTTGTCCCTTAACCAGGGTTCTTTGACCCTGTGTCCAAGAAGCCGATCCATAGAATCAAGATATTTAGTATTTCATGTCTGTGCAGAGATAGGTAATAGATGATACATTCACAAAGCTAGCACCCCTTCAGTATGCCAGGTGCTCATTTTTATACACTTGGAACAATAAAAAATCGGCATTTCCCGTATGCCTAACAACCTGAAGCTGTAGTCATTGGCTTTTCACTCTCTCGTCTCCATTTAAAGCTACAGTGCACATTTATGTTACTATACATGCTCTGTGAGGAAGTGGCTTACATGAGTAAGGGGCAATCACAGCCTATGGGCAGGCATTTCACTATGTTAATGGGCACAGAGTTCAAGCTAAGTTGTTCTTTGGCTTTGATTTATAGTGTACTCCTGTTCTTATTTCTCAGGTCACCGCTCTTGGTTCTTACAGGTTTGGTTATTCTCTCATTCTTCATAAATCCTTTTGCTTGTCCTATACTGTACTTAAGTGATTCAGTGCATTTTTAACTTTTAACCTTCTTGTTGGTACTTTATTTCAGCAATGTGACTCCTTGTGAAGATTCCGGAGGGCATGAGTGTTCTCCCTTATAGAGGAGATGGCTCTACCTGCTTCTTCGACACCTGTCATAGGGGATGAATTATGCACTATGGTGACACAACACCTTGGTGATCTGGGCATGTCTGGGTTTCTGGGAAACAGAAATCACCTCAAAGAGGGGAAGGAAAACTGCTTCTTGAAAATGAATTAGAGTAATTCAGGGTGGAGTTTGAGGGGGAAATAAATGATTGTGATACGTGTTTGTGTCCATATGAGTCCCCTCTTCCTAACGACCATGTTAATGTGCTCATAAAAAGATATGGTGCAGGGGGGACGTGAGTGTTCAGCCTGATTAGCATTTTATGGCAGAACTAAACCCCATGACAAACTGCTGGATGGGTGGGCTGTTTTTACAACCCAGAAAACTCTACTTTAGGATGCTGAAAGTATGAGTTCCTTTTCCCTACTTTACGTGCTACTGTATTTATATTAATATTGGTTATTATTGACCTTTGATGGGTCCTGCAACTCCCATTAAAAAACAAGGCAGTGAGGGGGCTTGGGTGACTTAAGTGAGTCCTTGCCAAAAGTGCTCTGTCCTGGAACAACAGCCTGCAACCACCTGCAAATCATGACTGATGCCTTGGGGCCTCTTGGATCTTCTAACCAGAAAACTGGATATTGAGTCCTGGTGTCTTCACAATACCCAGTCTCCCTCTGCAGTTTGCTCTTTGCTTTCAGTGAAGCATTAACTGCTTTCCATCCAAATTCATATGTACCATGGTTCCTTATTGCTTTGCATTCTGGAGACATATGGTTTTCAGTTATGTTGAAGGACCTACATCCCTTTGTTTGCAAAGAGATTAGGGTTTCCTCGGGATAAAATACACCATGGATACGTTTTCAGGTTTGGAACAGTCTGTGAGTCCTGCTCCAGTTCCTAAGGTTGCAGGGCTAGATTTCTGTCCAACAGTAATGCTGAGATATAAGGTATGAATTGGCAACATGGGGTAGCAGAGAAAAAAGAGGGTTTCGATCTGGTTGCAAATATACCCTAGAGAGCACCAGTCTTTCTGGCACTGGGACCGTTGCAGACATTTATGTAGTCTGTTCCTCAGAGCCATGGAGCAGGTTCAAACAGCTCTGTGAGGCAAGGAGCAGCTCATTCTGTGAGGCAGCAAACAGAGAGACTGCCGGTGAGCATTTATCCCACGTGCTCTGTGTTGCCTCCAGTGATGGAAGGGCTCCATCTGGTTAGAAGTCTCAGTATATAACTGCTTATCATATAATGCCACTCAGAAGTCAATTTTTTTTTAAGGGGGGGAAGTGACAGGTATTGAATAGCCTAATGTCAAGAGAATAACAGGTTTTATGCCAAGAGATTTAGAAATGTGAGAGAAGTGGTTTTCAGGGCAGATCAATTCTGTAAGTGAATGTGGCGCATTGTGCTGGAGAAGGGATGCAAACCCAGCTGCAGTGACAACTTGCAAGGGAAAGTGCAGCAGAACAGGTAAGTGGAGTCATGCGTTCTGCATGTGTGTGTGTGAGTACACACACATAATTAGTAATGAAGACCTCTATGGGCACACTGTATTTATTCAGTTGTGTATGTAAGCCTGTGTTTCTCTATGTGTATACTGACGACTCTTACCATAGGTCTCTCTGGAAAAGCTGGAAGAGCCCTCTGGACATTAGGAATAACTAATTTTAATTGAATACTCAAATGCATACTGAATGGAGGGCCAGAGCTATGCCAGATACTTGCAAGGAAACATAAAAGTATGTAAGATTCTCTGCATTTGTTATCTTGCTGCTGACTCCACCCTGGAGCTTGTCATACCATTAAGAAAAAAATTTAATTTCATAACTGTAAATGTCTCATAATGCCCTCACTGAGTGTTTGGTTCCCTTCCTTTCCTCCACACCCTTTTCTTCCCAGTGTGCTGCCTGGGAATGTAAGGGTTGTTAGGTATTACTGATATATAGAAGTCAATTGCTAACTCACTTAACTTGAGGACTCTAAGAAAGAGCTTGCAATCAAGAGAATTTATTTGAAAACCCCGCAAGCAGGTTTTCACTCTAGAAATATTTATCAGCAGGATAATGGGTAAGCAGGAAGTTACCAAGTGTGGCCAACTGGGATTCAACACTGTAGCTCACAAACTGAATATTTGAGGTCACTCTACCACCAAAATGTGTATATTTCTCACACAAATTCTGACAGCATGTAAGGAAATTGCCATTTGCACAGGGATATTCCACAATCTGAGATGGATGAGAGAAATACACTCACATGTCACAGAGCAAAATACTTTCTATTACAATTTGCTCTGTTAGCCTTAGTTTGTCAAAGGGTGAATTAACCCTTTTGTTATTCTATGAGACCTCCATCTTGCTTATGGTCTCGTTTCAATCCCATGTGAATGTTGCAGGCAGGATGGAAGCAAAAGAAATGAAATGGAAATGTTTTTCCAAGATTCACCAATGAGCCACAAATGCCATGCTGAGGTGCCAAGATGAAATCCTCATTGTAGTTTTCAATAAGGTGTTTTTAATTCCTCCTTCTATAAGCCAGCAGTGAAGCAGTTAATGCCAGTGGCCTTTCTTCTGCCAGGGAGACATGAGAGCCTTTGAAAGGGGCAGGAGGGTTCACTTCTCTGAGCTGTAGTTTTGAGGTGTGCTTTTGTCATGCCTTTCAGCTGAGAAGCTTAAAATCTCACTCATTTAGATTGTGACAGCTCCACAGCCGTGTAGTTATGCTTCCCTGAACCTCTGAAACAATTGCTGAGAGAGCATCTAGAAATACTCTTGCACACTGTAATGGGCACCAAAGCCTTGGTAAAGCCAAATCCAGCCTTCAACCCCTGCCTCACAAATGACTGGTGTTCCATGATCTTTGTTGATGGGTTGTCTGAGGATGTCCGTAAACACATAGGAGCCCAGATTGAAATTCAAGGCAGTGGGGGATGTCCTTGGGCATGTTTGCCATGTTTGCCATTAGCTACCAGGTCTGCTCCTGATTGAAAAGTCTAGCATTGCAGAGCAGCACACACAAAATGAACTGGCAGCCTGCCCAGGCTGCATATGGTGGCTGGAGATGGGGTACATTTGGTGAGAAATAGGGAAGCTGTGATGATAGGGAATAGTAGCAGCTATTTCTGCTGTGGGATCGTTATGTCCTGAACAGAGATGTGCTTTTGATGAGAGTGGGATGAGTGCTCGAAGTTTTGGCTTGTCATTCCTACAACCTTGTTCATCTCTTTTGAATAAGTGAGTGTAGCGCTATGCGTGCATCAGTGGCTTTCTTCTGGGTAGAGGATGTCTTTTTCTTTCCATAGCAGAAGCCATGAAAGATGTGCCTGATAAAAAAGTCCTATCAAGAAGCCACAACAGTGACATCCTTCTTGGCAGAGATATGATGAAAGTCAGTGGCTGCGATTTGGATCTTTCCTTCCAGGCAAAATGAATCTGTCCTTTCTGGAGGTGAAGAAAACGCTACTGTTTAAGGCAAGAGACAAAAATTATAAGGGCCAAGAGGTTCCCAGGATAATAGCAGCAAAAGCAGGGATAAAATGAAGCTATGGAAGCGGTTGTGAATGTGTCACTGAAAGCAAGCAGGTAGATAAGATGTGTTGGACACAGAACTAACTGGAGAAGCAGACCTGAAAATAATGAGGGAGAAAACTGTTCATTATGGTTTCTGCTATATTCAGTGAAATAGGGCTTGACACTGGCATTCTTTGCAAATAATCAGAATTATGCCAGTGAACTGACCCAATTCAGCTCCAGGAGTGGAGTTCTCCATCTGTGAATACTGCTTAATTGCTCAATGTAAAGGAACAGCAGTGCCAAGGCCACTACTAAGGTCTCAGTCTCAATTCCATTGTCTTGATCTTTGGTCTCCTGACAGAGACTCATGGTATTGAAACAGCTGTGCTTGAGTTTTCTGTATGAACCATAGTTTGCTCTTTGCAGACTTTTAGAAGAGTCTGTTTGGTACTCAGAATGGCAAGCATGATAGAAGAAATCTGCCAAGCTTTTTATTTTTTATTTTTTTCTCTCCTCTTTGTCAAGCTTCTCTCTTCTTCTCTCTTAGGAAAAAATCTTGCTTTCTTCTTCCTTAGTGGCATAATTTACACCATGCTGTAATCTCCTGAGTCTGGACTGTTCCAGGACATCCTGCAGAGGAGTCTGTAGAAGGGAATTTATGATTTAAAGCAATGTACTGCAGGCTTCTCAAATGGAGAGAGAGACATGTGGTTGAGGGTTTTCCCTTTGCTTCTCTGAGGACTCCGTGAGTTCTTCACAGGAGTCTCTGCAGAAAGCAGGTACGAATATATCTGCTAAAGAATTACCTCACTGCTTCTTTTATAGTGAGGATTAGTCAAGGATTGTTGTCAGACCAATCTTCTCATCACTGGTGTCTTTTTTACCAGCACTTAGTTTAACACTAATCCAGGAGGTACCTAATGCCCTATAAACCAGAACACTTTTTTAGACCTATGTATATACAGGTGGAACATAAAGAACTAGTCTGTGAACCTCCTTAAGAGAGAACCTGTAAAGGCACAATGATGAATTTCAACAAGGACCACTTAAACTATGACAAAACGTGTAGTGCTGCATTGAGCAATGTAGGACATAACACAATTAGGGTTGGTACATTGTTTCAAGGTAAGGAGTAAAATGAGATCCCCAGTCCAAGTGGGCTTTGTCCAGTCCTTATTTTTATCTTGTCCCTTCCTGGTGGCTAAGAGGCCTCAGTGCAGCAGCATAGGATGTGCACCTCTTGTCTAATCTACTGTATATGGTACATTTGGGCTAGCAATAGTGCTTAAATTAGCCATTCTGACAAGAAATCACATGCTAGGCAAATTCTTGAAAGCATGGCTAGGAAGCCAAAGCTGGAGATGGTGTCCAAGTGTTGTGATATTCATATTTGGGTTCAGGTCTGAGCCCAACCCTCCCTCTCTCTAGGTCACAGTACTGGATTCCTGTAGCGATATTCCTATGCTGCACATGAGGCTGGAGCAATGCAGCAGAAACCAGAAGTAAAAGGTTTATTGCACACTAACCAATTGGTATCTTAAACTCACTAACGCCAGCCTGGCCTGAACCACTTCCTTTACTAACTTAAATAATTGCATCCTGGTAGCCTTTGATGCCAGAAAGAAGGAGACTGTGTCTTTAAATAGAGTAGAAAATGATAGGGGTGAGGTGATCTGATTAGTCTGTAAAATGAGCGGAAATTAGTTATTTTCATCCTTAATCACCCACAGGATGGGCCAATTATTGAGCTGTTAGAGACCTATTAGATGTTGGGAACTCACTCTTCCTCACCTCCCTCCCATAACCCAGCATGAAATTATTGAAGTCACTCAATTTCACTCTCATTGAAACCCATGAAGGGAGATCTCACAGCTGAGCATGGGGTGGTTTCAGAGGCCTTTTTTAATGATGGGCGGCACTCCAGTTTCCAGAAATTGGTTTATTGATTTTAGCCAAACCACCTCCCTGTAAAATGCAGCCTGCAGTTTTGCAGGAACAATTCTATCTATCTGTTTGTCTGTCAGCCTATCTACTTGTCTATCTATCCTCTCGTTTGACTAATCTTGGAGAGGCGAACAAACTTTTAACAGCTGCCTGTCTAATCAATGCAGCGTGTTTATTCACTCTTGAACAAATGTTCATTTTACATGTGTATTTGCCAAAGTATTCAATGAGTCCTGCTTATGAATAAATTGCATCCTGTGGATTCCCCACTAATTGGATTTCCTAAGTGTGTTTGTCATTTGGTACTGCTGTGGTAAAAGGTGATGGGTCAGATCCATTCACGTAGCATTGGTCTCCTCCTTCCCTGCATCTGACTGGGTAAGGTAATTAAGAAAATGAAGAAGGCATAGGTAAGGCATTGTGCTTTGAAAGAGGGAATTAATAATTTGAGGAGTGAGGAGGAATGAAATTAGAGTTAGTTTTCCTTTCTCAGGAAGCAGATGTAAATTTGAGGCTCCACTATTAGGGAAAAAAATTAAGTTACATGCAGGAGTAAGAGTTCAAATAATTTTTTCCCATCACACTCATAGAAAGTTCCATGCACTATTCCTGGAAGTGTTCAAGGCTAGTTTGGGTGGGGCCCTGAGCAACCTGGTCTAGTGGAAGGTGGTAGGGGATTGGAACTAAATGATCTTTAAGGTCCCTTCCAGCCCAAACCATCCTATGAATCTATGAGAGAGCTGATTGCATAATATTGGTAGACTCTGTCCTTGTCCAGCTTGCCTAGCCACACATATTTCATGACCCTTAGCAGAGTGTTGTGTATCACCAGATGCAGAGGATGCAGTTGTATGCTCTTATGTCTACCACCTGACTGCATTTACGCCAGGCCTCTGTCAAGGGGTTGAAAACTCTGCTCCTACTTGAAGTTCTGTGTTGTTATTTGGTGCAAGGAGCTGGAGTTTTTAAGGTCATCAAAAGTATCTCCCAAGATGCTTTAATTTGCCTTGGCGCTGTTTGAGTAGAAGTTAGGATCCTGCAAGCTGACTGCTAAATACTTTTGAAAATCCCTGTATGTGTCTAGCTGCATCTTTTAACTTTACAGATAAATGCGAACCCACATTCCTCAGGTGCCTACATTGTTTCACATTACATTTGCAAATGCATTTATTGAATATGGTCTGCAAACTTTTGCCTCTGGCTGACATTTGCCATAATTATTGTCTGAAAAAATGAGTTGTTAAGCTAATAGCTCAGTTCTGTTGTTTAAGTTGAGCTACTTTTCCCCTGGTAAAGATGCTCATGGGTATATGAGAATGCTGCTGATTTCCAGAGACCAGTAGGACACCTGTGCCCTTCTAGAGTGGTAGCTTTAGGTCATGTGGGCATTATCCAATGGCTTTACATGACTGACTTTAAGCAACTGAACTGATCTCCTAGACTCGAGAGAAAGACAGTGTGGAATTTCCCCGTGTAGCTTCTGTGCCTTTCAGCACTGTGGCAGGCAATCTGGTGGCCTCTCTTGCAAGCCTCCCACTTCATAACAAAAATGCATCAACATTCTTCTGAAAACTGGCAGCAGTGTGCCTTAGGAGACAGAAAAGTAGCTAGAAAGATTTAAGGGATTATGCCAAAAGGAAGCTTCTGATTCTTTTTAGAAAGAAGATGATTAGTCCTAGTCTGATTCAAAGTTCATGTCCCTTTCTGGATCCAGCTGGAGCAGTGGAAGAGGTTATCTATCCTTTTACAGCCACCTATGCCACACAGAAGATAGTGCGAGCAGTTTGCCAAAGCAGTGCCCATCAAAATGATCCCTGTCAGCTCTGATCTGCTTTATTTTAACTGCAGTGAGTTAGAGAATGATCACAAGCAATTTCCCTGGCAGGCCTGAGAAGGTGGTATCTTCCCCTGTGCATTTGGTACCAGGCTGCTCTTCAGGCCCTGCAGACAGTATCATTTTCAAGTAACCCCAGTAGACATCTGGTCTGTCTTGCACCTTCAGTCACCAGATGATAGCTCAGTGAGTAACAAAGCATGCAGAATCTGTCTTTTGTAGACCTTAGGAGAAATGCTCATGTTATATACAATGAAAATGAAATCAAGAGGAGTGTGTGGGGTTTCTTATTTTTAGTTGAGGGGGTAAAAAAAGACCCAGGGCAAAGTCTGTTAATTGTTCATGCGACATGTCTGTTAAGCTTAATACTCAATATTAGAGATATTGCTAAGGGTAGATTTCATAAAAATCTGGGTATTCCTGCACTCTCTACCTGAGACCATGGTCTTGCTGTTACTGCAAATATTATTTGAGGACTGGGATATTTAAGGAACAGAAGTTAGTTTCCCTTTTGGCAGCCCGTGGACAGGTTTTTATCATAATGCCCTCTAAAGGATTGTGGACTGCCTTCTAGCCTGTGAGTGTGTAATTGAGATAAGAATTATCCTGTCTACCTGCTGCATCTTATCTGTGGAAGGAAGAAGGAGAGGTCACTCTTGACTCCACCATCTTTGCTTGGTCTTTCTTTGACTTAAATCTGCTGTTCATTTGCAAAATACATCTCTCCTAGTTCAGCAAGCTGGGACCAGTTTATCACTCTGTGTGTGTGACCAAAGCTGTGTATTCTAAACCCTCTATATCATCTCTCATGAACTGTTAACAATGGTCCATTTGTAGCAGCTGCCCAGGGCACACTCGACCCCTCAGGCTGTGAGCTGGGTGTGAAAGACACCTGTGAGATAGGAGCTGTGATAACTCCCCTCCAGGGAGTCATTAGTGTCTTCACACCCAGCCTGAAGTGTCATGTTACTAAGAGGTCATCAAGGATTCCAAAAATGCCCCATGATTCACAGAGTGAGATGACCCATTGTGGAACTCCCCACCCTGGGGGAGGTACTGGGTGTTCCCACCTGAACCTGAGGGTATATAATCTTGGGGTTTGGGGACTTCTGGTACTGTACGTTGGATCCAGAGGAGGACCAGAACCTCGACAAGACTGCAACTGTCATCTGCACCAACAGGTTTTTTGGTGCCTTCTTTTTACTTTGGACTCAGGAGAACCATGTGGGGCTCAGCACAGGGGCCAACAAACACCATTCTGTTTGTGCCCCAGGGTGCTGGGTTATACTTCTGGGTTTTCTGGGTTAAAACCAATTTCTCTTTTTATAATTGCATTTATTGTAATATTTTTATTAAATTGTAACTCGGACTTATAATCTCTTTTGTGTTGGGTTCATTTCTCCTCCCGGCTTACCTTTAAACCAGCACAACAACCTACTTTGCAAGATGTTGCATGGACACATGCAGAAGCATCAAAGCAGATGTTTATGGATACAAAAGGGAAGGTCAGGCTTGTTTAAACCAGTCTTCTGTTACAGAGTGTTTTCTAGCTGTTTCATACAGCAGTGCCTTTTTTTTAAGGTATCTATACTTGGGGTAGTTAATGTACTGCAGATAGTACATTGGGCAAACAAGGACAGGGCTAACAGTAATGATATGCTACCATCTGTATAAAGCATTTAGATACTATGGGTTTAGGTAGCACCTGATGGATACTGTTAATGTATGCTGGAAGTTATTTGATTGAACTGGCTGTTGTTGTTACAGTCATCTCCTCAGGTGTTAGTTAATCTTACGTATTGTGGCATAGCCCTACTTGGCAAGAGCTTCCTACTCCTCCTCAATCCTGTCCTCTGGGGAGGGTTCTGTAAGCTTCCATCTCTATGGTTACTTCAGCTGGCAGGTCCTCCTCATCTTCCTACCTGAACCCATCTGGCCCAGACCCATAGGCATAAAAAAATCACTCCCTTCTACCTCCCTGCCTTCATTTGCTTTAGCCTTCACCTGCCCCAGTTTCCTTGCTCAGATTTGCCCTAATTGAAGGGCAGCATATCCTTGACCCAGACAAAACAGATGGCATCTCCCTATGTAACACTCAGACACGAATTTCACACACAGGCTGAAGGAGAGGGCTCAGACAGGTCTGTTCCCCCTCATTAGCTTTGTCTGACATCACGCTCCAAGTCATGAGGCACAGGAATGGTTGTACGGCTGTGCCGAGCTGTGCCCCTATCCATTTCTCACCTGGATGTGCCCCTGGCAACACTCATGTCTGCCTTTGTCTGTCTGTATATACAGATCCCATGAGGCTGGGCCTTCTAAGATCCACAATTTAATCAGAGAGTTGACATGATGCTGAAAGTGATTTGTTGTGTCCATGCTGGCAGTTAAGTCTTTGCCAGCAATTGCATCCAAACTCCATAAATTGCTGGAGTGTGGACTAGTGATAGGAAAGTATCATGGCTGTCATTTCAGCACCAGCACAGCTTTTCACCCCAGCCAGGTCTTTGAGCTGGGTATCTAATGGGCTTCAAAGTCTATATGACGAAATTCTCCACTAGTATCCTTTCAGTGGATTGTATGTTGGGAAAACTTTTGCCTCCTGTTCTTAACTAGAAAACAGCCTTAAAAGAGAGCCTTATGGGGGAAAGAGGTGAAATTTTGATTTGGAGTAAAAAAAGCAGATGGTGTGTGTCTTTCAAAGCAATTCAATAGTACAGAAAAGAAGAATTGGAACAAAGAAGACTACCATCCTGTCCCCTTGCCCCAGAAAAGACTGAGAAGGAAGCATTCATAACACAGAGCTTCTGTTTGTTTAGGAGTAATCTGGGATTTACCTAACTTATTACAGCTTTACTGCACAGCAGCAGTATCAGCAGCAAGGGCATGAAAAATATTGGTTCCAGGCAAATACGATATGTCAATCCAAAGTGGTAACAACTGTCAACTTTATATATTTTTGTGGGGGGAGTTTTTGGTGTTTTTTTTTTTTTAATTATTATTATTTTTTGTTTGGTTTTTTTTTTAAGAACTAGCGGGGGAAAAAAATACATATTTTTGGTAGATTCTTGCCCCCTTCCCCAGGAAACCATGGCTTTAGACAGTATACAGCAACCATGACAAACAGAGAGCTGGGTACATGCTCATTTCTGTGTAATAGGAATATTTTGACATTGCTTTCAAACTCATGTTATTCTGTGATCATGGACATTCAGAAGTCCATTAGAGATGGCTTTGCAATTTGTGTCCTTGAGATATGGGTTGGGCTTTTATATGTGATCAGGTATTTGTACTCTACTACACCATGGACTTTACTTGAGAAAGATCTACAGTGTCAGAACAGCTCCTCCTAGAGTAATTAAGACAAAAAATGTTTTCCATGAAGAAAATTTCTCTGACTGTCATGGGAAATCATGTTCTCTGAAGTAAGCTGGAGAAAGATGCTTGGCTGGACATCACCAAGATTCTTCAAACGTACATAGTTCCAGGTTAATTTAGTATTGTGAAAAGGGCCAAATGGAGGACTGTGAAGACTGTTTGTTTCATATTACCACCTTCTGAGTTCTTTGTCAGCAAGCTTCCCTTTATCCAGACGTAGCCCTACCAGTAGGCTCTTTTCTCCCCACCTTGTTTTTTGTGTTAAGGAAGACCTTATGTTACTTCTAAATCCCTTTTCATTTCTGCAAACCATATGACAGTGTAACAACATTGTCTTCAATAGGTTTGCTCATATCTGGTGCTTGGCTTTAGTGTGAGGTGGTGTAGATCTCTTGAGCAGAGCCGAACAACCGTCAACAGATTGGATGCCTGATTTCATCACTGATCTGCAACATGATCTTGGATGAGGACTGTGTTGTCCAGATGATTTGCTTCCTATGTCTGTAGTTAATGGTCCTTACCAATGGCCAAACAGCCCTTGAAGTGTTGTCCACTGTCAGTGTACTAAATCTTCTTTATTAAGCACCAAGTGGTACCTAACCCCATGGAGGTATTTTATTAGCTGTGGATGTATTTGCTCACCTGTTGTATTTATCATGATGCTTCCTGTGTGCTGCCCAGTGCCCAAGCAATCTGCTTCCACTCAGGTGTGCAGAAAGAAGAAGCAACCCCTTTGTTCTCACCCCTGGGGAGAGCAGCTCACTGCTGTTGCAGAGGGTGTCTCAAACTGTTATTTCACCTGGTGGTTTCCCCATACCAAAGAAGGATCATGTCTGTCTTTCCCCAAATGCTTCAGTAGTTTTTAATATTCTCCCTTTCTCTCAGCCTTTTCCCCCCTATTTTTATAGTTTCCTTTTCTTAACACAGCATTATAAGGAAGGATAAAAAAGAAATGAAAAATGTGCCAGGACAGAAACATGAATGTCCTTTCCTCTTCCTGGGCTCTGAGAAGTTGATTTCTTGGCAGCCAGTCCCTTTGGGTACCTATGGAGACCTGCACAAAGACCTGTGCCCTGTGGTTTGTTTCTTTCTTCTCCATTACTTTGCTCCCCCTGGTCAATGTGGGAGGAAAGAGTGGGTTGATGTTGCTGGATCTATTTAAGATCCAGGTATGTGACGACCTCTCCAACTCAAGCTGTGGGGAAGTAGGCTTGGAAAAGACAACTGAAGAGCAGGGGAAGAAGAATCAGTCTGGGTCAAGTGCCTTGTAGCCAAAACAAACCCACTCAGAGGTTGCGGGTCATCACAGGAAGGAAGACCCTTCCTATCACTATGTAAGACAGGGATTTTCTGACCCTGTTTAGCAGCCTGATTTCATTCTTTGAAGAACATTCTAATCACACACAGGTAACCTAAAGCCTCCTGCTTGTTTCTTAATCAGTGTTCAGTATGTCAGCCTCTTGCTGTAATTTGTGTTCTTTCTGCCATCCCTCCTTCTCCCCTCCCCTTCCCACAGTAAAGCCTTTATCCACCTATGTTTTCAACTTTCTGGAAAGTTCTCCCACCTCAAAATTCATCCCCAATATCCCTTTTAAACCTCTTTTTAAGCTTTATTTCCTAGTTCTCCAAGTTAAATGTTCCTCTTAAAAGGCTCACACATATAGTTGCCATATTTTACCATGGAAAGCTAAGCCCCTTCCAATTCCTTCTGCCACCTATTCCTAAAGGATTTATTTATATTAAAAAAGCCACATTTTTGATGCTGCAAGTCTGGGGTCCCAATCTCTGCTGTCTACAGACTTTGCAGTTTGGTTACTGGATTTCAAACAGTGCTGCAATATAATATGGTTCTCAATGATGCAGTAATGGTGTGTCCCTAC
The DNA here is from genome assembly GCF_047495875.1 of Pithys albifrons albifrons. NCBI lineage: Eukaryota > Metazoa > Chordata > Aves > Passeriformes > Thamnophilidae > Pithys > Pithys albifrons. Next base: position 90,892,644 of record NC_092458.1, read on the forward strand.
TTCAGTCTCGGAAAGGGTAAACCACAGGTTTAGGCCATTGCATTTTCCACAGGGAACTTGGATCCTTAGCTTTATGTGGATATCAATAGAAGTAATAATTTTTCTATATAGGTATCAGGAATGGGTGTGTGTGAGAGAAATGCAGGGAAGGGCTGAACAAAGGTTTAAAAAAATAATTAACTTTTCTGCCCTCTCTAGTCAGAGGTGTCAACCTTCTCTATCACAGCTCAGCCACATGGATAGTTCATTTCTCACCACAATGACAGAGGTGGAAGCAAACAGCAGGCTAGGGGCAAAAAGTGTAGATGAGGGCAGAGTAAGGCAGGAATATGGTTTTACAGCTGGCCCAAGTTTCTGTTCCACCAGCTGCTCATCTGCTTTGGGAAATTCCTGCCCCCTTTGCTTTCTTCCAGCTTCCCCTTTCTGCACCTCTGCTCTTACCAGAGTCTATCTTTGCTGCACTAAGTCAACTGGCAGTACAGTTACAATATATTTAACCAGGGGAGCAGAAATCTCTGGTGCAGTAGTGCGACTTTTTTAAATGCTAATGGAAGCTTCTAACTGGTTGCCATCTAACAGCCCAAATTAGCAAGGCTCCTCCTAGATTTAGCAAAGCTGGGGACTGCTGCATCTGACCCTGCACACCCAAGTAAAATGAGAACAGGGAGTTATTTTCTGTCTTGGGATTGTTGTCTTGCACTGTGCCCTGTCATTCGAGAGATCTCCCTAGACTGCCAGGGGCCATGGAGAAGAGTAAGTTGCTGCTCTCTGTCTCTTGCAGCTCAAGCTCCCCTCCTGCTGAGATGGAGTGTACAATTTGCTCAGCAGCTGAAGATTCAGCATAGGGCTTTTTGAAGAGTCTCCGTGCAATTAGTATGGCAAATTGGAGCGTCCCAGGAGGATACACAGCATCACGCTCACCAGCAATAAGATCTGAGCTCCTTGGTACAAAAGGAACCTCATTTAATGTATTAAATATTTAATTAATGAACTGAAGCTTTAATGAGGTGGTGATGAAGATGCCAAATAAGATACTGGGACAGGAGTATCCTACCCCAGAGATAACAAACTGTTAGCTGCCATTCTCCCAGTAGTATTTTTTCACTGGCAACACAACTGCCTGGGGAAGCTCTGGTACCTTTAGGTCTCATTCTGCCTAGTTGAAGGGAATTGCACAGGTGGGATATATCCCAAATGTGAGATGGAAAGCTCCTTTATTGTCTCTTTTATTGAGCTGAAATAGATGAAGAAGCTTTGGCTGGGAAGAACAGGAGTGCTACAGCCTCTCTGCTGATTGCAGCAGTGTAGGAATTGCTAATATAGAGATAAACAGAGATTGCATGAAAAATCATGTAGGTAGGCCATTGCTAGATCCATGAAAGATCAGATTTCCCAGGCAAGGGAAGGCAAGGCAAGGTGGAGGTTTCAGGCTGAAAAAGTATCCTGGTTTTGCCTTGCATTGGATCTACTCAGTGCCACTGATGTCAAGTTCAGCAAAAGAACCAAATGCTGCTGGTCTGAGCCAGAGGCCTTCCCAGAGGTGTTGAGAGTGGACTTTTATGTCTGGGATTATTCAGCGTATGAAAGTGCATTTCTCCTTCTTCAGATGGGGTGTTGCTAAGATTGTACCCAAGTGCTGTCCTTAGAGGGGGTCAGGCTCTCCTGTCTGGAGGGATGAGGGCCAAAGGGCGAAGAGGCACTGAGGGTCTTCTTCAGGAAGAAGAGGCCATAGGGAATTCTGTTGACATGACAGAAGGATACGAGAGCCAAAATAATTCTCTCTCTTTCCTCTCTGTATGAGAATTGCTTTAGCTGATCAGCCCCTGTTATGGGAACCTTGGGATTTGGAAAGGAATAATAAAAGATTAATCGAGAAACTCCTGAATGAATTCAATAAAAATGACATATGGAGCATGCACCGTGATGTTTTTATGATTAGGCTGGCAGATAATTGGAATGAGCAGATTCTGCCCCACGCTTGGTCAGGTCTGGTGTCTCAAAGATGCTGCTGGTTTCAGTGTTTCCTCACAAAGGAAAAATTAGAGAGGAAAGGGAATGAACGGAAAAGAAGATAGCCCAAATGTTTCTCTGCTCATTTTAGGAGAGAGCTCTGAGAAAGTTGCTGTTTGAAATGCATTTCAGATTTCAGAATACAATCCTCTATGCAGGTTTTGATTTGATTCCCACATTATCACCTTTGAAACCCAAGGCTGAGCTGGAATCAGGGGTCCTCTGAATTTTTAGCCTTTCCTTGCTGCCAACTGGTAATTGTGAGTAATTAGGCTCAGCATAATGGCTGAAGAGCAAGATTTATCACCTCACCAACACACCCCCCTAAACTTTACAGCTGCAGGGCCTTTCTCAAAAACAGCATTCTAAACCAGGGCCTCTCTTACTCTGGGTGTTACAGCACATTTTACTTGGACCTCTACGAAGACTTTGTAGGACACCATGGCAAAATTTACCCTCTGCTGCTCTGCTTTGTGTTGTAGTTTGGGATTATTATGTAAATTCTCTCCCCTGCCACTAACTGCCCTTGCCAGCAGTTAACCGCTGATCGCTTAGGTGGGAGCAGGTTTGTCTCTTTTGTTTTTGGGGACATTTTTTCCATTCTTAGCTCGGCGGAGCACGGGAGCGGTGGCGGCCGACGAGGGAAGCTGCTCTGCTGGCTACTGCTGGGGCTTCTTGCTGAGACGCTGTTTTTCTCCTCGCCACAACTGTTTCTCCTGATTCCTGCATCTGGGTTCCCGGCCTCTGTTCCAGCCTCACCACCGCCTGCACCGTCACGGCCTGCCTGCCCCGGCTGGGGCAGTGACCCGGGAGAGAGAGGTTTGCAGCTGCTTTCCAGGACACGTGGCGGTTCCCCACTTTCAGCTTTCTTTTTCTTCATCTGGGACAAGAGACAGAGTTCATCTGAGAGCTCACCACTCGTCTGTCTCGCTGGAGAGGGACTGGGAACTCACTCCGCAGCCAGCCGGACTGTGACATTTGACACTGCCTAAGTATAACTTTCCTCCCGGAGGAAAACCTGTTGGGTTTTGTTGTTGTTTTTTTTTTTCTTGTGGTGTTGGGCAAGCGGTTTGCACTAGTCTGTTTATATATAGCAGTTAAGAACAGTTATCCTTCTTGTATTAAATTCCTTTTTTTTTCTTAAATTTGATAAAGAGTGGCGTGATTATTGTGGAGAAGGCCCCCTCCTCCGCTTGTGGGTAAACATTTTGGTTTTTTTTCCCCTCAAACCTAGACACTTTGATAACTGCTCTGTACAACTTTCCTCATCCCCTCTCTGACACAATGAGTTGCTTTTGATTCAAGGTCCCATTACAGCCTCCCTGCTCAGCCATGGTGGGTCAGCTCTGTCCCCTGGTCAATTCTCCATTCTGGCACCAGTCACACACTTGTCAGGTTTGGCATCTTTCTGCCTTCTTTCCTGCTCCCTGCCAGTGTCCGCAAAGGCACCTCTGTGTTCTGCCCTCACATCCATCTTTATTGTTGCTCAGAATCCTCATCTCACTTAAGGAAACCAAGCCAAAATAACCCACCCCAAACCAAAAGCAAGATCAAAGTTAGACAAACAATGTATAAAAGTCTATCTGTTACACTGACAAGTAGTGTGATATGCCCCATCCCTGTAAGTGCACAAGGCTAGGTTGGATGGGGCCCTGGATGAGCTGAACTAATGGGTGGTATCTCTGCCCATGGCAGGGTGTTTGAAACTAGATGATCTTTAAGGTGGCTTACAACCCCAACCATTCTGGGATTCTATGCTTCTATGGTTCTGTGTATGATCTCATTACCTCCTTCTTCCCCATCTGTCTCTAGCCAGCCACTCTCATGACTTATATTTAGATTTTCCTTTGGGAAAAGACTGTCTTTTTGTTCTCTGCTTGTTCAGCATCAGGTGGAATGGGACCTTGATCCATACTCAACGGATCAGAGAATGATGCAGCTTTTGTGATAATAAGTGGTAATAAAAAGTATTGACTTGTTCACAGCATGATGCTGTGATGAAATGATGGAAGGTTATATTACAGTTTTTAGCTTAGAAAAACAAAAGGAGGGGGAGAGATGAAAGAACAAGTGGATTTAGGTTTGCTGTTTGTTTTTGTTGTTGTTGCTATTTGTTATTGGGTTTTTTATTTATTTTATTTAGAGGTGGATTGAGTTCTGCAGGTGTGTTATGGAGCCCCAAGGATGCCTACATTCTTTTCATCCTACATTAATATTCTGCTACCTTTCCTTTAAGGCCATGTGTGAGGTAACTATCTGCAGGAAAAGTGCACTGGAAGATCTCATTTCACCCATTTGGAATGTTCCTAGTTACTGTGCCTGGTTTTTTTATCTGATACAGAACCAGCCCCTGGATGATACATCCATGTTGGAGCCAGAGGCATGATCTCAGGATGAATAGAAATAACCACCCTAGCTGAATTTAAAGAACTGGTGAACTTCATGAATGCTAGTGTGGGCCAACAGTTTATTTACATAACTTCTCTGATGAACTTATACAGTCACTTTTGTAACTTTATTGCTACTCAATAAAGCTTGTGAGATCAAACTAGTTCATGTATGACAATGCTTCCTGCAATTTACTCTGCCATATAATTGCAGTGAAGATGTTACCTGTGTGAAAGACCAGAGACTTTATCAGGTCTTTTGTTTTCCAGAACATCCCCAGTCATGAGATTTCCCCATGGAAATAATTTTTCTTTAGTATCATAAATAAAATACAGCAACTTTTGACGTCTTTAAATTTTTAGAATCCAAGCAGAGTGTTTCGGCTTGTATTGGTTCAAACATCTGCACTTGCTGAAATGAATCAAGGCATTTTGCTGTACAGTTATTTTAAATCAAGTGGCACCTGCCCATGGGGCTGTGGTGCCTCATGGGAGCTGTAGTTTGGATGCATAGTACATACAGCTTTCACACACCTGTCTGCTTGTCTGAAACACAGTTCCAATAATATACTGCAGATCTGCTCTGACTGAGCTGAATAGTGCAGGGTGAAAGTCAGAAAGCAGCTAGATGTTGTGGAATATCAGTTCTAGCACAGGCAAAAACAATGCTGTGAAACATTCAGTATAACCTCCCAAAAGGAAATGTTTGGTTTTAAGAAACGTCAAAAGACTTTGTTTGGACTGCAGAAGTGGAAAAGTCACTGTATTTACATTTTTTTTCATGTATCCCTTTGGAAAAATATGTATTAATTAAGCTTTTCATTCCAACAAATTGTGGCATTTTTCATGGGTTGGACTACCCAGCTCTGTTCTCAGCTAACATAACAGCTCAGTTTGACAGCAGGGGTAATAGGGTTGAGTCAGTCTCAGCCACACCAGGGGTGGAGCTAACCCAATGATTAGTGACACAATTAATGAATTTTACCCTTGATGCATGAAAAGCTCTGTTTCTTTATATTTTTTCTTTTTTTTTTTCCATTCTGAGAAATAATTCTTTTTCATTGGAATTTGAAAATCATTCGTGATGGGCAGAGAACAGACCTACTTGCTTTATAAGCAGTGTAACCTCACCCTCCTTGTGTCATATTAATAAAACTAAGAAAAAGAAAACATCTGCCTTTCAATGAAATGTCTTGGGGGGGGACCCCACCCTTTCCCTCCTTCTGTCTTCAGTGCTGCCACCTCAAGATTGGTGCACCTACTGTTAAGCAACAAAGCACAACCCACAGAATATTAGCAGAGTAATGAAAACTAGAGTCTTCCCCAGCTGACATTGCAGGAGAGGCTTAAAGAGGGATGAATTATTACCTGTGGAATTTTCCTGGGATATGTAGGCTAAAATCTGGAGAGGAAAAGCAAGACAGCAGATCATAAATGATGGCAGACGAGCAAAACCTAAATTATGTTTTTCATCTGAAGTTAGATACTTTTCCTGGGATCCCTCAGACACAGTTGCATACGGGGGCAGCTCTGTGCATACTGAGTGGGGCTGCTCTGAGCCTGTGATTATAATGCAACTATTTAATCCTCTGAAGCTGCTGGATTAGGGTGCGGGCACTCTGATTTATTTTGTCTGTTTGGGCTGTGTACACACTGTGTAGAGGAATTTCGATCTAATCTTTGCCATCATTGTAATTAATTATATGCTATTCTCCAGCATGTAATGGTGGCGATAGAACTCTTACATGGATCTGTGTTTTCCTCACACACTCTGCTGCAAGAATAGATCTGCTGGGGAGATATTTGCTAATTGTTTAGTTCATCAAAACACCATGCTGGGCTAAGTTCAACCCTGGTGTTATGCTGTTGATTTTAGCTCCCTGGCACCCAACAGGGGATTTATCCCTGAAGTTTTGCTCCCTTTCATTTACCTTCTAATGCTTTTTTTGGATTGTGCTGCACCTGGCAGCTAAATGTGCATTTGTCCACGTGGTCAAGTGGCAAGCATGAAAGGAAGGCCATCAGACAGCTATGTGTTAGGCTATTAGTTCAGCTGTGTTATTCTTCTCTGAAGAGAGCTTCAGAGAGAAAGAGGCATTGAGGAATGGAAAGAGCTTTTGCAGACAAAGAACATCAAGTGGATGAAGAAGCTGAATCTCAAAGAAAAGGGGTGAGTTCCTAGGGGCTAGGCAGACTTTTCCCAATGAGGCCGTGATTCCTGGTTGTTCACTGTAGCAGCCTGATAAGCAGGTATTCCTATACCTACAACTGATGTTCACCTGACTGGGTGTCGTGGGTTGACCCTGACTGGATGCCAGGTACCCACTAATGCCACTCTCTCATTCATCCCACTCCTCCACTGACCTTGGTGTCTGCAGCGTTGTTCGCATGTTCTCACTCTGCCCTTCTCTGGCTGCAATTTTCATCTGTGCAATAACTCTTCCTTCTTAAATATGTTATCACAGAGTTGTTACTAACAGTCCTGTTCTGCTCAGCCTTAGCCTGTGGTAGATCCATTCTGGAGCCAATGGGCACTGGCTCTACTGGACATGGGGGAAGTTTCTGGCAGCTTCTCACAGAAGCCACCCCTGTAGCTTCTGTACTACCAAAATCTGGCCACAGAAACCCAGTACACTGGGCAAGTGTCCCATTTGCCTGTGTCTGTATGGGTTGTGGCCAGGTATACCTGCAGGTGTAGATTAGTTGTTCAATGATGTGTGTGGATATTTATTACTGAGCCTGTGTGGAATAGGTTTACATTTGTGCTGCTGTATAAATCAGTCCCTATATGTATGTTGAGAAGTGGAACATGTGCATGTTTCTGAGAGCATGTGATGGTCTATGAAGTCTGTTGCACAGTGTAGGTAGCTTGTATCAAGCTTATGGTTGCAGACCTGCATGCCTGGAATTGTCTGTGCCTATGGAAATGACTGCACACTCATAGAAGTTTTTATTCACATTTGAGTTTCTAATAACAGCTGTCTGTGCAAGTCTGTGTTCTGACTTTTTCCATTTAAGGTGTCCTTCTGAGTGTCTCCAGCCCCTTGTGTGTCTGTGAAAGCTTTGTGTACAGGTGTACCAAAGGGAGTATCTTCCTTGTACACAAGTGATGGGTGTGTTGTGCTCAGTACTCCTGTAATTATACAGTGCTCTTTGTATCTCTATGTGTGGAAGAGATAAATTCTTTCTTTCCATAGCAAACAAGCTCTTTAATTCATTTTCCTTTCTCATCTTCTGCCTGCTTCCTGTGTTTCACATGCTAGTGGCTTGTAAATACCTCTCTATAACTAGTTGCAGCTATCGAGAATTTCTTCCAAGCATTTTCTTTGAAGCATGTAAACCTTTGTGGTAGACTGACAGAAGAGCACAATGTACATATCCACAGGTGGATTGGCCATGCACTGCTGACCACACCGTGCCTGTGTAGCTGTGAAGCTTTTGAATAGAGGTAGAAACCTGTGCTAGCAAATGTACATCTGTATTGGGTCATTTGCCTTAGACATCAGTGGATTTAGGCTAAGCCTTCAACAGATTTAGGCTAGACTACAGCCCAGTTGTTGGATCTTTTCTGCCTCTGCTCTAGACCATGTCATGGAGGCAGGTTTTTTATTAGTGAGTCTCACACAGCTGTACTCTCCATGCAAATTTCCTATAAGGCTAGGGGCAACAATACTGGCACTTTTATTATGAAGCTCTGACTGAGGAGAACTACATTTTTCTAAGAAAGCACAATTACCTGTTTCTACAAAGAAAGCTGAAAGAGGGTACAAAAAAAGGAAAGAAAAAGAAAGAAAGAAAAAGAGAGACACAGAAGTCTTATTTCTTTATGCTCTGAGTTCTTTATAGTTTTCTTTGTAAAGGTCATAGTTATGTCAAGAATGGGAAATTCTCTGAATCCTTTAAACTCTAGTCCCTTTACTTCTTAAAGTGGCCTAATTCCAGAGAGCTTAAGGTCTAACAAGGGATTTGATCCTACCTGGATCTCTCTCTCTCTCTCATTCTCTCTCTCAGCAGGTTTGATGGCACTCAGATTGCTCATTTGTATTTCCTTTTGTGAGGCAAAGCCTGGTTTCTCTTCCAGCTGTCATATGTGTACTTTGCCTGTCTGGAAGACAACATTCCTAGAGAGGTAACTGTCAGGGGAAATCTTTTCTCTTTAATTATAAGAAAGGAGGTCAGAAAAATGTACCGAGTTAGCCTTTGCTTGAACAACCCTGAGGTGTGAAGATCTGATGTCAGGGTGAATACAGCTTGTCTCTGTTACTGCATGAGATGCTGCTGCCCTTCACCCCATTACAGCCATAGGTTTCCTGGTCAGGCTTTACTGTGCTTCAGTATGGGGAACTACATTTTTTTGGGCACAAGGCTTATGTATTCCTCCAGTAAAGATTCCCAGTTTAGTAGGACTCATCCCTGTCTTTCCATTGGTCATTTGCTTTCAGGTGGTTAATATGCTTGTTCACCTGTGGTCATAGCAAAGTTAACAAGGTGTTAGATGGCACAGAGATCTTCAAGATCCTGGGTCCTTCCCAGGTTCTGAGGAAAAGACAGAGTGAAACACATTTTGTTCTTGTCTTCATACTTGTTCAGTCCCCAGAGCCGTGAGAAGGTTCAACCTTGGAAACAGAGATAGCAAAACCCTTTAAAAAACGCAGAAAGAGATGGCATAGGGTCTGGGATGGGGAGGGAATAAGTGGAGAGCCAAAACTGTAGATATGCTTAGTCCAAATCTGGTAAGGAATTATAGCAAAAAATTCAAACCCCAAAACCCCTTCCAAAACACCTATGAGGAAAAGAGAGGTAAGAATTACTTACTGTAACTGTCAAAACGTCCTGGATTTGACTACAGTGTTTCATTTTTTAAACTCTCAAATATTTAATTTTTATGTTCTTTTCACAGAAATATCTTTGTTTTTTGAAATGGCATTAACACCGATCTTCATTTAAAAGATTAGGCAGCAGTTTGAATAATCCAGAGAAGAAATAAAACGTTGTTTTTCAATTGACCCAATTTTGGATTGGCCCAAGATGAAATGCCTGTGGTTTTCTTTTATATTGCTGAAAACCTTTGCACACTTTTGTTTCTGTTTAAATCCAACCTATTGTTTTTCTTACTGGGTTTTTCACTGAGATAGTGCAGGAAACAAGCAAAATTCTTCTTTGACCCCTGGCTACTGCAGCTTCTCCTCATTCAAGCAGAAAGAGATGGACACACTAGAGTATCCTAAAGGTGTCAGACTCAAAAGGTACTAGCTCTGAGGTCCAAATCCCCTTGGCTCACTCCTGATGTATGTATGTCCCTGATGATGTAGGGCCTATTAAGAAAGGACCGTATCCTCAAGACATCCTTTCCTTAAGTGACACACTGTCTCCAGTATTTTTATAGGACAGAACTAATTTTTCATAATGAGACACGGTAGGCTACAGCCCTCTAATGGACTTGTCAGGTCTCATGTATTGAGGGTGAAATTAACTCATTTGTTTCCTGTCTCTCACTCCTCTGTTGTGGTGCTGCTAAGAAGCAGATATGCACTGCCACAACCCTCTGCTGCTTCAGAAAGACATGCCAAATGTAGCTAGGAGGTCTGGTGTTGCCAAGAAGCCAAGAAGCACACATGACTGCTGAGGTTCTGCAAATAACACAGTCTGCGCAGTGACTGCTGCAGGATCCAGGACCCTCTGTGCATGTCACCCATTCTCCCTTGTCATGTCACTCGGTATGTGCATGTCCGTGGGAGTCCTGTGTGCTGCCTCAGAACAGGGATGGGGAGGGAGGCCCCTTAGTCTGGGAACTTTCTCTGCTTTATCCAGTGTTGGAGAAGGGTCCATTACTGTTCCTCTGTCTTGTGGATGATCCCTCCAGAAGAGGCTGATTCCAGAACCTCTCCTTGAGGCACAGCCTTCCTAGCACAGTCTGATGGGGCAGCCCCAACTCAGGATTTACAAGCACTTTGTCCAGGGCTTCACAGCTCACCTCTAATGGAGCGGACTTGCTTCTAACCAACAATAAGGGCTTCATGTCAGCTCCTCTGTGAGGCCTTGTTAACCTGAAGATGAGGATCTAACAATTTTCTGGTAGGCAGATTACTTGGAAGAAAGTTGCAAGGCCGGTGCTGGGAAGGGAAGCTTTGCAGACTCAGGAGCATCACCACACCAAGCAGTTGAAGGTGGCAGCGCTATGACTGAGAAACTGGCCACTTTCCTGATGCTGAAAGGCTTGTATTGACAAAACCCTGCAGCTTTTTGAAGGAACCACCACACTGCAGATGGCACTGAGAGTGGCATTCCACAGCAGAGTCTGTGACACCTACCTTTTGTAATTCACCGTAGCAATAATCCTGAGAGACTCAAGCCTGAGCAGGCAGGAGGTGGGCAAGGTAAGCTTGCCCTTCCCAGTTCTGCTGGGATTCTTTGTGAGTGCCTTCACGTAATTTCATCTCTGGGAGTCTGGTGAGAGATATTCATCCAACACCACAGCATATTCTGAGATCTAGATAGGAGGAAGAGACTGAAAGAAGAGAGGATAAAAATGGCTTTGGTTAGGGCTTGAGTCTGGTAAATTGTGCTCTTTTTCAGTTTTTCCTTGTGTTCTGGTAAGCAGTCTTCTGCTACCCATCCTTGCTTTCTTTCAGCATTCCTTGGTCCTGGCACGAGACCATATCCTACTGTGTAGTGACAGAGTGCCACAGAACATACTGACATGTGCCACTCCTCTGTGTGCGTGTGTGGTGAGGGAACGTGTGTGCAATGGTGTCTGTGCTTTCAGCACCCTTGCAACCAGCCTTGTGTGAATGCCAGTCAAAAAAATCATGCCAGTCCCCCTTTAACAGCTGGCACTGCTGAAGAGCTTGCCTGCCTTATTAACAGTCCACTTATCTGGAATCTGCTCACTGAGCAGAAACTGCTCCATAAATCCTCCTGCAATTTGCATTCCTCATCGCTGTCGCTCATTACCACTGACCTCACTTCTTCTGCTGGAGCTGATCAGCCTCCCACCGTTCTGCCTGCGAGACGCTTCTCCATTACCTCAACCTATTAGCAGTGGCAGCAGCGGTGCCTCCACGAATGAACGCACTGCTGCTGAGTCAGGAAACGTTCCCACCTCAACTCCTCTCTGTCTCTCCCTCCTCGGGCCCCGGGAGGGAGAGGCAGTGACAGAGAGTGCAGCTCAATTTCTCTCCCTTGCGTGTTTCAAGGCCAGGCTTCACATCCCAGGGAGCTCAGCAGGGTCATTACTGGACTTGCACTCTTGCAGGCACAGGTGGGAAATGAGGTGCGTCGGCTGGAAGCATCTGAAACTAGAAGTGCTTGCTAATCAGCAGTGGGGTTCCTCAATTAGCAGCTTACCCACTTGGTGCATGTGAATGCAGGCTTCTAGTTTAATACCTGACTCCTCAGTCTCTGAAAACATGTCCCTGCTGCATCTTTCCTTGGGAGCAGAGAAGCAAAAATGCACAGACAGACACATCTCACTATAGTCATAGGCTGAGAGTGTGAATGAGGAGGCTGAAGCAGCACAGCCTGGTTCACTGTATTCACCCATCTCTGATCCAAGTGGTGATCTATGCTACGAGCTTGTGATGGGCAGGTCAGGGACAAAGAAAGCAAGGATTCATATCAGTGTTCTCTTTCCTGTGTGCCAGGCAAGTGGAAATGGGAGGGCTGCTGCCATCTCCCCTTCCCTTGCAAAGACATAGCAGCAGCACTGGAGTGCTCAGCTTCTAGGCAGAGGAGGCAAAGGCATGACCATGCTTCAGCCCTTCAGTCCTGCTCAGTACTGCAGTGAAGGGGGAAAACGGGAAAAGGGACTTAGATGTATGTTGAACCTGTTATGCTTACCCTTCTTTATCATGCTGGGGGTCCTGTAGCAAAGTACTACACCAGATGTTTCCCAGAGTCTCAAAATAGTCATGCAATACTCTTGTAGTAGGCCTCTTACGCAGTCATGTAGTACTCTTGTTTTTCAGTTCTCCCAGGGTTGAACTGACAGTTGCTGGCAGAGTTACTGGAGGTTTGCACTGACTCAAGTGCCTCAGTTCAGAGCATTCTGGAGAAAAGGATCTGGCTGTTTTATTTAAATCCAGGTGTGATTCCATACGTTTTAGAAACTGAAACATGATTTTCAGTTGAGTCATTTGGTCTCTGATTTCCTATAAAGGTTCAAATGCACTGTGAGTGGTATGAAAATAGCTTATATTGCCATAAGTTTGTGAATGAGCATTCACTCTGTAATGTAAGGAAGGGTTTTATTTCAGTGGGAATGGAGGAAGGGGTGTGGGCAGAGAAAAAACCCTCCTATTACTCCTTAAGCTCTTTTCCCTTTGGTCCAGATGAGCAAAGTCTTTCTTTGCAGGGGGAGAAACATGTTTACTTAGTAGAGCAAAGGGACCAAGATGCAGCCTCATTAAAGCACAGCTCACGTATAGCCAGGGGTTTCATATATAGCTTTTTTTTTTTAACCTTCCCTGTCTTGATGGAAACAAAAGGAGGAGAAGGGAGAAAAGAGAAAGAAAAGGAGGTGCTCTGCCTGCATATTTAATACCCTGGGTTTATTGAATAGAAGGTGAAAAAGTGCACCTTGTTTGTTGCTTGCCTGTCAACCCATGGCAAGAAGGCATCCTTTCCCCTGACTGGTGCCTTTTATTAGTCAATGGTTTCCAGAGTGTAATTATACTGTAGATCTGAGATGCATTATACACACAATTACAATTCCCCAGCCGAGTCTGTTATTTATTAACCAGGGAAATATTTGTTCAATTGTTTTGGAGGGCTAAGGTTTTCTTTTGTTTCTTTCTTTTTCTTCCCTCCCCTTTAAACTGTAACACAGATCCTTGGAAAAGGTCTGTCCTTTGTGGCTCAGTGGGAGCAGGGTAAATGGCCTACTCTCTGTCAGCCCACCATGTCAACAAAGACTTGGCAAGAGAAGCTGCAGACTGAATTTGCAGGGACAGAGAAAAAGTACTGAAAGATCTCATGGAAGGTTTTCTTTGCTGGGTTTCTGGTTTGCTTTCATGCTGGGGAGGTGACCTCTGGGCTTTACAGAGCCCCTGTGGGGACACCGCTTGTGGCTAAAAGCCTATTGCAGCTTTGCCAAAATCCATTCCCTCCTGTGTTTGTGTACATCAGAATCTGCTGTTTATGTTCAAGTCAGCTTTGCCACACCAGGTTATCCATCCAAAGCATATTTTGACTTCTTGTACATAGAAACTATTTAATTGCATCCTTTATTAAAGTAGAAACTACAGCTTGGCCTAATACTTGAAAACGGGATTCTAGGAATCCTTCAGGTCGAAAAGCATCTCTTTCTAGATTTTGTGTACCACTCTGGCTATTAAGAAACTATGTCTTCTGTACCTTACTTCAGCAAGAACCCAAAGGGCAAAGGAAAATGGTAACAGAAGTAGAAAGACAGGGTTTCTGGTTTAGTCAAGCATTTTAGGGCCACAGGCCATAACATAATTGGCCACCAGTTGATCTGAGGAAGAGCCCACCTCACCCACCTCACCTCCTCCTGTCCTTTCTCTGACAGCAGCTGGTAGCAGCAGAGTAGACAAGGAATATAAAAGCTTTGCAGCCACTCTCCCTTCAGAAATATGTTTCCTGAAATGTAGTGAGCTCTGTTAAAAATGCATCCCATCCATCCATCATCCTAGGTGCTGTCCTGCTGGGATTTTTCCATTTCCACAATATCCTCACTTTAATAAGGTGACCAGAACAGGGCGAGAATCATTTCCTTGTTATTAATTATTACCATGACTGCTGTACAGCAGTGTGCTCAAGGGTGTAGAGCTATAATCCCTAAGAACCTCCTCCTGAAGGGCATTTTATCTTCCCTCACTCTACTAACCACTAGTATGTCAGACCTGCCCCCCCAGCTTTTGTCTCAAGCTGTGCTTCAGCCTTTCTCCCCTTGACCCTGCATAACCAGCAGGTCCTTCTGGTGTGTGCTTTATCCCTTCTTTGGATTCTGCCTGTATGGGAACATCCTTCTAATATGACTGCAAAGGTAGATTTAAATTGGTAAGGTTTACAGGTATAATCCTTGTACAGGGTGCAATTTTTTGTCTATTAGAGGAGCCTATTTCCGATTATCTGATGTTATTAGGGAAAATGTTTGCAATACCCCAGCTTTCTGCCCTAAACCCCCTTTTCTCATGTGGGGATAATGGTGTTCACGCTGGGATTCATTCTGCTAAACTCCGTATCTGCATCCCCACTGACATGACTGCTGGAGCTCTCACTTGCAAGTAAGACCTCAGATGACACTTTGGGCTGTTGTTTCAATGTGAGTAACAAATAATGTTCCTGGCAGCTCTGGTGTTCAGTGTTTGGCAGATATTACTGCTACCACAGCCAAACCATGGGGCCTACACCACTCTTCTGTTGGGTGTATCTGCATCTGGAACCAAAACAACAAAGAGATGGCCTATTTGCTCTCCAGCCATTGCATCTGACAGCCCAAGATACCAACTGAAGCTGCTGGTGAAGGTGGATTTGGGCTCCTGCTGTGTATGGCAGTAGCTAAAGATCAGGGAAGTTCTGCCAGCAGCAACGGCAAGCAGAATGACTGGGGAGCAGGCAGCTGGAGAGAGGTGACTTCTGAGACCATGACAGCTGTTTGCTTTTGAGCCCCTGAGTCAGGTTCCCACAGCATTTTTTGCTATTAACTTACAGACATCCCAGCAGTATTTTCTCCTGGCATGGGAAGACAGCAGCTCACCTGAGAGAAAATCTTAGGAGAACCAAAGCAGCTGTTGTTTTCACATGAGTAAGGAGCTGGGATCCAGTCTTAGTTTGCACTTTCTGCAAGTGGCTCTATCTTTACAAACCTTTTGCACCTATGAAGTTGAGTTAAGAGTCTAAGTTATTTTTTTCCTCTAACAAAGACATGATCCGCTTGAGGTTGGGATTTGTTTGTTTCCATTTACACTGACAATATACTTGAAAGAGAAGCAAGAGAAGAGCCTGCTATTTGGAAACAGCTTCTGTATTTTACTCCCTTTCATTAACTGAAATGCAATGTCCATAAACTACATTGTGCACAAAGGTCTCTTTCTTACCTTGATGCACAGCAGGGCATGGTGTTGATGACAGACCTTGCATCTATTGGTTTTCTCTTCCAGGCTAAATCCAGTTGCAAAATATGATAGAAATAACTTTTAGAGGGTTTCGTTTCAAGTCCCAATACCCACCCTGTGTCTGAAAGATTATAAAGATGAGATACTGGGTGAAATGTGATGTGTGCACAGCATATGTGATTTAAGATAGTGGAACCCAAAGAAATATAAGCAAAGCAGGCCTGAATTTCAATGGGCATCTTTAAATGTCTACTTTGTAAGAGTTTCTATATCTTCAACTGAAGCCATTATTTAATAAATCCATTTTTCCCTAATGCCAAATTTGAAAATTGAATTCAGTAATTATATATCAGCCAGTGGAAATCTCATACATAACCTTAGCTATGGGGCAATTCTGATGCCTGCATACTAGATTCCACAAAGCCTTAGGACTGGAATTAAGACTTAGGACTAAAATTAAGACTTCTAGAAAGTATATTCCCCAAGACATAAAGAAGGAAGAAAGAACTGATTAAATTAGTAAATATTTAGGTTTTCATTTTATTTTGCCAGTCTCTGTCACTTCCTCTCTGTCACCCACAGCAGATGCAGTTCACATCTCAGCTGAGCACACAAATAGTGCTAGTTCGTTTTGGAAATGTTTATTTGTTAGACATCCATTTGTTTGCATGAGTTATATGACTTCCATCAATTACACTGTACGTGGTTCATTATGTGAGATCATTTTGCAGTAGCATAAGAGCATGAACTGTAGTGTGATTCCTAATAGTGGCTGGGGGATATGTTGCTGCTACTAGTCAGAGAAAATAATGGGATTGGGAAAATCTGCACTGTTTGTTGTTTTTGTAATTGTTGGTTTACATGATAACAGTTCAAAAGTAGAAATTACAAAAAGTAATAAGGTATTTTAGGGCTGGAGTCTGAGTTTTAGATCAGTCTGCATTTCCCAGGATATATTGCAGAGTTATTCCAAGAACAGGAGTTTGTAGGGTTTTCATGGAAGACATTTTGCTTGCATTACAAAATTGCTCCTGCTCAGTTTGTTTTGGAGTCTTGCTATTAGAATGACTCTCTGAATAGTAATTACAGGAGAGCCGCAAAAGTTTATAATTTTTGATTCAATGCAATCACTTCACTAGTATTAAACTTTCTATAAGAAATGCCATTACATACAGCATATACAACCATTAATTTGTCTGTGACCATATCAACAACAATGTTCTTAGACACATATATCTTAGAAAAAGAGGAAGGTGATGACTAATTAGCATTAGGAATATCATCAAGGGTTTATATCTTATAGTGTCTTAGATCAAAGATGATGTGGGCTTGGTGTTCTCAGCCTGGATCCCTATGGGCATGTGTCTATGTTAGGGAGCCACATTAAAATCTGGCATAATTCAATATGATTAGCTGATTCTGTTTAAGTAGAAGCTGTTTTAATAGGCAAGGGTCTCAGAAAAGAGAGAGAGGCTTCAAATTCAAGATAAGAGGTAGAATTGTGAGGGAAGCTCAGGGCTAGAGTAACAGGGGAAAAGCAAGGAAAACAGGCACAGATGTTAATGAGGACCCCAGCTCTGGGCTAGAGGGGTAGCTGTGAGGCAGGAATAAGAGATACAAGAAGCATGGTGGGCACAGGGACACAGAGCTGCAAAGGTGGTGGGGAAAAGGGAAGCTACAAATCAAAGGAGAGCTGACTGCACTCTAATTAATGGCACAAATTCTAAGGAGCGTGGAGTCACCTCAACACCAGCTCATGAGATGTATGGGATTAGTTTGTGTAGTAATGAAAGGGTAATAACCAGAATTTAATTGTTATGGCTAGTGAACTAGTTGACCCTTCAGCCCAATGGGCATTTAGATAATTTTCAGAACTGCACTGAGCCTAGCTAGTTCTTTATTTGGAGAGGAGGAGGGGATTGGAATGGGAGGAGACTGGCAAGAGATATAATGAAAAGCAAACTGATAATTACGATGCTGCATTCTCACGTTTTCCCTGACATTCTGCATCAGGGGTGGGGATCTTCACCATCCAGCACTGTCTTTATGTATGAGGCCAGCAGTATGTCAAGCTTGGCATCTTGGCTTGCCTCACAGTCCGGTATCAGATGCCTGAGAAGGTACGAGAAACCCACAGAACACAGATCTAGCTGCCTAAATTCCAACAGCCTTTCCCTACAGACTATCTAAAGACACCCACTGACAGCCAATCTAGCGACTGCTCCAGAAGGGCAGGACACTCCCACGTTTTTTTTGTCACACCTACCAGTCCTGTACAGACAACTCAGCAATCATTGGACATCTCAGTACCACAGTCTGATGTTTATACACTTGAATCACTCCCCATATATCTGCAGGATTCACTTCTCCCAAGTCCAGAACAATACTTAGTCCCTCTACTCCTCTGTTTAGTTCCTAGCTCTCCTTGGACTAGTCAAGGTCCTCAAGGCTTTCTAGACTTGGGACGATAGGGAACAAATGTCCCAAGTGCTATGTCTTCCCAAGCCTTTCCCCTAGCTGATAGTTTTTCATCAGTACAATGTCCCCTTGTGAATTGTGAATTGTGACTCATTGTCACAGTGTACCCATAAGGGTGGAACTGCTCAGGCACCAATTCCCACCTGGCTGTGCTGTCCTGAAGGATCCATCCATGGAAAACTCTGTGGTCCCAAGTGATGTCTTCATCTCTTAGATATCTATTGGAATCGGGAGGAATGTGCTTATGGACTGACTAAAAAAAAGAAGGACAGATCCTGCTGTTCAGAAGTTTTAGCTGACTTGCAAGAGAAGCTGGGATCTGACACTGGGAAAGTATTTTTTTTCATCAGTCCTTTATGCCATTACCTCAATATGGCTAGTTGAGATCGGCTGTAGTAGCAAAATAACAGAGCCTTCAAAAGCTGTTGTGGACATAAAAACTGTCAGTGCCTCTGCCCTGCTTGGGACTGACATTGGAACACTTTGCAATTAAACATTTTATTCTAAAACACATCTATTGGTTAACTGCTTTCATTCTTAGTAGCGCTTTCCAGCTTGCCCCACAGAGTTCAATTGTCCTATGTACAGCAGAGTAGAGTCTTATTCATGAAGTGGACTTTTTGAAAGCAGCTGAGTGGAACAGAAACAGCAATAGTAATGATATTTGGCAGAAAGGGAAAGGCTGAAGCACCTAAGCCACTCAACCTTCTTTGAACTTCTCACAAGAGTAAGGGTAGTAGGACTGGTTCCTGTGCAATGGTGCCAAGTTATAGATGTTGCTACAATAGCATTCAAATTCCACTGTCAATACTTTAGTGTGTACCTGCAAACACTTCTCTGTGCATTTGCATGTACATGCAAACACAGAGGGGCAGTTAAATGCCTCCCTGACATCCGATCCTGTCAGATCTCAGAAGCTAAGCAGGGTCAGCCCCAGTTAGTACTTGGGTGGGAGACCTCCTGGCAATACTGGGTGCTGTAGATTCTAGTCCTGAGGACTTCACTGGCACTGTCCAAGCTCGCTAAGGTGTGGCAGATGAACCTCAGAAGTTAAACAGTGGGGCCATTTCTGCACATGCTGTGCCTCACCCAAAAAATCCACTGCACAGGCTCGGAGGACACACCCAAGTGGGTGCAGCCCTTCCCAAATCTTCATTCGTGAATCCTAGCCATACATACAATACAAACACAGAGAAAATAAATTCATTATTAAAATAAGAAATAATAATCCTAATGATTGTAGGACTATATGGCCCATGTTGGGGTGTGTGTTATCTAGCCATGGCAACAGTAGTTCCCTGCTGTTGGAAGTACCATTTATGAAGTCTGTGGTACTGCTTGTCTGGCTTCAGGGAGCAGAGGCTGTGACCCTAGCTAGTTTCTGAATAAAAGTGATTAATAAAACTGTCAGGAAATAGCTTATTGTTGAAGAATGCTGATTTTTCCATCCATTGAAACCTAGATGCTCTGTGGAAAGAGCAGATTCTGTGAATTTCTGTGAAGGAAGTCTCCATGGGAAATGGTCTACAGTATGGGCATTCATAGTGCCTGGGACCTCGGTGTCTTCTGCAGGCATCAGCACAGTTGGCATCACTTAAGCAGCAGTTTGGGACTTAAACCACAAGTGAACTGCAGGGAAGAATGAAAAGATTTGTGGGTGTCCCATGCTGTGCAGGGGAGCTGGCTGGCTGAGAGGGAACTGCTGTTCTAAAGGGATTTATTTGACAGGGCATCAGGCAGCCAGAACTCCTGTTGTGTCAGAGGATGGCAGTGGGGAGCTGGAGAGATGACAAATGACACCGAGCCTTCTGCACAGAGTGTGTTGAGGCACACAGGCTGCCACAAGTGGAAACCACAACTTCTGAGCACATCTTCCAGGCTGGACTTTTTATTGCCCCATCATTAGCTGTACAGAGGAAGAGGAAAGGTCTATCTATGTTCCTTGTTGGGAAGTGATTGCTACAGCATCTTTTGATTGAGTATTGCATTATTTGTTGAATTGAGAGCATTATTATTCATGAAAAGGCATCCTAGAAAGCTCCAAACAGGGGTGGGAAAAACTTCTCGTTTTAATACTAATTAGAGGAGCCTGTCTCCCAGGTGTGAGGTGTTTATCTGTGTAAAGCAGGAGATAGTGTAGCAAAGAAGAAAAGCACACTGGAGAATAGAAGTTCCAATAAATGGTTGAATGGATAAAAAAAAGAGAGAAGAAAGAAGACCAACAACAAAAAGACAGATAATAAAATAAGATGTTTGCAGAGAATATGAAGGGTTTGCAAAACAGCTCAGTTTATTTCCAAACTCACAAAAAACCAGCCCTGAAAATAATACAGTAATATGTCACAATAAGGAGAAGGTTCTTTTTCTTTCCTCCTCCTATTAGCAATATTTGTTAACCCTATTTCTTTTTCACACAAAACAACATTTGTGTCATGACAGCTCAGAGCTGGCTTCAAGTATAGCCAAAACAGGCGGTTCCTGGAGCTGCTGCACTACTTTAACCAAGCACTGGCCTTAGTAATGCAGTGAGTTTTTCCCAGAGGATGTGGGGCTTGCCTCTCTATACAGCAGCTGGCTTCTGCTAGCACACCACCCAACAGAGGTGGATGTTCTGATGCCAGTCTATCCTAGCACATATGCTTGCTGCCATCCTTCCTGTGACTGTCAGGAACATTGCCCTGGCTCCAAAACCTCCTCCACTACAACTCTTTTTGGTCCACATGTCTGGACTCACCCTTCTGCTGACCTCAGATGAAGTTTATTAAGGGGAAGAGAGGAGAGGACCTGAGATTAGAGAGACCACATTTCTGTGTGGTGCCATAACTGCTGCTGTTTTGTATTCTCAGGCATGCAATAGACACGTAGTCAAGGGGCTGCAATGCTGTGACAGATTATTCTACACATGTACCTTACAATTTCCCTGCTGCTTCATTCCCACTCTCTTGTGAGTTAAGGAATCACTGCAGGTACAGAAACCTTGAAAGAATGGATGTGCTTTCATAGTTGAGTGAGTGACAGCTGGCCAGCTTTAATTGCCCTTTCCTGTGCTCCCAGAAGGCAGTTTAAGTGAAGAGATTTTATTTTGCTGTCTCTAAGGATATGAAATATGGACATCTTTGCTTCTGTGATTCAGCTGATGAACAGTAACTAGTTAAGCATCAGAAACTATCACTTGTGATTGCCTATCCATAACCTCTTCTAGTAAGAAGATTGCATGACAGAGGAGAAGGGAGAGCAGTGCAGGGTTTTGACTCTTTCTACCACTAGCTTTGCACTAGCCCCATCACCCTGGCAATCCTTCCTCTCTGAACATCACTTCAGAGCAGAATTTAACAGCGAAAAAACCCAGCAAGTTTTGTCAGTGTTTTTTTCCTTGTGGAGCATTCCCTTAGATGACTACAGAGAGATACATTCAAACAGAACATTAAAGTTAAACAAGGCAACACAAAGCTATATTTAAAAATAACAGAAAATGTTTCAAATTCTCCTTTGATAGGAGTTGGGCAACTATACAACCCTACCAGGTCACCATTCTAATGACAATCCCCAACAAGAAACATAGTCTGATAACAAACACTAAGGCAGAAGATGGGAGCTGTATTCACAGGCTCAAGGAACTGCAGGAGATAGCTGCTGTAGAAAGATGCTTATTCAGAGAAGTTTGAAAACCCCTATCTTTCCTTGAACTCAGCATAACTAGATGCACAGAATAAATATCTACAGCGTAGGACAGAAATTACCATTAAAGACATAATACCATTATGAATTTACTGATAAACCCTCACCTTTTATATTTCTCATCAGCTTACTTAAGAAAAAAAAAGAATATAGGAGAACTTGGAGATAGGCAGTGAAAATGGACTGAAGACTTAAAGGATTTTCAGATAAGGAGAAACTGAAAAAGATGAAGAAATATATTGTTCAGAGAAGAGATGAATAAGAAGGGGTATGCTAAAAGTATAAAAATTATAATATTAAAAAGGTTCTCAACTGGGACAAAAGGGTATCCTTTGAATCAAAAGGCAATGTAGATTCGGAAGGGTTGAGAATGTGCTTTTCATGGTACCCTATTAAACTGTGGAACTCCCTGATGCAGGGTGTCACTCACTGAGCTCACAGACTTAGTAAAAAAAAAAAAGAGGAAAAAAAGGAAGGTATATTTGTGGATAGTGAGAACATTCACAGTTACACTACAAAAAATAAAAAATTTATAAAAAATATCAGCCCTTGAGATTCAGGGCATAAATCCAGCCACTAACTGCCTGGGGTTATAAAGAAACTTCCCCAATGGACATATTAGTTAGTTATTTTCCATTTTAAGTGTTTTACATCTATCTTGATGCTAGCCACTGCCTGAGAGAAGGTGTTACAAGAGCTGGACAATTGGTTTGATTGGCTATGAAGGTTGCTATATCCTTGAAAAACATTGCAGCACTGTCCTTCCCTTCCACACCATCTCCAGCTGGGCCTCTGAACAGCCCCACCTTGACATGCAGCAGACAACTGACAAGAAGACATGGCTTCTCCTTTGCTTTCCAGGTACTCTGATGTGTACGTAATGCAGGGCTGACACAGTCCTGTTGTGAACATGAGAGACCAGCCCAACTGGAGACCAGGCTCCCCAGTGCCATCCTGGTTGGTATCAAACAGCCCTGGAAGAGACCTGGCTGACATAGCACTGCTGTTGCAAGAGCTGTTCCGCCGCTCTGATCCCAGGGAGAACCTATAGCTCCCCACTGGTACCCATTTCCAGCTTCTTTGCTGTACCTTTGGCACTGCTTGTCTTCTCCATGGTCCACAACAATATGGCAGAACTCATGCTACAGCAAGCAAGAAGTAAATGCAGGTCAGCAAGGGAAAGCAAGGTGAACTACTCATCTTGCTTTCTTTTCTCCCTGACTGCTAAATTTGTTCTTTGTCTAATCTCCCCTGCCAGGCGATTTGAGATAATCAGTGTGTCTTTTCTGCTATTGTTCATCTATCCCAATTTTTATCATTTTACTTTGCAAACGGTGCCCCTTTTCATTTACTTCATTTCTCCTCCTGTGATACCTCGAATGGAGAAAGCTCTGATGCTCCGCGGCAGAGGAGTGAAAACTGGTTATAACCACTCTGTCAATCTTCACTACCCTGTGCTTCAGAAGCTGAGCTGCTGCCAGCAATTAAAGCTCTTTAGCAGTTCCCTTGTTTGAGTAATCACTTGGGGGAAGTAATTGCAACTTCTACTCACTCTGAAAGGAAGGTGCTACTTTATCTTTGATCTCAGGAACAGTTGTGACTGCTATACCAAGAAACATCAGTCTGTAACAGTGATGTCTTCATGTGCCTGAGTCAACTGCAACTGCTCTGGGTAAAATTCTCACCTCTTGGCCATCTCTTTGCACTGATTCAAGGACTGACACATGCGAGATGCATGGCTGCACAGAACACTGAATTGCCATCCGTGTGCCCTCAGCAGTTGAAGTGATGAGACTAGGAGGAGACATGACAAATAAAGTACGTTGTTCCTTCTTATAAGCAGAAACACTGGAAGAGGTAAAAGAGGAGAGATTCTTGGGAGGTAGAAAATAGAAAACTATTCATTCCATACAGATGAATTCTGTTACATCCCTTTAATTGCCTGATTTCACAGCCTCATGGAAGGACTGTTCGTCTACGTGTGCATACTCATGCAGATACCCTCCCACAGAAGGACTGATCAAGGGGGAATGGTTTTAGACTGAGAGTAGGTTTTGATTAGAAATTAACAGTAAGTTCTTTGTTATGAGGGTGATAAGGCAATGGAACAGGTTGCCCAGAGAAGCTGGGGATGCCCCATCCCTGGAAGTGTTGGAGGCCAGGTTGGATGGGGCTTTGAGGAACCTAATCTATGGAAGGTGTCCCTGCTCATGGCATGGAATTGGAACTGAATGATCTTTAAGGTTACTCCCAATCTAAACCATTCTGTCATACTATCATCCTACAAGAAGCTGGTGGGTGACTGGTGAACTAACTCTAGTGAGTTAATTTGCCCTTCAGACCTCTTTACTCTCAAACTCTTTGTTCCCATCTTAGTTCTTTGCTACCACAGGTCATTGCTGGGAAGGGCTGGAGAGGTGCACAGGCCTGCCAACCTCCACCACAATCATTTCTACATCAGGTCCTGCTTTGATCTCCCTATATAACATTTGGGGTGAGGGTGGAAAAGAACTGGGGGGAATTCTTTTGGTTTTAAACAATGCATTGATTCCTGGTTTCCCCTCTCAGTTTGGTCTGGTCTCCTGGCTTTGCACATTCATTCGTGCGTTACATTCATCCTCTTGCTGAAGTCTTCCTGACACTGAATGTAACCCAGCATGTTACAGCCTCACTCAGATAAACACACAGGCCTCAGCTGAATAGCTAAGCAATTTGGCAAACCAAGTCTGGCACCTAGATTTCCCCATAGCTCTTACCCTGCATGGCCAACATCAGGCAGACTAGATCCAGCCTTGTCTGTCTCTATGTGGGCAGCTGGACACCTTCCACCATGCCTCACTGCAGGGAAGAGGACACAGGAAGCCCCTGTTTTCCTGCCTTCTCTTGCCTCCTCAAACTAGTGCCTGAACACCTTGCAAATGTTACTGTGTCCTTCATAAATCTGAAGTAGTTTATTGGCATTATTGCTCTCTCTTATGATTAAGGAAATAAAGATTTAGAACAAGGTGTACTGATGGTGCCCAAGTCATTCGTAAAAGCTATGCCAGGTCTGAAAATAAATCCTAGCTGTACAGCTTCTCTGCATAGTGTTTTGACTACAAGCCTGGTTAGCCTTATAATTTCTTATTACTTACCCTGCTATACTTGGGTGTATAAACTTCTGTTCTCTGTTTAGCTCTTTACACTCTATTTGCTCTCTTTCATACCAGTTTTCTGTTGGCATCACTCTGGTGGAAGGTTTTGCTTAAATGACATCCCTTTGAATTGAATAAGCTATTGCATTCTTTCACTCCAGCTCTTTCAGGGTTTGCTTAGATTTGGTTTTGTTTTTAAAGTCCATGAACAGGATCAGGACTGTTTTCTGAAGGTGTGAATCCTATCTGAAGACTGTTTGTCTGGGAGTCAGGCTTACATGATAAATTAGCATGAGCCTGAGCTCTTCAGTTTGGTCCCATTTTTGATGGACTCCCCATAAAAAAGGTGTCTGCATGATGGGCATATTACTCATTACACTGCAGAGACAGAAGCCTGGTGTGAGGCTATGATCTGAATGGAAACTTTCTCACTGTTTCAGGATGCTCAGTCTCAGTTCTGCCCCTAGCCATTGCCAGAATAACCTAGTACTGAGCCACAGCCATCATCCTGTCCCAAAGTTTAATTTTCCCATACTGCAGAAAAGTTCACCTCAGTATAAAGAAGGGAGCCTCAACACAGTGCAAAGGAGCAAGCTACTAAGCAGGGCAGAAAAAATCAGCTTTGGCAGAATGCCCTTGCTTGGCACCGGTCAAAACAAGCATATGGAAAAGGGAAGTGAATGAGCAATGCTCTGTCTGGGAGGATCAGTACATGGTGTGGAGTCTGCAAGACAGGCTTTTAGACAAGAGTTCACTGCTGTTTGACATGCCTTGTGGAAACCTGAGTGCTCCCACACTTCTGAACTTTCCTCTGGACAACATTTATCAAGAGGACACAGCAGTGAGCATCCTCTTTTCCAATCCTTCTTTCCACTCCCTTTTTCTTACTCACTGTTTTATGCTCAACGAAGCAGAATCTGCAGTGGCTGGCAAATTTAGATGTTTTGTTTTGCCCCCTCCACTCCGGCTCCCATGTTTGCCAGCTGTCCATGCTCAGCCATAGTTGTTTTATGCTGTGAGTTTGCATTGAGTGACCTGCAGCCTCAATTTATGTGCATTTTGGTGTGGGAGCTACCTGCAAACCCTTTGCTGTGAGTAGTCAATATTCATGATTCGATATTCAGGTGGCATGATTGGTCAATGAGCTGGCAGAACTGTGCCTTTGTTCCCTGATTAGATGACTGAACCTTTGTTAATTACTTCTGCCAGAAATGAAGTCTGTTGTGTGATTAAGTGGTTCTAAGCTACAGGCCTGAGATTTACTCCCTGTGAACTCTTGTTCCAATGGGACTTTGTACGTGTGAGGGCTCTCTAAAGCATGTACAAACAGAGTATAAAAATGGCCAGAGTAATATTCTATTTCTAACCTATTAAAAATGGTTGACCTGCATGTCTTTGCTATGCATTTGGGTCCAGTAATGAGATACCGCCCTTGCAGAACACAAGCCCTCTTTTGGCACAGGTCCTCCCAGGATGTCTGCAGTCACAAAGCCACACCACACACCACAGCATGGAACAGACTGGCTAAAATCCCTGTACTGACACAATAGCAGCACATAATCTTTCACTGACAAGCATATGGAGTGAGCTGGGAAGAAAACAGCACCTCAACTCTGAGGCCATGTGCCATGCTGCATCAACTGCTGTTACATTTCTCATCTGGCTTGGGTGTGAGCAAAAATGTACCTTTCTGTTGAATTAGCAAAACCAGAAGCTACAGAGGTTGTATTTTTTTAAAAGCTAGCTTAATGCCACATAGTGGAGGACAGATAGTACGCTATACCATATACAGTCCTTTGGAGTAAAGTTAGATCATCAAAATGTACTGGACAAATTTTCAACCAACTGAATGAATTAATACTAGATTGGGTCTTTATGTCACGTAGCAATGGCATTTCCTAACTGTTGGTAAAATAATGGATCCTATGTGTTATTAACTGTGTGCTCAGAGCCTCAATACCAGCAGGATAATTGGAAACTTAATTATTTGGGTGAGATATCATTATCAGTCATGCCAATTGCATCTACTTTATTATGTACAGGTATGTTGTTCCCTCTAACCAAAAAGTGCCCCAAATACAACTGTAACACTAGACGTGATGGAACAAGAAGCAATGATTTCATAATTTCTTTTGGATTTTGTGACTTTTAGTAATTCTCACTCCAGTGTATCAGAATATACCTCTGGGAAGAAGAAATTTTTACCTATCCCATAGAAAACTTGAGTGATGGTTGTTTATAAATTCCTTGGAAATGCAGACAGAAAGAGACCTACCTTTTATTTAGCTCCTCTGCTCAGCTTTTTACTGATCTAATGGGGAAAGGATGGAATTCGGATTCAGAGCAACCTATGTACAAGAACTGCTTTAATGTGAGTGTCCTGTTGAATACAATGTGATCTTAAAATGATGCATGATGGAAATTCCTCACAGCCTGGTGCAGTGCATTAGCATTAGTCATTGCAGTAGAACTGGGTGGAGCACTTAGAAGTCGTCACTGTGATGGATGCGTGGCATGCATTAGAACGGGAATGATTACAATGGACCAAGCAGAAAACACAGGAATTACAGTTTCTGTGATGGACCCCATGAAACACATCAGAATTTGAGTCACTGTGAGTCATATAAGGCACAAGGTCCTGAATGTGCCTCATCCCCGAATGACTTGGCTGTCTGTTATATCAATTACTTGCAGTGCTGTGGAAAGCCTCATGGATGAAATAAGTGATGAGTCAGGATTCGTTGGTTCTGCTGGCAGCTCTGCTGCTGATTCATTTTGTACCCTTGAGTGATAAACTTCCCTCTCCTGCATTATGTGCATGACAGTGTATTTACCCCTCCTTATAAAGTACTGAGATCTGTTTCTACCACAACTCTCATGTATGCCTAATATTATGCATTGGAAATGGTCCCAATGCCTTTATGAATGAGCCTTTGGAGGGTGGAAGCTATAGAATATGCAGATGAAAGGTGCCAAATATAGTCACATACCATCAGATTTGTGTGATTCTTATTTTGGCTGTTTGTGATGTTTCCCATTTTCAGCAATTGTTTAATTTTTTTAAAAAGTCAATGTGAGACTGAGCAGACATTAAGGAACTCCTTCTGTTAATTTCTGATGGATTTTAGGTTGGGTCTTAAAGACAAAGCCTCCATTTCATGACTTTATCCACCTATCTACAGTATGTTCCCGAGCTAGTTAAAATTAAACTTAGCTATCAAAATGCTAAACTTGATAGCTCATTTATCTTTCTGTCTCCCAACTCTACATTACAATACAGCAGTGATTGATCTTGCGTCTTCAAGGTACTATATAGTATAAAAACTAAGAGAAGATTAATTAAAAGCCGTCGCATCCAGACAGGTTTTTAAATAAGTTTTAGATTTAGACAATATATCAGCTGAAGCAGAAAGATCCCGAGACCATAAGCCTGTAACTTCAAGTAAGTTTCTCTTTCCTTCGGGACACAGAAAACCCCATCTCACCACAGACTAACATCAAAGTCTGATTTGGTCTGGCAGGCCCGTGGCAGGAGGCAGGAGGCTGTCACATTCATGGGCTGTCCAGCAGCAGTGAACGTGATGTCCTTGAGGACTTCTGCAGGCTCAGGGGAGAATGTCAGGCTCATGGCCGGATGTTGAGATGGAGACAATACCAAGGCAATTTTTCAAGTAGTCCCCAGCTCCTCCAGGCACAGAGAAACTTGCCTGGATAGCACATCTGAATGACTTAAATTGAGCCCTGAATTGGTGACAGCTGCATTTGAGCTGTCAGCGTCTGACTGTGTGATCTGCAGAACAACACTAAACAATCTCGTTTTGTGGTATTTTTGGCTAAAGAAAGACACATGATTGCCGGTCAGTGTTAACTTTCTGGCACCACTGTTTG
The DNA here is from genome assembly GCF_047495875.1 of Pithys albifrons albifrons. Taxonomy (NCBI): domain Eukaryota; kingdom Metazoa; phylum Chordata; class Aves; order Passeriformes; family Thamnophilidae; genus Pithys; species Pithys albifrons. Next base: position 90,921,297 of record NC_092458.1, read on the forward strand.
ACCGCACAGTTTTTGAGCTATGCAGAGTCCTCAGGAGCCCTCAGCACCTGCAGTTCTCATGAGTTGGAGAGCATCCAAAAACCTGACTGCTTCCTGTCTGGGTCTAATAGGGGCTGAATCCTTTGGAAATACCCTTACTATGTCACTAAAGGGGTACTGAACTCCTCAATATCTGGCCTTTAGACCACTGGGTGTGTAATGATGTAAACTTTGTTCTTCACCACCTTTAGTCTGCAACAGCAAACTCATCTGGAGAAAGACAAAATGGTGAGGCTCTTACATTTTCATGAGTTTATTTAAAGAGTGATATTTAATCCATCTGACAGCTAAAATGTACTAGTGGGATATGGGATGGCTGCCATGACAATGTTCAAGAGCTCCCCATTTTGCTTGTATGGTGGCAAAATGCCTTGATTGCATACAGCTGATTTGGGGATTTTGCCTTGGGGAGCGTGAGAGAGGGGAAAACAAAAATGAATACAGGGTGATGGCAGTGATTCCACTTTACAGTGGGTCACCAAAAATCCCTGCAGCATCAGTTGGGTCCAGCTATGTCCCCTGTTACACACTGGTGTAACTCTTGGCAGAACAGAGCTCTTTATCTCTTATTCACAGCATTCCATTCATTATCAGGTACTAAAAAAATATATATAATTTTTTTTTCTCTCTTTGACTCTCACTCTTTGTTTTCTTTCCATTTCAGTTAATTTCAATAACTAGACAAATTTCTGTGCTGTTTGGTCTACTCCCTGACACTGGTAATTAACTGGTTTTATGAAATAAGAAAACACTTTTGAATTTGCATTAGTTACATGTTTGTGTTTTTCAATGCTAATTGTCCAGGATACATCATGCTCTGTTCCCCCCCCCCCCCCCCCCCCATGTTTTGGAAACAGGATATATTTTACTTTCACTGCTGAAAAGCAATTTGAGTCAGGACAGATACCAAAGGCACGTCTCCTTTCACTCAGTATTTGTTTATGTGTGTTTTTATCCATCCTGAATTCATTTAATTTCCCTTAACTGAGCTGATTGTACCATGTACTTCCTCTTGAAGAAAATCCTGCAGCGAGAAAGATGGCAGTCAAAGGGCTAATAGCTAGGGATGTGGCAAACTTCTTGTGCCTCGTATCAATCTCTTGCATGCATCAGATGTGCACACATTTTAATTCAGATGTTTCCCAGTCCATGCTCCTCTTAGGAAAGGGAAAAGCAGAGAGACTGGTGAGATTGAAAGAAATGACGTGAAAAGGCAGTTGGGAATAAGCTAGAGTGAAAAACAGAGTGAATGTGAAATACAGAAATGGGAAGACGGAAAGTTACTATGAAAAATAGACAATGCATCAACAGCATCACTCCTGACACTTTTGCAGACATGCTGTTCATTTCAAACTGGGACAGCTTTCTGCAAAATCTAGATTTAGTTATAAACTTTGGCAGGTACATCCAATAGCTTTCATTGATTATACCAACATTTCATGCTCATAAGGAGGAGCACCAGCAAGGGGTCAGTCTGGCCACAGAAACTCGTCTATGTTCAGGTTTAGACTGCTTACAAATTGCTATGAGTTTGCCCTAAGTTCAGAACCAGACCTGCGTCCAAGTTAGGGTGTGTTGGTGATGCAGAAATTTTTCTGGGTAGAATGCTCTTTGTGTGCAGTGTTGCCCTAAACCTTGTCTTCTTGCAGGAGACATCCAATAAAGGTGCTGTTGAGCAGATACTATGGTTATGTGAAAGTTGTACTTGTAGATTTAGGCAGTTAAATGCCTCCCTGACATCTGATCCCGTCAGATCTCGGAAGCTAAGCAGGGTCAGCCCCGGATTAGTACTTGGATGGGAGACCTCCTGGGAAATGCCGGGTGCTGTAGGTTCTAGTCCTGAGGACTTCACTGGCACTGTCCAAGCTCGCTCGGCCGTGGCAGATGAACCTCAGGACTTAAACGGTGGGGCCAGTTCTGCGCACAGTGAGCCTCACCTAAAAATCCACTGCACAGGCTGGAAGGGCACACCCACGTGGGGACAGCCCTTCCCAAACCTTCGTTCGCGAAGCTGAGACACACACACTTATAGATTTACCCTCCCTGCTCCCTTTCATGCACTTGGTCTCGGAGACCAGGATGTCTGCCTCCAGATTTCTTGGAAATGGAGGTGACACAAATGTCTTTCTTTCCTGATCAAGAAGAGAAAACCAAAAAAGTACAGCCCTCCACCAAACATGCAAAGATGACAGTGTGTGAGAATGGCTGCAAGAAAAAAAGCCACAGTCACAGGAAATTATCCTAATAGAGTGAAAATTAAAAAATGACCGACAACGTAGTCCGTCTCCAGGATACAAGCAGTATTTTCACGCCTTACCAATTATTCTCTTGGCATCAATTTTGGTTTATTTTCATTAAGTTTCATTTTTCTTTTTATTTTAAGAGGTGGTATGATGAAGACAGAAAAGGATGAAAGCTTAGAAAATACTTAATTTTTGTTTTAGCAAGGAAATAATTATACTTGTAATACCATGAATAGGAAAGGAAGCAACCAATTGGGTTTTTCCATCTTTTTCATGTTATTTCATGCTTGTAAAAAGGTTGAGAACTCTATTTAAGTGGATTAACTTGCTACTGAAAGGAAAGTGGGAAATGAGTTAGAGAGGTAGGGTTAATTTCTTTCAGGACTATCTAAATGTGTGCATACATATATTTGCTGTGTGCTATTTGAGAAATGCACTTAGCTTTGCAAGGTCACCTTAACCTTAAGAATTAATGGAACACACCATTAGCTACAAGAGGATATAGAAGCAAAGTCCCCAACAAATTGTGCCCAGATAACACAAATCTATCCCTGCCTAACAGAACTCCATGTATAGCTTGGAAAGGAATGCAAGGGAGGACTTGCCTCACTTAGTGATGGGTATCTACAGCACAGGGTCTATGTCCTAGATTTACCCCCCTTAGACATCTGCATACCATTGTTGTTAATGGATATTGAGGAGAGCACTTCAGCAGATAAAACATAGGTGTTTATTTTAGGATGAGATGAACTGCACCCTAAACAGCATTAGTTATATTGATTAGAGCTTTACTGACTTACAAGGGAAGCTTAGAATAGCTTCCCCAGATGCAAATTCCTACAGCTCATGTCCCTGTATGTACATGGGCAAATCTCACTGTCCATATTGTAATTAATCCTTCTACTACTTCCAAATGGTCAGCAAAGTGCAAGCTGTAGTGATTTCTCTGATGGTCCATTCATTGATTCCTACATAGGGACCGACTTTTTATCCTACTCACTCTTCACTGATTCTAGACCACAACTGACCTCAAATGCAACACTTTTCTTTGAAGATTAGAAGTAACTTCATAGCCACTGAATTAAGCAAGAAAGGACTCTGTGACAAAAGCAGACGGTGGGTTATATCCCTCAAGAACTTTTCCTAGGTTGAACATGATCTCTTAAGGAGGGAGGATAGATCTGATGCATGAACATCCCAAAAGTTTCACCCAGCTTATTCAATGGACCTGCTATATTTCGAAGTCCTTCATCTGCTCCACCATAGCAGCGAGAATTTGTAGTTTTATCTTTTGAACTTGCAGCTATCTTGATTTTTAGGTTTGATAGGCAGAGAGCTGCATTTGTTAATGTGTTTATCACTCTCCAGAAACCTAAGTGAGGGTAACGGAGCAAGAGAGAAATTTCAGAAATACAAGGGAAGAGTGACATCAGTTATGCAGTGGAGATTACCTGGGAAAGCCAGAGAGGAATTTCCCCAGTTTTGTGCTCGTCCTGGAGACAGAGGGAAGACAGTGTCTTTCAAAGGAAGCTGAAGCTATCATCTCCTTCCCTCAGAAAGCTTTCCTCTTCCTCAGAGAAGGAGATATTCCCTGGGGCTATTGAGTGGCTGGCCAGTACATTTTCCTCTGCTTCTGTGTCAGGGCAAGTCTTGCTGCAGTATCTCTTCATCACCTGCTGCTCTGCAAGGCATATTTTTAAAAATCAGAAAACCCCCTAACATTTCCAGCAGAAACTTCACCTCATATAGCAAGTTCAAACCTAGCAAAAGACATTGTGTTTTCAAGGTATCTTACACAGACTCTTTAAAGACAGGCTGTGGACCTGCAGCAGTCAGCAGGTCACAAGTGTGAAACCAAATGAATTCGAGTGTGCTCTCTTGAGTGTCTGGCCAGAGGAACTGCTGAGATTGTTACCACTCTCACCTAGAAGGCTGTTTAGTGATACAAGTGACAATGATTGTACTTTCAATCATGAAGGTTAGAAACTCAACAGGAAATGTATTTGACTTTTTTTTTAGTATAAGAATTTTCCATTTGTAAAGGCTGATTTTATGAAAGCTTCAGGATCTGTAGAAATGTGCCCCAGTTGATGAAATTTTCACTCAGAAAACATATCAACATTTCCAGGAGGTTGAAATGTTTCATTTAGGTTTTTTATAATATCTTGCTTGGATTCCTATTTTCTCTTTGGAGCTACAGTATAATGTAACATTAAAGTTAAGATACATATAAAACATTCTGATTGACCTGAAATGATCAATTTTTCACTCAAACTTTGTGTTTTATTTTGATTTTTTTTGTTTTGTCAAATACAAAATTGCAGAACTTCCTTTGGCATAGAGATTCAGAATTTTGTTCAGGTCTATTAAGTCACTGGATTAGACATATACAAAAATAACACTTGTTATACTATCACCTTCCATGAAAAGACTGTCAACCCTGAGTGGCAGAGACTCACAACTGCCTTGTGCAGTGCAAAAGATCATGGGAGCTGCAAGGACGTAGGAAGTCAGGTCTGTGTAACTTCCCATTGGTTATGACACTTAGAAATCTCCCTTTGAGGCAGCATAATTGACTTCTCTGTCTGCTGTTCCTTGGAGACTCAGAGATTATACACATAATTTTTTAACAGTATGTTTCTTGGCCCTCTCTCTCACTCTGTTATTTCTCTAGGTCTCACTCTCTTCTTCTTTCTTCCTTTTTTTTTAGATATTATTTTTGTTATGGATATTGTGTTCCAGGCACTATAGGTGAAACTACATTTCAAGAGATCTTGTGTAATTTTTCCCTGAATTGCAATAATATTTTCTCTGAATAAGCTGTGAGACCAGGAATATTGAGAGAAAAGCTCTTCTTTAATTTTCTGTCAAGAATATTTATAACTGCTCTTAAAACTTTTGATGTCCTAAATCTCCAGGCTTTTGGCAAAGCTCTTAAGGTGACTCCATAATTTGCTCCCCACATTATCACAGACCTCTCCAGATCAGTTTCCTTGCTACCACTGAGTTTCACTTCTTTTCTCTACAAGGGTTAGTTAGATGTGGTTATACGGCAGTTTTCCGGATGCATGATCCCAGCTGAATGCAAGGATGTTGACTGTCAGCTTAGTGAGAATATGTGCAGAGGAAGAGACTCGCTGATGGAGGATAAATGGAGTGGGGAACAGGCTTTCTGGACTAGAGATTGCAACAGAGAAAGAGGCAGAGGATGGAGTAGCAAGAGAATCAAGGAAAGGGGGAAGGGGAAAAGGGAAAAGGAAAGGGAAAGGGGAAGGGGGAGGAAAGAGAAGGGGAAGGGAGGGGAAGGGGAAGGGGAAGGGGAGGGAGATGGGAGGGAGATGGGAGGGGGATGGGAGGGGGATGGGAGGGGAGGGAGGGGTGGGGGGGGGTGAGAGGAGGGAGGGGAGATGGGGAGGACAGGAGGAGGGGAGGGGGAGGGGCATGGGAGGGGGAGGGAAGGGGAAAGGGAAGGGGAAGGGGAAGGGGACGGGGAAGGGGAAGGGAAGGGGACGGGGAAGGGGAAGGATTGGCATAGTTGAGAATACAGAGGAACAGTAAGGGTCATTCACAGAGCAATGTGAGAGTAAACAGGAAGACACATAGCAGAAGAATCAGCAAATGAGAACAGCACACTGCCATGAGTCCTAAAGGTCTGTTTTGTTTTCCAACTGATGTCTGAAGCAGCATAAATTTCTCAATCCATGCACCTCTCAGAGCAGGCTACAGGGCCAGAATAGAGAATCAGAGCATGGACCCTGTCATACATCAGATACTCCTGGTCCTCACGTTCATCCCACCTTGCTCTGTACTTACTACAATGACTGTCTCTCCTTCCCCTTCATCTGAGCTACAGTTTGCTACATGACAGTGAGGATCACAAGTGGCTGAGCCATTCCCCTGAATACTTCCCTGCAACTTCTGTGCCTTCCTGTCCAGGCTGCTCCTGCAAGGCATCCACCTGGGCTGTGGCAGAGATTGTTGCTCACCTTGACAACTTGCTTACTTTTGAAAATCTGGCCTTCATATAGTGTTGTGAGTATTTCCACAGCCACAGCCCAGAACTGATGGCCTTGTTTTGTCTCAATGAGTATACTGTTCCCTTTTACATCCAGTGGTGAATTCCACCATGAAGATGTGTGAGTCTAAGGACCTTCCTGTGAAAAAATCTTGTGGTTGACCTCCACGGTGGGACAAGAATCCTACCAGAGAAGGTTGGAAATATCTGCACTATGCTAAGGAAAGTGCTAAGATCAGTGAGTGAAGCTCAGGTTAACTAAAGTGGGATTTTGTGTGTACAAAGAGGCTGTTGACTGGAACAGTAGTGAAACTAGTGATACTGTTTGGGGAACATTTGTGCACAGTTTAGCTAGAAAAATGGGAAAGATTAGACTGAAATGCCAGGGAATATTAACCTTAGTCCAAGGAACATGGGAAACAGCAAATACCTGTGTTACTAACTGGTTGTTACAAAACCATGTTAGAGAGACAGTCATGACTGGAACATAGGTATTGAAGGGTACATTGTTTTCAGCAAAGCCAGAAACGAAGCAAAAGTTAGCTATGATTATGCCCACTAAGGGTGTGATGGGCAAATAAGAAGTAGCAAAGTTAAAGGTTAATTTGCTTGGGTTAAAATCACACTGGGGAGGAGCTGAAAAAATGTTATTCCTGGATGTCTGCTCTAGCCCATGGGATCATGAAGCACTTCAACATGTATGAAAGGAAGAGAGAAATATAACTGGGACTTGAGTCAGTTAAGAAGCCTGTATTTTCCAAAATGTAGATTGTAAAATAAGTGCTATTAATAAAAGTAGGGCCTGGTTATTCTTGAATGTGATAGCTAAGAGACTTCATCACCAAATAATCACTGAGCCTCATCAAAAGTGCTGCTATTGTATCCTTGATTTCAGTTAGCAGAGAGAATTTTACAGAAGAGCTTTATGTGGGGCTTAACAATAGATTGATCATGAGCTGGATAGCAACATGGTAAATAACAGGCAATTTGATTTTGTCAGGAACAAATTGTATAAAGCCAACTTGATTTCCTACTCTGACAGGTAGCAAGCCTTGTAGATAGCGACAAAGCACCTTGACTTGTTAGGTTTTGACACTCTCTCATGTAAGACTTCCATTAGCAGGCTAGAGCAATGCAACCTGGATAAAATTGCTATGATATGGATGAAAAACTGTTTGGAAAACTGCACTTGTAAAACAGTTATCAGTGATTCGTTGCAGGTGACTAGAAGAATGCATCAAGGTGGGTACTATGGTCAGTAGTGACTTAGGTTATGGAATAATGCATGCCCTTAATAAATGATAGAATATCCTGTTGAAAGTCATGTATATTGTGGAGAGAACAGGTTTAAAATTCAAAATTATCTAGATGGATTGAAGAAATAATCTGAAAAAAAAAGAAAAAATGCAAATCACTGAAGATGAGTACAAGGTGTTGAAAAGCTATCAATAGTACCAGAACAAAATGGGAACAGCTGAGTTTACTTCTGCTCAGAAGTACACAGAGGGTTATAATGGATCACAAACTGCCTGTGAGTCAATCCTAGTAAATCACCTGTTGCAAAGAAAGCAAACATATGCTGGGATGTATAAACAGGAGTATTACATGTAAGATACATGAAGTAAACCTTTAGCAACTGCATCAAGGTTTGAATGCTACATTTTAAGAAACATACAGGTTTCCTGCACTTAGTCCAGAAAACAAAACCAGGAACCCTCAGAGATGTAGAAATCACAAGAGTGAGGAAAGATTGAACGAACTGGGAGCTGCTTAGCCTGGGAAGAGAGGTCTCAAAGGGTTCATGAGGAAGGAGGAAGCTGCCACGAAGACAATAACCATTTCTTTGCATCCATGGTGGAGAGGACAAGCAGTGATGGTCTTAAATTTCAGAAAAAGAGATTCAGATGAGATGCTGGGGAACACTTTGAGGTGAGGGAGAGTAAAAAGGAACATATTACTTGGGGAGGTTATAGAGTCTCTGCCAGTGGAGATCTAAAAGAACAAGTTAAACACATGCCTGTCAGGAGTGATGGAGGTCTGGATAGCTGATCATCACTTGGGGCAGAGGTGGACTATGTGAACTCTCAAAGTCCCTTCAAGTCCTCCAGCTATATGTTTTGGATCAGACTGAGTGGATAGATAAATAAGAATTCATCATAACTGTGAGGTTTTTTATTTCCATAGGGCAAATTTTGTGCAAGCAAAGAAATCAGTAAGTCATCTGGACTTGGAAACTTAGAGACTTTAGAGGAGGAGGAGCAGCATAATACATTTTAGTGGGTAATGCAAAAAGATTTGTAGTTTCCATCCTAGGAAAAGAGAGGAAATTTGGAGATGAATGAGCAACTATTTTTAAAAGCTTAACTTTAAAAATGTCTCAGCCACAAGCAGACAACCTAGAAGGAACAGAGGAGGGCAGAAGCAGCACGTTGTCTACAGCATTAACAAATTTTTGAATGCTGCCATCCCTCAATACAAAGATCAAAGAAATAATTTGTGGTGGCATTGCAGAGCAAATGTGAGGTGAGTGAAGACAAGTGGAGCTGGGAGGCTGCAAAGGAGTTGTGTTTTCAGGGAACTGTAGTTAGAGAAAGGAGTCTTCCTGTCTCCCTCCACCATTCAATACTGTCAATCACTCAATCACTGTCATCTCAAATTGCAGATCTGGCTCTATTTCCCCTCACCTCCCATGGAGCTGCAGAAGTAAAGTGCTTCTGCTGTGAACCCAAAGCAGATATCCATCTGTGCCTCTCGGGCCACTGCCTGTGGTGGCATGTGTGAAAGGGGGATTCCTGCCTTTGGGGGAGGAAGCAAAGAATTGAAGAATCAGGACCGGGAGGGGGATCAGAGAGAAAGGTTGAACTTTCTTCTCTGACTGCCATCCAATGGAGCAGAGGGTAGGAGCAGCAGTTCCCATTGTTCAGAGAACATATTCCTGCAGCAGTAACAGCCACCCTGACCCTGTTTGCGCTGGCAATCACAGCAAGGCTAACTCTGCAGCACTTGGCAAGAATGCCAAGAAAGCCATAGGTCTTAAGGACCTTTTATTACCCCCTCCCAGCAGTCTGCTGCCCTTGGTAACCACCTAGTCCACCTGCACATCAAAGCAGCCTCAGAAAGGGGAGTAAGCAATAAAGAAAGGTTTGTCTTGGGAGGTCAGAAGTGCAGGGATGAAGTGAGAATTGCCAGAAGTCAAATTGAGTTAGTTCCTGCAAAGGAAATGAAACAACAGAAGTATCCTTAACACTGTAAATGAAAAAAGAAGTAGAGCCTCTATATGTGGTGAGAAAAATTTACACAGTTCTAAACTAGAAGTCAACTTTGCCCCTAAGACCAGAAAGTAAGAGTGTTGGGGCAAAGTCGGTGGACTAATGGGAATAAGTGTACTGAAAGGGCAATGATTGCATGCAGGATGGAAATAATTCAGAGCTTACTGTGCTCAAACCAGGGAGGTCAGAAAACCACCCTCCACAACATGCTAACAGAACAGGCCCATGAAATCACAGGTCTGGTAGATGGGATTTTTAATAAATCTGTCCAATCACTGGGAGTTCCTCTACCTGGATAATAGCAAATGTGGTACCCATAGTTAAGAAAGTGAGGGAGAGCAATCTAGGCAGCTCTGGGCTTGTTATTTTGGCCTCAAGGGCATAGATGGATTCAGAGCAAATTATGTCAGAAAGAATAATTGAAGACATGGAATAGAAAATGGGATATAGTGCAATATGCCATTATCAAAAAGAGATTGTGCCAGACTAACTCAATATCTGTCTTTGATAAGGTAACTGATGCTCTAGACAAGGGAAAAGTAGTAGATCTTCTCTATCTGTACTTCATTAAAATTTGGTATGGTGCCACCTGGGAAATTATTAGTTAAATGAGAGAAGATGAGGATTAGTACAAGAACTGTGAGGTGAGTAAGGAACTGGTGAGAGGAAGGAGGTAGCTGTGTTGGAAGAAGGTTGCTAGGCAAGTGCTTAAACCTTGGTCTTGGGAAAAATGTTTACAATGATAATTTTCAGACTAAAATTGTGTGTGTGGCTCAGCTTCATGAACACAGATTTGGGAAGGGCTGTCCCCATGTGGGTGTGCCCTTCCAGCCTGTGCAGTGGATTTTTAGGTGAGGCTCACTGTACGCAGAACTGGCCCCACCGTTTAAGTCCTGAGGGTCATCTGCCACGGCCAAGCGAGCTTGGACAGTGCCAGTGAAATCCTCAGGACTAGAACCTACAGCACCCGGCATTTCCCAGGAGGTCTCCCATCCAAGTACTAATCCGGGGTTGACCCTGCTTAGCTTCCGAGATCTGATGGGATCAGATGTCAGGGAGGCATTTAACTGACTAAAATTAGGAGTGGATTAACAGGCAGACACATCAATTCTTAGGATCACCAAAATACCACCCAAAGTTTTCTGGAACTGAGGTAACAGAAATGGGAGGAAATGCAGCAGCATGAAATGCAAGGCCACAGATTTGGGTGCTGTGAGTGACAATTTCACCCACACACTGAAAGCTTATTAGTTTGAAACAAGAAAACAGAAGACAGACTTGCTTGTAGCAGTCAATCCAGTACAACTATAAGCTCACAACTTGAGTGTGAGGATGTGTTGCCATGGGAGGAGCACATGCCAGACACAGTGGAGTACCATGGTGGTGTAGACGTCACCTGGAACAGCAAGTGTCATTCTTGTCAATCGTTTTAAGGGAGAATTAGAGCTGAAGCAAATGCCAACATGGAAAACCTGTAATATCAGGGAAACAGCAAGCCCATCATATCAGAGGAAATGAGCTTGCCCTGTTCAGTCTAGATGCATGGAGACCAAGGGGGAGACACACAGTTACACTCTCTAAACACTTATTGGGTCAAACTGTTTTGGTTTGAAACCTCTGCAAAATGCCAAGTATTCAACCAAAGCAGTGCAGCCTGTCTCCTTCCCCCATCAAGGGAAAAAACCCCTAAAACTTAAAACTTAAGCTGGTTTATATATTTTTACACAAAAGAGGGAAAATTAAAACAAACTACAATATAACGCACACATATACAAAGGTAAGAAAAGAAACAACAACTCCCCACTCCTACTGAACACAAATTCCACCCCTCTGATCTACAAAACCATGCCACAAACCTTTCCCGAGAAACACTCAGCACAATGAAGCAGTCATCATAGACAAACTCAGAGGCTTCCTTATCATACCAAGAGAAAGAGGCAGCAGGGTCTACATTTTTTGCTCCTGGGATCTGTGATTATTACCAGGTATCCATAACACTTCTTCCTTATCCCAGTTGTGAAAGGAATTGCTTCCTAATGAGCATCAAAGGAAGGGTGAGGTTGCAGCCCTTCCATATGGTCCTATAAATTCTCCTAAAAACTGTGCTGGTTTCCTGGGATGTGATGTACGTGAAGTGTTGCACACTCATGATGGCAATATAGGCGGCATAGGGACTGGGGTGGTGTAAGCAGGCCAGATTTCTAAAAAGGACCAGAAACAGAGATTTAGACTTCATTCTCTCATGCAATCAGGCTCTCTGTACGTGTGAAACAGTTACGGTGATAAGAGAGCTGTTGACGGAAAGATATCTACCATCCTTCTGGGGTTAGCAGGGAAAATATCCACCCCATTGCCTTGTGCACTCAGAGGGAAATCCCACCACAGAAAACCTGCCACTAACAATAGTGACTGATGGCTCTTCTGTACTGGTTGGCGGCTCTTTGCTGAAAGTAGTGTAAGCATCACAGGTGCCATCACTGAGAACAGTTGCTTCTTCTATCCTTCATTCCCCAGGGATTTGCTCCTGTCATCCCCTTTTTTAAGCCGGTGAAGAGAGTATCACAACCACTGTTAGTCAAAAGAGGAGGGGGTGGAGGCCCATCTGGGCCCTTGGTTTGATTTCATATTTATGAAACAGCTTAAATGTCAGCTTGAGTGAAAAACGACACCTTCCGAAGCTTCTCATATTAATGCCCGTGGCTGCCACTGGTTCCTTTAGGAAGGCAGCTTGTGGTTTTTCCTCTTGCTCTCCCCCCAAAGGCTGCAGGGAAAGATGAATTGGACTGATAGATGAGACTGCAACTGCCGATGAACTGCTTTGCTGACAGGAGAGGGAAAGGGAGGTGGGATGGGTAGCCAATGCTGAGGAAGAAGGGAGGGAGATGGAGGGAGGAAAGAAGGGAGATGGAGTGAGAGAGGAAAGAGAGATAGGGGAGGATGGTCTGTATTGTGGAGAGGTGAGAGAGTGGTTTAAACTGATGGGGGAGAGAGGTCAGGAGAGAGGATGATTGACTGTGAGGAGGAAAATAAGAGGTAAACTGACACATGCTAAGGCAAGGTAGAGGGGGTCGGAAAAATGAAAGTCACGGACAGGAACAAAATACACTGTAGAAGCATTAATTATGTATGACAGTGTATATATACATAAAGGAATAAATAAAATGCACCCACCACCAGCAGAGAAACCTACTCCTGGGTCTGTGTTAAGCATTGTCCTGGGTTGTTGGAAGCTGTAGATCATTTGAGACCCCAGGTGTGTTTGTGTGACACGCGGATGAATCCTGAAGAGACAGCCAAGGCAAAGCTGAGCCAGGATGTTCTGGAAGAAGACAAGTCTCCTGGTGACTGTACTGCAAGCATGATTAGGTAGCCAGGATCAGTTTCCCAAAAGTCACCCTCTGCATGGCTGTGCACTGATACAGATACCTGAGCTTGCCTGGATATAACTTGGGTATCTTCACATTTCATGGTGCAGGCCAGATGAAAATGGTTTGTTCTCCTCTGCTGGGTTAGGAGCTGGCTGGAGGGTCAGGCCCAGAGAGTGCTGGTGAACGGGGCTTCATCCAGCTGGTGGCTGGTCACCAGTGGTGTTCCCCAGGGGTCAGTGTAGGGTCCAGTCCTGTTTAACATCTTTATTGATGATTTACATGAGAGGATTGAGACCATCATCAGCAAATTTGCTGATGACACCAAGTTGGGAGGGAGTGTCGACCTGCTGGAAGGCAGGAGGGCTCTGCAGAGGGATCTGGATAGACTTGAGAGATGGTCTGATTCCAATGGGATGAAGTTCAATAAGGCCAAGTGCCGGGTCCTGCACTTTGGCCACAACAACCCCCTGCAGCGCTACAGGCTGGGGACAGAATGGCTGGAGAACAGCCAGACAGAAAGGGACCTGGGGGTACTCATTGACAAGAAGCTCAACATGAGCCAACAGTGTGCCCAGGTGGCCAAGAAGGCCAATGGGATCCTGTCCTGTATCAAAAATAGCGTGGCCAGCAGGCCCAGGGCAGTGACCCCCTGTACTCTGCATTGGTGAGGCCACACCTTGAGTACTGTGTTCAGTTCTGGGCCCCTCAGTTCAGAAAGGATATTGAGGTGCTGGAGCGGGTCCAGAGAAGAGCAACAAGGCTGGTGAAGGGACTGGAGCACAAGTCCTGTGGGGAGAGGCTGAGGGAGCTGAGGTTGTTTAGCCTAGAGGAGGCTCAGAGGTGACCTCATCACTGTCTAGAACTACCTGAAGGGAAGTTCTAGCCAGGTGGCGGTTGGTCTCTTCTCCCAGGCACTCAGCAATAGGACAAGGGGGCACGGGCTCAAGTTCTGCGAGGGGAAATTTAAGTTGGATATTAGAAAAAAATTCTTTCCAGAGAGAGTAATCAGGCATTGGAATGGGCTGCCCAGAGAGGTGGTGGATTCCCCATCCCGGGAGGTTTTTAAACTGAGATTGGACATGGCACTGAGTGCCCTGATCTGGTAAGTGGACTGGAGTTGGACCAAGGGTTGGACTTGATGATCTCGGAGGTCTTTTCCAACCCAATCAATTCTATGATTCTATAATTCCTCTCCATCTGCCTGAATGGAGTGGAGCACAAGATGCCCTTCCTGAAGCCAGCTGTACGCACAGGTTGTATGGGCCAGGAAAGGTAGAGGCAAAACTTCTTTAGGAAGTTAACTGGGGAATTAAAAAAGAGCTTTGTGTTTCTTGGAAAAAGAAAATTACCCATTTTTCTCTCTGGTAGAGGTCTGATATAGGTTTTTTAAATTACAAACCCAGAACTCTGTGTTGTCTGGACAGCATTTTTGGATATGAGGATACTGGACCAAAGAAACAGTGGGAAGACAGAGGAGGGCAATCACACTGTCTCTTGCACAGGTGTGAGGGGTCAGGAAGTGAAAGGGATTTTTTTGGCCCTTTTTGGTTAGTCCTTGAGGGACATAATTTATCCCAAATGAGAATACCAATAGGTGAGTGCTCACTGTGACTATGCTGGGGTAAGGACAGACTCTACAGCATTTGTATTCTAGGGCAGAGGCTCACCTGCCTTTTCACTGTGAGTCGCTGATGGCAGTCTCCAAAGTCGCCTGTGGAGTCTAGTGCTCTCAGTGCCAACATCTGCTCCCTTCTCTGTTGCTGAAGGCTTTTGCTTGGCTTGGTTGTTTTTTCCTGTAACTGAGAGATGTCTCTGAAGTCTTATTCTGTCTGGGTTCACAACGCTCAGTACCTCTATCAGCTGTTACAGTATTTTGAGCATCATTCTTGGCAATAGCATATCACTCACTTTTCAGTGTCTCAGTCAGTACTTGTCACTTTTTTCTCCCTGATTGAGATAGTAAAAAAGTCTGCTTCCATTTCATCTTTATCCCCCATGGTCAGTTCTGTTTACAGACTCACTTCTTGATTTTTTTCTTGGCAAAGCCTCTTCCTGTGGTCTTTTTCTCCTTTGCTGCTGAGAATCTGAGTCCCTCTGTGCTGACTCTTTTGTGGCATTTCTTGTCTTTGTTTCATTTCCCTGTTTAATCATTCTGCTTCTTGCCATGGATTGTACTAGATTGGTTCTTGACATCACATTTATATACCATCTGCCAACTAATAACATGCAAGGGCTTGGTTTCCACTAATAACAAGCCAGTCTAGTTTAAGATTATTTAGAGATACTGAACCTTGCTTCTCAGACATGGGCATGCAAGCTGGAGCTAAATGTTTCTCTTGTCACCTCTGTTCTTGCCACCCAGGCTCTACAACGCCCACTTTCTAACAGCATAAAGGAGTTTTCCCCCCCCATATCTTAGATTCTTTGTTCTACTGCTAAGCTGAAATAGATCTGTTTATTCCCTATCTGCTTGAAAGGCCTAATCCAAGTCCAGGAGATCTCACACCTTTATGGGGCTCAGCCCAGCTGGGGAAAGCCTGCCTCAGAAGGGTATTTCCCTTCTCTCTATTGAGTGGTTCTGAGAAGACTTTTGGGAAAAAAAATCCCAGCTTTTGTACCAGGGGATTAGATCTGTCTCAGAAAAGTTCCCTAGTTATAGAGGCTGCTTGGCCTGCAGTGCCCTGCTTCTGTGCAATAAAACTCTCCTTCACTCCAGACCAAGGCAGCTGTGTACAAACTGCCTATGGAAAGGATACATGGCCTATGCTAAATAACAGGCTGTATCCAGGAGTCCTTTGGGATCCTGTTGGCTGGCCTGGGCCGAAACCATGCCAGGGGCCACACCAGTGATTTGGCAATGTAGGTAGTTGAGTTCCAGATATAGAGAGCACTTCTTGAGCCTATTTAGTCACTAGCCAGAAAAAAAAGAGGATCCATTTGCTTCACAGCACCCAGAGCCCTGAGGATTAATACCAGTTCACACCTCAGTTCTGGCACCAGAACATTATACCAAACAGCAGACTTTTGCTCAAGATCAGGATTTCAAAATCAATCTCCGACAAGAATGGTGAGTTGCTCCCAGGGGCTACATCTTGCCTCCTCCTTGTTTGTCCTCCTGTATCAGTGACCTCAGCAGCTTTCTTGGGAAAGCAGTCAGGTTGTGAGAGGATGAAAATTAGTCAGAGGAGTTCAAAAAGGAGCCTCAAACCAAAGAGGTTTCTCAGAAAAGCCCCTTGTGACTTCAGGCAAGAGTGAAATCCTCTGCTTTGAGATAGCATCACGTTGGCTCCTAGCAGGTTGCAGCATCCTGGAAGAGCACACTGTGCAAGGGGATGGCTGCCTAATCCTGTGACCGGGTAACTGGCAGCGAGGCTGCATGTGGTCCAGATCCAAACGGAGCTCTGAGGCACCAGCCTCCCACGGATGGTGCCCAGGGAGTGGCAGGAGGCTTTGACTCAAGCTTTCCTCCATCCCTGCTGCAGGCCTGCAATTACTCACCGTTCCCGCACAGCAGGTGCCTGGCTCCCCTGGGATGAGGGAATTAGAGGCACTAAATGCTGGAAGGAAAAGAAGTACTGAAGCTGCAGCCTGGGAGCAAGCAAAAAGCTAATTCACGAGATGAGGGTTTCCAGTTCTACTGGTCTCAGAAAATCCTCATCAGTAGCATCCACTGCAAGCATGCAGGAAAGCAGGCAGGCTCCTGCTGTCTCCAGGTGGAGCTTTTACTCCAGCTTCTGCACGACACTGGCTGAGTTTGGCAAAGAATGCAGCAATGCACAATGTGAAATTACCTCGGTGCTTGAGCACACATGAGCCCTAAACAAACCCCAGTCTAATGCTCAATCCCCATCCCTCAAATCCTAATTAAACATCCACCAGTAATTCTTCTGTTAACCCTCTCCAGTCAGAGACAACTTGGGAACTTTTGAATTGGGCCTTTGGGTTCCTTAGGCTTCTACTCTGGATCCCCTACCTACAGGATTTAATTAAAGTGACCCAGTTTATGGCTGGGAAGGCAACAAAGAATAACCCTCTGCTCCTTCCCACATCAGCCATTCTAATAACATTTGTCATCACTGGCAATATTGCTCTGCACTTTGGGGAGGTGGGAAGAAGCACTCTAAGGTGCACAAGTAGACCTTTTCTCTCACCTTTTGCATATTTCTATTTCTTAAAAAAAAAAAAAGGTGCTCTATGCCTTCTTCCTATCTGAACAAGGCACTCATCAGGAAGAGTGAGCCAGTGCCTGGGATCTAAAATTGGATTATAATTGGGAAGACCCCCAGGATATAAGTTGTCTTCTGTTTTCTCTGGGTAAGCAAAGGAACAGGTGATATGAAACAGGTCAGGTATTTTCTGCTACAATAGCCTTCTGTCAGAAATGAGCTTTCACGTGATGCTTTTAAATGAGGATGTCATCCCTGATGTTTTTATTTTGTTGATTGGGAAAAGGGAAATGGAACAAATTAAAAAGAACCAGGGTGGAAGAAAGTGGTTAGACAATGTTTAAATAGTACATATTGTTGTTTTCCTTTTTTATAATTACTCAGTCATTGAGAAATAAACCTTCTTATTAAAAATAAAGAATAAAATATAGTTATTATTTCATTATTACTAGTGTTGTTATTGACACAAAATATTACATCTGCATTTTTCCCTTGTGCTTAAAAATAGATTAGCCAGGTTATGGATTTACCCAGCTCCAGGCAATCTCTTTTTGTTGGACCTTCTTTTGTGGTGTTAATTCCTTCTCCTCTTTCTGCAGCACTGGGCTCTGAAACTATTTTTTTTAGGAAGCGATTTCCCTGCTGTAGAGAACAGATCATACTTAAATTGTTTGTTAGGACATTTGAACCAGCTAGAGACAACACCTAAATTAGCCAGGTTGCTATACTAAAACCTGGTCTGGGTTAGTCCCTTGCAAGTACAGGGAAGAGAGAAGTACAGTCATATTAGGGAAGAAGCAGGGTAGAAAGGACCCAGGAACAGCTAGTCTTTGATGGGGAGATGCAGTAGTCTTTTGGGGTCACTGTCAGTTCCTGTCAATAGGTCTAGCTAGGATCCAGCTTTGCAAACCCCTCTGCATGTCTCTAGGTTGAGAGTTTCTCCCCTCCCAGCCTCTGCACTGCTTCCCTGCACACAGGGACAGGGCTCTGTGTAATTTCATATGACTTGCTCTAATATTAATATCTCCATGTGCAGTAGTCATTGCAGTGAAAATAAACTGTTATTTTTTATTTTAAATGGTTAATATTCATCAAATGTTTATGAAAATACTTAACCCATAATGATGACAAACACAGTGCCTAATAAAGATGGAAGTGAAGATCCTCTTTGAGAATATGTAATCAGAAGAGTAAAGAAAATTACATTAAAAAGACTTCATTATGCCATTAAATGTGTGAAATGACTTTTTCTTCTCCATTTTAATTTTAGCATATTTCTTTCTTTTTTTCTTTTTAAATATCTCTGACACTTTCATGAGATGGGTACATATAGAGGCATTGGCTGCTGTAACAAGAAGAACTCTGACTGGTGGCATCCATCATTCTCATCGAAATTTTCATTTCATTTATCATTAAGAAAAATCAACACCATTTCTACCAATGATTGTCATTTTTCTTCTTTATTTTCTGTAGGGAGAGAAAGACATCCTTATTACTGTTTCAAATGCAAACCTTCTGTAGAACTGCAGGCCCAGAGTCATTCCTCCTCAAAGCAGGGTGTTGTAGTTTGGGATTATTATGTAAATTCTCTCCCCTGCCACTTAACTGCCCAGGCCAGCGGTTAACAAAAGAAGCAGTTAACTGTGATCGCTGGGGTGGGGGCAGGTTTGTCTCTTTTGGTTTTTTTTTTTGGATATTCTCCGGAGTCTTGGCTCGGCGGAACGGGGGAGTGGGGGCTCCAAGGAGGCAGGCTGCCCTGCTGGTTACTGCTGGGGTTTTCCCTGGCTGTCTTGCCGCTGCCTACTTCGGACTATTTTTTTTTTCCTGCCGTGCTGCTGCCTGCCTTGGATTTGCTGCTGGTTGCTCGTACCTTTCTGCTTCTTGGACGGGGAACACAGGGGAAGAGACTGAGTCCATCTGAAAAGCCCACTGCTCGTCTGTTTCGCTGGAGAGGGACTGAAACTCACTCTGCAGCCAGCTGGGCTGTGACAAGGACACTTAAGTATAACCTTTTCTCCCGGAGGAAAACCTGCTGGGTTTTGTTGTTGTTTTTTTTTTCTCTTATGGTGTTGGGGAAGTGGGTTGCACTAGTCTGTTTACATATATATATATATATATATAGCAGTTATCCTTCTTGTATTAAAATTCCTTTTCTTAAATTTGATAAAGAGTGGTGTGATTATTGTGGAGGAGGCCCCTCCCCTGCTTGTGGGTAAAACATTTTGGTTTTTCCCCTCAAACCGAGACATTTCTTGGCGCCCAACGTGGGGCTTGTAAACAAAGAAGGATAACTGCTATTTTGTGGCACCATGTGGGTCTTGAGCTTAGGGTTCATCAGGACCATCCTGTATAATATATTGGCTTCTTGTTGGTACAAATTCATGCCAAAAGGAGCGGCAGGTTTAAGTCTTATCAACAAATCAATGAGCAAAACTCAAATAGCCGCAATTATTATTGAGTTCTTACTCTGGATTTATGGTGCCATGAATTCAATGCCTTTGGATGTCATGTGGGTGGTGCTCTCCAGGCTGTTTTCCTGCCGCAACCTAAGCTGCTACCTCTGGGGATTCAGTGATAATAGTACGGACCCTTGGGAAGGAACAAAGGGGAATCTCTTCTCTCAACCCTTTGTCCATTCCCCATTCAAGTCTGCTACAACAGCTTTTGAGATGTTTAAATTCTCCCTGGATGCCAGAGATATCTTGCTCTTTATGGTTTTTCTGCAGGGTTGTATCCCTGCAGCTTACAGAATGTTTGAAGGTAGGGCCAGGGTTTTTCCAGAATGCATTCAGAAACCTAGCCCAGTGAAGGGGGAAAAGCGAGAGAATAAAACCCCTGATGCCACAGTGAAGGGAGAAAAGGATGAGGCTAAACCAGGAGGACAGGCCAAGCCTATGGAAGTTGCCCCTATTCAGAAAAGGAAATATAAGACCAAATTAGACCATCCAGCAGACGATGAGGGGGCTGCTGCACCTCCACAGCAAGCAGACCCAGAGCCTGAGATCATCACTGAGTCATTGTCATTTGATAATCTCCGTAGTTTGCGGAAAGACATTGCTCGACACCCGGGTGAGCCCATCCTGACTTGGTTGATCCGAGTTTGGGACCTTATGGGTGAAACCTTACAACTGGATGGTGCTGAAGCCAGGTTTTTGGGGGCTCTGGCCCAGGATGTGGCTATTGAACAGGTGTTCGTGAGGGAATCAAAGCCCCTTTCACTCTGGGCACGACTTCTAACGAGTGTAAGAGAGAAGTTTGTTTATAGAGAAATCCTGCAGGAACATCATATTAGGAAGACTTGGAAGACGATGGAAGAAGGAATTTTACGTCTGAGGGAGATGGCAATGATGGACGTGCTTTTTGGAAGAGGTGGGCAAGCCAATAATGACCCTGACAAGGTCAGATGCACACCACATATGTGGTGGGACCTTTCACGCTCGGGGCCAGCTGAATACACCGATTTCCTGGCATCCATGTATAGGGAAGAGAACCATGAAACAGTGGGCGCTGTAGCAAATAAGCTCCGGATATATGAAGGCATGACCCACAGCCCAATGCAGGCCCGTATTTCTGCTGTAGAGACATTGGTTGAGAGTCTCAAGACGCTGCCTGCAGAGGTAAAAGCGATCAGAGAGGAAATTAGGGAAAGTCTCCAAGTGGCACCAGTGCGAATGAGAACCTCTGAAGTCAGAGCCAGACGCCCCCCAGCCAGAGGAAGTGGACAGACCTCACGAACTGAGATGTGGTACTTCCTGGCCAAACATGGAGAAGACATGGGACGGTGGGATGGGAAACCCACCCGTGCCCTTGCAGCCCGAGTACAAGAACTGAAGGAGAATGGAAGAAGGTCAGTGAGAGTAAGTGCAGTCCCAGTTTCCCACGGGCAAGAATCTGACCCACAGGAGGGCACCTCCCAGGTGTACTCATCGAGAAAAGGTTCTGACCGCTATGACCAGGATCAGTGTTAGAGGGGCCCTGCCTCTAGCCAGGTAGAGGCACGGGACAACCGTGTCTATTGGACTGTGTGGATTCGATGGCCTGGTACATCAGACCCACAAAAGTATAAGGCTTTGGTTGATACTGGCGCTCAATGCACATTAATGCCATCAGGACATGTGGGCTCAGAAACTATTTCTATTTCTGGGGTGACAGGGGGATCTCAAGAGTTGACTGTGCTAGAAGCTGAAGTGAGCTTGACAGGGAGAGATTGGCAGAAACACCCCATTGTGACTGGTCCAGCCGCCCCATGTATCCTGGGCATTGACTACCTCAGGAATGGATATTTTAAGGACCCAAAGGGGCATAGATGGGCTTTTGGAATAGCCACTGTACAGACAGAAGGGATTGAACAATTGAACTCATTGCCAGGTCTCTCAGAAAGTCCTTCTGCTGTTGGACTGTTGAAAGTTGAGGAACAGCAAGTGCCAATTGCCACCACGACAGTGCACCGTCGGCAATACCGAACGAACCGTGATGCTGTGATCCCCATCCATAAGATGATCCGTGAACTGGAGAGCCAAGGGGTGGTCAGCAAAACCCACTCACCCTTCAACAGCCCCATCTGGCCTGTGCATAAGTCTGATGGAGAATGGAGATTGACTGTGGACTATCGTGGCTTGAATGAAGTTACCCCACCGCTGAGTGCCGCTGTGCCGGACATGCTGGAGCTCCAGTATGAACTGGAGTCCAAGGCAGCAAAGTGGTATGCCACTATTGACATTGCTAATGCGTTCTTCTCCATTCCTCTGGCACCAGAGTGCAGGCCACAGTTTGCTTTCACCTGGAGGGGCGTGCAGTACACCTGGAACCGACTACCCCAGGGGTGGAAACACAGTCCCACCATCTGTCATGGACTGATCCAGACTGCACTGGAGAAGGGTGAGGCTCCAGAACACCTGCAATACATTGATGACATCATTGTGTGGGGGGACACAGCAGAAGAGGTTTTTCAGAAAGGAGAGAAAATCATCCAGATCCTTTTGGGAGCTGGCTTTGCCATCAAACGGAGTAAGGTTAAGGGACCAGCCCAAGAGATCCAGTTCCTGGGAGTGAAGTGGCAGGATGGACGCCGTCAGATTCCAACAGAAGTCATCAATAAGATCACAGCAATGTCTCCACCTACCAGCAAAAAGGAAACACAAGCCTTCCTGGGTGCCATAGGGTTCTGGAGGATGCATATCCCAGCATACAGTCAGATCGTAAGCCCTCTCTACTTGGTAACCCGTAAGAAGAATGATTTCCACTAGGGCCATGAGCAGCAACAAGCCTTTGACCAGATCAAGCATGAGATTGCTCAGGCTGTAGCCCTTGGACCAGTCAGGACAGGACCAGACGTACAGAACATGCTCTACTCCGCCGCCGGGAATAATGGCCTGTCTTGGAGCCTTTGGCAGAAGGTGCCTGGTGAGACTCGAGGCCGACCACTTGGATTCTGGAGCCGAGGCTACAGAGGATCTGAAGCCAACTATACCCCCACAGAGAAAGAGATCCTAGCCGCCTATGAAGGAGTCCAAGCCGCCTCAGAGGTGATTGGCACAGAAGCACAGCTGTTTCTGGCACCTCGACTACCAGTGCTGAAGTGGATGTTGTCAGGACAGGCTGCCTCTACACATCACGCCACTGATGCTACCTGGAGCAAGTGGATTGCCCTGATTACGCAGCGCGCCCGTATAGGAAAATCAAATCGCCCTGGGATCCTGGAAATCATCACAAACTGGCCTGAAGGTGAAAATTTTGGTCTAGCAGATGAAGAGGAAGAGCAGGTGACACGTGCGGAAGAAGCTCCACCATACAATCAATTGCCAAAAGAGGAAATACGCTACGCCCTCTTCACCGATGGCTCCTGTCGCATTGTAGGGACTAATCGCAAATGGAAAGCAGCTGTATGGAGTCCCACACGACAAGTTGCAGAAGCTACTGAAGGAGAAGGTGGGTCGAGTCAGTTTGCAGAGCTTAAAGCCGTGCAGTTGGCCCTGGACATTGCTGAACGAGAGAAATGGCCAAAGCTTTACCTCTACACCGACTCATGGATGGTGGCCAATGCTCTCTGGGGATGGTTAGACCGATGGAAGAAAACCAATTGGAAACACAGAGGGAAACCCATCTGGGCTGCCGATATATGGCAAGATATTGCCACCCGAGTAGAGAAGCTGATTGTGAGAGTCCGCCACGTAGACGCACACGTGTCCAAAAATCGGGCCAATGAGGAACATCTCAACAACCAACAGGCAGACCGAGCTGCGCAAGTGAAAGTATCACAGACAGATCTGGATTGGCAGCACAAGGGAGAGCTGTTCTTGGCTCGATGGGCCCATGATGCCTCGGGCCATCAGGGCAGAGATGCCACTTATAAATGGGCACGAGACCGAGGGGTGGATTTAACCATGGACATTATCTCTCAGGTTATCCATGACTGCGAGACATGTGCTGCCATTAAGCAGGCTAAGAGAGTGAAGCCCCTGTGGTATGGTGGACGCTGGGATAAGTATAAGTACGGGGAGGCCTGGCAGGTTGACTACATCACACTGCCACAGACCCGCCAAGGCAAGCGCTATGTGCTCACCATGGTGGAAGCAACCACAGGGTGGCTGGAGACACACCCAGTGCCTCACGCCACTGCTCGGAACACCATCCTAGGCCTGGAAAAACAAGTGCTGTGGCGACATGGCACCCCAGAACGAATTGAGTCAGATAATGGAACTCATTTCAAAAACAGCTTAGTTGCTACCTGGGCGAGAGAACATGGCATTGAGTGGGTGTATCATATCCCCTACCATGCACCAGCTGCCGGGAAAGTTGAGCGGTGTAATGGACTGTTGAAAACCACTTTGAAGGCGTTGGGTGGAGGGACTTTCAAACACTGGGATCAACACTTAGCAAAGGCTACATGGCTAGTCAACACTAGAGGCTCTGTCAATCGAGCCGGCCCTGCCCAATCAGAACCCCTTCACACTGTAGATGGAGACAAAGTCCCTGTAATACACCTGAGAGGTATGCTAGGGAAAACAGTCTGGATCAACCCTGCCTCAGGCAAAGGCAAACCCATTCGTGGGGTTGTCTTTGCTCAAGGATCTGGTTCCACCTGGTGGGTGATGCAGGAAGATGGAGAGACACGATGTGTACCTCAAGGGGAACTTATCTCTGGGTAAACGACTCATATTACTGTATTTGTAAACACTTAATTATTTGAAAGAAAATTTAAGTTTAATGTAGAGTATCGGCATGGAAGAGAATTTAGGGGTGGATAATGTTGTAGTTTGGGATTATTATGTAAATTCTCTCCCCTGCCACTTAACTGCCCAGGCCAGCGGTTAACAAAAGAAGCAGTTAACTGTGATCGCTGGGGTGGGGGCAGGTTTGTCTCTTTTGGTTTTTTTTTTTGGATGTTCTCCGGAGTCTTGGCTCGGCGGAACGGGGGAGTGGGGGCTCCAAGGAGGCAGGCTGCCCTGCTGGTTACTGCTGGGGTTTTCCCTGGCTGTCTTGCCGCTGCCTACTTCGGACTATTTTTTTTTTCCTGCCGTGCTGCTGCCTGCCTTGGATTTGCTGCTGGTTGCTCGTACCTTTCTGCTTCTTGGACGGGGAACACAGGGGAAGAGACTGAGTCCATCTGAAAAGCCCACTGCTCGTCTGTTTCGCTGGAGAGGGACTGAAACTCACTCTGCAGCCAGCTGGGCTGTGACAAGGACACTTAAGTATAACCTTTTCTCCCGGAGGAAAACCTGCTGGGTTTTGTTGTTGTTTTTTTTTTTCTCTTATGGTGTTGGGGAAGTGGGTTGCACTAGTCTGTTTACATATATATATATATATATAGCAGTTATCCTTCTTGTATTAAAATTCCTTTTCTTAAATTTGATAAAGAGTGGTGTGATTATTGTGGAGGAGGCCCCTCCCCTGCTTGTGGGTAAAACATTTTGGTTTTTCCCCTCAAACCGAGACACAGGGGCTTACTGGTGTACACATACATGTGCACCTGCTTTTCCCTGACACCCTGGGGCTTGTAACTGGCACCTCTGTAACTAATAGGATGAATTTCTGCTGTTTGAAATAGAAAAGTAAGGGCTTTTGATCAGCTCTTCTAAGGCTGTGAATTGATACATGCAGGCAAAAAACAGGTCAGACATTAGGTGGTGTGTCTTTCACCACCTAGAAAACTGCCTAAAGCTTCACGGTACCAGACCAGTCCTAAATGATGTGCAAGTTGCCGTCTTGCTGATGCCCATCTTGAAGAATTGCACTGTGATGGTAAATCCCTATAGCCTGAAGGAGGGAACATGGTTACTTATATAGGGCTGGGACACACATCTCCAGGCAGATGACAAAAAAGACGCACTGAACACAGCCCTGGTGGCAAAAAACAAATGCTTATGAGAAAGTGCAAGTTTAGGTGCGACTGGAGGCCTGGAAGCCTCCCCAGCAGGCAATGCCCAACATCACGGATCAGCCAGGGAGAAGAGGCTGTGCACATCCGTTTTAAAGAGCAGCACAGCACATGTGCTCCCAGGGAAAGCTCGTGAAGCAATCAGTTACAGTTTTCTTTTAAGAAACAAGGAAAAGAAAAAAGAATTTATTTAGTTGCATGTTTTAATTGCAGTGTTAATTTAAACAATTAATGTTAGCTTTTGGCAAGAAGCTCTAGCGGCGTGCATATAACACCAACTTTTATTTCAACACTGCTTCAAAATAAAATATGTTCTCTTCTATTTAGGCTCCTCTGTTGTAGTCATCTCCATGGCAGTCAAGTATCACATACCTCTGCTGCATCATCCCAGGCATGTCCCTTTTGTAGAAGTCCAGGGAGTAGGAGTGTCACTCTTACCAGGACTTTTTCTGAGAAGTATTAAAACTAACTCTGGGCCTTTTACCCTTTCCCAAAGACAGGTCTTTTTGGTAAGATAGACCTGTGAGATGCCAAATCTCATGGCTTCTGATTTATGAAAGATTTGAAGATCACTGTATTTTTTTGTCCACTGCATATTTTCAAAAATATGGTCACCACTGTGTGGGGATATTGTGTCCTTTCACAGCACTGTCCTGACAGCTCTCTTTCCAAAGCTCAGAGGGACTTTGATGGAAAGTGAGTCTAGCACAGGTATTCTTTGAACAAACAGCTTATGAAGAAGACTTGAAGAGTAATGAGGGGGAGGAGGGTTCACAAATCAAACCTGTAATGAAGATACTTCCCAATCAAAATGTGATCAAAGAGGCTGCTGCCTTCTCTCAGCCTACTCCTTTCCATCTGAAACAGCTGATGAATGGTTATGTTGTGTTTGCAATTACAGTTCTCTGAAAGTGATAAATTATTGCGATTATTCCTAAATACAGGACTTTCACATGTATAATTAATATATAGAAGAGAATATCTGATAAGTGGTAGGCCACGTTCCAGTTCCATTTACACCATAATAGATCTGGAGTAGCTCCAGCTGTCCCTGTTCATGGAAAGTGGCTGTTAAATTGGGCTTGCACACTTGGAATACCTTGCAGAAGTCTTCCATGTCACAGCAACAGAAAACATAGTATGGCTCATGCGTTTGAGTCTCCACATCTAAAAATCTCAGTTCTAAGATCTCTCTATCCCAGCGATCGTCTGACAACCTCCTGAAGCATTAAGAGAGGACTTATCTCTCACTGGTATGTCCAATAGGAAGTCCTAACCTACTAGCTTCAGCTTCTGAGTGCAGTTTATTCTTGAACTCACCTTATTGCAAAAAAACATGGGTATGGAGCGTGTGCCAAACCACACGCTCTTTATGCCAAAAGACAAGATGTACAGCCTCTGCCACAAGAACCTGTTTTCTCTCCTGTTGTCAGTTAATGATGAGGAGAAGCCAGTTCTACATTTCTTCCATCTGAGTGCTTTCCTAGAGCACAAATACTATGCTCAGAACTCAAGTCTGTGATGTAAGGCTGGCACTTACAGCAAAAAACCCCCACCTCTAAACACAGAGCCAGCATAAGAATAGGAAAAAGAAATTGTACAGTAATATAGTCTCCTGACACGGTTACCCATTAATGCCAGCTTTAAAGGTTAATGCAATTTAACTCGCTCTCTGCTATTACTCTGAAATAACATGCCAAAGCTTCCTCTATAAGCAGATAACAGATAAGGATGCTTTATGATAAACACCCACAATAAAACTGCAGAACTTTACAATGTTATGCTTGCAAGAGTGGCAGATTTGCCTTTATTTGTGCATGTGTGTGTATGGAGGAAAGCAGAGAGGAGAGGAGAGAAGAGAGCTGGAAGAAGAATTCTTGGCTCTTAGACTATCAGATAGCTTGATAAATGTGTCTTGTGTGTGTTGTATCTTGCCAATACAATGGAAATAAATTGACATATCGCGTGTCTGCTGCAAGTCGAGTTTCCTTCTGCACCGACAGAAACAAAGGTGCTGCTCTACAAACCTCCCATGAGAATATATGTTGGGTTTTATTTATATATTTGTCTTTTTACAAGGCAAACCCCATCAACTTTACTGTACAACAGGAAAATGTAGAGCTTTATCTATCTCTCCACCTTCTGTTTTAAAGTTCTGCAAAAGGTTTCAATGTTGAAGTTTTTCTTCAAAATAATAACTAAAAAAAAGCATAATCACACTTCACTATGGAAAGTATGATGCAACAGTGCAGGACTTTGTCTCTTCATGAAATACACAGAAAAATACATAAGCATACACTGCCTGGGGATTATTGTAACACCTCATTAATATTCTTAAAGCACTCTGAGATCTTCCATTATGTTCTTTAGCAGGTTAAAGGACAATATTTGCATGTGTATGGGACAGTGAATATTTTTATTAAAAATATTAGCCTTAAAATTGTAGGGCTCAAGAAAGACGCTGTAGGTTTTGTATGTCACACACATACATATACAAAACACACACATGCACACACAAGCATGCAGGGAGTGCTAATTCTTAAATTACTAAGCAAAAAGCACTGCACCCTGGAGATACAATCTATGAGCTCTGATGCAAAGGGCCTGTCCAGGACTCACGAGACAGATCCAACTGCATTGCCTTCTCTGTAATCATGTCCCCCCCCCCAACAGTGTGACACTGTCCATTGAGCTTTTGCCAAAATGCTGACATTAGCAAGCAGTGTCAGAGACCTGGCATGAAGCTGAGAGTTCGTGCAAAGCTACCACACTGTGATTTTGTACAGTTGTGCCTTGCCTCGGCTTTCTGACTTTCCATTATTCCTTTGAATTACCTTTTCTACAAAGCTGATTATGTCTTTATGTTTGCAGAGTAGTCAGGGTTTTTTTCTCTCCCTCCAGAATTCTCTGTTGTTCCTCAGGATGCCTTCATTTTTCTGTTCAGCATCTCCCTTTTCTGCTTCACATTTTCTTTGCCTTTTGGCTGGAATATGACATTGCCTTCAAAAGGATTAATGTGATTCTGGGATATATCAGGCAAGGGTATTTTCAGAAAGGGAAGTATTTTAGTAATACAGTAATATGAGAGACTGAGGAGGCCTCACTTCAAATATTGTGGCCAATTTGTGTCACTTGTGATCAAATAAGGGAAAGTGATGTACAGTAAAGAGTTGTGAGGATGATCAGGGGAAGTGCAGGTCTTTAAAAAGTGTGTGTGGGTGGCTCGATTAGACTTGCAAAAGAAAGGTGAGAAAAAGTAGTTTTTCTTCATAAATACACTATTTGTAAATACCATGATGGAGGATTGTTTCAGCTGAAGAAAAGCAGTGCTAAAAGATCAGATGTGTAGAAATTAGCTAGGAAATCAGGAGAAGGTTTCTAAGCTTCAAAGCAATGAAGTTCTGATCTTCCATACAGGATAACAAGGGTAGGGAACTTAAATAATTAAAAAGTAGAGCTTGCTGAGTTCATAGAAGGAATTAAACTGCATTTATATTTTAATTAATTAATTTCATGCTTCAGAGCTCCCACTGACCACTACTGGAGTAAGGAAGGAAGTCCCTTCATTTCCCAGTTCTTTATTCTCTTGGATGTATATGTAAGGACAGGAGGAATAAGGAGTGAGGAGAGGGCAAATTGATCTTCCTTTGAAGCATTAAATTACCCAAACAAGAAATTATCCAAGGCTAAAGACAGAATAGTAGGTGGGTTATGCTGGTTCTCCTAGTGGTACTGCCTGACCGATGTGTCTTGAATTAAAAGCATTGATTGTATGTGGCACTGAGAAAGATTTTCTTCTGTACTGAAGAGCAAGGATTGTTTAGGGCAATTGCCCACCTAGCCTTCCTCAATAGCCATACGGACCATGATGCACTCTCAAGAAATATCAGAATGTGCCAACCTGCATGGAACTGTAAGAGTCGAAGATCTTCCCAAAGTCCTTCATCTTTCCCATTGTCTTCATTGGACTTGCTAAAATCACTGCAGCATTTGCTCTTTTGCATCAAGTGTTGTAAGGTTGCAGTGTTTTCTAACTTAGAATGGGAATGTAGATTGAAGCAGAAGTTATGGATGTTTCTCAATTAATGTCTATTCCATTGCTGTCTGTAGTATTTGGAGGCTGGAATTGATAACCTATATAGTTGTCTTCTATTCCATGTCTGTTCAGTGACTGTTTTCTCTCTTCTTTTTTTTTTGCCTCTACCTTTGAATTATTTCAGGTTTTTTCCTCTACTTTTATACTTCCTACCCTTTTTTTTTCCCTGCTTTGCTGACCTTCCTTTTTTTTATTTCTTCACCCATGCCATGGTGGTTAATCTTGTCTTGTTCTACTGTTCCTCCTTCCCTTCTTCTGCCTGTCAGCTCGTTTCTCTAAAGTGTCTCTGTTGCAGCTGAAATGGCTACTGGTACCCAGTAGAAAATAAAAAACACCTAATTTTAATTTCCCTTTTTTTTCCTCATCCCTATAGAATAAGTCTTTTAATGAATGCACACTGAGTGGAGGCACGTCACACCACTGCCACGTCATTCCTTTGACCTTCACATCTGTCTGGGCAGTTGTGAAATGGGGAAGCAAGAAGTAATATTTGTGCACATGTCCTGGCTAATGACAAGCATCAGACAGAAAAGACTCTGGGTCTCCTGCTTGATGTCCTTATGCCAAGAAGTTCTGTTGAGAAGCAGTAGACTGGTATCGTATTTATTCCTCTCACATGCCTGCCAAGGTGGTGGAGGTATGGACTTAGATATATTAGGCTTTTGGTGATGCCCATGGACTCTGCTTTTCTACGCTAGCCTGTTATTCTGAGGAATAAATCATTCTTTTGTAGTGCTTTTTCTGGAAAACAGTAATGAAGATGTATCCCGAGGACCTGCTGGCTCTCTTGGCTAAAGACCTTATCAGAAGAACCATATCTGAATTATTCCACAGAAATCTTTCTATTACGTTCCATGGGAAATTTTGAGTTTGTAGACACGAGACTCTGTCCCTTACATTCGCTTGTAATAGACAGAGGTCAATGAAACTTCTGTTTAAAAAATTTTCTCAGGAAAGGAATGGACCCTGCTGCAGAAGATGTATTAATCAAATTAATCATTTTATGAGAGAGAGACAACTTCAAGTCCCCCTTCTTCCCAATTCAGACCAAGGACTGAATGTTCCTATGTGAACTGCATCTCACGGAAGTTCCTCAGTAACAGCATTATCTGTGAGTAGCTGAACTCTTATTTGGAATGAAAAAATACATCATATAACAAGAAATTAATGATGTATAACACAGACATCTACTTTACCCATAGGTCTGTATATGTTGTGTCAAAAACTGTACTGAGGAAAGAATGAATAAGACACATACTGTTTGGACAAGAAGGAGAAGAAAAAGAAGAGAAAAAAAAAAACACTTCAGCTTTTAAAATGCCAAGGCATAACAGTATAGTAGACAGGAAATGGACATGAAAATACAGAATTAGGTTTTAACAGGAAACCCAGCTGCAAAATATGGTAAAGAAAGATGAGTAGAAGATGCTGAAACAAAGCAGAGTGTTCATTCCTTGATGGAAGATACTTCCTTTCACCAGCAAAATCTGAATGAAACAAACAGGGAAAATACAGACTTCAGGAGTACCTGCAGTGAGTTGGATCCTATATCTAGTCTCATCAATCCATCCCTTCTTTTGCAAATGATAGTTCCAGTGTTGTGAGAGGCTGGTTGTTTCAGGAAAGCTGTTTCCAAAGATTTTATCTGATTTAAGCAACCAGTGGAAAAATGTCCTATGAGATCTCATATTGCATGCAGCAGAAGCCTTGGAGCTACTTAGCTAAAACAGTTCAATTCAGCAGCCAAAACCTGGAGAAGAATCTCACACCGTCGTGCAGGGTGATGTTACATTAGGGGATTTTTAAGCTGGCCCAACTTCACATGTACTAATAAGAGAGGAGTGAGTCTACCTATGATTTCTTGGTGCTCCTGCTCAGCCTGTGATAGGTCTCGCTATGGAGAGCTGAGAAACGTCCTCTGGTTCTTTGTATTTCTGAGAGGCAGCATATTCTCAGAGGGACTCTGAACCTAACAAGACAGCCCCTAGCAATGTCTAGTGAAAAGGCAAGTGCAGACAGTGCACTTAGCTGTGTGGTCAACTAGAGAAGGGACAAAACCACATAATATCTGTTCCTTCTCCTAAACGTTTATGCCTTCGAATGTCAATGTGGCTGCTGAGCCTTCAGCTTGCACATCCCTTAGGCTATAGCAACCTCCCCTCCAGAGACTCTTTAAAGAATTGAGTGATTTCTTAGGGTTGTTCTGAAGCAAATTGATTTAACTCCTTTGTGCCTGAAACTGAAACTCTGAATTGATGAAGCAGCAGGAAAAAATATCAGGTTAACAGAAAATTCTGACATTCTCCATCTGCCCAATGGCAAATGAGCAAAAACAGTGACAAGAAAATAAAGGTCAGGCATATAACACATTCCACCATATTTCTGTACCTTCATCAGACTTTTTTCCTGTGTAGTGTCATGAATGAGAAGAGGGAACACTCTGGAGGAGCTAGGACACAGAGACTCAGAGGGTAAGGCATAATGGCAGATGAGAGTCAGGACAGATAGACTTTCAGAGATCCTATTTTAGTATTTTTAAAGACCCTGTCTTGCTTTGCCTTTGCCCTTTCTGAAAATTTCATAACTGTTCTGTTATGCCTTCTTTCTCTGTCCTCTAAATCCTGTTGATGACAGGAGACCACATATTGCGTTTCCACTGTAAATCAGAAGCTTAAAGCCCTAGTGAATGAACTTGGGAATTGTTCTCTCAATATAACTTTTCTTCTCTTTCATGGCCTCAGGTGAATTCCATTTTTTTTTTAAAGTCCTAGAAATTGCCTGCTTACAGACTTGTAGCTTCCAACCACCAAAGTCCCGTGTGGCTTTTCTTAATTGTCCACATAAATTGCTTTCTATTTTGGACACCATGAATATCTGAACAGCATCTGCTTCTCCCTTCTGGGCACCACCAACTGTGCATGATATTCCCCCAAAAGAGGTGAGGTAGAGCACTTTCCAATTGTTAAAAAAAATAAAGAAATAACGGAATTTACATGAAGGATGAGCTGAGGTCCCACCAGGCTAAGCAGGTGAAAATGCAATAGGGTCTGGTATTATGCCAAAAGAAAGAAGATGCCAAACAGGAATAATTTGCCTGTTCATAGCCACCTTCCAGCCACAGTGAGGACCATCATGCCAAGGTATTTCTTCACCGAGAGCTGTTTCAGTACACTGCTTTGCAGCAGAAACTCTGTACAAGACATAGACAGGAAATGAATGGCTGCATAGGCTGAAACTGTGAGAGAACTCCAAAGGGTAGCTGTGGGACCTGAATCTTCTTTAACTCTTTTTTAACAACTTCCACTGTGCAATCTCAAAGCACATTTACAATTGACATTGACTAGCCTGCAGCCTGCTGCCTGGGAGAATTGGCTATTTTACTGATGAAGAAAATGAAGCAGAGAGGAGATTAAGTGATGACTTTGGTATCTCATGCAAGTCAGAGGCAGAGTCAAGAAGACTATTGACACATCTTGACTTTCAAATTAAGCATAAGACCACTTTTCCTAAAGGCAAGTTTGCCAGACAGTCTTGAATAGACAATACTATTTCAAAAGTAGCTGAAAACATCCTGCTGAGCACACTTGCCACCATCAGGCATGATAAGTCTGGGTCTGCACTGGAAAAGGTGTAACTTAACAGTGGGGTATGTGAGACATTCAGTCTTCTGTGACTGAAGACAGAAAAATTTGAATTAGCAAACACAGAGTGTACACCTTGTTCTTTTCTTTAACAGACTTCTCTTTGAGAAAGTGCCTCTCCCATATCTCTTTCTGGAAAATGCTGGACATCTCAGAAGGTGTCCTAGTCCAATATTACAAACCCTCGAGTCCTCCTCTTCTGTCTGCCAGCCTGACCTTTTGTTAGGAGATATGGCAGAATCTTTGCCCAACTGATATGGCTGCAGGCATGAAAAGGAAGAGTGAAAAGCTGCCAGACACAGTGCCAATCTTATTATTATGAGTCAAAGCTGCATTTTCTGCTAGGCACATAATTGTCCTTTGGACTAGATGGGTATAAATTGAAGATTGGCTACAGCATAAATGTTCATTAGATTGAAACTAAAACAAAGCTAAATTATCAGAGTCAGGGAGGGAATATGTTCTCCTACTGCACTGTGTTGGCAGTGCCATCTGAGTGCCTCTGCATTATGCTGTTTTCATGTCCTGGTTTGAAAGGAAAGGATAAAAAAGGATGTGACATGGAGAAAAGAAGTTCTTAAAAGAGGGTGCTGATTTTCTTTTCATCAGTCACACTGTTTTCTTCCTGCACTCTCCCTTGGTCTGAGTTCAAGCTCTGAGTGTTAAAGAAATTGCTGAGGCTGAGTTTAGGAGAGGTGGACCACAAGTGCCAGAAGAGGTGAAATCAAGTGATTTGCTGAGAATAACAGAGAGAAGTTTGCCGTTTTTCTGTTTAGAGCACTTCAATGCCACTTTTTTCAGTATAACTTGATACTGGCCAAGGAAGTCCCAGTTATGACATAGATGGCTTTTCTTTCTCTATTTCTGACAAGGTTGTCTTCTTCTCACAATTACGTAACTTACCTTAACTGTCAACATGCAGCACAGGTACCCCTGATATCTACTTTTGCTGTCTTTTTGGGCTTTCACAGGGCCCAAGGTGCAGTGGTTCAGATCCCTTTATCTTGCTACATTTACTGTCCAGCATGTGGAGAATATTATTCTTGCTCCTTTTGCCATCTCTATCACCCTTTCTATTTTCTGGGTTGGATCAGTCCAGCAGCTGGCAGTAAGCCACATCTGGAAAAAAGCATGTTTCTTTCCTCTGTCTGCCTTACAGCTTGAAGGCTCACACAGTGGGTACCACGTGGTGGTCTAAGGTTGTTTTGGAGGCTGTGTTTTTGAAGGCATCATGTGCTACAGATGTGTTCAGCCAGGCACAGGACTAAATGTTACTTGGGATTGGAAAAGGGCTATCTATACTTTCTTTTCTTACTTTCACTGGATACTGTGAATCAGAGAAGCATTTATGCAGGGTTGGACTTGGTGAGTCATTTCAACTTCTGTGTCTGTAAGTGTTATTTTATATCATCTAGTTACTTCTGTTATAGGTATGTCATAATAAATATATAAAATATTATGGCTTAGTGACTGCAATGCTGATTCTGTTAACAGGCTTATTCTGCCTGTTACCTATATTTGTTTAAAGTGGCTTCATTTAACATTTATGTAGGCTTTGGTGCATAGAAAATATGTTACAACAGGAGTTTGTCCTAAGGGATCCTTACAGTACTAACAGCTACATCATCTACAGAGGCAGATATTGCTAAACACTTATATGAAAAGACATCATCTAGGTCACATAAAATAATTTTTTACACACTTGTTTTGCAACAAAACCCTATGAAACTTAATCTCAGTTTATCCTTTTCCCTCTCTGTTGAAGGCAAAGAGGTATAAGCATTACCCAGGCACTGGGTGGAAGATGGATATCATTACATTGCTCTGATACAGCTCCAGCAGAATAGATTGCATTACTCCAGTCATGGTAGATGAAGAAAATTCACTTTCTTTGCTCAACTGACTCCTCTGCTCCACTCCACCAGTGGATTCCATCCTGAACTTGGCCTTAACTCTCTTCCTTTAAGGTGAAAGAAAAATTCAGTGCCAGAGCCTGCACTGGGGGGAGAAAAGGAAAAACACACACTAAAATTAAGTCTTTTTTTCTGGTCTGTCTTATGTTTATTTCCCTTTAGGTGGCTTTGGGCTTCATCTCTATTTCTTTGTACCATGCTTTTCCCTTCTGATAAGTCAGGTTGATGCTAACAATAATCTGTTGCATCCTGTGTAATGCGAAGAACCAGCAACATGTCCATGCAAAAACTGAAATTCTTCTTACTACAAAATATTTATTTTCTTCATGATGTCTCAGAGCTGTTCAACTTAATGGAACCATGCATTAATCTACTGTAACTATTTCCTCTCGGGATCAAAAAAATTTCCAAATGGAAAAGCATGTATATTCACTTCAAGTTTGGGTGCCAACAGAATGTTGTTGCATCTGTGATGGCCTAAGGATATCAGCAAGGCCAAATTTTATCAGACAGACTGAAACAGATCTTTTATTACACTGGATTTAGATCTAGAAGAGACAATATAGCTTGGAATTTTCTGCTTCCTTTCTGAAAAAAAAGGACTATCATGTATCTTTTTCGTACCATTTTTCTTTATTTGCCTATGAAAAGATGGTACCTTTCCCTACAAATTTTGCTTAGCTCAATCCATCCCTAAGAGTATCTGAGGAAAGATTTGACCTTTCTACAGTGTCTTTGTTCTTCAGAATAGATTGTAGGAATTATTTTTTGTATGTGATTTTGAACAACAGCTACTGGTAAAAAAATTTCTATTCAGAATATTCGTGTTACATTTCAGCTCTGATTATTGCAGTTGTTCCAATGAAGCATGTGCTATTTCACCCATTTTCAGTTTGCACAAATCTACAGGTATGTCTCTTGTGATGTGAAAGACTTTGAAAAGCATTGACATACATTTGGTCTTTAAAGCATATGGAAAAAAAAAAGAAAAAAATTACCAACAAAGAACTGATCACACCAGCATTCTTGTAATATGTGTTTGAAAAGTGCCTATGTTGAAAGACAAAGACTATAAGAAGAAAAATCAGGTATCTATCAGTGATTATCTTTTTCTGCAGCATTATCCAAGCTTTAAGGATCTGCCTAACTGTGTCATACCTGTTCTGGGGACATCACTTTCCTCTGCACTGGAAGAGGGCCTCACTTGTCATTTTTATTTGAGGTCATTGTGTCAGGATATATTCCTTTCCTGCCATGCAAAGATCCATCTCTCTTTGAGTTTCTCAATGCCCAGCATTGCTGTGAACACCTTTTCTCACCAACAGAATACATATCTTTCAGCTTTGCAGGAAGACCTTTCATAATACAGGAGTGGAGAGAATGAGTTGTCACTGAAAGGAGTGAATGATGGTTTGTTGTTTACTGCCAGGTCTCTGCATCCTAATAGTGGAACATTAGCAGCTTGGACCAAGTTACATCTACCACAGTTCTTATCTAGTTCTGAAAACACAGTGAGTTCGTGCTCTGATGAAACAACTTCATATGACTGGAAAACTGGTACTGGATTGACATAATGCAAAAGAGTCTGGAAACAGAAAGAGTAGGCCCAGTAAAAGAAGACTTAGACAAAGGGACAATTCACACTACTGAGAAAGACAAATTCCTTCATCAAAAGTGTATCTCATCCTTTTCTCAATCAGAACTTCTTTCAGTTGTAAGAAAGTGACATGTCACTGAAAAAGTGGGAGAAAGGCATCCTCTATATAATGTACTAACAGTGGCTTTGGGCCTGAACAAATCCTACATGTTATGAGAAGAGGCTGTTTATGAAGCTGCAATTGACTGTGGACTCCCCTTGGAAATCATAAGACATTGACTTAACAAGCTGTGCTTATGAACTGAATCACGAAAACTTGCTGTATGTTCTCTGATGTACAACATATGTCAAGTAAAGCACAAGTCTCTAAGTCTCTGTCAAAGTGGACTGTGATAATGTGTTTTCATTGCAACACTGATCTACCAGTCAACAAGAGATACGATGGAAACACAGATGGGCATCTGAGCACTTGCACAAATATCAGCCTAATATCCAAGCATCTGTTCTATGCTGGTTTTCTGCTTCCATCCTTCTTACAGGATTTAGGCTCTTTCCAGAAGAGTGTGCACTGGTACTAGCAAGGCATGACTTATTCCCATGGGTAGAAGAGTGCATTCAACAGTATTCCACCTGATTTTAGAACTTTAATATTGTTTAGCAAAATATATTTTTTGCCTTTTTTTTAAATACATACAGACAGTAAACCTACTTTCATACCAAAGATTAGCAGTGTTGAAGAAATAAATCTGATGCCAGGAATGAAAAGTCATAAGGCTTGGGGCACTCTGTGGAACAATCGCCCTTAGAAATCAGAATATCAATACCTGTCACATTGCCAACACTTGGCACCAAGAAAACTTCATCACCTGACCAGGGAAGAATTCCCTTAATAACTGACTCTCACCATGGCAAATAAAAGCATGTGCAACTGAGAGCTTTCTACATTGTTTGTATTATCTTGGACTGAGTCTACGAGGATAAAGAACAAGACCATGAATTTTGCTAGTTCTGTGGGAAGTCAGCATAGGCAGCAGAAGATAAGTAAGGTGTGTTCAGAGTTGTTCATATTGCTGCAGAGAGCTATCAGCTGAACTCTCCAAAGGGTCATCACAGTCTTGTAATTCAAACAGAATGTGACAAAAGCCTGGCTACCAAAGGCCAAGACAGGTTGTGCCAGAATAGAGTGGAGTCTTCTAGCCAAATGGGGATGGCAGAGAACTCTGCCTCAGCATGCTTTGTCTTGTCCATAACAGAGGGCTCTTGGGCCTTTCCTAGAGCACTGCCTGAACAGACATTTTGTGGCTGTTCACACTATGTAAAGGTTGCCATAGAGGGTCCATAAACTATTCATAGTGCTTTCTTTTGCCTGTCAGCATAATCTCCATCTTCCTTGGGTTCAGCTTGCACAATCTGTTCTTCATCCACAGAGTCCATTATGTCCAAGAAATGAGCCACCCTGATCCAATGGGCTCAGCATGAGTAAGGAAATAGAGCAGATTCCTCTAGGTTTAAAGCTGAGGCACCTGGGTTCACATTCTCCCACCAGATGTTAGACAGGAGTGGACTAAGAACTGCTCCAATGGGTCTCTGTAGGTGGAGCCATGAAAGCTGGGAACATGTTGATTCTGTCAGAAGTTTTGGTATAGATCTATAGGCTACTTACCTAGCCAAATACTCTTCATTTTCTGATATTTAGATTGTATTCTGTCCTTTTAAATGCCATTTCATTTTTGTCAGCTGTAGGCTTTTTTTCCTACTACTTCTGCTGTAGGACCTTGAATTAATGTGGTTGCGTTTGTTGTGTGGCTTTTTTAAGACAAGTGTGGGACTGAGGTGCAAGTGGAAGACTGGCACACTGCTACACTTCACAAGCTGAAACAAGCTGATCCCTCAGGACTGAAATATGTGACACCACTGTCTCTGAGGTGCAGGAATCCACAGATCCAAATTCGAACTGTCAGTATAAGCTTAGAACAGCAAGTTGAATATAAGCCTTTAGTTTAAACTGCCATGGAGAAAGAGACTTATAAGGAAACCTGTGGACATGGCTGGACAATATTTGAAGGGTTAAAAACAAGTTTAAAAGAAGAAGTCAACTGAGTGAAAAAAATATTTTCTTGCCAACCCAAAAGTGCAGGCAAAAAAGGTCTAGTTTGGATCAAAACAGAAAATGCAGTATGAATCAGAAAATAAG
This sequence comes from Pithys albifrons albifrons, assembly GCF_047495875.1. Classification (NCBI taxonomy): domain Eukaryota; kingdom Metazoa; phylum Chordata; class Aves; order Passeriformes; family Thamnophilidae; genus Pithys; species Pithys albifrons. The sequence goes on from NC_092458.1 coordinate 90,960,215, forward strand.
CTGTTTATTTTGCTGTAGCCTGAGAAATTTAATTTAGGTGTCCAGTGTTTCCTTTGAATGTCAATGTCATGTTTTGTTTTGAGTTATTTAATTCCATTTTAAAATATATACATATATTTTCTTGTTTTCTCTACAGGGTTGATCAGTTCTTAAAAGAATATGAAAAGGTTAAGGTTTGTTTAGGAAATGTCAAAGTGAAACATTTCAGTGTATTAAAAACTTTTTTATGAAAATATCTCATTAGAACTCCTCCATTACCCAGGTTTTCTGTTTATTTATTGCAAAATTTTCCCCTAAGGACAGGGTAGAATACTAAGAAAAGTGATTTAGTTGAACCTATTTGCTACATTAGGATGAAACAGGAAAGTGTTCTTCACTCCCTAGTCTCTACTTTTTAAAGTCATTTTACCATTCCTCATGATGTCATTTTCCTCTTTTAGGGAGAACTATTGGTTTGTCATTTCAGTTATCACTTTTAAAGCACTAAATCCTAGTTACATTTCTGCCATGTAAGCCACTATTTAGCCCAGCCTAGAACTTCTTTTTTACAGGTCTTCTGTAGCTCTAGGCAACAAGGTGAAATCTGACTGCAGGTGGTAATATCTCCAAAACCCAGTTGTGAGTTTTGCTTTGGCCCAGAGTTTGAGGGTTTTCTCAGGAAAAAAATTTGGTAGAGACACAATATTTTGAAGTTTTGCCAAAAACTGTTTGAGTGACCTTGGGGAAAGCACTGGAAGTTTTTTACATTTGTCCCCATCTGTAAAATGGAGACAAATGACACAGCACTAGGGGGTATTTTGAGGCTAAATTATTTAATGTTTCCAAGGCACTCAAAGCCTATAGTGGTGAGCTCAGTAGAAAATATGACATGTTACATAAACCCATTCCACAGGCCTATGCAATTACAAGTGATAATAAACTTTCTCTATTCATGTGCAGGAGACAGTTTTTAAATATTAATAATGTGGGGGGTTTGTTGATGTTGGTTGTTTTTCCAAATGCCAGATGTGCTGCCTCTGTCTCCAAAATGAAGAAGGGCAGTGGGAGCTCATCTGAAAAAGCAAATCCACTCAAATATTTACATGTTACATCAGTATAGTGAGAACTTCAGCTCACCATAAGCAGAGCCGGCAACCTCCATACTGGCTTTTGGAGGTCCCAGACAGTGATATTCACATGTGAGCTTCTTTATTAGCAAACTGAAAAAACAAAATTCAAGAATGAGTTTTCCTGAAGACAAATGCCTCATCTCACTATAATGCTAAGAGTCTCCAAGGCTCCTCTCTCTCCTAGGGATTCTACTTTTTTTTAGCAGAGCACAAGACTGCATCTAGGAGGTTGGCTGCTAGCCACAGCCCTTCCTCCCTAGGATACTGCTGCTTACTTCACAATTGAAAGCTGTAGCCAGAAACTCAGATAGCTCAATTTGAGGTTACCCTCACCATAGATTTCTCTTCCTGCATTGGTGGCCAGTCCTCTGATACGCTATGGCCAAGGTGTATCTATTCATGGGCTTTACAAGAGCATGTTGTCATGCAGACTGGGGACTGATGATGCTGGTGGGCACTGAGGAGGTGTATGGATGGCATAGGAACAGGAGTGGTGCAGTATGCATGGAGGCAGCGAATGGTTTGGCTGCAGATGGGGGGAACTCAGTCATCAGCCAGGAATGGAGCTACACATTTCATGTTCAGCCACCTCATATGGGCACAGAACAATGAACTTGCTTCACTGACTCTCTTCTCTGTATTGATCAGCCATGAAAGGAGACAAAGACAAGTGTGCTGAACATTTGCCCAGTAAGTCTAAAGACTACAAGATTGCAATGGCTGTGCAGTGCTCTGTCCATGATGAATCCACTGTCAGTGCTTACAGGAAATGTGGACATGGCCAGGAATGAAACCCAGACTGAGGTCTTGATCCAAAGTCTAAGTCAGTGGCTATTCTAAGGACTACAGCAAGAGCCCTCTATAGAAAGGTAGGCTGGAGTGGAAAGTGCACTATTTTCCTGGGACATGCCAGTTTCAAGAGAATTAGGCAATCACACCCAGCCAAATTATTACATGTGTTTTTGAGAAGCTGGTGAACATGAGCATACCATGTTTGCTATGGTTGAATGGAGCTGACTGCATACAAGTCTAATCCTCTTATAATTTCACTTGGCAGAAATGCTCACATCAATTTTAAAATAAGGAAGATTTTGTCTCAGAGTGACTACTGACCATCGCAATGGCACAGTTTTAGCTTACCTTACAGAGGGTGAAGACAGCAGAAAAGAAAGGGGTGGTAATAGGGAACAAAAGGACAGAGCTTAAAGTTAGCTCCTGCTGAAAGGACCAGCGATGGCTGCACCTGGATGAGGTTTTCCAAAGAACATTAAAAATAATCTCCACCCTGCCAAAACAACATGAGCTATGCTCATCCTGTAAGTAGGAAGGCAGAACAAGCAGGTTCTAGTTGTCTTGAAGTGGCCCTCCCCAAAGCGGCAGCATTCTTTACCTGTAGTCAAACAGCTCCTGTAAAAGCCTCAGCTCTTTTCCACATTTGCGCACATCAAAGAAATGACTCCCAGTATGATCCTCATAAGCAAAGCTTCGTAATGATCAATGCAGGAAAATGGAAAATTAACTTGGCATCACTATGTAAACTCAGTTTTGATCCATGGAGCCATTCAAACCAGCTTTGGCAATTAGTAAACCATATTCTGCAGTGCATGACATAAGATTTCTCTAGTCAAAGAAAGGACTCAGTCGCGTCTCTGGAACAAATGTCTCCAGAAAATCTCCAGGCCATCCATAAACCAGATTCTGTGATGAAATTTCTGCTGTAATTTCAGTTTTTGTGGGAATATGAAAAGGACACACTGATGTGTGTTAAACCTATGCAGATCTTTCTTTGCTTCTGCATCCAAGGTTTTTATAAGCTGTTCTATACAGTCTGTACCTTTTAAAACAGCAAAGGCTGTCAATAGATATTCTGGGAGAGTTGTCAGCAGCATAGTTTTGATCTAATAAAGCCATATCTTTCATCTGCCATTCTGCAAGTGTCTGGAGCACACTTTAAAGGCACTGAGAGAGGTTGAAACTGGTCTCAGCCAAACTTCACAGAAGATAATTGCCAAATCACTATGATAATTAATTACTGTAATAAAAGATTAATAATCTATAGGTATATCAATAAACTAATGGTATATTATGGTGTGTAACCTGAAATATTTACAAGGTAAATAATCGGGCATGAATTTTGCAATGAGATACTAGTCTTACCTTCTAAGAGAGTTTCCTAGCATACTCTTCTGTGGGGTGAAGATCTGCACTGTAAGTGTAGCCTCCACAGTCTGAGGCCCCCAGACCTTTTTTTGTGTTTTTCTCAAGGTTGACTTGGGCTTTTCAGTGCAGCTCCTCACTAACTGGTCTGTGAATGGTCACCCGGGAGATGGGAGGGATCCCAAGCAGTTTAATCCAGTGGATCCTGAATTCAACTAATGACAGCAGAGAAAGGGGGGTAGTGTGAAAATATATGGTGTTCCTCTTCCTCTGAAGAATAAATTGGAGGAGAAAGTATGTACAGAGCCCACTGAATTATGGAAGGAAAAGAGTAATGAGGTTGTGAAATTAATGCGGGGCTGACTGAAGGGCAGTGGGGCAGAGGGAAGAGAGAACTTAAAATGAAAGAGTGCAAAATACGCTTGGGAGATATGTCTTTTCTCTCTAAACCAAATTGCTGTGTTTATTCTAGCCTCATTCTTTTTTTCTGATTTAGCACAAAGAAGTTACCAAGAATGTATTTTGGCTGCTATCTGTAGCTTCTGTCCCAGCAGTGATGTTTCTCAGTAGGGACTGCAAAAACAACTAACAGAGGAGTGCTTTGGCCTCATACTTCTCTGGTTTATATTTCCCTCCCACAGAGTGTTTGGCACTGCCTCAAGGTTTAGGAAGGGGATCTATCAGCAGTGCAATACAGTATGGTCTTCCAACTGCAAGGTATAAATGTGAAAATGAATGGCAAGAATCGCAAAAGTTGTTTCTGGTGAGTTTCAAACGTTATTTATGATCAAGGCTGTGATTCTGAACTTTATATTCTGGAATGTCTAAGTCATGGAGATGTGATGGAGAAAATAGGCAACAGGATTTTGAGGTTTGTGAGTGATCCTCTCTCATACATTTTCTATCCTTGCTATGTCTTCCATCCAGATACAAGATGTTAATGACTTTAAGGCAATTCTGTGCCAAATGTGGATTTTACCCTGGCAACAAAAGACTCTTCTGTCCCGTTAGCAATCCCCTAAACTATCATTAAAAATAATAACAATAATAGAGCTCAACATCTTCACTTACAGGCTATGCATAAGAAATGTCTGTGAGTTAGCACCAAATCAAGATGAAACTGTAGTATTTGGGGTTTAATGCCCTACCTGTGCTTTAGGTCTGCATAGATCTTGTCTAAGGATTTGGTTCTACCTTCGGGTATTGCCAACACTTACAGAGAACAATATGAAAAAAAGAGAGAATTCAACCCCAAAAAGATCTCTTTGGTATGTCTTGGAAGGGATATTAGGATGCTATTTTCATTTTATTTTAAATTATTATTTGTAAGTAGGACAGGCAAAATAAAAGAGGAGCAAAGAGTCCCCTCTGACATGATATGACAAGGACAGCTGTCATATAGAGTGACAGACTCCAACTTGCTGCTTGTGGATGGTCCCCAACCTAAACACAATTCTAATAAGGCCATCAACTATTCAGGCACACCAGCAATTCAGTACCATCAGCCACTGAATGCCATAGGCTGTAAACTTTGTATTTCATTAGTGTAACTGTGTTCTCCTAGTCAGTGTGAAACAGTCTTTTTGCTTCTGTGATCTAGCAAGCATTTGCAGAACCAAAGAATGTGCAAATTCTGCTCAAGGTGAACTTTAATGTGCTTTCTGGCTACTGTAGCTGCACCAGGATTTACTGGTTTCAAACGGTTTATAACAAGGTTCTGATTCTAACAATTAGACTTATTTCACTGAGAGTGACTGCCTGGATCATTGCCATAAATCAGACTTGTTCTCAAAGGTTGGCTCAGGACTCCTGGATGGGTTTGTATTTGATGACAAGTCCGTCTAGATAAGCTACTTTTCTGTTTGAGTCTGTTCCCAGAGCAGCTTGTCAGTATTCAGAGTCAATGTGAAATCACAGAATCATATAATGCTTGGGGTGGAAAGTGGCCGCTGGAGATTATCTAGACCAACCCCCCAGCTAGAACAGGTTCCTCACACAAGGCCATGCCCAGACTGTCTTTGAATATCTCCAGAGAAGGAGACTCCATGGCCTCTCTGTGCAGCCAGTTCCAGTGCTCAGTCACCCTCACAGTAAAGAAATTTCCCCTCATACTCAGATAGAACTTCATATGTCTCAGTTTGTGCCCATTGCCCTGTGTCCTGTTGTTGGGCACTGCTGAAAAGAGCCTGGCCCCATCCTTTTGATACCAGACCTTAAGATACTTGTATGCATTGATGTGTCTTACGCTCTTCAGGCTAAACAGACCCAACTCCCTCAGCCTTTCCTCATAAGAAAGACGCTTCAATCATCATGAAACTTAGAATCATAAAATATCCTGAGCTGGAATGGAGTTGTCCACCAGGATTCCCAGGTCGCTCTCTGCAGAGCTGCTTTCTATCAGATCAGCCCCTAGTGGTGCATGGGGTTATTCCTTCCGAAGTGTATGTCACCTGAGAACATGGTAGCACTTTGTGGGCTTGAAAACAGCTTTAGTTAACCCAGAGTTTTGTAAATGGCTCTTGTGATCAATGAACAGAACAGAAAAACCTCTAATCAACAGGAAAAATATGTCTTTGAGTCTTGGACTTCTAAAAATAGAGAAGGTATGGAATGTTGGTTATTTCACTGTGGATTTTGACACATTCATGGATATAATTGCGACAGCAGAGATGTAAACCTGGAGTTAAAACTAGTGATGTGAAGACTGCTGTATCAAATACGCTACTTTCTGAAAGGGATCTGAAGGGAGACTTTACTGAATTGTATTTACTCCATTTAATGTGTGATTCTTCTGAAAAAAAAAAAAGGTGGGTTTTTTGCCATTTTTTTTTCTTTCTTTCTTATTGTTTTTTGAGTTAGCTTTCAGATTTCATAACTTATTTGGAACACAAGAATAATCCTGGAAAAAAAGTCTTTGATTCTTACAGTGCTGCTTCAAAGAGAAACTAATTAGAGAATGAAAGGAAGATTTAATTCAACTCACTGACAGGGCCTAGCAGGGTGGTTTTTTCACCCCTTTTGTCCTTTTTCTGTGTTGGGTGAGATGGATTTTTAGGATATTGCCTTGGGGAGTCCTTGGGCTGAAAAATACCTAGTGGTGAAGATCAGTGAACTATGAAACATTTGCAAAAATTACTGAGAATGCAAATCTATATTGATACATTTGCTACACAGGAGTCAGTCATCTACTGCAAGATATTGAAAATGTTTGTAGGAGACCTCCATGCTTCATTTGTCCAGCTGTTAGGAAGGCTCAAGCTACTGACACCCTTGGTTCCAAGTTTTTTTTACATATTTTTGAATGGAATAGAAGATATACTTCAAGGCCGTTAGTGCACAGGTTGGTATACTAAGAAAACACTATTTTTTTGTTTATGTTTCCAGGTTTTTGTTTATGTTTTATGTTTGTTTATGGTTTTTTGTTTATGTTTCTGGTGCTTGTTGTCTTTGTTTGCAGGACTTGAAGGACTTGGAGTTCTTCTGCAGCATATAATCCTGTGCTACTCATTGTCTTGCACTGATAATGTCTCAAAATATCATACATACACAAGATGTCTGGTGTTGTAAAGTGGTAGGAAAGATTTGGGCTTGGGACAGTCACCTACACTTGAAAGAATCCCATTTCCACTAAGAATGAGCATAATTTTGAGCACAATTCTTCACTAAAGGTGACTGGGAGCTGTGCAGGTAGGCAAGATGGTAACTAATGGCTAAAGAGTTAATGGTTTATTGGTGAAAGGAATTACTACTTATACATTCATTTGCATGGTTGGGAGCAAGCCTGGACTATTCCTATGAAATTACTACAGCTTTTGACTTCTTGCTCTTATCTGTTCCACCAGACTTTCCCTCATGACCCCATCTTTTCCTATTCATACGAATTTCCTGCCAAAAGAAGAGTGTGTAAGGGAATGGTGTCTGCTGCTTCTTTTGCTCTTCCTCCTTGATGAAATAATGGTTTGCCTTCGGGCTGTAGACTAACAGTAAACTGACACAGGAATAGTATCAGGCTTTTTGTTCCTTGTGCACTCTGTTGTCCATGCTCATGATGTCCCATTGATGATAGCAACAGTGGGAACTCTAAAATAAATAAGAATCCTCAAGCTGGGGAGTGTGCTTTGAAGTGGCGGGTGGTCTTGGCTGAATTGTCTGCTGTTAAGCTCCTAATGTTGCCATGGATGCAGCAGTGGGAGCAATATGGGAGAGGAGGGAATGGATCTCTGGTCCAAAGTAGCTTAATATTATAGGCAAAAGCCAGCAGCAGCAGAGGGGAGTTCATCCAATTTCTCTGAGCTGAGAATGGAGCTGCTTAGTTCTGCTGGCTGTCCTTGATAGCTGAGGACAGCTGGTGTACTTGCCAGATGCATACAGGGTAGTGTCTGCCTCCTCTGCCTAAGGGCAGGCAGAGTGGCAATATACTTGACAACTCACAAGGTGTCATATCATTAACTTGTAATCTGCAATGACTTACTGTGTGCCTTCTCTGCTGTACTCCCTGAGTAGTCTAGGCAAAGTGAGAGTGCTTTCAGGTCAGCCAGGTCTCTCATCACTGTCTCCCATTGAACTTAAATCAGCACAAATTTGTTGCATGTTGTAAATAGGGCAAATGCGGCAGATTGCCCACTGCCTCTCTCCTCATTATCATGTGCAACTCTGAGAAACACTGTCTTACACAGCTCTTTCCTCTTGGAGGGTGTATCCGATGCAAAGACTGCTAGTACTCTTCTTCTTCACTCATCCTGACCTGCCTGTGTGTCCCATGGAGAGACAGGGAGGGTCCAATTCCAGTCTTCCATGCCGTGTCCTTCCCTTCATGTCAGAGAAATTCTGCAGAGCTCAGTGACTTCTTACCTGCTGCAAAGATTTTCCTTAACTTGCCCACCCACAGCTCCCTGTGCCATGGCTTAGGAGTTGCAAAGACACAGAAAAGGGCTTCTGCAGCACAGGGTCTGCTCTACAAGGAAGCAGCAGCTCTTCAGTAAGTACCCAGAGAGCACCGGTGTCTGTGTTTCCACAGCAAAGAGAAGAAATCCACACAGGCGTATCCTCAGCTCTTTTCCATCTCTTTTGCAGTGTAAGAAAGTGGGTCTGACAAGCAATACCCCAGCATGGCCCACCACCAAACGCCTAGATTTCCGAGAACTAGCCAGTAAGTGGGGCTTTGCTGAAGTCCTCTAAATCTAGAGAGATGCTCCTTTAGTCCCACTGATTCTGCCTCTCCTTCTGTCAGTGACTGTGAGGAGAGAGATTTTGTGTTTGACTCAGAGAATATGATTATTTCCCAGTGACATGGTGTGCGGCTGTTCATTGTTATTCTGGACCTTCTATACTCAAAGCACAAATGGGAAAATGGGGTTCTCTATCAAGACACTAAACAGCATTTCCAGTACTTGCTAGTGCTCACTGCTGTAAGGAAAGAAGAGCAAACAATGGGAGCAAGAATGCTGAATTTCCACATGCCTCCACTAAGTGAGATTTTTTCTCCCTGACTTCCGATCCTGTCAGATCTCGGAAGCTAAGCAGGGTCAGCCCCAGATTAGTACTTGGATGGGAGACCTCCTGGGAAATGCCGGGTGCTGTAGGTTCTAGTCCTGAGGACTTCACTGGCACTGTCCAAGCTCGCTCAACCGTGGCAGATGAACCTCAGTACTTAAACGGTGAGGCCAGTTCTGCGCACGCTGAGCCTCACCTAAAAAATCCACTGCGCAGGCTGGAAGGGCCTACCCACGTGGGGACAGCCCTTCCCAAATCTTTGTTCGCGAAGCCGAGCCACACACACACTAAGTGAATGGTTTCAGAACAAGTTGTTCCCGAGTTATCGCATCAAGGGCTTCAAACTATCTCCAGCACAAACACATCCACTTTAGGCAAATGAGCTTTTTGTTCTCTCAAAATTCAGCACTTCTTTCAAGTATCAGCTTTTCCACAGCCTACCGTCCCTGAAGCTATGGATGTAAAGAATAATCCTGCAATGAATGCTGAAAAAGCCTTAGTCAAGTGTGAATTCCTCTTGAGCTATGTCTTAAGAGGGGTAGAACCGCTCAGTTTGTTGCAATCTCAGATGCTCAGATCTGGAATTTTGGGACAGAAAAAAATTAGGTATCCAGATTTGTCAGACTAGGGACTGGTTGCAAGCCTGTTATACACAGAGAGAGCAGCTTTCTGGACTTACTTAAGGCTTGAACAATCTAACACTTGACAGTAGCCCAACAGCAGCTCACACAAATCCTGCCATGCTCAAAGGTAAGAGCACAGCTTATGAGAAAAGCCATAGAGCTTGTGGTAATCAAGATCCACTAGTCTGGAGAACTGGGAGGAAATTTATTTGGGTTTCTGAGATAAGAATCGGATGTTACAGAGTAGCCTTTGCACACAACACACTGGTGCAGCTGTCCCTTCGAGATCTCTCAGGACTTGAAATCTTTTGTAGTGGGACAGTGAGAGGCATGTACTAAGCAGAGACCTAGTCACCTAATCTTGCTGCTGCAGAGAGTTAACTGCTTTGCAATCTCTCATTTCCATCTCCCTTCAAACTTAATCTGAAAACACCTGCTCAGATAACTGCCCTCTCCCACCCTGCTCTTGGTTGCTTGATATATGAAGGCTTCAAGTAATTCTTTGTATGAGGTTTCAATGACACTGTCTTGCTGCATTCTGTCACTTGCTTAACACTGGTTGTAGTACATCACTAGGCCATCTGTGGGAAGACCCATCATTCAGTGTAGTACCAAACTGAACTGTGCTGCAGTATGCTTTGTTTTCATATATTGTGAATGAGTCATGCCAGGGCAGGTATAGGGAGCAGAGTAAGAAAGGAAAACCCTGTTATTGCACTCTGAACTGTGTCTTCTCACCAAGAGTTTACTGGTACTTCTCATAGAAGTTGAGTCTGATGACAAGCAACTGTCCAGGTGGTGGTCTTGGACCTTTTACCATGCACACGCAAAAGGCTTTGTGGCAGCAGAGCAGGCTCTCTTGCAACAAGGATCCCTGCTGAACAAGTCTCCAGGGTCAGTCAGTCTCTGTCCCAGGGGAACTGCTGGCTTTGGGGCAAGTGAATCAACCCCTCTGTGCACCCATGCAGGCTTGTTTCTGGTGCTCTGTCTTCTTCCTTTTAGTGATACTGAAAACTCTGGAAACAAAATTCCATCCCCTGATAGCAAGCCAATTCAGTTGCAGATTCCTTTGTGCCTCTGCCAGCAGCACACAACCAAATGCAGAGCTTGAAAGAGTTGCAGCATCCAAGCCTCTGCTTCCATTTCCTCTGAACTCTCCAAGTGATTCTTCTTTCAGGATGAAATTGCTCATGCTTAGTCTAAGCCCAAAAGATTTTTTTAGTAGTTGTTGGGGATTTTTGACAAAATTGATTTGGCTATTTCTTGTTAAGTCAGAAATAAAGAGAGAAATATTTTTTTTTAAAGGAGGCCAAATATTTATTTAAGAAATATTTTAAAAATTAAGCTTGTCACAGAATAATGGCAATAAAAATATACTATTTTCATATTTCATGTTTGAATCTATTAGTAGTCATGTTTTTCAGAAGTGTTACTGAACTAGTTAAGCCCTTGACTAGTGAGCTCAATATGAACTACAAGAACCAACTTCTCAGGAAAGCTGATTTTTGCTTTGCAAACACCACGGGAGTGAAGAATTGTAAATAGGAATCTAGCCATGCAGCTGGAAGCTATATCTCAGAAGCATTTTCCACTAGCCATTATTTCATCAGCATCACTTTCAGCTTAGTTTCAGTCACCTTGTGCACCAGTCCACACACACATACGACCTACTGGACTATGCTTTTTCCCAGAGCATGCATTCTCTGTCCTTTCCTGCCCTCATGGCCCCCCCACCAACATGCCCACTGAAACCACATAGTTCAGCAGAAGTGAAAAGATACAGGTACACCTTTACAGGAACAGTCTGCTCCAGTGGACAGCCATGAGCTGCAAAGACACCAGTTCATGTCAGGTCTGGATTAATGATTTCTAGAGTGAACTATTCACTCACAATTTAGCTAAGAGTACTCAGTCAGGCTAGAAATTTTATTAATGAAAGGTTAAAAAGGGAATCTTTTTCCACTAGAAAATGCCAACTTGGGAAAAAGAATTTGCCTGAGGGATTCATTTGGTATGTTTAAAAATTTCAAGGAAAAAGTATTTTCAAAAAGACTTTTAGAAGCTTTTTGTCACAGTGAAAATATATGCTAAGTACAGTGAAGGACTGATTTTTTTTCAGGTTTTAAAAGTGATTAAAATAAAATGTGTTCAGTAAAACATATTTTGAGTTTTTAAATTCTTCAATTTAATTTGAGCATTGAATTCCTATTCAGTTTGGGTTGAGAAAAAAATTAATCAGCATGACATTTATCTTGTATGCTTAGGATGTAAGACAAAAGGATCATGCTATGTCTGCAAAACGTTTTCCTTCCTTTCATTCATGAAGAATTCTTCAACTAGTCCAATTTTTTGTGAAACTGTATGGAGAGATAAAAAAGTTCTGCTTTTCTTTGATACAAAGATTGCAATGTGAAGCACCTGTTAGTAAAATTCAGAGAGTCTTCTTGCAGCTGAACATAGCTCAGAGGAAACCAGACTTTGCTAATACTTGTGAAATGTGTGAACATGGTGTTCTGGGGCTGCAAGAAAGACTTCATACCCGGCTTTGATTTCAAATGTTTGAATTAGGATGGAATCTAGGAGTTACAGGCAAGGATGACACTGCTGAAGAGATCCATTGGAAGTAACAAACTAACGAGTAAATATATCTTTGGCAGACACCAGCAGCAGAAGCGTCGTGCCTTTGTCTGAAGGCGCGCATTTGTAAAAAAGTCATAACCTCAGTAAATACACAACTTTCACAAACAAAGTAGTACATGTGACTAAGCAGTCTGTGCTGTTTTCTGTCTCTGTTTTGCTTCATGGTGTTGGACAAGCTGTTTCATTTCTTTCCTTTGGGATATCTTTGTTAGGTGGCGTGGACTTCTCGCTTGCATGTTTATTCAGCATATAGCACAGTAGGAGGCCCTGGATGTGACTGTAATACAAACAGGACTGACAAATCCGTGTTTCCATGGTAGGCTAAAAATCTCTTCCTTCTGTACCAAATAATGGCAAGGGTAAAAAGTACTTACTTTACATCCATAGATCAAAAACCTTCCTGAGCACTTCCTGTAAAAGCTTTCCCTGTAAAGTGGCACCAACTTAAATTGTGCTATGTGAACTGGCAGCCAGTTGTGGTCTGAACTTTTATTTCTTGGATGCTAATTTTGTGAACACTGTCAGTTTCTGTGGGAGGAAAGATGGTAAATCTTCTATACACTTTTCCAAAAAAATGACACATCTGTTGGTTCCTATGTCCAAAGATAAATAGTTGCAGTGGTTTTTACCCATTCCAGCTTACCAAAATCCAGTTTCTGCATTCCAAAATTCAGAGGAGGTGTTCCATGGTGGAAGACCAATACTTTGTTGTATATAAAGGAGTCACTGTTTGCTAAGAAAAAGGGAGGGTATCCTCCTCCTTGCCAATATAAAATGGCTTTTTCTTTCACTGCAGTTTAGACTATATGACCAAACCTTTTGTGCTCAGCTGGAGAAACATAGGTACAGGTCATGTCACAACTCTAAACCTGGTTCCCTTGCGTTCTCAGAAGTACCTCTGGACCATGGTGTAGGTCTACTTCCACTCAACACATAGAGGTGGTTTCCAGAAGGGCTGCCCCTCAGTGCACATATGCGTTGGGCGTCACACAGTACTTTGTCTCTTCCTCTTGGATTAAATTGCTCTGTGTGAAAAACATTTGCAGTTTTTTCCTCATCAAAGTTCAAGTTTTTTGATTCTCAAATAGAAAGGAAGAATTCCTAAGGGAGTCCTTAGGCATGAATACCAACATGATAGGTAGAAGAGCTGTGCAAGACAAGAGAAAAAGCTGTTAAGTCTCACCTTTCCCTGGCTTGGTTAAGAGCAATTTATTTCTCTGCTGTGAGGCTTGTTTGGGGCACATAGTGCTTTTTAAGCACTGCCATCAAGTTTTCTTAGTTTGAAGCACCTGAGTCTTGAGGGAAACATCAGTCTTCCAGGACTGCTACTGTCTCTCTTCCAAATACAGTTCAGAAGATGGATTTCTTTTTCATGACAATCTTCAGTAGTGTTGGAATGAAAATACTGCAGCAGCCTTTAAGCATAAACTTTAGCCTCATCTTCTTTTCAGCAAATTGAAACTCTCTTCTCATGCACTATAATCTGTATATTACTTCTTGATCTTGATACTGTTGCCTCTAGGCTGATGTCTTTTTAGACCCAACCAAGTGTCCTGGACACCTGACTCCATCCTTCCTCAACACCAGCGCTTTCTTTGTTTCCGAATCAATATGAGACAATATTGTCTTTTTACTGAACTTGATTACTGCCCCTCCACAATCACAGAATACAACATTTTTCCAGAGGTATGGTTATCTCCATTCCTCAGTTCCATATCTAAAGATTTCTTATGTGGTGCCTCTGTCCCATGTGTTGTTCCAGACTTTCAGATATGGCACAGCAGTACTTAAAACTGTGCATCTGTAAAAGCTCTGGTGCTTCCTCTGGACTCAAGAAGAACTTGTGTCACTCTCCATGCTTCCTCTTCCTAAATGTCATCACCCAAGCACATCTTTGATCTTCACAGGGAGCATGGGATGACCCCTCTTGCAAACTGCTTTTCCTCCGACTGTAGATGTCCCAACATGTCCCTGCAATGTTCCTGAGAAAGGAGCCACATGCAGTTTTGATGTTTAGATTCTAGCTTAGAGTAGTAGGAAAGGGCTGAAAGATCCATCTCCCTCTTGAAGCTGGATGGATGAACTGAAGCAGCAGACAGAGCCTGGAGGGAGAAAAGAAAGAACTGGTATGAATATTAATACATATAAAATATATACTATGTGATGCATCTCTCTTCTCACACATCCAATGATCATCTATCCTTCCTCACTCCCCTCCCCTTCACTCTGCCTCACTATGTCTATGGAGTAAATGTTGGATTTACATTTTCAGTCTATTTAAATCTCTCATTTTTGCTGCAGTGTAGCAGGAGAAAAGCCTTAACTCTCTGTTTGCTGTGCTGTATCTGTCAAGCAGTGGAAGGGAGGAAAGATTTTCTCCAAAATCATCTGTATGTTTCTGCAAACATTGGTCTTTATTCCCTATAGTCCTGACTGGGCAGAGGCCACTGAATCTAGCTGCACATATACTAAAATTTTATGAATCCAAGATATTTTTCCACCCCTTTAGATCTTTAAAATCAAATGGTTACAATACTGTATGATTAGCAGTTCTTGGAATCTTTGCAACAGAAGTACATCTGTGTTTATTGTCCCTCTGCAGTGCTGAAGAGAGTTAATATAGTCAAGCATGCATTTAAAGTAAAGAGGTTCAGTGACGCAGTAGCCAGACTTGCCACCCACTTGTCTGGGAGATCACACGTGGAAACAATATGATTTTAATTTTCATTGAGCTTTTTTACATGAGCCATCAGGGCATGAACTGTAGACCTGAGTCTGCTCTATAGCTGTTCCTGCAACTGCAAATTCTGGGATAAATGCACAAAGCCTTCACTTTGTGCCTGAATAGAAATTTTTGGGGCAAAAATGCTGCTTATAGTGATGCATCATGAACCTGAGTTTTTTTTGTTCTATGTTTGTGTGCAGGAGACCTCTTATTTGTCTTGCAACATGACATTTGTGAGTTCTCAGGAATGGTTAAAGGAAACAGGAACAAAAAAAAAGTCTGGGGCTAAGATAATTTGTAGTATTCAGGTTATCCTGGATTCAGGTTCCCTTTTAAATCTGACTAAACAAAAGATGAATCTAGTGAGAACTTTCACATTGGCTTCCATCCTTCCTCTTCCTTTTGCAACCTTCCTCACAATCAACTGCATGCAAAAGTGGAGAGGACATGGATGCTTTCAGGCAGATGTGCTTCTGAGGCCACGCTGTAAGCTTTTACTGGGATTTGGGTAACATTCTATTAAGAAATCAAGAGATATGACAGCCTAAATCATCAAGCATGCAATAGCAAGTATTGATTAGAGTACATACTGTGAAAGGCTGGAAAGCATCTTATGGGCCTGAAGGATGCAGTCAGCCACCAACATCAAACATTGACCCAATAGTTAGCAGTGATGCTTCAGGCACTGGCAATCTGCCATTTGTCTCTTTTCCACTTGATATAGAAATAGAGGCCACTAAAACAGCCCCCTGATCTCAATCTGGCAGACAGGGTGCTGCCAAGGAAAGGCTGATAAGGGTCTAATACTCAGACAACTACACCACAGTACTGTGTGACAGTCACAGCTGGTTACATGGCTCAGTGGGTGTGGGTGGCAAGGGCATAAGATGAAAACAGGGACCTTGTGCCACCACTGAGTGGATCTGGCAGATCTCTTAAACTCCACTCTTGCATTTCCCCACAAAGCAAGCCAACTATTTTGTCTTTCATCTCAGAGGAGCTTGAACTCTGAAAGGCTGCTTCTCTCTCCATGGCACAGGATCAGCGGAGGAGCAGGGCACTGCTGCCTCCCCTGCTAGCCAGGGTGCAGACAGAGCAGTCCTTCCCAAAAAATTGCCTGAGACATCTAGTTTTCATACTTGCCTGAAGGTAGAAGAAAGTGGACTCAAAGTATAAGGCCTCCTGTCTGATCACCTGGGAGGTGGAGTCTTTGGGCTGAAGGAAAACGGAAGTAGGTTCCTGAATTTTTCACTGATCTCCATCTTCCCCTTCTGACAGAGTTTGCAGTGAACACTTCCAGAAGGTGCTGGTTTTTTAAGATGTAATTTTGGCCTGCTGGGCTACATTTCTCAATGATTCTTGTATTGTGGCTGTACCCAGTCTTTGAGTGCTGCATTGCAATATTCTCCTTGCAGATATGCAATAGCAGGTAGGTGGCAGATAGATAAAGTTGTTAGGCAGCCCAATATATAACTGAAAAAATAGAACAGTGATTAGCTCATCATTCCTCATAGATCTCTTCTCAGTATGTGTGCTGAGTGGAATGGACTTTCTTTACACCACTGTAGGATAGGATTATTAAAGACCTTGGTAAAATACACATGCAAGGCGAATTGTGGAGTGGGAGGAGGAAGAGGGTGAGTTAAAGTTCCCCATACAAGCTTAGGTCTAAGTGTTTGCTAACAAGCAAGCGCTTAACTTGGCAACATTAATAACACTGTTTTATGGTAGGTTTATATATGAGCAAGAGGGAAGATGAATCACATTGCAGAAATAAAGTAAAGCACTCAACAATGTTGAGAATTGGCTTGGCTGGTTAGGGAAATAAAGGGCCCTTCAATCAGGGAGCTAAGAGCTAATTGTCTCATTAGCTTATCTGCCTGGGTTGTATTCCCCTGAGAAGAGGGTGGGAGATGGAAAGAAGACAAATGAAATAAATGAAGCAGTCCTTTGGGACAAGGATTTTCCCTAAGAATAAGGGGCTAATGGCTGTACAGCAGCATGCCTTGCTGCAGTGGCCCATCTGCTTGGCTGCTTAGAGGTGAACCTTGGAATGCGGTGGAAAATGTGTGTGGCTCGGCTTCGCGAAGGAAGATTTGGGAAGGGCTGTCCCCACGTGGGTGTGCCCTTCCAGCCTGTGCAGTGGATTTTAGGTGAGGCTCAGCGTGCACAGAACTGGCTCCACCGTTTCAGTCCTGAGGTTTATCTGCCACGGCCGAGCGGGCTTGGACAGTGCCAGTGAAGTCCTCGGGACTAGAACATACAGCACCCGGCATTTTCCAGGCGGTCTCCCATCCAAGTGCTAATCCGGGGCTGACTCTGCTTAGCTTCCGAGATCTGACGGGATCGGAAGTCAGGGAGGCATTTAACTGCGGTGGGAAATACCCTGGAACAAAAGAATGAGGGAGGGGTAAAGGAGTTTGACTGGGGGGAACTCTTTCTGCTTCAAGCTTCCCTGCCCCACTCTTTCTTCATGTGTTTCTAGCATCTTAATGTCACGATACTATGGTTATCATATTGAGAAGTATTTAGCAAGCTTGAGAGAGCAAGCTAAAAGTAATACCTCTGGAATAACCACAGAACCTCTCGACAAAGCCACTGGGGATCAACCTGCACAGCTATATAGCATCCTGGGAATAACAGCACCAGTGTGGTATTTCCATACTTATATATATATATAGCTTTAGGATTTGCCATTCATATTGTGTGTGATCCTGCAAGATGTTCTAACACCACTTTAATACAAGGAAGCAATGTAACACAAGGGGCCTTTCCATCAATTTTAGAGTAAGATCTTTGCACCAGCAAGTTTATATTTGGCAAGACAAATCCTCTGTATTTTTTCATATCTACAAATCTACTTGCACGCTTTAAATGACTTCTTGCCTTTCTTTTCTTTCTCTTCCCCCCCCCGCTTCCCCCTTTTTTCTTTTCCTTTTTTCATGTTGGAAAGGGACTATATCTAGGGTTACTTCAGACCTTCCAGATAAGGTGGTGAATGCTGAATCACAAGATCTATCCTGCCACTAGAATTAGCAGCAGTGTCTTTTGCTATTGTGAATCTTCCTTGCAAATGCTCCATTGAAACTGGAAGGAAGTGGATTTCAAGGACTGTGTTGCTCTGCCTGCAAGCCCTGGGGCTTTGCAAAAAGGAGTTATCAGGAGATGAGTTCTAATCCAGACCTTCAACCAACCTGGGAGGTTTGCTGAACACCAGCCTACTGAATTTAAGTTTTTTCCTGAGATAATTCAGCATTAGTATTATCTACTGTGGGTATCGTCTTATAAACTTATAGGGAAATACAGAAATAAAAGGACCTTTTGCAGGTACCCATAGCTGTGAGTCAGGTTTTCTGTGAGTCAATGGATACTGACTGCTGAGATATTTATCCAACCTACATCTTTGCTGTGGATCCCAGAACCACATCCAAGACAAATGTTTCCAGATAGCTTCCTGATATCATCCACCACAATCATTAAATAGCCCAAGATCATATGAAATGAATGAAGATGTGGCTTCCTAAACCTTGGACTCAGTGATGTCTTATAGCGTTGCATTGCTGAAATATCACCAGGAGGATGATTGGCTCCAAAACATGACTTGATTGCAAAAAGAAAAACACATTTAAGAGACTTTCTGCTGTTTATGGTTTGAAAGAATTTCCTGGTTTAACTTTTACACAGCTAAGAAACCAAACTATTTCCCTTGATAAAACTTGATAAACTGCTTATTTAATGTGAAATTTTATGTTCCGTTATGGGATGGGAAGTATAAGGTGGGAATCCATTCAAATCTGACACTTCTCTCAGCACAAAGTCATTTGCTGTCTAATTCCACCAGTTTCATCAAGTCTGTAAAAGGCTTCCAGTCTTATAACAGCTGGTTGCAAAAAAACTATCCAGAGATTGGACAGTGCCTGAAAGAATGACCACAGCCTCAACAGAAAAATCCTTTAAGACAAGGACTTGAGACATTTTCTCAGAGACATCATCATCAGTCATTTTGCTTACTGGGATCTGGTGCTTATGAAAGTTATGTTTTGAAAACCAGGATGTACATCCTGTGGATGTCCATGGAATGGAAGGCATGTTCCACAAGGGAAGCTAGTGAGTACTAACTGCTTTGCCCTCTCTTCCCATGCTGACAGCCTCTCAGAGGGATACATACCTGTTTCTATGACATCTGCCATTTTTACTGTTTTCTCCCTTCCCATTTATGTGTCTGTTTCTGTCTGTCTAAATCCCTTTGCCTTTTCCAAAGAGGAAAATGTCATGATAACAGGGTGTGTGGGGGTATCACAGGCTTTTGGAGTCTGCAACCATATTGGGCTGTCATCCAGCCCACCACTGATCTCAGAGGAATGAATTCACCATCTGTAGAGAGTCCGTGTCTCACTGCAACCATCTGTTAAACTCCTCAGCCCACTTGCACTCTGAACAATGGCAGTGCCTTTCAGAAAACCTGTAGGAGATCATCCTTCCCTCCTTTGGGTGACACTCAGTGCACAGTGCTCTACTGAAGACGAGTATCTGTGGTTCTGCCAGAGAGACAGCTTTTCACGGCAGAACTTTTTGTGCTCCTAATCTGAGCATCTTAAAGAGCATGAAGACCTGGGAACACGTTCCTGAGACTCTTGGACTCCTAATTTTCTCATCATTGGAGCAACAAAGATCTTGTGAACTGCTCGGTTTACTATAGATAGATGGCTCTTCTCAACTTTCTCTTTGAACAGGAAAAATCAAGAGGAATATCACCAGCATTAGCAAAGGTCTTGCTCTCTTTTATATGGAGAAGACGTTACAGCTGTAATATTGGCAGCACCACACCATTGCCTGCAAAGCGAAACTGCTGCACAGGCTGCATACTCTGTTATATGCTGGTCCATGTGCCAATTGGAATCATCTATTAATCAATCTCTTAATTGCTGCAAGCAGTCCTGTATACATCTCATGCTGTAAACTGCCAGGCAGCAGTAGAGCAGAGTGTAAGTATTCAGTGATCGCCAATGTCACAAATCTAGATATTGCTCTTATTAAAAGGCTTAGTCTGTCTCAAGCTTATGAAACCAGGCTATTCTTTCAGAGACTCTTTAGGGATGACTTAATTCAATCATGTCTTTTCAAATTCATTACTGCACTGACCAGTCTGCTTCATAGAGTCTTTATAGAGCTAAGTCAGAAAGTTAGCTCTGTTTGGTGATGGCTTCTCTCCAAAGGCAAGGACTTTGTCTGGACCTGACACCAGAATGCTGAAACAGCTTCAGACAGGACTGCCTAATTCAGCTACTCCCACATGTCATCTTGTCTTACCTCAGCTGCCTCCTAAGAGCTGCTGCCACTTCTAAAACCACACGATCCCTGGGTTTGCAGGGTGTTCCCAGATACTGCTGGGTAATTCCTGGCTTCCTCCACTCTCACATGCATCACTTGCCAGACTCTAAAGGAAGGAAGGAAAACTTCTCAATTAACATTTAAGAGAGACACTTGCCTTTATTTCACAAGAACAGGCTTTTGCTCTTTTTGCCTTTATTCCACCACCTCCATACTTTGGTGGAGTCAAAGTGGGAAAAACCTCTCTTTTTTTATTATCTCCCCTGCTGTTACCTAACCTTTGCAATCTGCATACCAGCCCCAGGGCAGCTATCTTTCCAAATTCTGGTTTGGGAAATGAGGCCCTCACAGAAGATAACAGAGGGGAAAAAACTCAGATATGAACTGAAATAGGGAAGGAAGATCTGTTGCCAGTCAGGAACAGGGCTTAGCTTGCAAAGGGAAGGGTGCCCTGATAGAGATGTCTTCTGCCACTGAATGCTGTTGTAAACAGGGAAGTTTACAGTCAAAATGTTCTGTCAAAGAGCTGTCAGGGAGTCAGACAAATATTTAAAGAAGCAGATTTCCTCCTGAGGGTAAAGAAATACTGCTCAGCTGTATTACCAGTGCAGCCTGGTAGCTCCAGCCCCTGGGGCAAATATGCTTGCAGCCCCTGTATCCAAAGGTCAGTGAGGGAGGGCAAGGAGATGAAAACAGAAGAAAAACAGCCAAGTAATTCCTATATACAATTACTTATGCATAGATGAGAGTCCTGTAGATATGGTGTGTCTACATAGGAATAGACCCTTCTCTCTACAGTCTTCCTGGGGAAATAGGGGTGTGCACATAGAAGAACATCCCCTCTGCCAGCCGCCATCTGCAGGGAGGCAAAGGTAAATGCAGAGATGAACCCAGAGGGCTGCTGGACATGCACCACTACCTTGGGAAGTACTCAAGGATGTTCCTATCAATTTACATGCAGATTTTTCCCAAGCCAGACAGTGAAACCAGCTCATACACTTACACTCTGAAGGGGTCACTTCCTGCAGATGAAGAAGGAACTTTGTGTAAACAAAAAGGTGGCATTTAATGTCTCCAAAAGAAATGGTTTTCTAAATTTATCTGGGCAAGTAGGACAAAACAATTGGTCTCAACAGACATGCCAGGTAAGTAAATTGCTCTGTATTTGATAAGCAGTTCATACAGCCTAAGCAGCTGATATCCAGGTCAAACCTACACCTACGCCCCTGGCTCAGAAATGCTGGTCTAGCCCTTGTCTACTTAGGACAGTGTGTGTGACCTGACCAACTAGCTATCCAGGGAAGCAAATGAAGGATGCTCATGTGCTCTGCAAACGTTTTTCAGCCCCAGACATTTAATTGAACCTCATGCTTCCTCCAGTCCTTGCAAGAGAAACATGGTTGTGAGCCTGGGCTCCGTTCTCTGCAAGCATTCACTGTCGGAAATTTAAATATTGTCCCCTTTGGCTATGCTGTCTGTGGAGATTAGTAATCTTCTCCCTTCCCTTCTTCCTCTCATGTGAAAGCCTGGTGCTCCAGCTCCTTCCAAGCCACTGACCTAGTTCTCTCTGTCCCCAGGGACAGGCTATGCATCCAGGTCCATCCCATGCCAAAGGCTGGGACAGCACAGAAGCAGGAGAGATACTGCCTGTGGATTGGTAACGCAGGCAGCAGCAGCACCAGCAGCAGCAGCAGCACAGTGCACACAGATTGAAAGTGGATATGAATATGGGCTCTTGAAAAATATGAGATAGCGCACAATATGTTTTCCTCGGTGCTGTAATGTATTTCAAACAGCTCACTTCCATCTCCTGCACTTTAATTAGCATGAAAATTGGCCAGTTCCACAATCCCTTTAAATACATTCAGTGTGTTACCAAATATATTTCAAAAGCAGTTACACACAGAGGCCAGGGCCTTGGAGTGGGATACAAAGCACTACCCATTTTGATCCAACTCATTACTAACCTGTTTCATGGCCTCTGAGAAAACAGGCTGGTGGGTTTGGTTTCAGTTTTTGGTGGGCAAAAGTCACCAGGTAAAGTGTAAGCATACCAAAGAGTACCTTTGGTCCTGGGCTGAGGGGCGACAATGAGAAGACTGGAAAAAAGTAAAACCCTCAGCTGCTCACATCCTGCTCTCTCCCTAACTTGGTGTAAGACTGTGCAAGAACCTGTCTGTTCAGGATGCTCTCTGGTCCTTGGGACAGGTTGGTCCATGATCCCCCAGCTATCACTCCAGCCAGCAGGACAGTCTCCAGAATATAGCTATCTGCTACAAGCACAACAGAAGACTGTTGCAGGAAGGAATTGCTATCAAATTTATTCTTTTTTTTTGTTAGGTAGTGAAAAACAACATATCTTGTCTAAGCCCAGACTCAGAGTGTCTCTAATATTACAATTTCCAGTTGCTCTAAAATGGCTGGTATATGGTTCACACACACCTTTTCATCCTTGTACTGTGCTCACAATTTTGTTGGCTTCCCCAGTGTGTGGTTACAAAGCGAACTGGGATTCCTGTGTATGCCCCACAAATATATCTGTGCTGACACAACTGAGGAGAACCACAGGGCTGGGTGGCCAGAAACGTATGTCAGCCATCACAGCAGCTGGGAGATGCTGTGCTTAGATGTTGTGTGATGGCAATCATTCTATGAGATGATTTGTAGCTGGGGTTCCCCTTTCTTCGTGATGCTCTAGAGACACTTCTGCCCACAGATAAAAGTCAGTATTGCCTGTGCATTTTCAGACTTGCTCTTGGCTCCAGTTAGCAGTCATGCTCTATCTCTAAGCCCCTTCCATGCACTCCAGAAATCTCTAGGTCAGTTATTTTTACCACCAGACTCTTTCCCCAACCCATGTGTTGCACAGGGTGTGAGTGGGTTGCCTTGCCTCAGCTCGTGAGAGGCTGAGGGGGATCTCTGATCCCCCCAAGGATTGGAGAGAATACCCAGCTGGGAATGCTATGGACACTGTCCCCTCAATGGCATGTGGTGAGGAACAGGGACAATAAGGAGAACAGCAGATGTTTTGTTCTACCTGCTAGAAATTGTTCTCCCCAGTCTTCTCCTGGAACTGCCAAGGAGAGTAAGAGATGGGGAAGGGGGAAGGAAGAGAGGTCTCAAGAAGATTTCCTGAAGCTGCTCACATATGTCCCTGATCAGACAAGAATTTCCACTGGGCTGTGGATATGCCCCAGAAATTCTCTCCTGAATTTTCCCAGTGCTTTCAGAACTTGAGGATGGCAGAATTTATGTTTTGTTGGGCTGGTAGGAGAAGACAGAATTTTGGGAGTCTTGGGGAGTCTTGCAACTCCCTTGTAGCATCACTATATGCAAATGGAGGTAATTTAATGGAAATGTATGTAATTTTATGCAGTTTTAAAAGCTATTGACTTTCTGTCACAAGATGTTGGCAGCTATGGTATTTGTTTGAGTCTTTTTCTTTCCCTTTTGAGCCTTTTTTTTTCTTTTTGGAACTTAAAAGACTTAAATATTCATGGAAACATTTCTATGAGTCACAGGGAGATAGTACATCAAGCTGCAAAGTTCAGATGTGTATCCAAACTTCCTCAAAGTGCTTTGGGAGAGTAAGTGGGATCTGAGAGTGGGCAGTTTTCAGATGCAGTCTGCAGAAAAGCCTTTTCCACTAGAACTTAAATCTGCGCTTATGGGTGACCCAGCAACTTTACTAAGAATAAATAAGGCTTGTTCTTGTTTAGTCAGAAAGCATCAGAGAAAATGTAAATGGAAAAGCAAAGGAGAGATTGCTCCAGCTTTTAGCACGGAAGCAAGTCCCAGGCAGGAAGTGAGGGTTTTATTGTTGCTTTCTGTAGCTTTCTTTGTATTGCCTGGAGCTAAAGGTGCTTGTTTTCAAGGCACAGGGCAATAGATAAAAGAACAGAAAGGATTTGATCACCCGTGAACAAAACAGGTGTCAAAGCAGAAGATGCATTCCATGTTTATTTTATCCCTGGTGTATTCGTAGGGGTAAGTTCTCTTCTCTGGAAGCTGTTGGATAAGAACAGGACCTCTAAATAAATATTTTAGTGTAGGTGGATTTGTGCAGTTTTAGGTGACCTGTAAAACTATGACAGTGGCTTGTTGCACCATTGCCCACCTGGTGCCATTTCTGTGGGAGAGTGGTGGACTAGATGGTTCCCTACTTGCAGAGCATTCTCCAAGAAAACACAGAGACATTGGGGAGTCACTCCCTAACTAAGGTGAAAAGGTCTGAACTTTATGGCTTTACAGGCTTGATGAAAAAGTCATGTATTTTTAAGAGGTGATTTGGAGATGGCTTATGTAAATTTTCTGAAATAGCAGTAATAGAAAGGAGGTCTTTGATGCCAGCTGAAATGATATGACTTAATTTGTTCCCATCTGAATGTTTGTTTTTAATGATGCTGGAGATACTATTCTGTTCAGCACAGTTAGAACTCTTGCCTGAATTAGTATTTATCTGCTACCTACACCTGATGAAAAGTAAGTCATGTACAGCCAGACCTTATTAAAGCCTGGGTTCACTATATCCTTCTCCCGTTGGTTGGAGTATCATGTATTGTCTGGCATAAACATTGAGCTTAAATAACAGGAAAGATATTGTGTTTCTTTTTTTAACCTCTTGATTCAAGAGGTGTCTAAGAACACACACTGTAATGTTTGTCCTCTTTTGACTTCCTAGGTGGTGAGACTTTTTAACAAGTTAAGAAATTTACATCTCACAGTGGGTTGACCCTGCTTGGATGCCAGGCACCCACCAAAGCTGCTCCATCACTCCCCTCTGCAACTGCACAGGGGAGAGAAAATGTAACTAAATGTTGATGAATTGAGATAAGGAGAGAGCACTCATTGATTACTGTCATGGACAAACCAGACTTAGATTGGGGATATTAATTGAATTTATTACTAACAACATCAGAGCAGGATAATGAGAAGTAAACTACATCTTTAAAAGCATCTTGCCCCCATCCCTCCCTCCTTCCCGGGCTCTATCTCCTCTCCCTCAGTGGCACAGGGAGATGGCAAATGAAGGTTACCGTCAGTTCACCACATGTTTCGGCCACTGCTCAGGTAGAGGAGTCCTTCCCCTGCCCTCCGTGAGGTCTCTCCCACAGGAAACAGTCATCCATGAACTTCTCCAGTGTGAGTCTCTCCCATGGGCAATATTTCTTCATAAAGTGCTCCAGCGTGGGTCACTTTTCCACAGAGTGCCATCCTTCATACACAGGCTACTCCAGCGTGAGTCCCTTGCAGAGTCACAAGTCCTACCAGGAACCTGCTGTAGTGTGGACTCCTCTCTCCACAGTTCTGCAGGTTTCTGCCAGGAGTTGCTTCAGCACAGGCTTCCTATGGACTTGCAGCCTTCTTTTCAGGCATCCACCTGCTCTGGTGTGGGTCTACATATTTTTACTCTGCTCTTTTCTGAGCACAATTACATCCGTGCAAAAACTTTTTGGTTTTGTTTTTAACTTCTTAAACATGTAATCACAGAGGCATTACCACTAATTCTGATTGAATCAACCTTGGCCAGGAGTGGGTCTGTCCTGGCATAGACTCTGCTGGACGTGGGGGAAGCTTCTGGCAGCTTCTCACAGAAGCCACCCCAGGAGCCCCTCCCCCCTGCTACCAAAACCTGGCCCATGCAAACCCTATATGCATCTGGATCTGAACTTGAAACACTCTGGTGCTTGGGGCAGACACGTGTGTGGTGAATGGTGTTGTCGGTGCTATGAACTGCTAAGCTTGGACTGAGATTTTGCTTTATATTTCAAACATCCTAAATCTGAATTGACTCAGCCTCTGCTTTCTCATTGAGGAAATTCCTTATTATTTAACTTTATAACAGACAGAAAATGTTCTGCCCATGAAAACCCTATCTTTCATAAAAGCTTGTAGTGTTTTATCTTTTACATTTCCATTGCCATGGAAGTTGCCACAGAATTGACCTCCTGTCTCTGAATTGTTCTTTGTTTCAGCTCCATTTTTCAAAATGTGTTTTCTGCCGTCAAAAAAAAAAGGCTAGAAAGAAAGATCAGAATATATGTTGAAAATAACTATTCTAGTGTTTTCCAGAACACAGCTCAAGAAACAAAACAGTAGTTCTGAATGGCATGAATCTCACCACCTACCCTAATAAAGGGCTAATTCTGAAGCCTGCTGATGTCATCTTCAACAGCTACTTTGCTTCTGGTTGTTTTGTTGTTGTTGTTGTTTACATGTCATTAAGTCCTTTTTTTTCTGTTTGAGGTTAGCTGCAGCTACCCATTTCCATCTGAGGAAACTCCTCACTTCCTATCATCCTGTCATACACTTAAAAACTTAAATAAATCTAATGTTATATTGAAAATGTAAGGGTTATATGCACCAATTATCCAGCCAGGCTGTCATAATGCACTTTATATGTCCCAAAGGTTTTGTGTGGTGTTTTCATATATCTGATTAACAATCACAATCTCCCATACACCAAATTTATTTGAATGCAAATGACATCCACTTCAAAACACTTGTTTCCCCCGCCCCCCAAAAACATTATAGTTGCCATAATTTTTGCAGCAACAGCCTGTCTTCTTGATACCAGTCAAATCTGAGACCTCTTGCCAGAGCTCCACTGGGGACACAGAATGTCTTCCAGGAGCAGAAAAGCCTTTTATACCTTTATTGTGTGACCATTGCTTGGGATAGGCTAACACAGCACACACCTGCAACAGACAGGATCCCCAACACTACAGAGTATGTGTGGGGAAGTGGAGAAATGTCTGTTTGAGAAGTGACTCAGAAGATACTATCAAAAGGAAAGGTAAGAGCCAAAATAAAACCGCACACTCTGTGATAAAGGCTTCTTGAAGCAGAAATGTCAGGGGGTTTGGTCTTTTTATTTTTTTACCACTGTTCTGCTTGTCTGTATTTGAATACATGTTAGTGAATGTGGGTTATTTGTTTTAAAGTCTCTTTCTTCCTTATCAAAGGCTGTCTTCTGACTTCACTCTGTGTTTTTGCTGGAAAGCTGCATTTAGTAATGTAAATGTGATTCTTCCCTGTGGCAGCTGCAAAGAGTGGCACAATTCTGTCTGTGCTTGCATCAGTAGCACATATTAGCACCGAAAGAGAGTGATTGATGGATGGAAGGGATGGCTCAGGGATTTGTACTGTGTTGTGCTCCCATCCTTTCATCTCTAGGACATCAGTTTACACCCAGCCCTGGATGAATTCCAGTGTTTCAACTAGAAGAGCAGAGCAGGACAGCCCAGGGCTAGCGGGAGCAGGTGAGCAGAACATAAGAATTTGATCAGTCTACTGAGCCTTACCAAGCCTGTGAGTAAACAGCATTCCTCTTTCCGAAGTCTTGGTATGAACACAGTGTTAAGTTCATTCCTTGCATGTAGTTCCTTGGTGTGCAATAAGATAATGGAATTTAAATGATGGACCCAGTCGATCAATCATTTTTTAAGCTTTATCTATTTGTTCTCTGCAGTGATTCTTTAAAAAAACAGGCCTATTGGGTCTCACAGTTTTGAAGAAAACTCCTCTGTCTACCCCTTTCCCTCTGCACCCTCCAGTTTGTCCCAGACCTCATGTGCTTCCAGCACAGCATCCTGCAATCTTGCCATGGGTGATTTCTTGCTTTTGTCTGGGGTAAGATGATTTCACTGCATGGGACTGGGAAGCAGGATGGGGTGTTCCTTGTGTTATTGTGTCATTAGGACATACAAACATGTGGCCCTGCTGCACCAATGCAAGGCTTTCTATGGAGGCCACATGAGACTGGAACTATAGGCACTAGGAAAGATATGGGAAGGCCTATGAGAGCCACAGATTAGAGTGGTTAAAATTCCCTAGTGTAATTTCTCTGCTTCTTCTTCCCAAGGGAAATCAAAACCCGTGGGATTATTTCAAGGCCTACACCTGACTATAAGAATTACAGGGGTGTTGTTTTCCCTCCAGTGGGAGAAAGGAAACCATACTATGAACTTATGATTAATCACAACAAACCAGCAGCTCATGGGTAGAATACTAACTATGGAATACACAAGCAATGCTTTTGTGATCAATCTGCAAGGGTGGGTTTTTTAAAGGGGGGGAAAAGAGAGCCCTGCCAAAAATGTGTTGAGTATTTTCAAATAATAAGTACATTCGAGGAAATTTTGATTTTGCTTAGGGACCATCTGCGAGCAGAGAAAGGGACTAAATTCTTTCAGCAAATTACTGGCTGCAAATTATTTTCTCAGCACTAGTTATGAATGTTGTAACTGCACAGCTGAAAATGTATTATTAAGCTGAGAACTGGGGATTTAGGGACCAAAGATTGTGAATTCTCTTCCTTTAGATTTTTCTTATAAGTGTTCCATGGCAAAAGAGACATCTTCAACTGGAACATCATGAGGTTCAAAAGGAGCACCACAAAGTAAAGTACCCCAATATGATGGACAAGGATAAGTTTTAGAGCATATTCTTGTGGGAGCATCTGCAGATTTGTAAGGGGTAGGGTTTGTTTACAAAAATGAACTATTGGAATTGCTGACATAGAAAGATACTGTAAATAAAATAGGCTTGATGAATTTGAAGAAAAAGAATTTGATGTTTAGGAGCTCAGTCACTTGGCCAGCTCTGTGACTGCCATGGAGAGCAAAAGCCTCAGCTAGACACTTCATCAAGGTCTGGTCCAAAGTTACAGAGAGAAGTGGGAGGTTTCTCTCTGGCCTCTGTGATGAGCAACAATTTCATTTCTCCAAGGTGGGGAAGTGAGATGGATGGTTGAATTTCAAAATGGTCCATGAACCATCAGTGTGTTGGAAGTCACCTCCAGGTTGGATACAGTTGCATCACACAGGTGAGTGACTCCTGTCAACCCTGTGCCTAGTCTTGTGCTGAACATTGTTCCCATAAGGAGTTTCTAGTGAAAACCTGTGACTATACACAATTAGGATTTAGTGTTTTGAAACATGAGCTCGACATGCAACTGAAATTAAAACCCTAAGTTTTGAAAGATGTTTTCTATTAAAGAATATTCTGAGGAAGTGATTTTGTGTGTGCATTTAACACATGATTCAATATGTATTTTCTTTTGATGAAAATTAAGTATCTTTCATTTAAACCGTTTCTTTTTCTGTTATATAATATGCCACAGAATACATTGTCCACAATTATCTAATGAAAAATAATCTTATGAAGGAAAGTCAGAGATATTTCCCCCCTCTCCTTGGTTCCCCCAAGAAATTCTGGCTAAATGGACCTAATTTCATGTCACATTTTTATTTCAGTGAAAAAGCAAGACTGGCTGTATTATGCCTTGTAATCAGCACTCACTCACTTTACTGTAAAAAAAAATAATCAGATTGCATGTTGTGAAATAATCCCATTATATTTCAGTTAATCGAATCCAGGAATACTTTAATCAAGCTAGGTGTAGACCAAAATGCCTGTTTGAAGACCTCAGAGATGTTCAGATCTCAATACAAATTTTGCAGATTAGTTTGAGCTTTGGAACATCTTTTTCCAACTCTTGAAGCTTTGGCTGAGCCCTAATGAGTAGAGAAACGTGGGCAAAATTATCTCACCTGTAGTTCCTATGCCTTCCTTTGTTCTATGTTGTCTGTCTACCATCAGGGACAAGTGCCTGGGCTTACCATAATAGATCAAACTCATCACTCACTTCCTAACCTAAACAGGTTTGAACAGATCTCCTTCCTCATTTGGAGTGATAGTTGATTGCAGACTGAAACATTGAAATGTGACCCAAAATTCAAAATTAAGACTAATTTGTAGTTCTGTGAAGGTGACGGAGAGAATTATCAGAGACATTCCAAGGAATGCTAGTTCAGTGTGAGTATGGAAGAGTTGGGGATTATTTTAAAATGGAATTCAGCAAGTTATAAAAAAAGTTTTCTATTTGAACTCCTTGCATTTATTGCCCATCATGCCCACCCTTCCCAAAAGACCAAAATACCTTTCCTTTTTCCTTTTTTCTTTTTTATTTTCTCCTCTTTTCTCTTTGACTTTTCTTTTTCATGCCCCTCTCTTTTCTTCCATTTCTTCCTTGATTTCTTGCAGAAATGGACCACTGAATTTCTTTTCTCCCTACTCTGGATTTCAAGTGCTCAGAGGCTTCTGATCCATGAAAGATTTCATGGTATGAGATAATTTACTGAGAGATACAAAATGTTAACACTAATAATAGCCTACCCATGGCTTTGAAGGAAAGAATATCCCTTCTGCGACTTTACTTCCACACACCAGAAAGTGACTTCATGCCTGTGAAACAATGTAAAGTGTCCAAAAGAGTGAAGAAGAGGGAGAGACTGAACAAACAAGTGAAATGACATGAACCTGCTGGGAAGAGTAGGAAGGGAGAGGATGAAGAAAGGAGGGCAGTCACAGAATCACAAAATCACAGAATATGCTGAGTTGGGAGGGACCTACAAGGATCATCAAGTCCAATTCCTGGCCCTGCACAGGACCATGCCCAAGAGTCACAGCATGTGCCTGAGAGTATCATCCAAATGCTTCTTGATCTCTGTCAGGCTTGGTGCTGTGACCACTGCCCTGGGGATCCTATTCAATTCCCAACCACCCTGCGGGTGAAAAGTCTTTTTCTAATATCCAATGTAAACCTTCCCTCACACAATTTCAGGCCATTCCCTCAGGTTCTGTCACTGGTTACCAGAGTGAAAAGATCAGTGCCTGCCCCTCCTCAACCCCTTGTGAGAAAGCTGTAACTGCAATGAGGTCTCCTCTCAGTCTCCTCTTCTCCAGGCTGAACAGAACAAGTGCTTTCAGCTGCTCCTCGTATGGCTTCCCTTAAGGTCCTTCACCATCTTCCTTGCCCTCCTTTGGACTCTTTAATGGCTTAACATCTTTTTTATAGTGTGGTGACCAAAACTGCACACAATATTCAAGGTGAAGCCACAATGGTGCAGAGTAGAATCATAGAGACAAAGAGACTTTGGCAGAAAGGGAAAAAGGGGAAAAAGTGATGGAAACATCAAAAAAGAAAGGGGGAAAAGGTGACAGCATATGGGTACAGAACATTAATGCAGAGGGTAGAGAGAAAGCAAAGGCGTGTGTGTATGTGTGGAGGGAGAGATTAAAAGACGCATAATAGAAAGAAGTGAAGTTGTCTAACATACAGAGATGGGAAGTGACATGTTTGTTTGAATTCTGGGACTGCTCATCCTGGCTGCATTCTGGTTTCTGCCTTTGATCAGCTGCATGGCAGGCTGGTGTCAGATCAGAAAGCAAATGAGATGATAAAGCAGCTGAAGCTGCAGTGACTTTAACAGCAGCAGAGTGGCAGGGGGTGGGAGGGAGGAACGGTTGAACGAAGTGAATGCTCCCTGTGCTTTAATTCACAGAGTCCTGGCAGTGAATGCAGCTGCCTCCTCTGCTGAGAGGTAGTGAATGGCCAGAGCAAGAAGCTTCCTAGCAGCGGTCACCTAGAAAGGTCCTGTCTCTATGGGCTGGTAGCATTGTCAGCAATGCTCTTGACAACTCTAAGTCTTGGTTGAAGCATCAAAGAGGGTTAGTGGGCTGAGTGATAAAAAATATCAATGCCTACTTTAGCTCTGCTTGCTTTCCAGCTGTTCGTTTGCTGTGGCTGGCAGAAATGCAGGCAACTGTGAGCAGCTTTCCTGTGGTTGGTACTTATGGGTTAGGGGTAAATGGACAGAAAAGGGAGGCTTTGCTCAGGGGAGAAACAGTGACTGTCTCATCGACCACCTTGGGATGTCACTAGGGTTGACACTGTTGGGAAACCCCTGCTGCCTTGGGAAGGGAGAAGTGCAAGTGATTGATCTGTGGGTGGAAATGCAGGAATGTAGAGGAAAAATAGAAAGGACAAATATTCCCAATAGGCAGCTTGATTCAGCCACACACTGATTGCATTGCCATTTCCTGTAACTGCTGGTGCAGTGTCCAAGTAGAACACTTGGAGGAAGGGCCCAGATCTGGGATGGAGTGGGTAGAGCTAACAGGAATTGCATGGAAATGGAGATGATGTTTTCTGCAAGGTGAAGCAGGGGGGGATTTATTGATCAGGATTCTGAGCACTCTTGCTTGACAAAGTGTAAGGTGCCCAGAGAACATTACTGTACTGGTTCATCCAAACCCCTTTTCTCCAGTTTTTCTGCCTTTTCTGTTAATGCCTTTGGGTGGACTATATAAAGGTGATCCATGAGCATATAAGCCCTGTTGCAATGAGACTCACAAAGTCCTACTCACAGCTGGTGTGGGGATGCATGGCTGTGAAAAGAAAATGCTAGGAATTAGGGCTGCTTGTCCCACAAGATTCCTTCTCACCTTGGAAAACCCTTGTCTCCTCCCACAAGGGGAGAGCAGGCACCTGTCCTGGCATTGTTAAGGATACACCAGACAGATGTTTTGAGAGCAAGTAGCTTCATATCTCTGCCTCATATGTCCCAGCTTATAAAATGGATTTAGATTTCCTATCTTTGTTCCTCTGCAGAGGATTACATTTCTTCATTTTCCTGGTCACAGATTATATTCCAGGCAAATCGTGTCCTGATTTAGGAATTCAAGTACTCTAAACACTTTCTGGCACAGATGCTGGGTTTTTGACAGCTCCATCATGCCATTCCCAGAGTGAGGATTTCTACAGCGATGTTCTGGGGGTGGAGGTTGAAAGAAGTTTAGGATATCACAGAACTAATTAAATGCATACTAGGCTGCCTGCAGAAAGCTGTGCATGCTGGTTGCTATGTTTCTGGCAGGAACAGACTGGGAGAAGGGGGGCTGAGGGGGTGCTGTTTGTTTTTTCTGTTTAAAATGAAGATGCCGACAAAGTTCTGGTTACTCACCAGTATTTGTAAGGTAAATGAAACATGACTTCTTGCAGCCATAGAAATAAGAAAAGTAAGAAGAGGAGGTAGAGTTAGAATGGATGGATGTATGGATAGATTAAATAGAAAAGGGGAGTAGGGGTTGTTTGTTTTTGTACATTCTTATCTCTATATTTACATATGCTTTGCCTTCTGGATCATCCATAATATTGAGGTTTTGTGCTCTCCTTTCAAAAGAGTTCCTTGTGAATTACCTTGAAAAAGAAACCATCAGAGCACTTGAGGCTTGGCAGAAACGTGCATTGGACGCGTCTCCCCAAAAGCAGCAGAGAACTTCACAGAGGCCAGCAGGACTTGGTTTCTTTTTTGCGGGGAGAACTAAAAGATCTAAATGAACATGGAAACACATATGCATCCAGACTCCCTCAATCTATCCTTATTTCATTAGTCCTCTGTGGGTAATCAGAGGACACATTAAGCATAGCTTTCAGATACTTCACCTGAGCAACACTTGGGGGGATAATTAAAGATTTGCCTGAGAGAGCTAAGAAAGAGTCAGAAGAAAGAATGAAGGACTTTGGGAAGGGAGTGAATAAGCTAATTGGGATCACTTCAAGAGTGAAGTTGGCTTTGAAGAACACCCACTGAAGGTATTCAACTTGCTGGAATGAATGTATTACTCAAACACCCATGTGGAAATCAATATTAAACTACCTAAGGCTGCTTTCATGTAAACCCCTAGGAAAAAGAGAACAGATTAGATCAAAGAATTGGGCTTCAGTGATGCCATGACATGCTTTAGACTTCACCCTGGATCTTGGCACAACCTGGCCAGTGACGGAGGCCAGAGGGAACAACAACCATCAGAGGCAGCACAGGGTAGGAAAGGAGT
Organism: Pithys albifrons albifrons; assembly: GCF_047495875.1. Taxonomy (NCBI): domain Eukaryota; kingdom Metazoa; phylum Chordata; class Aves; order Passeriformes; family Thamnophilidae; genus Pithys; species Pithys albifrons. Next base: position 90,993,976 of record NC_092458.1, read on the forward strand.
CACAGGCATCTCTCAGTCAAGTATTACACTCAGGAAATCTAATCAAACATGGGACAAGTCAGAGCTGTACCAGATGGTTTAAGATTGATGAGAGTGGCAGCTATAAATGTGGGGGACAGGGTGCCAGGTGTACTGAATAAGGATGGCTAGAATGATTTAGAGACAATGTGCCACCTGTCACAAACAAGGGATGTCCAGCCAGCTGGCAACCTCTGCCATGACATCCCAATACACATGTGTTAGAGGGTGAGCACTTTATGTATGCCAGCAGGCAGGGTTATCTGAAAGCTGGTCCAAGTGTAAGGGTGTGCTGGCACACAGCAGCTGACCTCACAGTGCTGAGGAGGTGAGAGCTTTGACACAAGGCAAGGGCAGGTTGACAGCACAGGACTTTTACTCAGGAAGAGAATTTTTCTACCTTCCCTTGCTCCTTTTGCCACATTGCCTCAATTCCCAGAACACAGGCACAGGTCCCTGACTGCAGCCTGTGCTGACAATGTGAGCATTGGACCAACAGGGAACTGGGAGCCCAGAAGACAAAGAGAATAAGGTGGTTTAAACTCATGGTTGGCATGTCCAAATGGTTGAGAGCATTGACACAGCTGCAAAGGGCTTCAGGACATGTGGAGAAAGTGTTACATTGGCACAAGGCATTACAGAGGGCGGGAGCATTTCAGAAGGGCACAATGTCTCCTGCCTTCTCCAAAGTCTCTAGCAGAGAAGGTAGGTAGTAAACTCTCTGTCGCTCCCCACCTGGCAAAGGCTGCACCCATTGCACAGCCTGGAGCCTGTCCCTTCCTGCTGGAAGCCTCTTCCCCTTAATGATAGTGCACTGCTCTAACGAACGACAATTTCTGTGACAGCACAAAATAAATGGGGAACACTCTCAATCTGAAGTTTGTATTGAATTAAATATTACAGCATTGATTGGGTTATTCATTTAGCATCTCACTCAATAAACATCTCTTGCAGTGCATGTTTCTCCATTTATCTTACCTTGTCGTGGAACCTGTGCTTACCCACCATGCTTGGCACTGCTGCCTGGCTGAGGCGGGGGAGGAGGGAGGATGCACAGCCCAGGAAAGCTAGTTCAGCATTTCTTTCAAAGTGTTAGATCTCGAGAGCTCTGCTTGGGAGTCACAAAATAGACCAGAGCTCTGATCTGTGGAGCAGAGGTGCTCACTTCTCTCAGAGCTGAATAAAGTCAGTACAGGTTTCCAGGGTCTCTGCTGAGCTGTGACTCAAGCTCAAAACTCAGGACAACTGAGACACTGGGAAAGCAACTAACAAGGAAAGCTAATGCAGGGCTGAAGGCTTATCTATAACCTGTGTACATGTTTCTCTACAGGCTCTTATTTTAATGCCCCAAGTAACTCATTTTTGTGGCTAAAAGAGTGCAGAGTCTAGTCTGATCCTGTTACTTAATCAGCCATATTACAAGAGGACCAGATCTATTTTAAACTTCACCCCTTAGAAAACACTTGCGAAGCTAGAAAGCCCCATAAAAATGTCAATGCAAATGCAAACGCTCAGTGATTTGGGTATAGGCAGTGAATCCTAGGCACAGAATGGACATAGCCTGTAAAATGCTTGGCAGGCTTTTGGGTTCCATAAGTAATCCAGGAGCCATTCTGGGAGATGGAATGCAATTACTAGTACTAGTTGATACCAATTTATTTAGTGAATTTGCTCTATTCTGCTCAAGATCTGATCGTGGCTGCCCAAATTTGTTTGTTGTTTGTATTTGTTCATTGAATTATTTGTGCAGGTAAATTATAGCCTATTAATCATGTTTATTATGACAGTGCCTAGGGATTGACTGAGAATGCACCCCCTCTGCCTGTTTTCTGGGTAGTGTGCAAAGACAGAATAATAGGCAATCCCTGGCCTCATTTATGTTTGAATTGAGTGCTTTGATTATTTGCTATTTGTCAGTTGTTGGCCATTTAAGTTGTTTAGCATTCTTTATTTTCCTTAAACCTGGTAACATAAGCTCTTCAAGTAAGAATTAAAAGTCACAAACAAATAACTGGAACTTTGGTTTTCTTATAAGGTGGGCGGTGGGTTGGGACAGTGGAGGTGAGAAAATTTACTAAGAAGAGAGAAAGAACAGTTGGACCCCAGTTTTTCCAGGTAGCTGCTTGCCTTGCTGAATGGGGGAGTGGGAGAGCTCTATGCAGTAATGACCTTGTGTTCCTTTTTCTGCCATCATGCTCTTTTGTTGCATCTAGCTGTATAAGAATAATCCAGTATGTTGTAGCTTAAGATGGATTCTTATTAGGTTATTTAAACAAAGAGATTCAAACTGGTGTCTCATCCTTAGCTCAGCTCTCCCCCTTTCAGCTATGATATTCTGCTCTCCAGTCATCGATGTGACTCCTTGGTAGTACAGATCTTTTGGGACACTATTTGCTGCAAAAGCTAGGGGTCCTGTATGCATGTGAGGATGTGCCCTTCTCAGCAATGACGTGTTCCTACAGCATCTGAAGGTCTCATAAAGCCATTCCTTTGTCTGTTGTCCTCTCTTCTTCCGAAACAGGTTGCAACAGAGTCTTTTCCTTAAGTCTGCTTTCTGAAGTGACCCTCCAACTTTCCATCATGTTACACCCTTTGCCTTCTCTGTTACCCACGCCTCTTTCTTATTTTCTTCCTTTTCTGTGGCTATTCTATTTACTTCTCAGCATGTTTTAAACATGGACATAGAAATCTGTGCCCTGAAGTTGATTAAATGTTCTTTTATTTTTTTGTTCTTCTTTTTTCTTTTTCCAGTGGGTAATGTAATCTCATTTCATCTTGGTCAGATGAAAATTCTTGAACTGAAATTCTCCTGAATGTCAAAGGAGACCAAAAAGGTTAAACCAAACTCATGTCTAGGGAGCTCTGGTTCACCACAGTTTTTCACACAAAGCTGACCTTAAACAAGATTTTCTGACAATAAATGATAAAAGTGAAAAACTTCTGCACTTAAAATCTTAAACTGGATCTCCACTTTCCACCTACAACAGCACACTTGAAATATTTTTCCTCAGCTTTGTCAGGTTAGACCTTAATACGGTGCTATAGCTCAGTTGGTTAGAGTGTGGTGCTATTAACGCCAAGGTTGCAGGCTTGACCCCTGTATGGGCCACTCACATAAGAGTTGGACTTGATGGTCCTTGTGGCTCCCTTTCAACTAAGAATATTCTCTCTGTGTGTAATAGTGGCAAAGGCAGTTTTCAGTTCTTCATCTTATGACTCATTTCTAAACAAGACCCTCTCCCAGAGGAGAATGGGTTAATGTTCAACCCTGATATGGCCCTGCAGCAGCTTCTAAGGCATAATGCTGCTTTTTTGATTTAATTTCTGTCTTAAATTTTAGTTAGTGAAAATCCCAGGGTTCAGTTCAAGGAAAACAAACAGGCTCAAGGGGTGTTTTTTGATCCATATATTATTAAGATCTTTGACAATCTCTTGTATTCAACACTAGAATTCTGCTGGGCACAGTGGTCAGATTCTTAAAGCTTGTGTTGCCCTTAGGTTTTATTCTTCTCTTCCTCTTTTTTTCTCTGACATATAACTGACCACAGTGAAGCTTTCTTTGACAGTTTGCTCATACTCATTATTTATCTCCCCTCCCAAGCCTTTCAGCACCCCAGATAAACAGTGATCTTCAGGGAAAGCAGAGAATTGGAGTTGAGAGGGAAGATTAGTACCAGAGGATGCCATGATCAGCTGAGTCCTCAGTTTGAAGTTCTGGGCTGCGTTCCCCAGTGGACTTAAAAAAACTGTAGGTATGGAAGCTTGACTATAATGCATTGTGGTTTAAATCCTTTTGTGTTCACAAACCAGGAGTCGCCGTAGCTACATGACACAATGAAATGTGCACACTGAAATGAGTAAGTGTTCTTTGTCTGGAGAGGGAATAGAAGCATTTAAAATTATCCCTTTGAAGAATAGTTCTTCCTGGTGCTTATTTGATTTTGTTATACGTATACAAAGTATTCAAACTAAATGTCTTTGCTAGCTCAATTACTACAGTTTACTTACCAAGGCTCTGTTAAATGCTTTCAAGCACAAGTCCCTTTTGTACTATTAAAGACACTTTCCATTTCTGTGATACTGTATTAAGCTTCACACTTCCACTCCCTAGTGGACTTTGGCTTGTAACTGGATCCTAATACATCCTATTATACAAACCAAAGTGATCAGGCAGAGCTGTGCTGCAGAATAACTTTTAGAATCCACTGTTCTAAATTTCTCGAATCAGTCAATTTGGTGGCACTCCTCATTTCCCAAATTTTCCTCTTAAGTCAGGCATAACCTAGGTTATTTTACCTGACATCGCATTTTCCACTTGTTCACTGCATCACAGTTAACATGGTGGTTGGGATTAGGAGAAACACAGCACAGGCTCCTCTGAGGAGACTCTCTGACCCAGTTACTATGCAAGATTTTGATCCTGTGCTCTTGGGTAATACCACAGGCAGTCAAGTGGATGACCAGCTGTAGTTGTGAGGGAATATTGATGGTAGGAGAAAACAGGAATTCCAAATTCTTCTTCTGACTTTGTGACGGAGCCCTCCCATAACATTTGTGGCCAGTCTTCCCCTGTGTGGAGAAGAATGAAGCTATATCACTTGCTGCCCAACAAATATCTGTTGTAGTTTCCTTAGTGCCTCGGGACCAACTTTATCATTGGCTAATGATTCAGTGTTAGCTGTTTGCAAACACAGTTATCCATGTAATTGCTCACAATCATCCCAAAGGCATACCTATATGTCCCACAGGTGCTTCATGTTTTAGGTTAAAAAACCTTAAAATAAAACCCAAACAGATGGAAATTCATGCGGGTAAAGTCACTATACACTGTACTGTGTCTCATAAAAATCCATTGACGAGAACTGGGCTGCAATATGACTTTCATGACTAACCACAGCGGAGGGAAAACAATAGACATAGTACAGGTAAATTGCTTAGTCTGTGCTTCCTAAAATAGTTTTCCTGTGTGGGGGCCCTCCACATTTTCTAAAGCATGGGCCACCTCCTTCTTGAGAAGCTGCCTTACAAATGCCTCCCCTTCCATTCAGAACCACAGGGGATGTGTTTCTTCTCATTGGCAATGTAATAATACCCCTGTGACAGCTCCAGTGATCATATGCTGAGGGTATTTTGTGTATCGTTACCATCTTTAAATGTGATTTAGCAGCTGGAAACAAGGAAGAGAAGCTGCAACCACAAGATCATCAGATCTGCATCTCCTGTGTTCAACATCTGTGTGCTCAGAAATGGAGGGAAGAAAGAGATTCTCACTGCTAAATCCTGACGCAAGATAAATGAAGGGCTGTGTTAGATGAAGTTTCCCTTTTCTACATGCAACTGAATACTACCTGCCTATGCAGAGGTAACTCAATGGCACAAAATAAATAAATAAATAAACGAATAAACAAACAAACAAACTACATAATATCTACTTAGAAAGAGAAATATGGCCTGTTTTTAATGCAGACTACATGCATTTGCTATGTAAGTTTGTCTGAAACACTCCACAAGGCACAGAGTCTCTTAGCTGAAATAAAACTCTGGACTACACCTTAGAAAATATAAGGCAGATCATGGTCTCCTTGTCAGTCATGTCCAAGAACAAAACAGAAATCTTCCCTGAGAAATCCAGGCAAAAAGTCCAGTTTGACCAGGAAATCTTTCATTCTGTCAGCAAAAGAGAAGAAAAGGTTAACTCCTTAATGTGGAACTTGGGCCACCTTAATAATTTTCTCTGTTGTCCTATGTCATCCTCCAAAACTGTGGTAATCCAGTAGATGGAGAATGTTTCAAGGGATCCTCAACTTAAAATTGCTGGTAGCAGTCCTTGGACCTCTGAGATCCTCCTGCCTGCGCTATGTGTGCCCCACCACAGCACTATCCAAATGCCTTCAGCAGGGGAACACATCTGCTCCCTTGCTTTGATACAGCAAGTGAGGTGAGAGCACCACAAAGAAATACAACTCTGGAAACTGCAGCCCTCAGCTGCAAACAATCAAACACACCACACACTGTACAGGATGGCTGGGAAGCCTGCAGCGTGGTTCCATATTGGGCTGAACCAGCATTTGGCATCTTTGTACTTGAATGGCAAAAATGCCAGTCACACAGTGGCAAGCTGCTGATACAGTGCAAATCCACACTGATAATCAGGGCATGTTGATGGGGAAAATGTTTCCGCAGGCTTTGCACTGGAACAGGGTTTGCCTACGCATGTTCTTTTAATATTAAACCAGATCATTTTGTGTCCTTTTTTCTCTTAACTACCATGAGGCAGGCAGGCACGCACCTCTTATTGCATACACAAGAGATGTACCTCCATGTGCCAGTGCCTGGTTCAGATCACATTTACTGAAAGGATGCATGTGCACAACTTGAAACACTGCAGCATTATCCCTACTCTCCTCTAGCAGCATTTTGGAAAACCTAAATCTGAGGGGCAGGGAGGCAACTTTGATTTTTACTGGTATAGCAATGTGAAGCCATTTGTGATGGTGGGGAATCTCTGCCTTAGGTTTGCTGAGGCTTTATGGCATTGCATTGGTACAATAAGCCGACACCAGTGGGTACTAATCTCTGGTAGATAAACTGGTATAAATTACCCAGGCAGAGGGAAATCTTCTCACTTATTCATGCTTCCTTCAAAGTACACTTCCCATTTTCAATCCTAGTCTTCCTGTCTGTTACTTGATATGCCCAGAGTTCTTGGTTTTTTCAACCCATTGTCAAGCATGAACACTGACAGAAAGGCACAAATTCATCTCCAATCAGAAGGTTTGCTCCCCACAGTGGGAAGGTAGGTGACAGTGAAAATAAGCTAGATTCCCATGCAAGTGATGGGCAAGGCAGGGAGGCAGCAGGTACTCGTGAGTCCCATGCCCAAGCCCTTCCCTCCCATCCTGAGGGCCATCAGTAAGGAAGCAGTTTAGCCAATACATATTTTCCTCTTTAGTACATAATGGTAACCTGTATAAAAGGTTTGAATTACAAAGCAGGCTCACCCAGCACATTCTCTGAGCAATGACTGCCATTTGTGTCAAGAAAATAAAGGAGAGAGCAGGCTGGTGCACATGGGCAGGAGTGACTCAGAGTAAGGCAAAGTGTCAATTGAGGCAGCAAGCTAGAAGTGAGAGGCTTATCCTGCCGAAACAAAATTAAGAAAATCCACAATGACAAAGGAAATTTGATTAAAAAAAAAGTAGATTGTTATTATTGGAAAGTCGAGTGCTTTGTTCCAGCAACAAAGCAATATTGTTCACAAAAGCCTAATAACTATTGCTTCTCTTCCCCTTTCCTGCAGCTTCTTGTCTGCCTTGTCATTCCCCATAGCCAGTGGTTGAACCAAGGCCAGTGGAGGTGTAGGGGGCATGGGAGTGGGCTGTGGGGTGGGAAAGCTGTGGGGCTGAGGCTGTGCGCATCCTTCTATAACTCTACAAGGACCATATTCTTCCTCTCCTGCCATCTCTCCTGTTGTCTCTGTCACTCACCATCATTGCCTTTCTCTTTCCCTGCTCCTCTGGTGCCCTTCTCTGTCTCTCTCTCCATCTTTCCCTCCCTCCTTCCCTCTCTTCTCCTGCTTCACCCTATTTTTCCCTTTCTCTGCCCCCTCTGTCTCCTCTCTCTTTTTCTCTTCCCTGTCACTCAACTGCACCTCTCTTTTCCCTACTTTCCTCTCCCACTCTCTCTCCCTGGCTGTGCTGGGTTACTAATGTGCAGTAATGGTATGGCTGGAAAGTCATTTGCGCTCCCCTTCTCTTTATTTTTTTCCTGCAGTATTATTAAAACTGTTCCATCACTGGCTGTAATGGGAGCGTCTGTATTTTCTCCCTCTCCTGTATCCCTGACATGACATAATGCCTGCCCTCACCAAGACGCTATAACACTGAGGTAATTGAAACATAACTCACTGTAAATTACAGGCCGTTGTTCCAGGCAGGGACCCGGCCATGCTTCCTGGAGCTCATTCCAACTGGAAGCTAAACATTACTTGAAAAGGGATGCTTAAGCAAAACAAAGCCGTTTAAAGAGAAACACCAACATGGAGAGGGAGGGGAGCACAGGACTTGGGCTCTCTTGGGGAAGTGGGGTCCCACCTGTGTGGCAGCTGGTGGGACCACACAGTCAGTGAGTGCTTGAGGTGACTTCTCTGTGGTCTGCGCCTACCATATCAGGGGGACCGGCACTGAGGTGTCCTTGAATAAGCAAGTATCAGCATCAAATAAGCATCTCTGTTAGCAGAGAGACTGGGGACAGAGCAGGCCATGCAAATGACTTCTTAGCTAAAAAGTGCATCAGGCAGGTCAGAGGTGCAAGACTTTGATGGGATGCCTGCAGAATTGATGTGCTCTAATGCACCTCGCAGATGTGGTAACTGGTGGCTCTGTCCATCCCTATGGGATCTGAGTTCTTTTTCTGGACAGTGAAAAGGCTGCAACCTCCAAAATGCCCAAATCAGTGTGGGCTGCAAGATCCTAAATGCTGCAAAGGATGTCTCTCCCTCCCCATTCATATACCTAGCAACAGATGCCTGTATTCAGAACTGAGTATTTGCTGATCCTGAGACTTCAAAGACCTTGGGCTCTTGGAATTTCATGGATTTAGATCCAGATGTCCCCGTCATCTCCTGAATACCTTCAGATAAGTCACTTCACTTTCCTCTCTGCCTCAGTTTCCCATTCTGCAACAGAGGGGACAAAACACTGTCTTCCTTTGTGAAGCAGTCAGTGACCCTGTGATAGAACAAGGGGGAATGGCTTTACACTGAAAGACAGTAGGTTTAGATTGGATATTAGGAAGCAATTCTTTACTGGGATGGTGGTGAGACACTGGAACAAGTTGCCCAGAGAAGCCATGGATGCCCCATCCTTAGAAGTGTTCAAGGCCAGGTTGGGTGGGGCTTTGAGCAACCAGTTTGGTAGAAGGTGTTCTTGCCCATGGCAGAGAGAGTGTAACTAACTGATCTTTCAGGTCCCTTCCAACCCAAATCATTCTATGATTCTATGTCCCAGTGATATACCAAAAGTATATGATAGTGAGGAAGAGGTGATTATCCCACTGCTGATGCCAGGAACATGAGCTGCTAGGAAACATCATTTTGCAGTCAGAAGATAGACCTGAAAATCTTGAACTCTGGGTTTTGGTTTTGGCTCTTGCTTTGTCTGGTTCTGTGCCCATCAGCAAGTCTCTCTGGCACCCTGTGAATCAGCAGCTCCCCCACCCTCTAGTATCACCCAGAGAACTGGCTGTGTTCAGGTGTGTTCTGTCATCTCTTGAATTCTGGGAAATTTTGAACAAAACCCAGAAAACCCAGAATGTGCAGTGATTTTTCTGTAGCAATGGAAGTGAGTATTTGGAAACTTTGAAAAGGTCAGGATTAGACAGAACAGACTATCTCTCACAGGCACAAATTGGGGTCTGCCCAGGGCCTTTCCATTTATTGTCAGTGGACACTGTGGCCCAAATTTCTGCCATGGTGTCATGTGACTGGTGTCATAGGAATAACAGAGTCTTGTGAGAAACAGCCCTCAGTGCAGTGCTTCACAAAATACAAAGGACTCTATTTTAGGGAATGAGATTTACTATTTGTCCATGGATGAAATGCCAAAAACTCAGGGAGCTATGACCCTGTGACTGCTCCCGTTTTCCCTGGAGACCTTCAGAGTCAAATCTATTACAGTCAGCAACCTAGCAACTGCTGCACAGTGTCCTAGAAAAGCCCATGGACCCCCTTTAAGGGCCAGTTTTCTGGCACTCAGAGACAAGACCCTTCAGTTTGATACTGTGTGGGGGGTGGGTCCACCAAGTCTGTATGTTGTGCATGATGCCTGGCCTTGTAAGCCATGACTTCAGAGCCACAGGTGACAGGCAACATGACTGCAGAAATGAAGCCTTGGTACAGGTTGCTTTGCATTGTTAAGTGATGCATGTCTGAAGCAGTTCTGGTAACAGAGAGTGGACTTGCTTCTGAGGTCACAGGGCTGCTCCTGCTCAACAATGTCTGCACTTCTGGTCTTCACCTATATGGGAGCAGGAGAAGCCAAGGAGTAGAGCAGGGCAATAAAATACTGTGTGGAGAGTCCTGCAAGAGGCCATACCTTCTGTTTTCTGGTGTGTCATGAGTCAGCACCTGAAGCAGGTCCCATGCCATCTGCTTGGGCAGTTGCAGCAGCAGCAGTGTAGAGGTGCCACAGATGTGTGGTCTCCCCTTCCTTGCTTTTTCTGGCGCCTGGTTGGAGTTGATGTCTTTCTCTTAGGCTTGCCACGTGCCTCTTGAAAGTGTTTCCATCAACACTCTTACTGTACCTAAGGCTTCAGCAATCTCACCCCTCCTCTCTTTGACATTATTGGTTTATCTTTGTCCACTGGCAAAGTTCCCGAGCAATTCAACAATAACAGTTGTTTCCCTGTGGCTGAAAAAGTCATCTCTAGCACTGGCTATTATTGATCATTACAGGAACCGGACATTTTCTTTTCCTTTCCCATTTTTTAAAATACATATTTTGAGTTTCAGTCAATTTTAGTACTCATGAAAGTGAAAGACTGATGGTGTTGACTGGATTTAAACTTAGCTTTATATGGCTTCTCCTATGCACACATCTTTACTAATGTATGATGTTACCAACTTGCATTAACTTCTGGCCCTTCCAGCCTGAGGCTTCCCACATCAGCTCTTTCAGTGCCCCCTTCTGCCTTGCAGCCTGTCTGGCTTTTCCAGCTCAGGGCTTCCCACATCAGCCTGTCACTCCTCTGTAGTCTTGATCTGCCAGGTCTTGGTTAGATGTTGTTCCCCACCTGATGATGGTGAGACATGCTGTCAGACTTGCCAGAGAAAAGGAGAAAGGAGAGGCATTCCACTGTCCAGAGCGACAGCTCATCAGCTGGTCTTTCCCGTAAGTGGCCATTCAGGGTTTTCCAGCCCTTTTTGCCAGCAGTCCAGGTGCTCTGTGGGGACAAATAAAAGCACACACCCTGGCATCCCACTTTGCTCTCAGGCTGAGGTGTGCTCTGTCCAGATAAACCTGGCATAACTGGCATGGAACAATGGAACTAGGTAGGACAGGTAAGGGCGATATGCTTTTCCCACTGCACTCTTCTTCCAATAGCTCCAGACTTATACCAAAATCAGACAGAGCCCTTACTCATCTCATGCCCCTGTTTCCTGCTTTCTCAGCTTATGCAGGTCTGTTCTCTGAGGGTAACCAGTGTGAAACATACTGTGTCTAGGATGCTCCCTGTCCTTTTGCCCCATCATGGGGATAAATGGCCATCTACCTACAAGCTGTCCAAGCAAAAGGAGTGACAGAGTCAAATGATCCATTTCTTGACAAGCCCTGGTACTTCGGTGTCCTCTGTTTCCATCAGCTCCCTAGAAAGCAGGTGCTTGCTACCCCAGAAAAGTACTACACTGTAACTGGCATTTCAAATCACAAGTTCTAAATAAAATACCAAAAAGTCATAACATGTCATTTCGTTTTCAGGATATTTTTCCTTTTAAAAAAAAATAAAAATTAAAAAGTCCAAACATACATTTTAGTCTGTTTTGTGTGTGTGTGTGGGGGGGGAAATAGGCGTGTGAAGCTAAAACAAAAATTGAGATTTTTATTTTGAAGTATTGATTCAAAATAGAGAGGAGGAATTAATTTTGAATCAATTCAGATTTTCTGGTGAGAACATACCCATTATTCCCTTGTCTTCTTTCTCCTTTCCTCTCCCCTCCTACTGTAGTCTATCAGGTAAATTAGGTAAGAAAAAACAACAGCAAGCAAGGACACACATCAGTGATGCCAGGGTTTTCATTAAAATGTTTTAAGTTGGGACAATGGCTCTATTAATCTTCCACCCTCCATGGAAACACGTAGCACGCACGTCTCTCCCATAGTGAGCCTGAGAACAAAATGGCTGTTGTCTCAGCAAACCAACATAGACCCTAAATTTTTAGTTCACAGAAAGGTCTCCCTTTGGTAGTTGCATGAGTGGATGGATGAATGAAACACTACTGGTACCACTACGCCCTCTCTCTGCTCCGCGGGGAACTTTGCTATCTGTATCCCACCTCAGTAGGGATAGAGCTTTTGGCTATGGGCTCTCATGGGCTCACTGTCCTCTAGGAGATCTGCCCCAGCATACTGGAGCCAAGCTACCCTGTATTTAATTGTTTTGTCTTCCTGAACTTGCTTGTAGCCTGAATCCTGTTTGTCCCGGATTCGTGAGTACAGTTCTGGGCTGCTCAGTTAATTGGAAGTGGCTAAAGCCGTGGAAAGTAGCTGTGCAGGTGGAGGCGGCATTTTTGCGTTCAATTTGCAGAGACTATGGAAAATCTCTTGCTTAGTTTAACAGTCATTTGTTGTTAGGGTGAGATGCTTGTCTGGGTACCTGTGAGATTTCTGAGAAGTCTCAAGGGACTGTGGAAGTGATGGCAATTATCTTCATCTGTGCTGTTTTATTAAATAATGGTGAAGACTGTGAGAACTGGCAATGAGGAGAGGAGGTAAGGCTGAGTGAGAGGACATGGGAACAAGGTGTTTGCTGGACAATGAAGGGATAAGGAGCATGCTCACATGGCTAGGTATATGTAAGAGTGACTGATTAAAGAGAATGGAGAGGCAAGAATACTGAACATGCTGACTCTGTAACAAATAGAGGGTAATGATAAGGGAGGCTGGAATTAAAAGAAAAAAGAAGATGGTGTATCAAGGCAATGGTACTCACTCATGTCCCTTTTATGAGACAGAGAGAGAAGTAAAAGACACAATGGAAAAATGTGTGCGTGCATGTGATGCACATGCATGAGAACAATGGAAGAGGTGAGAAGGGGACATGTGTGATGCCAAGTCCTTGGTAATTTACTCTACCAGGAAGAGGGAAGGGGCAAAAGCCAGCAAGAATGTGCCTGTGCTGGTGAGGCATTTCCCAGCCCTGGAGTCCAGGAAGGTAGTGGCATTTAGGTTTATGCTGATGACGCATCTTTCCACTTGGGCAAATGGACGGATTCCCTCTCTAAATCACTCCAACGTGATTTTAATAGCAGGCAGAGGTGGCTTTTGGATAATAAATGGGTACTAAACCCTAAAGAGACACAGGCTGTGTCATACAGAACAGATGGTAAATTAAAAAGAATGGAAGTCCGTGACTTTGCTTAGCTCTGCTCCAAGCTGGGGAGCTCTCACTCTTGTTATACTAAGTATTTAGTATTTACACTGCAAGGTTGCTTCTTCTCCTACTCTGACTTGGAAGATTGCAATTATGTATAATAACAGTGAGATCACACTGATTAGAGAGGTGGCAGGAACGGCAAGGCTGGATGATGGTGATGATAATCATCATTCTTATTAGCGATCATCAATAATTAATAATTGCATTGTTTATCCTTCATCAGCAACAGAAAAGACACCTAGACATGCCAAAAGGTTTAAAAATCAGCTTGCTTTGTTTTGTTTACTGACAGAGAAAGTCTTCCTTTGCATTTGCTTTTTACTTGGCATTGCCAGGACCCTAGGTCCCTGTTCACCTTCCAAAGGGTATTTAAGCCTGTGCTTAGTGCCCTTTGGCTTCACCAGGATGAAAGCATGTGTTAAGGGCTAAGCACATACCGAACACAGTGCAGAGCAGTGACTGAAGGGAGCTTGCCTTTGGGGTGATGAGAGCACTGGGGCCAGGAAATGTATTAATAAACAGCAACAGACCACAAGTGAAGCTGCAGTAGAAATCCTCTCTGGGAATGGCACAGCATGTGATGTGGTCCTTTGAAGATGATAAGGTGTTTCAGATGCAGCTCTTCCTGCCATCTTACCTTCTCCCTGCTCAAAGAGCAAGGCTACCCCTCAAGATTACCAAGATGAAGTGATGCAGGAGGCTGCTTGGGAGGGTCAGCAGAGGCCCCTGCAGATGGGACATGCGTCCTGGTGGCAGCTGGTCTCTCTGGAGGGGGACAGCAAACAAGCTCTTTGGCTCACTCTGACTTTGACAGTATTACTGCTGAGAATGTAGAGTGATTGTCACAGTGTCAGGGAGAACAAGTGCATATTCATAAGTCATATGTGTATCATGGTACCTTTTGGGCTATTTCACAGCCCTGTGAACTGGGATAACTAGGATTGTGTGATAAAATCTAGCAAGGAATCCCAGTACGAAAACATGGAGCTGCATGAGCACAAAAAAATCATTGTTTTAAACACAAAAGCAGACAGTTAAGACAACATTGTTATTGCTTTTTTCTCTGATATACATGAGAGGGAGCAAATTCTAGAAGCAACTGAAACCATAAAGACAATCACATACCAAGGCCATAAGATATTGATCTTCCCCCCATCTGAGCTCTGTCAGGCTGGCATATTGTAAGATCCTCATTCCTTTTAAACAGGTAAACAATGAAGAAAGCATAAAGACAACACTATTAACCTAGAATGTTGCTTGGGAGATCTAAGAAAAAAAAATGCTTCATCTTAGCATCTTAGGGAAAGAAAAGTGGAATTTGAAGTAAATTTGGCTATTTCAGTTAGGGATAACAAAAAGTCCTTTTATAAATACATTAATAACAAAAGGAGGGGCAAGGAAAACCTCCATTCTCTGTTGGACTTGGAGGGAAATATAGTTAAGGAAGATGAGGAGAAGGCTGAGGTACTTAACACCTACTTTGCCTCAGTTTTCACCAGTAAGACAGGTGGCCCTCAAGACAACTGGCCTCTGGAGCTGGTGGACAGGGAGAGGGAGCTGAATACCCCTCCTGTATTCCAGGAGGAAATAGTGACTGACTTACTGAGCCAGCTGTATCCTATCAAGTCTATGGGACCAGATGGGATCCATCCCAGGGTGATGAAGGAGCTGGCAGAAGAGCTTGCCAAACCGCTCTCCATCATCTTCCAACAGTCCTGGCTCTCTGGGGAGGTCCCAGATGATTGGAGGTTGGCGAATGTTACCCCAATCCACAAAAAGGGCTGCAAGGCTGACCCTGGCAACTACAGGCCTGTCAGCCTGACCTCCGTGCCTGGCAGGGTTATGGAGCAGTTCATCCTGAGTGCAATCACACAGCACCTTCAGAGTGGACAAGGGATTAGACCCAGCCAGCAAGGGTTTAGGAGGGGCAGATCCTGTCTGACCAACCTGATCTCTTTCTACGATCAGGTGACCCACCTGGTGGATGAGGGGAAGGCTGTGGATGTGGTCTATCTGGACTTCAGCAAGGCCTTTGATACTGTCTCCCATAATATACTCCTGAAAAAGCTGGTAGCCCATGGCCTGGACAAGTGTACCCTCTCCTGGATTAAGAGCTGGCTGGAGGGTCGGGCCCAGAGAATGCTGGTGAATGGAGCTGCATCCAGCTGGCGGCCGGTCACTAGTGATGTTACCCAGGGGTCTGTGTTGGGTCCAGTCCTGTTTAACATCTTTATTGATGATTTAGATGAGGGGATTGAGTCCATCATCAGCAAATTTGCTGATGACTCCAAGTTGGGAGGGAGTGTCGACCTGCTGGAAGGCAGGAGGGCTCTGCAGAGGGATCTGGATAGACTTGAGAGATGGGCTGATTCCAATGGGATGAAGTTCAATAAGGCCAAGTGCCGGGTCCTGCACTTTGGCCACAACAACCCCCTGCAGCGCTACAGGCTGGGCACAGAGTGGCTGGAGAACAGCCAGGCAGAAAGGGACCTTGGAGTACTAATTGACAGGAAGCTCAACATGAGCAAACAGTGTGCCCAGGTGGCCAAGAAGGCCAATGGGATCCTGTCCTGTATCAAAAATAGCGTGACCAGCAGGACCAGGGAAGTGATCCTTCCCCTGTACTCTGCATTGGTGAGGCCACACCTTGAGTACTGTATTCAGTTCTGGGCCCCTCAGTTCAGAAAGGATATTGAGGTGCTGGAGCGAGTCCAGAGAAGAGCAACAAGGCTGGTGAAGGGACTGGAGTACAAGTCCTATGGGGAGAGGCTGAGGGAGCTGGGGTTGTTTAGCCTGGAGAAGAGGAGGCTCAGAGGTGACCTCATCACTGTCTAGAACTACCTGAAGGGAAGTTCTAGCCAGGTGGGGGCTGGTCTCTTCTCCCAGGCACTCAGCAATAGGACAAGGGGGCACGGGCTCAAGCTCTACCAGGGGAAATTTAAGTTGGATATCAGAAAAAAATTCTTTGCAGAGAGAGTAATCAGGCATTGGAATGGGCTGCCCGGAGAGGTGGTGGATTCACCATCCCTAGAGATTTTTAAACACAGATTGGACGTGGCGCTGGGTGCCATGATCTAGTAAATGGACTAGAGTTGGACCAAGGGTTGGACTCGATGATCTTGGAGGTCTTTTCCAACCCAACTGATTCTATGATTCTATGATTCTATGATCTTCTGGGACTTCAGTTCTGCTACAGCATTTCTGGAAAGGAGCTTTAAAGAGAAATACTCCTAGCTCTGCTGAGCTCTTAGAGAGGGAGGAAAAGGAAGAAGATGAGTGCATTTATGTTTTGATTGCAGTTCCACATAAAAGGCTTGAACTTTACTACTGTGCAGGCTCCTAATCCTCACTAATTTAGGGCAGTAGTCTCAAATTTGCCCACCTAATGGCAGAAAAATAATCCCCCATACAGTAAAACTATCAGAGAAGCCTATGAATACTAGGAGGAGGAATGGCAAAAGAAAAGTAACTTAGGATGAATGTCTTTTTTTTAAAGAAGTATTTCTAATTCCCATCCCCCTCAATATATCACTTCATTTAAACTTTGGTGACTACATATTATGTATATGTTTATAAAATAAAATTATCTTCATAAAGAAAAATTGTTTTTAATAGTTAAAGGGGAAAATATCCCAATAGCTGAAGGGATCCCTGAAGCTTAAAACTAGATATTATTTTCTATTACTAATGATGAAGATTATAGTCACTGATAGTGGCCAACTAAGAAAAGATTTTCAGTGTATGCAGCACTGTGAAAATGTGGAGAGCAGATGTTCCCTTTCCCTATAAGCCTGTGATCCAAACAGACAAGGCATTCAGCGTGTGAAATGGATCAGTCACACACACTACACTGAAGTGGGAGATTCAGGCACACTTGCAGGAACCTGAGCATCCAACTAACCTGCTAACAGAGTAGTCCAGTGTTATCGGATGATGGATGAAATTGGAATATAATTATAGGTTTGTTTATTATGTCACTACAACCACCAAGATGAAAAGACTGGGCTTTTAAGCAGCAAAAAGACAACCTAGGAATGGTACAATGAGTGGAAAAGAAAGTATGGCAACAAACAGACAGAACAACCAAACAAAAATACATTGAACATAAGTTTGTTTGAGGGTTTTCTGGGTTATATTGTGAGGAGGTTGACAGAAACTCAGCTACAGAAAATTAGTTTGATTTGCTGGTGTTTGGTTTCATAATATTCTGCAATTTAGATTTACCAGTTTTCATGAACATATGAAAAGCAAAACAACACTTTCACACTAAGAAATCATTTCAGTAGATTTATTACAAGTAGGAAATGATAGGTTCGATAGTGAAAAGAGATTCAATGAATAGATGAGAGGGCTTCAAAAAAAAAGAGAGGACACAAATGCAATTAATTGGAATAAAGAGTAAAACTGGTAAAGAAAAAAAAAAGCTACAGCTTCAGTTGTAAATTTTTTCACAACTCCTTACTAATTTGGTAAGCTGTGCCTACCAACTCTGACATGTAGGCCTTTATGAAGGTAAGCTTTGATTATACTGAAGTAGCCAGCAGCTTGCATTCAGTGTTACAGAAGGGCAGACTAAAACAGATGTCTCAGTGCAGACCGAGGCACCTCACCACGGTTTTCAATCCTGTTTGTGTACCTTTAAAAATTGCCTAGTAGTGGTACAGTTCCCTTTATCATCAACTTACTTTTAGAGATACTACAGTGACTTTTCTTTACCTTTTGTGTTTCCCTTCAACATAGTCCATAAGCCATTAGCAGGGCTGAATAAGTTGAAAGCCACTGCATTAGATAACTGTGCTTCAATAGAACCTTTCGAGGCTGGTTCTGCACAGGAGTGACAACTTAGAGCTTCAGCTGTGCACACACTGCCCGTGAGGTTACATCCCAGGGTCTGTTTGTACAGACAGACTGCTGTCTTGGTAAAGCAAGATGTTAGTGAAAGCCAGGGAGAGTGTCAGAGTCAGCTGAGAAGGTTAAAAAGGCATGCCTTTAATGATTAAAAGTAATTTGGGGTTGTAACAGCACTTGAGCTTTTGTGAACTTTCCTAACATGTTTTTTATCCTGAAGCTGTTAAAAATATATCTGTCTTTTTAGGGTAATGACAGAGGTGTACAGATAGCTCTGTAAAGAATTTTTTTTTTCAAATCTTCAACATTCAGTGTCATTTCAAATTTCAAAAAATAAGAGTGGAAAACAGCCTGATGACAGTTTTGTGACATCCACCACTCTATTTCCATGTGCCTTTTATCCAACAGGAAAAGAAAACATTCAGTTAAGAAAGGCTGAAAAAATTTAAACTTGTGATTGCCATTTTCCCCGCACTCATTTCTCAACTACCTACATTTACGCTTTGTGTACTGACTGGAATTCTGCCACCCCTTGTTCACTTCATATAGGTCTTAATCCCAAACTGTTCTCTTGTCACTTGCTGCGTGTGTGACCCTGTCAGCTAGGACACCAGGTGGAGGGGATGAGAAAACTGGTGATATGGGACACAAGAAGGAAAAGGTCGTTGCACGAAGCTGCAGGAGTGTATGGTGGCAGGTTATTCAAAGAGATTAGTGCTCAGCACAGAACTCACTCCTCTGTGCCGTAAACCCATCTAAGCCCTTAGGTGACCCCATTTCTTAGAGGTGAGGAAGAGGTAGTGGTCCTGCACTGAAAAGAAGTCTTTTGACATTGCTTTGGGGGAAACACGAGGTAGAAGTCAGTTGAATGAGGTTTGGATGTTGTATGTGAAACTTCATCTTACAAACTCCATCTCTTCTCCTCTATGTTTCCTGTAGGGCACTGAACCTCAGACACCAGCCCTATTAAAAAAGGGTGAATGCCTGTTAGATTAAAAGCAGCCTTGGTTAGTGACAATGACATTTTCACATCAGCAACAGCAAGTTCAAAGCAACTGATGTTCATGTTAAAGTGAACACAGTTTTGCAGTGCTGCTCACAAGCACAGAAAGCACGCTGCCACCTGTGTTTAATTACATTTGTATGGGGCCTTGCTCTTCATGTCTTTTTGCAAAGTCCAGTACTATTGATTTCATAAAAATTACATAAATCTGAGTGCCATGGCTGTTATTAAATTTCACTAGCTGTTTCACTGTGGAACCTTGAGATTCTCTCTCTTCCCGGGTGCTGGGATGTACAGGGACATTTCTGTGATTTTTTTTTTTTTGAGATACATCTCAGCGTGCCATTTTTAGGTTCAAGTTAGAGCAAAAGGCAATTAGGATACACAAACTGAGCTGCTATCAGCATATACAGAAGAAAGGAACTAATCCCAGCCAAAATAACGTGGAATTTTTGCCATGCAAGAGACAGAAGAGTTGCTGTGGCTTTCCTGAATTGCATCAGGTCTTCCAGCTGTATTGATCTGGGCAGTTGCCTTATCCTTTGAGCAGAAATCTACTGGATTTCTGCACCGATGGCTGCTGTGACTGTCACACAGAGTTGCCACAGATGCGATTGATGTGTGCATATTGGTCTACATACACAGAGGGGAACTGGTGTGCAATGGATGGGACCTACTGCTTTTGCATCTGCCAGTATTTCATCTAGCAGCATGCCTAGTCGTTGGCTATCCTGATGGGTTAGAGATGTGGTTCTGCAGGAGGGATGAGAACAGGAGAGTGTGTAGTAGTATTTTGCTTTTTCTTGGCTGGTTTACAAAGATTGGAAATCTGGCTGTCTTAAAATACTCCATGTTCCTTTGGTTACACCAGATCCATTCAGCTGTGTCTTGGACTCAAATGCCAGCAGCAGTGCTCGATGTCCATTTTCATCTGCTGGTGTTCTTACACATTCAGTGGTCATGTACTGGTTCATAATAAGAGAAATACTGGGGGCCTTTTGCAATCTAGGGTTATTTTAATAATCCTGAAGTGCCTTCTAAAGATTTTCCTTATAGTCTTGTCAGCTAAAAATGTCAAATTTTTTCATATGTGCCTGTTGCAGGCAAAACAGTCTCAGTTCAGGGAATTTTACTGAATTTGATTTATTTCTAATTAACATAAACTTTTATTTACTGATTTGGCTGATGGAAAACAAAGAAGTCTTAGATAATTAAACACCAAGGGAAGCTTCTTTCTTCCCTGTTCCCCAGACTAAGCTTCAGTCCAACACCTCTTTCCCACTAGCCCCCTTCCCTCTATTTTCTCTGCATTTTACACCCAGGGCTTGCCAGTACCTTCGGTGAGGAGATGGGCAGTGCAGAAGGTAATTTTCTTGCTGTTGCTCTTGGTTGTTGCCCTTCCCCTGCTCTTTCCTCTCACTAATACCCTTCTCCAGCCTGGGTCAACCACAGCCTGCTGTCCATTCAGGGGTGTTGCTCCTCCAGTGTGGGCCCCACAGGCACAGTGCCCTCCCAAAGGTTACCCCATCATGGATTCTCTCCCATCAAAAGACTTTCCAAGCCCTATCTCATTCCACATGCTTCCTCTTGTATCTGCTACTGTGTTTCTTCCTGTGTCTCCTTTTGTGCATCCTCACATCTTCTCCCATTTGTCCTCTTTTCAGTTCTCTCTTGTATCCCCACGTGTCCCATTCAGAGCCCCCTGCCTCAGTGGTACTGTCCTCCCTTAGCACTGTTGTTTGGGACACTTCTGACTGGCCATGACCTTGGGGTGTGGTGTGTTGGTGCCACCTGTTATGGAGAGAGGCAGGACTAACTGGGACCAGTACAGGGCAGTCCCTGAATCCCTCCTGCACTGGGCAGCTTGTGCCCCCTCCACTGCTACCAAAACCTGAGAGTGATGTGCAAGAGAGTGTCGTTTTACAGGGATCAGAGAAGAACTTCCTGAGCTCAGAGGCATCCAGGGCTTTTGTAGGAGACAATAACTGACATTACAGAGTGCAAGGCATAGGGTATGCTCCTGACAGTGGCCATGGACTGGTACAAGCAGTGTCATGTCTCAGGCATCAGAGGAATCACCACAGGTTTCTGCACATGGATGCCAGTGAGAGGGAGTAACTGGCAGATGGATATGCCCTTTCCCTCCTCAAGGCACCTTTTTTCCCGTCTATCTGGCCTTCATGCAGATGGGGGTAATCAGAGAGAGGGTTCAGAGTGAATTTCCACCTTGTAAAATGTCTCATCCATTCACTTTTCCAAAAGAAGCCAAAGCTGCCTAAGTTTTTGCTACTGAAGATTAATGGGAAAAATATTGGATAGGAAGTCAGCATAAGCTCAGGTCTGCTCCCAGCTCTGCCACTGGTGAGCTGGATCTAGCACTTCAACTTCAAAATGCCTTTTTTTTTTTAATTAGGGACCCCAGACTGTGCCTGTTATGGTGTATTTAGTCTGGAAGCTGTAGAGAACAGAGTCTGCCTCTCACCATGTGTATGAGACACTCAGCACAACAGGGACCTGGTCCCTGCCGAAGCCTTGAGTCACAACAGTAACACAAATAATAAATAATACCATTAGCAAAATAACATACATATTTATATGAAAATGTACTGATGCAAAGCACTGCTGATTGACAGTGGTGCTCAGCACACTCACGGTGAAGAGATTACATTGTATCTATAGCCATGGCTTTATACACAAAAAGTGCAGACCATAAATTAAACCAGCAATGATCTCTGCCAATGGCATCAGTGTCTTTACTCATCACCTCCCGGGATGTCACACAAACAGCTCCCCATCAACCCTTGGCCCCAGAACCACCTGACTGGAGTGAGGGGCAAGTAGAAGGAAAGTCTAGGCATCTAGCTCCACCATGCAACATCGGGGACTGCCCCCCCGTTGTGTTGCCCGTGTGTGTTCCCAGTAGGAAACAGCCCTTACTCTCCCCTCCTTTCTTTTCCTCTCCTTGTCTGTTGTACTCCTGTCCTCAGTCTGTGCAGCTACCAGGCAGAGCTCCAGACTCACAGGAAATGCAGCATGGTGGGTTTTCCCATGGGAACTGGCATTGTGTGTGGATCTGTTCCCCATCCATTTAAACCCTTTTGGGCTATCTGGGTACCCACTGGCTGAGGGTCAGGGACCAGAGCACTGGTGCAGAGGAAGTTCTCAAGAACACACACCAGCACCCAGCCATGATGACAGATCTTTGATGCCAGTGGTAACATCTCCCTGAGTCATCAGCATGGAGTGTGCTTCGAGCAGCTCTGCATAAACACCACCTTCAGATGGTGTAGAGGAAGTATTTTAACTCACCCACATCCCATAAATGCGATTACAGATCTCTTGATGGCAGCAGCAGAACTGTCATCACCCTTGATAAACAGACAGTGTAACTTGTTTTTCCCTTATTTCTCCCCCACAGCCATCTTCTGTGAAGCATGGGGTATATCAGGTAAATCTGCCTTTTTCCCTCTCTGGGAAGTCTGTAAACATGGTGGAGGAGGCAGTCTGTCTGTGCACAGTCATCTCTGTGGCTCCTGTTGTCTTATAAGGAAGATTCACATAGGCAGAGGAGTGATCAGGTCCCAGATGCTTGAAAGAAAATGGCAAAGTAATTCTCCACTGCTGTTTCTATGTGCTTCAAAAAGACATTATAGAGGAGAGAAATGCATAACTGAAAGGTGATGAATAATTTGGGGAAATGGGGTCACGCCCACCCACCCATTTGTAGAACTTAGAGATCTGTATAAAGATGCAAATGAATACATCTGTTGTGTCATTAAATGCAATTGCAGCAACCTAGATGAAAGGGAAAGTGAGTGAGGGAGTGAGGCAGAAGTGCTGACTGGTAATGGTGCCACAAAGTTGTCTTCTGTGATGAGGATCTGCCAAGTGCAAAGCCCCAGGCTAATACTGTAGGTCCCTGTTCAACACCCATTTTTAATTTCTCTTCTTCTCTGCTGCTTCTTATAGTCTTCTGACCTGACATCAACTGGAGTCTTGTGCTCTTCAAATGAAAGTTATGGGAGCTGACAAATGAGGAACCAGTGGTTGATCCCCTCTTTCACCTTCCTGTGGAGCCTCAGCTGGCTATCTCAGCTGGTGTTTTGTAGTGCGGGGAGAGGACAGGATCAAGGCACCCATGTCTCTGATGGACAGCAGCCCTCTGCTGCTGGAAGCACCTCTGCCTCTGGCAAGGGATGAGATATGAGGTCAAATGAAAATGCACGTGCACAGGCTACCGTGAGTACTTGAAAGTGGGAGTTATCCTGGCAGCATCTCTGGCCCCAGTTGCTGCCTGGGCATGAATCAGCTATGACACCAAGGTCTGAAAAGACTCTTTAGAAATGTCACAGCCAGAAGGACCTGATAGTGTGACACCCAGCATCAGGCTGGTGCTGGCACTCAGCCACACTGGCTCAGCCAGGAAAGGGAGCAGTAACTTTCCCCACTCCTTCAGCAAAACAGAGAAGACACCCTGAACACTCCATTCCCCTACTCGCCATCTTCACCACACATCCCTGACAGAGAGAAGGGGTCCTCCCACCTGCAAGTGCTCCACTCTTCCTCCATCCTGCTAGTGTTCCCTGGCTGACAGGTGGAAGAAGGTTGCTATTCACTGGACCCCCACTCCTGCTCCTGCAGGCTGCTGTGTTCTTCTATGTCAAGGCTTTCTACTGCCGTGGCATTATAATCCCGTTGCTCCTCTTGAGAGCTTCCACAAGACTGCTGCAGTGGGCATAGGCTCTGAAGTCCTTTATCCTGGTTTGCTGAGGCTGGACCTTTTGTCACAAAGTTCAAATCTGGTGTCTGATTTCCCCTGACACACTTGCAAGTGGGAAGCTGGATGGCAGTTGCGTATGCCCTGAGATTCCCTGATCTGTTTGTTTATATGCTTTTCCTTTTCAGAGCTATCTGGAAACATTAACAAGGAATGCCCCAGCTCTGACAAAATGACTTTTATGTACATGTTTTCTCTTTGAGCAGGTGCAGCGGGAAAAGCACAGATCCATAGAAAAACAGGAAAAAACTGATTCATTGTGCCTGTGTAAGCACTGCTTTAGAGTTAACTTTGCATTTGTTCAGGACCCTTGCAAGTCCTTGCTACCTCCTTTCTGCTCGCTCTGGGCTTCTGGTGGCTTCAAGGGACATGGCAAGTGTAATACATGTCTCCTTATGACTTTGGCTGTTGTTTTTATTGTCTATACAAAAGCAAGTGGATGAATTATAGAGGGAGCTTTAGGTTCCCTTATAATTATTTTGATCTTCAATCTTCTAATTAATGCTGCCTGTCTCCATTTTTCTCTTTCCCCACCCCCACCCCCAGCAGGGTACATAAGCATTCTGAATTCCACACTATCTCTCTTACTGCTCAGTCTCACTGAGTTTTTCTCTGCAGTGACTGTGCCATGGCAGCCTCTGAGAAACTTTTCTGGGGAAGCTCCCAATTCTCACATATACACAGATGAGTGTTTATACAAATACATACATATATGTTATGTGCTCTCTCCTAATACACTTTACTCTTGACATTTGAAAAGTTAGCCTTTCCAAAGGGCCAAGTATATATTTATTATTCCTTGACAGCATACTCCCTGTGCTCATATTCAGTGTAATCAAATCATGATCACTGGTCCCTGTAGCTGCTTCCAGGGATTGACAGCTCCTGCTGCAACAGGACTGAATGAGCATCCAGTGAGTAAAACCTTGTATTAATTCCACCATCCAGATGGTCAGGTGGACAGGCATGTGTGAGCCCTTTTGTGGGTGTGTAGGTGTGCCCAGGTGCAGGGACAGTCACAAGTACAAAACCAATCTTTTTTCCTAGCATTTTTGTACCTGTTCATGCTGTTGATATTATACAAAATCTTATGCAGGTTCATATGTCTACTTTTCCCAGTGACATTTCTCCACACTGCTATTAACCAGTCATACACTAAGCACCCTGTTAAGCATGGATCATTGAATAGCTTCTCATGCTAATTTGTAGTCCAGGAGCTTCTCATTCTTCTAAGTTATTTATAATTGTCCTCAATGTTTTTCTCTCTTTATTTACAGCTCCCAGGCTGCTTCCTATCAAGCCTGTGTGTGTCAGTGTAGTGTGCTCTTGAATACATTCAAGTCTGAATTTCTTTTTCTTTATACTGATTTCCACATCTGTCTATCTCAGTCTGTACCCCTCATTGACTTGAGAGCTACCTTTCAGAGGCAACCAACAGCTTAAACCAGAATTTCTTTCTTCTTCATCTTTCATATGAGAACAACAGTAGGCTTCTACCTCAACCTGAATGTATTGTTTTCACAGTAGAAAATTATCATCTCTACACTTCAGAAGCATTGGTGGTGTTTCCCATTGACTGCATAAAACCTCTAGCACATTTTCAAATTAGAATCTTTCCATAACAACTTCATTTTGAATTTGCATACTAGAGAGATGAGCAGAATTGCTATCAAGTTGTTAACTTAGCAGTGTCTGAAAGACCCCAATAGTTAATCTCTAAAAAGTTTTACTAGGAAACACAAGGATCAGTCTCTGCTCTGAAGAATCAAGTAACTGAAAAAACGCAGTGTTATCTTAATGCAGAGAATCACTCCTAAGACTTTACTCACTCTGTTTTTCCTCAAATGTTTGTAACTATACTGTTAAAAATTCCAAGTAATGTGACCAATTCCTGCAGGTTTCAGCAATGACAA
Organism: Pithys albifrons albifrons; assembly: GCF_047495875.1. Lineage (NCBI taxonomy): Eukaryota > Metazoa > Chordata > Aves > Passeriformes > Thamnophilidae > Pithys > Pithys albifrons. The sequence continues at coordinate 91,019,687 of NC_092458.1, forward strand.
TAATATCAAATTTCTTCTCATCAACAGGAATTTCCATTTCCAGATTGTCTGTTCCCCTGATGTCTAGGACCACTGTTTAAGTAATAGAAAAATCTCTTTTCTTCACAACTTCAACTCAGCAGCTCAATTTGTTTGCAGCATGCTGAGCTGAAGTTCTTATTGCATTTGCCTTCTTAGCACCTTCCCTTTGTGTCATCAGTCAAGCGATTGCCTGGCTGCTCCGGCTTGTTTCTGACAGAATGGAGTAGTTTTGAGATGGAGGCCATTCTGCTTGTACATGGTTGCATGTATATCTAAAAGACTGAAGACAGCATTATGAAACCTCCAGGAACTCAACTACACACTGCAGCCACTTATTTTACACTGACACCAGAACATTCTTTTTTCCTACTCACCAGCTGGTGAGAAGTGTCAAGTGACAATGCCAGCAGATCACAGGAGGAATGTCTGCCTTCAGACACCAGACTTCATTAGCATGAGGACAACTGCATCAACCCTGCTGCTGCTGGTCTCTGAAGGTGTTTACACCCCCGAGTACTCCTGTTCCTTGGTTCATTCCTCAGTAGGTGGCAGAAGGTGGGAGAAAGGGTGCAAATAAACCTCTAAGTAATGAGCAGTTTCTCACCAAGCACAACAGAGGATCTGCAGAAACAGATATTACCTGGGAATATCTTCCTCAGCGGTAACAACTTACAACCCAAGGAATCATACAGACCAACTAGGACTTCTATTCCTTCTCTGTCACACACGCAGCCAGTGTGCTGATCTGGCAGTTTCTCACCTGTAGTGTTGACACAGTTCTGGGAGAAACCAGCAGCATGGGAAGTTCTGCCACCTGGTCTGATCAGCTAAGAAAGTTTATATCCTCTTTATAGGAGACCAACATAAACTCAAATTTGATGACCACATGGAAAAAAAAAAAGAAAAAAGGTTTCTGTTGGTAGTCCTGGACTGGCAGTGAGTGATTATCAAACAGAGACCAATTCAATAAAGTCTCAATTTAAGAAAGTACTTAAAAGTATAGTTTTCTCTAATCATGTCTTTGAGTTGTTTCTCAATTCTTGTCTGGCAAAAGATGTAAATACAGGCAGCCTGCAGCATGTGCTGAGGTACTCTGAAGTAGCAACCTCAGCTGTGGAAAAAAATGGTTGCTGCACTGTACAGCAAAATGATATAAAGCATTTCTCCAGGGCTGCCTGGCACTAATGACTTTAATACAGTGAGCTGAAGAAACTTCTGTGGCAGCAGTGACTGTGAAGGAGGACTTTTAACTTGTCTACAATAACTACCTTGGTAGGAGCTGAGTGTTTCAGTCAGTGTGAAGAATAGTGAATAGGAGCCATAAGAAGGCCAGTGCACGGAGTCAGTGCAAAAGGCAGATCTGGATGGGGCAGGGAGCAGGATACAGCTGCAAGAGAGCATCTCTGGCAGCAGTTCAGGGATGCAGTGAAGTATGCATTTAATTCCTAAAGCTTGCAGCAAAAAGCTTAGCTGAATGAGGAAGAATTTGCCAAATCAGGACTTGGAATGCATAAGTAATACAGATAAAGGTGCATGCATGAGTGCACTCTTCCTCTGAGAGCTGTACATATGGTTAATGGCTGGGGATCCTGGCAAAGGTCCCATGACCCCAGATGAATCTGTAGCAGATTTATGCCATACAGGCGTGTAAGTATGAGATACTGTGTCAAGGGTATGGGTGGGTATCCTGACACAGCTTATAGCACAGCCCTTGCTCACTAGCAGACAGTGACATCAGAAGCAGCAGAGTTACCAGGAGCACTTGCAGAGCTGATGGAGGATTGAATGCAGAAACCCTCTTGCTTTGTGATTCTGCATCCATCCCAGGCTGATGTTTCAGTACCTGTAGGTCTCCTGCAATCAGTCTCAGTACAGTTCACCAGGCTGAGCCATACTTCTAATGATATTTATAGTCCTATTAGTAAAACTGGTGATCTATTCATAGACAAGCTATGAACACAAGAAGAGAGGCAAACACAGCCAATTACTTACTGCAAGAGGTAAACTGTGCCATCAGCAAAATTTCGTATATCTGTTGTTCTCCACTCTCTCTTAGATCGTTAATAAACATATTGAACATCCCTGGTCCTGATGCTGATCCCTGGAGCATCTTGCTATTAACCTCCTTTCATGCAGAGAATTGGACGCTTATTCCTTTCCTTTGTTTCTTACCTCTTATCTAGGTTTTAATCCATGTCAGGACTTTGCCTCCCACCCTACGGGTAACAAATTTCTTTAATAGCCTCCTGTGAAAGACTTTATCAAAAGGCTTTTGAAAAGTTTAAATAAATTATAACCCCCCTACACCCCTTCTCCTTAGTCCAGTATTTCATTAACTCTTCCTCAGCATCCTAATTGGCTGGAGAAGCACAAGTCACACTTACAGAAACTGGCAGACAGTTTTATCTCTATCGCTTTAGACTCATCTAGAAGCTTTCTAACCCTATCTTTAACGATTTTTTCCAGTGTTTTCTGGTTGTTCTGAGGTAAGGTGCTCTGTTTTATAATTGGATCATCTTTAGCTTCTTTGTGAAACATAATTACAATAATTGCCTCCACCCTCCCAGCTCCTCAGCCCCACAGCCGAGGAGGACAAAAAGCTATTTGAATAAACCCCTGCCTGCTTTGGTTAAGAGTGCAGCTACTCTGAACTTCCCTTCCTTGGGCATTCGAAGATGCTTATCATCCACTCCAAGTTCACATCTTTATCTGCTGTTTCATTTCTCATGTCTCTCACCCTTTTCAGCCTGGGACTTTTGCAAACATCTAAAAGTTACTCCCTCCTCTCACTCTTCTCCTCACTGCCCCAGATGAAAAAGCACAGAGGATAGAAATATATTGTTTCCCATGTGCCTGGTCCCATACTAGCCTTGGTTGGGAGTGGCAAGTTGCCTAAGGCAGCAAGTGTTTGGGTTTGTTGAGCTAGTGGTGTTGATCCTTCTACCCTTACAGCTACCAAAAGTTTGTACTGCTGACACCTCAGCCCTCCTGCTTCATCCTTGTGGTTAGCCAGGCAGTCCTAAAGATAATATTGATGACCATTATGCACTTGCCTGTCTTTGAAAGGCAGTGACTTTTAACCACCTCGTTTGAAAGAACTGATGGACAGAACTCTGTTAGTGCTGAGAATGCAAAACAGCACACACACAGAGGGAGAGCTGATTTCCACCAGTGTGGGAGCAGACCTTGATATCCCCAAAGTACCTTTTTGCATGACAGAGGGGAGGATTTTCTTTTTCTCCCCTCACAAAGAGAGGTCTCCTTCAGTAATGACGTTTTTTCAGTTCCACAGTGCATTTTACCCAGCTCCCAGGCAGAACAACATGTGGCCAAGTTGTGGCTGTCACCAGAGAGGAAAATCAGGCCTGCAAAATGCCCATTTGATGTTACAGACACAAAGGTCCCTCTGCTGACCTTCACAGCTGCTACACACATGCCCAGCAGCAGTTCAGCATACTGCTTTGTAGCATTAGGCCCAAAGGTTTGCTCATGCAATGAATGACATGTACAGCTCTTTGCAATGCGCAGCGACTGAGTTAAAGCTTGGAAGACACTACAAGTTACACCAGTCCCTCAATCAGGCCCAGGAAGGAAGAGGACTTGCAAAGATAGCTGTGCATCCTGAGCCTGCCTATGTCTCACCAAACGAGGACCCCTCTGTCCTTCCATTCCCTCAGAGTCTACTCCGCATGTGGCTCTCTAACCACAGAGCCACTATCCCTACTCTGTCACTTTCAGCTTCTTCATAGGCTGAAACCATTATCCTAAGCAATAGCTGGAGTCACAGAGGAGACTGAGGAGCTTTGTGCGAGGTCTCTTCATTGTCCCCACACTTATGGAGCTGCAGCACTGTCAGACTTGAGAAGACTCTTTTACCTGAATGGCTGAGGAAACTTCATGTACTCCAAATGCCAGCTGATGGCTTATGTCCTGCAAGTTGTTACAAAGGCTGCCTCCACAGGACAACTCTGGTGCTGTGGGATGGCTCCTTGCCCTGAGCTCTACTTAGTAAGCAGCTGCTGTCTTTTTATTTGGGAGAACTGTATCATTTTACTCCCAGAAGGAAGTTAGGTGCCCACAGAATCTGGGCATGGGTTTGCCATGGTATGATTTCTTCAGCAAAGCTCATTATACCCTTCCTAATCTCCATTTCACGTCTTCCTTGCTGCACTTTACATTGTCTTATATTGGTATAATTTGGGCTGGATTTCCATATTTTAGAAAATGCCTCACTAAATCACTATATATTTCCCTTTATCCATGGTGTCACTTCTCAGCATTACTACCCACCTTCGGGGAGGATGTATATGCATCATATGGAAGCACTTTAGGGCTGTAGCAAATGACCTCATATCATCTGGCAGGAATACAGTGTTTTTTCCTTCAAACCCTGAGACCACTCCCAAAGCAGACTAGCTTGCTGTACCTACAGAGAGCTCTTGCACATCTTTTAATGAGGCCAGAACATGACCTCCAGGCCTTGGGTGCCTGAGCACATCCATCACCACGCTGCACCAATTATCCTATAGGCTCTGGGTGAAGCATTCAGGGGGGGCAGGCGCTATGGTCAGTGCTCACAAATTCCCTGTTGGCTGCTCTTTCATTACGATCACAAATTCCCAGTATGCAAGACTCAGAACCTGTGCTGCTCCTGTGTTTTGTTATGCCTTGAAGTTTCACATATTTCCTGTTCCACACAAGTCATTAGGAAGAGTTATTGACAAACAGGAGCTGTTCAAAGGAGAGCAACTGAAATGATCAAGGGAGTGAAGGGATTGATTTAGAAAGAAAGATTAAAAGGATAAAGTCTGGAGAGATTGGTTAAACAGCAACTACTGAGAGCATGATAACCTACACATACTTAAAAAGTATTTCAGAAACAGAAAAACACTAGTAGCATGATACATGGGGAGACAAGTGAAAACAGGCAGGAATTGAGAGTAACCTGAATTTTCCCTTTGAGATTAGTTTTCAGACAATGGGAAAGGAAATGTTCACTGTCACTACCCTAACCTGATGGCAGCATGTAAGAAACCAAATTGCTCTCAATTTTATAGACCCTAGAACAAAAAATGCTAGCAAATGTAAGATAAAGTGAAATGTTCAGGGATGGCACTGGGTTGGGGAATGGTGTGGACGTCCTGGTGAGGAGGCAGCTTTGGGAGAAATGGTGGGCAAAGCAGCACTCTTTCCAGAGTCCCTCATAACCCTGGGAAGTCCACCCTGACAGTAGAGCTTGAAACATACCTTCCCAGGAATCTGGTCTCCTTCATTTGCAGGTGGAATGGCTTGTGGATGAGACCAAGATTTCTCCTGACAGGGCCATGTACACAGGTGAGGTTCCTGCAATGCCCCATCACCATCTGGTCCACAAGCTCTGATGTGCTACAGCCATTTTTTAGTTTTAGTCTTGACAACTTCACATGCCAGAGTGTGCAGCTGAGCAAGCCTGACCAGATGCTTATCAAGTGTAAATCGGTGCAAATGTCTATTTATATCAGCTGAGGCTTTGCACCACTCTTTATAATGAATCATGTGTCCATTGTGCATTCATGAGCTCACAGAAATGAAGACTAAAGGGACTACTAGATCATCTGTTTTGACCTTCCAAGCATTATAGGCCATTAATTTTCACCCAGTTACCCCTGGATTGAACCCAATAATTTGCCATTGTCTAAAGCATAGTATGTGTTTAGCTAAGAAGCAACTCTTTGAATGAGGTCTGTTGTTATCTCAAGACATTCAAACATGGCTAATCCTCTGCTTTGTGTGGGAGACTCTTGCTGTGGCTAACATTTCCTCTTTCATATAAAGCACACAACTTCCATTTGAACCTACCTTGCTCCATCAGATGTTATTTGCTACTGAGGTCAGTTTCATCATGCTCAGTCCATAATGTCCAGCAAATTGTGATAATTTCTGTTTGCTTAGAGTTTTCAGACAAAAATATTTTGAAGTGTGGGTTGAAAACAGTTTCTTGTGAGAGTCACACAAGAGTATTTTATATTCTCCATGAAGACTGTTGTGTGTTATAAGCATGTGTATATTGCTTGACTTAGAAAAGATCAACTAATCAATCAGTTTGTCTGATCAGACAGAGTATCCCACGTACCTGAATATTTGTACAGCTCCCTGTGACATCAGTAGCAACAGCAAATACCTGAATGGGTTTGTATTGTGCCTTATTTGTCTTTGGGAAAGTAGTTGTTTCATTCACGCATTTACTTGAATTTTTTCTCATGGCTGTTGCAGGAGACAGTAGACTGTGGTAGATGGACCTGTGGTCTGAAGCAGCACAGCTGCTCTTATAACCAGAACTATGCTTAAGAAAGCATGTGGAAGAGGTTTGCTTATTGTTAGTTTTCTCCTTTCAGCTACTAAGGGATCTGGGGTGCAAACATGAGCCTGTGTTTTGAGTTCCATTCTTCTAGTGGAAATGTTTTTTAATGGTGACAGTGAAGAGACCTGTAATATCACATTTAAAATGCCCTTTCTGCAAATAATATGCAACACTGACTTAAAATTTGCCATGTCTACAAACATCCCTGCCAGTAAATTGATTTGTGAGATTGTTCATGGAAACACAGTAAAAAAAAAAAGGGGAGTGAACTCAGCAGAAAGGAATGAATTAAAAATTTGAAAGAAGATTTGTGGGTCATTTCTCAGGACTTGCCAACAGATTTAAGGCAGCTCAGAAGAGCTGATTTGGAGGTATAGTTTCACAACCCCAGGCAGCGCTGTGCAGAGTTACCATTGCTTGCTTAGGAATTTTTCCTAGGGTTTATGGGGGTCTCTCCGGGTGAGTTGATAGGCCAGATACCACATAAGACTTCTGACCACAACAGTTTTCTTGTTTGTTTATGCAGTTCCAGAGAAACAGAGAGTGGTCCGGGTACTGGAAAATAGAAACAAAAATAACAAGTTTTCTGTCTTTTTCCCTCCTCTGCCCTGTAGAAGAAAGAGACAGATTAGTTTATGGAGTAATTTTTTTGTTTAGACTTCTGTGTGTGCTAATGAGTGGGTGTATGGATGTGTCATGTACACCCAGAGGGGTGGGTGCAAAAAGCCTATTGATGGAGAACTGTGTTGGGGAACTGAGTTCTCCATCAAGAGGGCAGGAACTACCACAAGGCTTCTCACTGTTGTCGGCGTAATTCAATGACTCAAAGCCCTGTGAAATCCTGTCTCCAGCACCGACCTCATCCTCGGAGTCAAGAGCCTGCTTCTTCCTGCACAGCTATGCAGAAAGGTGAATTTCTTCAGCAACTCAGACCAAACCCACGGCAGGTGCAGAGTATTGGGGCAGAGACCTTGAAGGTGACTGTCTTCACTGGTGGCCAGTACAAATGACAGAGCAGCCCGGTGATGTTCTCACAGTAATCAGTGTTGCTAGGGAGACCAGAGACTGTGTTTTCTCAACTGGAGCTTTTCCAGGATGCCCGGCTTCCTCACTAGACATTAGCTGCAATAATCAGTCATGAATGCCTGGATCACTGTGCTGAGACTAGTGTCTGGTAGGATAGGACACCATCTTCTGGCAGGTTGCAACTGGGAGTGATTTAATAATATGGTTATCTGAGAGTTACCCAGAAATAGAAGTAAGACATCCAAAGGGACTTCAAAGCTACAGGTGGACTTAGTCTGGGGCTGATGCCTCTCTGTGGCAGGTGGTGCTATGGAACTATACGAGTGCTTTGAACTGTTTCGTTTCTTTTTGCAAGCATCAATTTTGTTGTCATTTTCCTGCTTGCTTCTGCCACAGCTCTTTCTTCAAAGATTCCTCTAAAGGAAGTACAGTGTACAGCACTTCATAACAAAATACATAATTCCGTGTTGATGGAGGCATTTCCCAAAGAATTGTTCTTGCAGTGTAGCCCCAAACAGGCCTGGAATGAGTCTGTGCTACTTAGGTATGATTAATCCGTCAAGGATCTCTTTTTCCATGAATTTAAACCTTCTCTGTTTCTCTCTCTCTCAAAAAAAAAACAAAAACAAAAAACCCTCCAAAAAAACAACAAAAAAAACCTCCGAACCAAACCAAACCAACAAAAAACCAAAACCAAAGCCAAACCAAACGCAACCCAAAAAACCCCCTAAACAAACAAACAAAAAACAAAAAGGAGGATTTATCCTGCAAAAATTAACAGCAAAATGAAATTCCATATGAAAACATGGATCTAAGGCTGCAAGGGAAGATTAATAGAATTCAGGTAAACAAAAAATGATCACATGAAAATATCTTTCCAGAATTATATCCTTCTCTAAAAAATTCTTCCAAACCCATCAGTCACTAAAAGCAGAGGAAATTCAAAGCAAGTGTGAAGATATGAGAATCTCTAATAACGGTAAATACAGAATTGCATGGTGAAGCAACCTTAAGTCTGACTCCAGCAACGATTTCAGAAAAATCAGACATTCTGAGACTAACCTTGTCCATCCATTACCCACAGTGTCATCAGATCAATGACCACAAAACTCGAATGCTTTATTCTCCATTGCTCTGAGGTTGTGCTGACTCTGGCCCTTCTTTACAGCCATGCACTCTCTACAGAAAAACACATATTTCACAAATTCCTCCCTAGACAAATAGCACATCGAAGACATCACTCTGCACTTGTCATTCTGATTCTATTTACTCCAATTAAAATAAGGACTGAAAAGCACAGGGCTAGCAGAAATGACTCTCCTCATCTCCATTCCCTCCCTATGCTTGCCATGCAAAGAAGCCTTTCATTGGAAAAACTCCCTGACTCTTTGGGAAGTGCTGGACAGGGTGGTGACTTTCATTGCCTAGCAATTCCCCAGTACAGGGGGCTGCATGCCAGCAGAGATATCCATTCAGGTTCCCCACCAGACCCTGCCTCAGGTCCAGCAATCCACAATACTGAACTGGCACTGTACTTCACACTCCCTCCTCAGCCACGGAATCCCTGTCTGGTGGTGCACTGTGCTCTGCACCACTGCCTGAGTTTTGCAGTGGAGAGGATGTTAAAAGCCACTGGTGCTGCTCTGAAACTTGTCTCTTACCAGATTGCTATAAAAAACACACAAGTACCAGGGCAATAATACTTTTACACATTCACACTGTCTGGACATAGCTTTCTGCAGTGCATCACTTATACTTTTTATGCCCTGCAATAACTACAGCTGGTCTTTCTCTTTTGCAGCCACTGCAACAGAGGGGAATATAGGGATGGAAGGAGAGAAATTGGAAACATGGTCTTTGAGGCACCCAGAGGATATACCTGGGGTTGGAGGGATCTGATGCCTCCTTCCAGACAGATGTATAGTGGCATGGCACACAATGGAGACATCACTGCTACAGACCTGAGCCAGTTCTGTGGGTGTCAAGGAGGAGGTAGAAACTGAGAACCAGCATATAATACTGTGGCTGGGTCCAAAAGACACAAGGCATTATTTTTTCTGAAATCTCAAGCAAAACAGAGGCAGACTACCTGTTGGTTTAAAGACACCTCAGCCAAAGGAAGGCTGCCACACACCACAAACACAAAAGCTCTAGCCTGTACTTTGTTGGAAACAACCTTTCATCCTAGAAAACACTTTTCTAATATCACTGTTTTTATGACTGAATCTGATGATGACAGTGGTTGTTTTCTTCACAGTTCACAGAGAATGGCCATCAAAAAATAGCCAACTTTTCCTTCCTCTCTGATGAGTCTCCATAACCTTGATGTGAATTTATAGTCTGTTGTTGCCTTTTGAGATGCCATATGTGTGAGAGAATAAGAGGGAGGGAGACATTTTGTTTCTGAAAATTATGCCATGCTTAGCACTGTTACAGTGTTGTGGACAATGTATATCGCTTAAAGTAGCAAGAAGAGATCTGGGTTGAAGGAAAACCTTGTGATAAGCACAAATGTCTCTTGTCCTTGGGGGCAAAGAAAAAAAACCTAAACCGCACCCTCCACTAATTAATGTAATATAATCTATTCCAAGAGGAATAAACTTCTGAAATGTTTTTTAATTATTTCCCATGGATAAATCTTCCTTGACAGGAAAGATTCAGCAGTACCCAGTGAAGGGCAACTATTTCTAAGGGTAGGAATTCATTGCAAGATTCTATTCGGCCTGAGGGTGATAACCTAGCTGAGAGATTTATGGAGAAACTATTACATCTGAATTTTTTGAGTCCCTTTATTTTGGTTGAGCCTAATGATTTGGTGTCACCTTGTGGATTTTGCTAATCCTATCTTCTCTTGCTTAGAAAATGAAGTCCGAAAGAACCTGAAATCACCTCTACCTCTGCTTTTGCTATTCCTCTCACTATTAACTGTTGCTGCTATTATTATTATTGTTGTTGTTGTTGTTATTGGTAGTAGTATTATTAAAATAGAAACCCCTTAGAATTTTCCGGAATAGAACTTCACTAAAAAACACAGAAGAAAAATACAAGTTTCTTGATCTGTAAAGCTTAGGATTTATCTGCTGGCATCACTTGGGCAAATAACCCATGGCAAAGTGGCTTAGCCTTCACAGCCATTTAAGCTGGATTGCACCTTTGAGATCCACTGCCTTATTCTTGCAAATTGAATCACTGTGTAGGCAGTGTCTGGCTGTGTGTGCTTGGGTATGTTTGTGCTGGTGATGTGCCTCCTGGCACTGCCAGCCCCTTAAAGTAGAACCAGAGGTGATGGTAGGACAGGCTGATGGCTATGTGCCAGGTTGTGCTGGTGCCAGAAGAGCCTTCAGCCATTAGCCAAGCTCAATTTTATTATTGTCCTATTAAGAAAAGGCTGAGAGACATGTGGAGACATCTGGAAAGCTAAATCTGGGCTGTGATGAAAGGAAATAGGATAAGTTGAACACTGCTGGTCCAGGTAGTCAAGTAACTTGTTTTGATTGTACCCAGGTTCTGAACCACAAGACACATGATGTTTCCCATGCTCCTTGATACAGGATCTCTGAACTGGTTCAAAGCTTCATTTGTGTGTCCATGGGGCTCATGCCCAAGTTACAGATCTCTGCTGCAGGGCAGGCATAATGAATGCTGAGTTTGTACTGTGCTGATGCTATCAGCACTGGGTTAGTGTGTTTGTTTTCTATCTGTCCCACTCACAGTATGGCATAAAGGTGTGTGATTACATGATCAGAGCTTTAGTGTAGAATAAAAATGAATGAAAAGAATAAAAATGAAACAAAACCAAACAAACAAAAATAATGACTTTCTAATGGAAAATAATAGTAATCAGTAAGGGTAGGAATAAAATTTAATTCCTCTCAAAATTTTCCAAAAGGTTCACAACCTTCAATGTGCTGGCAATACTTTAGCATTACCAGCTAGATGCAGCTTAAAATAACATCTTTTTCCAAGAATTGGACTGCTAAAAGAAATGATCAAGTTACTATGACTCTTCTTTAAAGTCTTGGCAAGCAACTACAGATCAATTACCATTATCATTGGTACTAATCATGGGAGTATTTACTATAGCAAAACAACTGTGTTTTTTCTCTCCATGGCAAAGCTTTATGATTCTTGTGCCTCAGCATTTCTTTTTAAAAAACTATTTTTACTTTTGCTCCCAAAGAGATATAAGTCCTCTGAAGAGACTCTAACCTACCAGTTTGGGGCTTACTTTTAGATACTTTTGACAGAACACTTACAGTATTGTCTGGACTATCTTCTGAAAGCTACTGGAATAAAACTCAAAAGAACTCTGAAAACAGTCATCCTTTCCCATCTGTAAGTATGAATATCTTTGTGTTTTGTGTTGTGCTCAGTGTAGTAGGAGGCTAGTCCCAGTCTAGGGCTTTGAGGTGTTATTACAAAGACAGTGATGTACAAACAAGTAAAAATAGGACAAGGGGGAAAAAGAAGATGATATAAAGGGGAGCACAAAGTAACAGCAAAATGATTAATTAATGAAAAGCTGAATTAGCAAGCAGTTTGCCTCCTCTTTCAGGCTATTAGAAAATGACATCATCATCAGTGGTTCATTTTTTCGGGTACTCTATTGTGAGGTCATCCTCCCTTTGTGCTGGCAATTAACCAGTTGCTTGTATTTATAAAACAGAATATAGAGAGAGCAAGGCTCGTGATTCCATTTTAATAGATGCATAGACTACAGCAATCTATCTGTCTAAATAATAAATAAACATAAGCAAGTCTGAACCAAGTAGACATGAAAAGGGGTCACTGTCAGTATGAATAGGATTTGCATCCTTGGCCGCTAGCTTGGCAACACCTCAGTGCTTTGCAGGATCATAATGCTGAGGCTATGATGCCTATGGAAGTACTGGATAGGCCTTTGTGGTTGCTTTTCAGGTGCTTTTATGCAAGCAAACCCCCTCTTTGATTGTAGGTGTGTCAGGACTTCTTCCTACTGTGCTAGCAGCAGCACTTTAAGCCTGCAGAGAAGACATTGAAGCTTATCTCCATCAGGTGCTGTGCCTAGGAAATGAGGGCCAAAACAACTCACCAGGCAACCTTCAGGCTCTCAAAGATCCTGGTAGTGTCAATCTCTTGAGTGTCCTACATTTTGGAGTCTTTAGGAAAGCTTGTGGTGAGCTGCAAGTGTGAGTAGGGGAGTGAGCTGGTACCCCCCTGCACTTCAATGTTTAGACCAAGCGTAGTGGATGCTATGTTGAGGTGGAAAGAATCAGTTCCTGGGCTGCAGTCACCTACAGAAATAAGAAGGGTCTCACTTGCAGCTAGACAGATGTGTTAGATGATTTCAGAAATGTTTATAGCCTAGATTTTAAAAATTATCTAGGAAACAAAAGAGAAAGGTGCAAACCCCTGGATTTTAGGTGCCAGACTTGTAGAGTGAAAGCAAGGTATCTCAGGGCTTAGTGCTCCATGTAGAATAAATCAGGTGTTTCAGAAGAACTTTCTGATGATCTTACTGGAGAAAGAAGGCAATCAGCTCCCAGAGGTAGTATCTGGGGTGAGAATCTCCCCTTGTTGATCCATGTGAAGAAATTGTGAGGCTGGTGTGAAGAGTGCTGGTCTCCCTCCCTGCTCACAGGGGATAAGTATGTGTGCATGCATGTGTTAAGTACAACAAAGGTCAGAAAGTACTCTGACCCTGAGGTGGTGGGAACAGTCCCTGTGTTACAGTTGGCCTTGCCAGGCAGTTGGAAGGGAGGTATTTTCAATGCCTCACACACATGCAGTATGTAACTGCTGTTAGATCCCTCTGGAAGAGGAATGGGGGGTGGACCCTGTGGACTGTTGCTGTAGCCTGAGCTGTGTATATTGATTGAGGGAGCAGGTTTCTTCCATATATTCATAGAGGCTGATTTAGCTTGAGCTGGGACTCAGAGACTGTGTCTCTCTTTCTCTGGTTATGATTTATTACTTCAATCCAATTTATAGCCATTTATAAGAATGCTGAACTGGCTGTAAATCAGTAAAAGACCATAAAATACTCATGAGAACTGCTGAAATCCATCTGGGTGAGCTTCCTTCCCTCCCAAGAGCAGCCATCTGAGGGCAGGAAGATGTAGCCCTTCCATCAAACACACTAGCAGTGATGGGGGTGGGGGCGAGATGTAGTGCTTGGCCAAAGGAAAAGGTGAAGGGAAGGAGGTTTGCTTTCTGAGGGCATAAGAGGAGCCAGTTGAGCCATTGCCCATGGAGCACATGGTGATAACAGCAGCTCTGTAGGGGTTCCTCAGAAGAGCTTCACATGAGTGGAGGGCTTAGGCAAAATCCACAAGGAAACAGCGAGTGAAGGTGCTTTCAGTGATCTATGATTGTTTTTCATAGGGTTAGTGTTTTATTAAGTTGGTGACTTTTGTGGGCAGTTCATGAGGAACACAGACTTAAATGTCCAGGTTGTGTTTATTCTTGCCAGCTTCTCTGATGAGATATTTCAGGGCAGGATGGGAGGAGGGAGTGGGGTAGGTTAGGCCTTCACAGGTTAGACTTGCAGTCCTTGGGGAACTTTGTGAGGTAAGTATTTACCCGCCTCTCTTGCCTGAAGATGATGCTCAGAGTTTAGAGAAGCCATCCAAGCAAGGGGCCCAATTGTGCCACATTGCCTGCTTACCACAGCAGCAGGGGAAGATGCAGTATGCTACAGAGCCACTGGTATCTATTTATGAGGATTCACATCCTATTTTTGACTTGCTTGTAGTGGAGATTTTCCCCTCCTGGCCTAAAAATTACTTATTACCATGGAGCAGGTGGAATTCCATGAACATGTTTGCAGGTCTCCTCTTTCCTTTTTACCCTACTTCCAGTTGCAGATCAGGAAACACTGGAGCACCAGGCTAGAAGGTACGGCAGGGGTTACCAGGTATTTTCTGCTCTTTCTATCTCTAGCAGCTATGGTGATGTAGAACAAGGTTGGTAGAAAATAACTGAAGGATTCGGAAGGATCGCCCAAACTCCTACGCTATAGCAGTGCATGGAGGTGTTCAGATCTATAACAAATGATCAAAAGTTAGAAACTAGAGTGTGCAAGAAGGAGACTAAGCACTCTCCAGATTTACTGACTGTGAATTGCAAAGAAAGGAAAGCTATTGTTAAATCCTCTATCTCCGCAATGAAGATGCCAGGTTCTTGCATAGATGATGAGATGTGATGATGCTCTGCTTGTATTTCCTCCTGTGTCTGCTCACTTAGATGCTTAGGCAGTGAGATGCAGAAGGGGGCACCATCTTGTTCCTCCTGAGTAGTGGGGTTTGAGCCATTGGGTTCACCTACTGAATGCCAGAGAAGTCTCAGTATAGTAGCCAGCTGGGATAGGTAGACAATGGAGAAGGTAAGAGAGCCTAACATACTCTGCTGGGTCAAACAGGAGGAATACAGAAAGCCTCAAACCATGCATAGTAGGGATAGTCCATTATATTCATCTTCCATATTCCTGGACTTCCTCTCACTGTGGCCATGTGTGATAAGGATCCCCATGTTAAGGGATTGTTTGACATGGGATGCTTAGTAGGAAGGGATAAGGAAGACCATGTGTTCATCAACTGTAGTGCTCTACATGATGCAGAGCTATGCTTAGCTCTGTGATAATTTCTACCTCAAGTTCTGGATGCTGCTCTTGGATCACAGCTCAGAATAATCTGGGCTTGATTTAACAAGACCCCTGCAATGAAGCCTCCCCACGAGCTATGGCACACTGTCTCAGAAAGGTATTATCCTTTCAGTTAGATGTTGCTAGTCTAAATCTGCCTAGCTGCAGATCTGTGGCTGTCTTGTGCATGTGCCAAAGTGGCATGGTACTTCACTTCTGAGCTGGTATTTCTGGCTGGGCTGGCCCATCTCTGAGTTGCTGCTGCAGTTTGCCAAGAGCAATGAACCCTGGACAGTGCTGTGTGTCTCTTTTCTTTCTTGTGTGCAATGCCTTGGGGAGAGATAAGCAATTGTGCTGTCTATGCACCGCCTGTGACCCTGTAGTGGCCTGAGAGTGAAATCCAGGCTCTGCTCTACTTCACATTCAAAACAACAGCAGAAAATAACTTCCACTTTCTTCACTTCTGTGGGCTCAGGCTCATGGACAATGATAACGAGAAATTGCTATGGCCAAGTGGTGAGAGCGAGCAAGCTTGAAGAATGTCTCCCTTATCCCTCTGGTCAGCACAGGTTTAAAAGTCAATGCTGATGACTTGGTTGCTTGGACAGGCTAAATCCATGCCAAAGGAAGCCCTGATGAGAGGGAGGGAAGATAACTTGTAATAAACTGTTGAAAAGCTGAAATGACCCTACACCTCCATGTTGAATGGGCTAACCTTTGCCCACCTCATGTAGGATGCAGGCTCTAGTTTGGTGCCAACTATTCTGCATGTCACTTAGATGTTGAGTATGAGGGATACCTGGGAAAGGGGAAGCACATTAGGTCAGCTCAGCTGACCTATGCAGCTACTTCACTGTTGGGCACTTAACTAGGCTCCTTCCTGGCTATCCAATTAAGTTTCTGAAGCCCAGGGTCCATTTTCTCCGTAGTCTTAGGCCTAATTAAAAAAAAACAAGCAGTCTCTTCCAATTGCATTTTTTTTTCTGAGGAGAATTCTCTCCCAAGGTCTTCTTTAGAGGCAAGCCAGCAATGTCACTGTCCCATGAGAAAAATTCCCAAGGTTGCAAGTTTCCCTCTCACTGACAGATGTTCTCCTTTTTTTTTTCATCACAAGAATTAGATAATCATCATCTCCTGGACCTACTGCTCACTGCATGTGCCCTTAATGCTCTGTGGGAAGTTCAGCTCAGAATGACGATACCTTGAAATCCAGTGATATTGTGAGTGCATGAAACTACTGCTAAAGGTTTGGTTATAATTAAGGGATTATATAGTGTATGATTCTCTGACAATGGAATATTCTACCATGTCTGCCATAGCCTGACATTTTAATTCAGAATGTAAGGAGTCTACAGCTGGTTTGCTCTTTTATTTATTTCAGATTGAGTTGTGTGAATAATGGAGCTTTCAATTCAATGACTGGACAAAAAAAATAAGTAAGCTGCAGGAAAAAGAGAATGGTGGGTTCCATCAATCCAAAACTGAAAAAGAAGATTTTCTTTTAGTTGTTAAGAGGGTGTTAATTCATTTCTTTAAAAGTCTTGTTTTCTTAAACAAGGACAGTTTAAAAAATGGTAGCATCACTTCAACAATTTTAAAAAATAACAAACTGACTTTTCTGAGATCTCTTTCCCTGGATCTCACTTATTCTTTTTCTTTTATCCAGAAGTGTGCATGTCAAAATTGACCTAAATTCACTTAGATCTTCAAAGGCAGAATTTTTGTACTGTTCACGAATGTTGTGTATGACCTCTCCCATTTTGTCATATGGCAGTTCCAGTGAGTTTGTAGGGTTCCATATTTATTTCCTCTTAATACCACAAAAACAAATAGTCTCCTTCTGAGTGAAAAACAGTTCAAAACATGTTCTGCAGTGCTCAGCTGTAGCTTCAAAGTCAAGCCTTGCATAAAATAAAAGTTTCTGCAAGCCAAAGTGAGGTGCACTGATACACTGAAACTTCCTTGTTTAACAGCTGTTTTACTTAGATATGGATAAGTCAAATATAGTAAATAATGTCTTGTATAGAAAGGTGGAAGCTTCTCCCAGACTGCCTGTGTAGGACAAGAAAAGTTACTGTAGTAAGTTAATGTACCAAGATTTTGATGCATACGCAGGAAACAGATTTGTTGTGAAGAGGCAAACCTGCCATCTGATAGTAACTGGGCAGGTGGTGATCTGTGATTACTGCTCCTGAGTAGCTGAGAATTATGCACATCCTATTATGTTTGTTAACCCATCTGTCCTGCTTACCCCTCACATATCTTTATCTTGTTCTTGTCTTTAAAGCTATTAGCTCTTTCTGCAAGAGGTTGTAATTTACTCTGCTGAATTATGTCACCAGTGTGTCCTCAGGCACGTCCTGTCTGTCTGTGCCTCCTTCTTGGCACAGATTGACTGTAAGCAAACATTCAGTCTTTGGAAGAGATGATGTTGATGTTGTGCTTATACTGATTTGAGGGAGCAATCTGAATAGCTGGATTGTTGTCCAGATGAAGGCAACTTTAGGATCACATTTGTTCTTTGGGATCCAAGCTCTGGGGCTCAGTGGAGATGTCTATAAAGGAGAGAACTTTGCACATTGTTGGTCACTGGTGTGTAATGGAGGGGTATGGAGCACTGGCTTCTTTGAGGGAGCCATTTATTTGGAATATGCTTGGGCAACCAGTTTTACTTCCACTGGAACACTCTTTAAGGTCTCATATAATGACTACTTATGTGCAATAGTAACAATATACACTTATTCCAGTCTTTTTTTAGTGATTTTCAATGAGACTATGGCAGTGGACCTGTCCGTGATCATAAAGATATGTGGAGGCAGCCTTTTATCCTTCATCTGGAAGTCTGAGGTGGCCATTTAAATCAGAGTGAATAGGGAGACCCAGCAGAAAATAAGGTAAAAGCTCATTCAAAACAAAAGGGAAACAATGGTGTAAGATACAGGAAAACACAAGGCCCAGGATCCAGACAGACACTCACAGGTGAACTTGTGCATGTTTTCTAAGCCATAAGTAACCAGTAGGAAAGAGGTCCTGAGGTTAGTTCAGACCTGGCATGCAACAACTCACAGTAGGCTCAGCTGTGTGCTGGTGCATTATTGTGGCTGTGTGAGGTTTACCCAGACCACTGTTATTACCTGTTGCCAAATAGAGGGAAGAGTGGTAAGAATGGTAGAAAGTGGTGGGGCTATTCTAAGCCTCAGCCTTAAACCACCTTCATCGTTTCATGGTGTTGAAATGGGGAAATGGCACACAGGGCAGTGCATGCAAATTGCCTGAAATGGGATCAACTCTTTTCCATCCTGCTCTTCTACTTTGATTTCCGTGTTAGCTCTCATTTTCCCCTTGCCTGTGTTTTCTGTCAGTGTTTGACCTTTCCTCCCCAGTCCCCTGGCCTTTTCTATTCTAAGCTGATAAGAAGAAGCTCAGAGTTGATATGCAGGAATCCCAGGACACAGCTATTTTTTTCATCAGTAGTTAATTTTCCACTTCTTTTATTTCCTTTGAGATTCAATACATCTACTTTCATGCTTCTGTGATTCAGTTTGTGGAGGAGACAGACAAGGAAATGCTGAATAAATCTCTTGCCTTCTCTCTCTCTCTCTCTCAATCCTTTACTCCCATCTTTGCATTGCTCCCTCTACTTCTCTTACTTCATACCACCACTGTTTTCACATCTGTGGGTTTTTTTGTCTCCCTAGGATTCCAGCTTAGGACAATTATAGATGTTGAGAGGGGTTTCAGAGATACCATGTTTTGTTGACTAGAAGATGTTGTTGCTCCAGCCCTCTCAGACTCTCACTGTAGGCACTTCAGAAAGCTGCCACATGACTTCACTTAGAAGCTCCATTGGTCCTGGACAGTGCCAACTCATGAGGAGTATGCAATGAAGGATAGAATGTTTTTCATAAATACAATCCCTTTCAAGTATTTTATCTTGGTGATAGTTGAAAAAACAATAATTAAAGAAGAAAGGCTACATGCTGTGGAAATGCACCTCCAACAGAAGGAGAATGGGAGGAGGGAGATCAGTGAAGGAGAGAGGCACAAGGAGAGAAAATGATGGTTGAGGAACACAATTAGCACATGTAGCTCGGTATGTGACTGCTATGGGAGCTGCAGGGTGTGCTCTCAGGGCAGCAACCCAAGCCCAAGAGGCCATGAATTGTTGATCGTTTGCATAACAAAGGGCCCCAGGACCTGTAACCCAGCCAGGTGACTGGACATTGAGAGACAGCAGGAGCCAAGGACTTTCCTGCCCTTTGACTGTGAAGGTGTAAAAGCCCAGAGTTTCCTTTGCCAGGATCCCTCCTCAAAGGCACCAGCTTGAGCTGGTGTTTTGTTTGGTTATTGTACCAAGATTAAATTATTTGAAGTATCAAGATGTCTGAGACTGCTATGAGACACGTGGGATCAAACCAGTGAGCAAACCCGGTCTGACTGTGTAAGTGTGGGGTGTGTAGCTGTGAAGGGGCCTCTGTCCTAGCTCAGGTGGTGCAAGGGTCGCTGCCAGAAATGCTCCTGGAGGGCTGGACAGAGAAGTTTGCTTAACACAGTGGAAATAGTTCCTTGGGCTGCTACGTTCACTGCTGTCCTTTTACTTGGTGCAGAGGCAACACTTTTCTATTAGGAAATAGTCTGCTTGATTTGTCATCCAGCACAGTAAGCTACCATCTAATTACTGAGGGAGGGTTGCAAGATAACTAAATGCTATTTTATACTAGACTCAGTTGTAGCATCTGACTATGTTAAAGAGGCTGAAGTCACAGGCTAACAGTACCTGTCATGTCTGAGGGGAACGCGTGTTCATTTCTGAGCAACTGTCTAGTTGTGTGATTTTTAGGAGGCATGTCTGAGGGAGCCCATATGGGCAAAGAACTGCCAAATGTGTTTCAAACTCGTCTGGGAGAAGTCTGCTTAGCAGCCAGCCAGGACTCAGACATTGCATTCAAATAGAAGCAAGTAAATATCATTTGGATTATTAGCTGGGCATGACAGCATACAGGACTGTTTCCCACAAGCACTAGGGAGATTTTATTTTTTTAATATATACAGTAGTCCAAATGTCCTTCTTTGTATAATGGAACCAATGATGATGAAGTCCACAGAGACAGTAAAATATGACAAGGATTAGGATGTGGGCTGTTCAAGAGCTAAAACTTTTATTGACTTCTCATGTGGTCAGATGGGCTGTGAGGGTCAATGTGTTGTTGAAGTGTTTGAAACCAGCTAATAAAAACTTTGTTGATTTTTTAAGCCCATAGGAAAGAAATTGGTCTTATCCACCAACTAAGCACTGATAGGAGTATTCACAGTAGTTTCCAATCTACCATACTGTGTATGACAGTATTAGATGATCTCTGGTCTGCATTCTCCATTCTTAACACACTTTTTCACATAACTCAGGAGTTAAAACCTCTTTCCTGGATCATCTCTCTATAATAATAATAAAAAACCCAAAAACCTTTCCTCAGTCTTGATTCTTTTATGAACTGACAGAACTATAAAGAATAAATCTGTGCAGCTGATCTGATGAACAAATCCTCTGCACTGTTTAATGTTATGCCTAATTATCTATCAGCGGATTGTAAATAGCCCACCGATACGGTGGAGAGGTTTCCGCTTCCAGGAGCCAGGCTAGGAAAGCCACAAGCAGGGCTCCCTAGGATCAGGCCCCTTAGAAGCGAGGTCGGCTCCTCCCGCCCCCGGCCCGTCGACCTTCCCGAACGGAACAAGCCCGCAGTTGCCAGGAGTCCACGAGGAAAAGCCAAGTTTATTGCCGCGCGCTAGCTTTTGAGGAGAGCACGGGAATTCCCCGGATGTAGGTGGGGAAGAGGGGCGGAGACGGGGCGGAGCAACACGGTTCATTGGGTACATGCAAACGAAGGGAAGAAGAGAGGGGAGGAGCGGCAAAAGGACCAATGGGAGAATGAGATGGGCGGGGAAAGTCTACCGTAGGGCTTCAGGCACTTCGAGGCAGGGACAACCCCCCCCCCCCAGGCTCCAGCGGTGCCACGTGGGCGGCCCAGCCGGCAACCAACCCCATGGCCGGGTCGGGCCAGGACAGGGGGCTGCGACCCGGAGGGTTCTGTGGGAAGAGGGAACCAGGACAAGGAACGACCAAGGGAAAGTGACTAGGGTAGACACACTGGGGTGTATAACATTCAGACTGGGGAAACATCAATATAGGGTGTGAACATTAGAGTCCTCGCAGAGCTTCCATATTCGGGGAGCCGGGTTCCTGGACTTCGGCATCCTCGTCTATCCATCTCTTGTAGTATTTTTGCCACTGTATAAACCCTGGGTCTCCTCCGACAATTATCAGTGAAGCATCCCATTACCTGCCATCATGAGTCATTATTGTTTTGGTTTGACTTGCAGAAGCGTCTTGTTCTCAAAGAGAATGAGTCTTCAGTATGGACTAGTGAACAACCCTGGCAAGTCAGGGTAACACGCTGACCCCAAAAGAAAGAGTGTAAGGCCCAGGAGTGAGATAAGTAATTGCTTCAGAGGGCTCCAAGAGCAATTAATTCTCCATTGCTTTCTACTGCTGAAAAGGAGAAGATTTATGGAACTTTTATTCAATATGCAAACGTGACCTCAGCTCCAGAGAAAAGTGTGTTCTATACATCTAGGAAAAGATTAGGCAATGAAAGAAAATGTTAATATGTCACATAAGGGGGTCCTTGCTATGTGGTGAAGTGTCAGTTGTCTTTTGCTGAGGATCTTCTGATGGAAGTTTGAGCTAAGAAACAAGTAATTCAGTTTGGCCTCCAAACAGACCTGGCAAAGGAATGTTGTTTAGTGTTGTGACTGGGCCAAAAAGTTAGAGGAATCAGTTGGATTTCAACCAGAACATAACTTTTTTTGTAGTAATATTGCCAAAGCAAGACATCTATGCCTTCGCATTTGATATCATCTTGGTCAAATCCAAAATGCCGTCTTTAATCCCCCTCAAAATGTCAGCTGCATTTTCAGGACAACTGCTACTAAAGTGTTTTTGTTATGCAGGCCATCGGCATTTTTACAGCACCAGAACACAAAGATCCTTATTTAAGGGAAACAGGACACAAATATCAGCTGAGTTTTCCCAAAGAGGATATGTGTGTGGTGGAGTGGCTTTTACCCCATATATAAGCACTGCTATTTCTTTGCTTGGCAGGAGATCAGTCACAGACTGAAGATCGCTTATGGTCTTGAAAGCATCTTGTTATACTAGACAACCTCAGGAGATCTTTTCCAATCCCAAAGATCCTGTAATTCTGTAATTAAGCCATTATTGATGGCAGGTCAAACTGAATGACCAATTTGGCAGCTTTGGAACAGACCCTTTTCACTTCCAGAGCGAATAGGTTAAAACCTGCCTTTCATGGGTTAGGAGTCCAAACCACAGGATGTAAAGCTGGGATGCTGCAACATGGACAGCAGAAAAATAAGAGAGTAATTTACAGCCACTTTTATCCTTCTAGTAGAGAAAGGATTTGGTGATCTCACCTATATCTAGACTAGGCAAGGGTCTTGGATGTGCCCAAAGCTTTGGCATGTCTAAAATACCACCTGCAGTACCAGAGAGATTGGTCTTGTATCCTTGTATATGCTGCTACTTGGTGTGCAACTGGCAGTCTAAGGTTCATTGATTATGAGCTAGATTAAAAACAAATTTCTCAAAAACTCAGTTGATGAGCTGCTTTTGTTCTATTGCTGAATAAACCATTTTTCCTGCTGTATGTTTGTTTCTCCTGCAGCTAACAGTCACAACTCCTTATTGAGAACTTTGGTTATCTGTGTTTTCCATCCTCTGTTCACCACAGTTACTGTAAAGAGTAGTTCATGCATGGTTTGGGTGAAATTCAACAGTGATTGTACTGGTAGGAGAAAACACATTTATATATGTGTGTGTGTGTGTACCTGTAATAGAAAGGGATACTACTTGAGACTGTGAGCTTCATAAGCAGAGGTAGCAAGTCCTGAACTGGTAAGATGGGAACTATTATGATTGGCAGTAGTGATGCCTCAGTTCAGATCAATCTGGTATATCTTGATGTGAGAAGAGTCCCAGAGATGAACAAAATCCAGAGAATCAACTGCAAATTTTCACTGATGGTGAATGTACAGAAACTGAAAGTAAGCGAGTGTATGACCAACCCACCTAAGGCACTGGGATTCTTTACAAGCTTTTAAAGGATTGGACACGTTAAAGAGACATACAGGCTTGCTTTAGGGTGTAGGAGTAACAAAGGGATGTTAGTTAGATTGGCTTAGGGATGTAGGAATAATAGGATGTAATTTATATTGCTTAAGGATGTAGAAGAAAGAAGATTTACATAGCATGGTTTAAGGCTGTAAAAGAAATAGGATTAAATTAGCCACATGAAAAATTTAGGTGTTAGGAAAAAAGTTCCCTTAACAAGTCTTGCAGCATAGTTTTCCAAAGGAAGAAATGACAGTAGGATCAGGCTATTTCTTTCTAAATTTAAAAAGTCACTGGGTAAATTGCTTTAAGCTCCTGTAGCATCTGGCATGCAGAGGTGGAAACAGGAAAGAAAATAATAGGATTTCATTGGTTTATCTGGTATAAATTTGCTAGTTTTGTTTTTGACCTTTAAGAGCCTTCTCTGTGTGTTTTTTTTAACTGCGTATGATATGTAGTTATGTGTAATGTTACAGGTGAGAAATCAAGCACACAAAAGCCTAGAAAAAAAACCCTGGTTGATTTCTCTTGATACATTAACTGTATTACAAAATGTATCGAGGCCTGGTTGATAAATGGGAAAGGATTCAGAGGAAAGCCCCCTGGAATGAATTGCAAAATTTGGAAAACTACCTCAGATTACCTAGGAAACTTAATCTATTTAGAGAAGACTGAGAAGGATCATCACCATGGCCCATGCTTACCTACCTAGGAAGAGAAATGCAGCAATTCTGGCAAAGAAAATTCTCACAAGATCCATATCTCAGTTTAAAAGAAAGTCAAGATATCTGTCAAGGAAAGTGAGGAACCCTTCTGGACTAGGAAGGGTGGGGCGGGGGTGGGGTGGTGCTACTCCCCCAAACCCTTTGAAATTAAGAGACCTTATTCAGAAAATGTAGAGAAAAGAATTAACAGTTCTTTATTACACATATATGTGTGTACCAAAAGAAAAAAGAAAAATAACAGAACAAGCAGCAACACTGTAACCTAAACTTTCAAACAGAAGTCCTATGTCAGCTGCCCCTTCAGTGCAGTTACATTCACAGACAGCGGGAGGCAATGCCGTGCCTCGGGAGGCAGTGGCTGCGGTGGCTCATGAACTCCGGTGAGGCAAAGACAGGTGGGAGGGAGAGGTGCTGGTTCTGAAAACTCATGTGGGAATGGCAGCCACAGGGGAGAGACTGAAACCTTCCCCATGGGCAGTGTAAAGACCCTCTCCCTGTCTTTTTTCCAAAAGCATTGACAGCGGGTAGCAATTCCTCTGCAGGTGGCATCAGCCCTTAAGGAGTCTGTAGCAAATCCAGGTAGTGGTGACTGTTCTCCCCAAAGAATGGCACAGAGCGCGTGGAGTTGGGGGCCAAGCCAGGAGAGCCTCCTCCCAGTGCTTCCACCAGCCCAGAAAACCGTGGCTGGCACATACAGCAGCTGGAGAAAAGAATTGTGACAAAAAACCGGAAACCTCTCTCTCCCTCCACCTCCCACAATCCTCTCCCCAGCCATCATGTTGGAATGCAAAGCTATCAGCCATCCCCTTTGTTTAGCCTTTAGACACTTAGCTAGCTCTGGGAGCAGGTAGTGGGTGGCTGGTCTTCCACAAGCCGTCTGTCCTGGCCTCCAACTCCCAAACGTTGGTGCTGGTCATGGACAGGAAAAAAAGATTTTGAAACTATAACAACCCAGTAGTTGTATGCTGAATTACAGTAAAGAAAGGGAGGGGAGTAAGGGATTTTTACTGATGAGGAAAATTTTCCTTTGGGATGAAACATCTAAAGAAATGGTAACTACCACAGATCAGTTTTTGAAATCAAGACTGGCCTGCTGTTTAAAAGAGAGATATTGGCTCAAGCACATGTATTTTGATTGTGAAATTTTTAGTTGAAATTCAATGGTCAGGGCTAGATAATCAGATAAAATCATAACCTTTCCTTCTGCTCTTGACATATAAATTCTCCTTTATACTGCCTATTTAGTATCTCAGGAATAATGTAAGTAACTATAAAATTAGGAAGTTTTCTATTTTCTCGCATAGCTTGGCACATATTTTGTTATCATGGTTACAGGGAGACTGCACATACCAATGTGTTCAACTCTAGAATGCAGTTTCCAGCACAGTGCCACTTCTGGAGCTTGACATCAGTATTTTTCTCATTAGAAATGTCTGTTTGGTCTGTGTACAAGGATGAACATCGTCCTTACTAGCACTGGAAGGCCATATTTGCATGACTCCCATGAACATGTCTTAAAACAGAAAAGGTGGTACAAATAGGGCCTGGGGAACTGGGCAGCAACACAACAAAAGCTGTTGTGATGTCTGGGAGGTGGAGTGTCCTGTGTAGTTTTTATGAAATAGGCTGCTATATCTCTACAGATGACTTCCACAGAGGGCAGGAAGAAAGTATGGTAAGAAAACAGAGTTTGTTGTATGAAAGTAAGCAGTGGGGAAAATGGTCTTCCTACCAAGGTGAGCAAAGTCAGGCCAGTGAAGTTGGAAGTGAGTTACAGTACCACAAATGATGTAGAATTTGAGTGGTTGAGAAATGATGCTGAGATACATTTTACATGAAAAAAGTAGAAGGCTAATTGAATGAGTGGAGGGAAAACATAAAAGAGTTATTAGGGGAGTCAGGTTTCTCTACACCAAACTTGTTGCTACTTTCTCATTTCTCTCTTCCTTTGGGCTCTGTGTGCTTAAGGGTTCTCCACTACTTCAGCAGAAACCTTTCCCAATGTACCTGATGCACTGGGCCTAGAGGAAAACAATACTTTGCAAAATGATCCTGTGGTATTAGGACTTTCCTCTAAGTGTTTTTACTCAGAGCTGCTCCTTTTTCTTTTTTAAATTTTATTTCTTTGTTCATTTATTTATTTATTTTCAGAAGGTGTTTTGTTTCCTTACCCCATTCATAACAGATAATAAAGTTGATATGAGTTGGAAAAGAGTGAGTTGGGTAAAAGACATCCAGCAGTAGAGAGAAACTGAGAAGTCTGGACACGGGTCTGTTAACAGGACAAGTAGATCACTCATGAATGGAAAGCCAGTGCTTCCAAAGTAAGTGCTGTGCTGACAAGGAGGGGGAAAAAAGATATGAATGGGACACATGATCCTTGTGGGCTTTCTTCAAGGGCTAAATCCTCAGGCTAAGAGAAAATGGAAATTACCTTTCTCTGTTTCAGATATATCGCTATTCTTTGTTGGAATAAAAGGTAAAAATACAATTTTCACAGTAGCAGCTGCCAGGGACTGAAATAGTTAATGGCTAAAACATTCTAAGATCACCAAAAGACTTGTCCAATGCAGCAGACTGAAAAGAAACAGCTGCTCACCCAGCAAAGCCTACTCCTCCCTGAATATGCCTACTACACAAGGACCATTGGACCAGGTAAGTGGGTGCCATTGTCCAACCATCCCAGGTGCAGAAGGGTAGGCACACCTGAAGCTACAAACTCGATTTCCAGATACAGGAAGAGGCTAATAAGAGGCAAATTCTGTGAAGTGGGATAATCCTTCTTATCATGACAATATTCTCCCTTACATGATGACTCTGCTGTAAGACCTCGAAGACATTTCTCATCAGGCCTGGGCTATTAATCTTAAATGTTGGACCATGATGGTTCAACTGATGCTGAGTCTTAGGAGGTGTCATAGACTCGTGACATGTCCTGGGACATGTCTCGTGACAATATCCATTGTTCCCCAGAGGAGGTACAAGGTGTTTCCACCTGAGAAAGAAGTGCATAACTCATGAAGTCTTTGAGTTTTGTGCAGGGCTTCCCCCAGCCCCAGTGGATCAAGACTATCACTTTGACAGGACTGTGACCACCACCTCAACCAACAGACATGGAAGCTGCAATTACCAAGTTTCATTGCTGGATCCAGTGGGTGTTGACTACATATATCTTAGGACCTTTAACCTTTATTTGTCTTTCTCACCCTTATACATTTCCTTAAGTGTTATGCTTTAATATTGCTGTAATACTTAGATGATAACACCCAAAACAGCAACATATCTGTTTATTTCTGAAACAAAATTGTTCCAAAATAACCTCTACACATATATGTTTACAAGCACTGATTATTCAGTGTTGTTTCTCTCTAATCCATCCCAAAGGATTTACCAAGAAGAACCTGAGTTACCCTCCCATTGTGGGGCGGGCTGTAACAGCAGCTTGAGGCTCTACAAGGATTCATGGGATTCATGTAGTTTAAGGCATGTTTTTCTTACCTGCCATTCCTGTTCCATATGCCTGTTCCATAACTTCAAAGAGCAGCAGTTGATGTTGCTCTTGGGCTAGGTGTGATATCTGTCTTGACTCTGATGGATAAGTCCTGGACCCATTTAAATTAGGTCTGTTAAAACTTTGGATCCATTATGCACATGCATGGCAATTTGGGGGACTTCTACATACTGCATTTCTTTTTTAAAAGAATAATCCCTGTTTACCTAACAGAAACAAGTACTGTCTGCCACATTTATCCTTTTTGGCAGTGGGTGTAGCCCCTTGCCTGTAATTTAACTCATAAGGATATGATCTCTTATCTCAAGGGCATTTTTACTTTACTGTAAAGCTCTATCTGCTGTAGAGGGTCAAAACATGCTCAGCCCAAGCAGCTGAGCCAAGAGGGACAGTATGATTCCCTACCCTCTCTTAGGAAAGAAATGAAAGACAAATGGTAGGGGGCCAGAGTAGGAGAGGAAAGGCTCATTTTTGCTAGCACAGAAGGATTGGCACGTAGAAATAAGCTGCCAAGGCAGATGCTTCTGCTTCTGGGTGATAAGCCACCCAATCAGAGTCAGTTGGGAGGGGTGTCCTGGAGAACAAAGGCCTTTCTGGTCTGATGTGCTGAGAGTCAAGGTGATAAAACAGCTGGCAGAATTAATAATGAGACCACACCATTCACAGCCAGGACTGACAGGGCTGTAAGAAGTACAGACTGATGTGTGAGAGAATTCTACATAGGTGCTTGTGTAGGGCAAAAAGGACTGGGGAGAGATTGGGTAGGACCTCATAGAGTACAGACCTGAAAGCTGGACTGAATGCAGCTGGGTGTACTTATGAGGAGGTGAGTGGAGGGGAGAGGAAGTATGTGGTAAAATGGGGCAAAGCTTCACTGCAAATCCAGGTGATGTCAGTGTAAAGGTAAAACATAAAGTGTTCCCACAGCTGGGACTATATTCTTAATAAGGTGCATTCTCTGATTCCTTAGTTACTCATAGGTGGCATCTTCACATGACTCTGCTTGGCTCACAGGGCTCCTTTCTCTGTTAGTGGAGTGACAAAGGAGGATCTCTGTCTCTCCCTGTCTTTGTACTGTTGTTACCTTCTCCAGCTGGATCTCATCTGAGCACAGATGTAGACCCTGCAAATGAAAATACTGCTCAGATTCTTGTCCATAGGTTCTTTTGCAGTATAAAGCTTCCACCTTGGAAATGAACAAGTATTTCACACCCAGTCTTTCCAAGGTGGAAGCAAGGTTGTTGAATGGTGAAATACTGAAAGATGAAAAGACAGCTCTGCAGAGCCTGATCAAAGAGGTAGATGTTTAATCTAGTCATTTCACTTCTCGTCAGCCACTGCCTACTGCAGCCAGTCACATACTATTGTTGGTATGATGTGGGACTAGAGCATCCTGTGCTACAATGCCATGTCAGAGACTCATGTTCCTTAAGGTGTTTGCTTCAGAATTACTACTGTTGGACTAAATTCTAAAGCCTTTATTCATTCAAAATTTTCGGCATCTTGGAATGGTGTTTTGCCTAAATAAAAACTGCAGGATTTTGCCCATTCATCAGCTTAGGTAATTCTACAGAAATGACATTATTTAGAGTTCCCAGTACTGGCTTGATTTTAGTACAATGATTTCAGCCACTCTTACAGAGGAATCACTTCAGAGGCTGGTAAACTTGTGGAGGGAAAATCTTCACAGGAAAACAAGGAGCTGCAGAGAGTGGTGATGGTTCCCCCTCTCCTTCCAGTGAGCAGATAATCTATGAGGCAGTCAGGAAAATTGCAACTTGGACATAAATTTGAATGTATTTTTTCTTCTTTGCTTTTGACAGGAGTCCTTGTATTTACAGTATTAGATGAGTTTTCTGAATGCAGTTAGCTTGGAAGGAATCTGCAGTGCTTTCCTTAGCTGAATGGATGTGTTGCTTAAGTCTCTTAGTCAGCTGGAGAATTACCAATGGAAGTGAGACGAGTACTTTGACAGCTCTGTATCCTGCCTTGAACAGAGGGCAACATCGACTATTTCAGCAGAAATTACAAGGTGCAAAGAACATGGAATAATCTACCAAAGAGACAGTTGCTGCTGAACTGGTGAAAGAGTTATGTGAACCAGTAAAAATGTCTTATCCTCTCCAAACTGAATGTGAATGTTTTCACTCGTAACATCTAATACCCCTGTAATTTACTTGCTCCTTGGCTTTGTCTGCCTCAGCAGTGACTTCCATAGATAATACTCTTAGACATAGCTTTTTATATCAGAAAAAAGTCTTTTTGTAGTTGCAAACTACTGACAGAGTCAGGGAATTTGTGGAAGATGAAGGCTGTGATACCCTAATTTGCGATAATTTGTACTTCTTTGCGGCTAGCCCCAGAATAGGTGAAAGGTGGCTAATTATTCCCTTAGCTCTAGTGAGTGGCTAAGGGCTTAGTGTAAGAGGTTGAGCCTCTAGCAACCAAATGCTACCACTATGTGTTGCAGCTGCAGCTTACAACAGCTGCACTTGTGCAAGTCAGAGATCTGGTATCTCTCTACTTGGGCTGCAGCAAGAGAGATGGCAACTGGAGAGACCCAGTAAAGAGGAACTTTCATATTATACTGATTTACTGCAAACTACCAGGATGCAACAGTAAACTCTTCCACTCTCTTCACATTACTCTTATTTATACTTAACATCCAATACTTTGGCTGTCATTCTTTAATCAAGATTTCTTTTAAACCTGTCTGAATTGCTTGGGGAAAACCCTGGGTAAATATTGTTATTAGATAAGTAATAAGACACAACAGGGTGTGAAATATTACCCTATAACTCATGCCTACTCTATAGCAGTACATTGAGTGGCACAAGGCCAAATGGCTTTGTGTGTTATTTTTTTAGTTAAATCAAATTAAAAAGACACCAGCAAAGTGTCTGTGGCTGTTAAAACATGGCCATGGTGGTAGAGGGAAGAAGGGAGAAGAGTCATTTAATATGGTGTGCTGTCAATTGCTCACTTTTTAATTTAGTGAACGATGAAAAGTACTAAGTGGAGAGCCCTGGAGATAGGTGTCCTTCACTTATCTAAAGGACAGATTGGACAGAAGCAGCAGCAGCATGAGCTCTGCCATCACTCTGTGGCAGCAGGCTTGCAAGTTCCACCTCTGGTGGGTTAAAAGGGTCTATTTGCAAGGTCCCATTCAAACTTTTGTCACTCAACATGACCTCCTATTAACTGGCATTATAAGGTGCTTCCAGCACCATAAGTAGCCTTGGGGGCATCTGTCAAATTGGAAGCAAATTGAGACTACCACTTATGAAAACCACCAGATTATTACTGATGAGTTGAGATTCCAATCTGGGACCAAACTCAGTCTCTGCATAAATCAGATGGTGCTGTCTCATTTGGCTCATGTGGAAGGGAAAAGGCATCCATGATGTATTGCACACTTAAAGACTTTTCTGAACTGCTTTCTAACTTTTTGAGCCTCGTCCACAACCTTTTTTTTTTTTTTTTTTAAATACAGCTTTGTATACCACAGCATGCAATCCTGTCTGCACAGGATGGGCACTTTGACTGGGATTGTCAGGGCAGCACTTTGGCTGCAGAGATGAACTGGCCTCCTCCTCTGAGCTCTCACTTCAATTTTAGTTTAGAATGAGCTTTTTATGGCTAAATGGGTCCTGATTGGTTGCTCTGTTTAATAGCCCATTTGCTACACGCAGCAGTCTGTTTTCAGGAATGGGCAAGTGCATCTTGGGTTGCCTAAATTGTATATTGGCTTTTCAGGAATGAATTCCTTGCACTGCAAAGAAAATGTTAAATTTTCATAGAACTTTTCTTGTTTGTTTGTTTTGTTTGCTTTGTGCAGACAGCTGCTGTCACGTCCCTTACCCAAGGCCCATTAGCTAACCAGCAGCTTCTAACTCAGACAGCCAAACTAGAAATGTAGAAAACCATATCAAGAGATGCTCATTAATCCTTATTTGGTTCCTCCCATAGGCATTTTCCTTACATGCCCAGCATTTCTCACATGTTGGACTCCCTGTGCAACAGGAGGCTTCCGTTTGCTTTAGTCTTTAAAGATCCAAGCAGTTTATTTATGGAGCTTGCTGTGCTGCTTGTTCTCTGATGCAGGGTGGGTTGTGTGTGAATCTAGTCTAGTAAGTCTAAAGAAGGGAGGAGCCTTTACTTTTCTTTTCCTGCCTCTATGGAGAAAAGAACATGAAGGCTTACAAAGTGCTTTCTCCCTGTGGTTTGAGCCTGGGACAATTCCCAAAGCAGTGCCGTGTCCTTTACATGTGTTCATGTGTATATGTTGGCTTGCAGTGAGCACGGAGATGCATCAATATTCCTGATGACAATAAATACAGCTATTAGGATGAGTTGAGAGTTTATCTTAATTGGGTAACAGATGAGCAGGCGTATGTTGCTGTTGAATCCATCAGCATTAACTGGGCAGAGGTAAGTTTGATCAATACTGACACTTGAGTGCATGGGTAGCCACTGGAAAATATTAATTTACAATCATGACCGGCACCTCTCATTAACCAGAAATGTGTTAACCCTAATTGGTTCAACAGGGCCCTGCTGTACCACACTGTGCTGCTCACAGTCTCTCGTTTAGTGCCTGAGACTGAGTTTTGTATTGATGGGAACTCAATGGTGCTCAAGTTTTGTGTTTTGGGTGGCCAGGCTGGCAGCTGTACTGCAGCATCCATCAGGCCAGGAAGGTATGCAATGCATGCCCACATGAGTATACAGCACATATGGCTGTGAAGACATGGAGATCTACGTATTTGTCTGTTCATGCCTTATGGTGAACTTGAATAGGAATTAGGCTGAGTAGGAGTGACACTGATTTATACTATCTGCAAGTTTGTAACACAAATCCATAAACACTCACATGCCTTTGTGCATGCACTGGGAGCATTGCATGCAGATATGGACTGAGTATGCTTGTGGTAGCACTAGGTTGCCCTCAGAACTGTCAAGGTATGTAAACAACACTGTCTTTAATGGGAAAACTGTATATATATATATGTGTGTGTGTGTGTGTGTGTGTGTGTAATACTTATGAGGGTGTATGAAAAATGTTTCTTGTGCTATAATGCCAGCAATGACAATTTGTTTTCTCTACCTCAACAAAATCCTCACAGCCATCCATTCAAAGCAGTCATCTTTGGCAAGTGCCATAAATATGCATAGTGTATATACAAATATGAGCTGTAAGAGTTGAAATCATCTTGTAATTAAGGTCCATGCCTGACAGTAAGGGAAGCTGAATTTGCTGTTAGACCTTCAGTATCTGTGGAGATAAGACTGGTATCCACATCCACCAAGGAAAGAATGAGAAATGATGGGTTTAAATTGTAGCCTAGATCTTCCTGCTCCATTTTAGGAACAACTTTCTAGCAGTAAGAACACACTAAAATAGGTTGCCTAAGAAGATTATAAAATTTCTTTGAATTTTCACAAGAAAACCTCAAAAAACAAGTTGAACAAACATCTGTTGGGACTAGTTAAAGGCAGAAAAAAAGGTGTTTGTATCTTCTGGAATGCTTTTCATTTATGTTTTCTTGGGCCTTTAGAAGCACAGATGTCTCTGCTTCTTTAGCTGAACATGATTGGATGTGAACACTGCCTATGCTGAGAGCAACCTCATTTGCCACAAACTTTTATCTGTAAACTCATCTGGCCTTAATCTCTGTCCTCTGTTTTAATGGTCAAGCTTAAACAATGGCCTTAGCCACTCCTCAAAACTTGACTAACATCCTTTGATATTCTGGGAGCTACAATGACAAACACCAGGCAGAAGGAAGCAATTTCTTAGGCAAATGAGTTTCAAGATCAAGAAAGCTTTTTCTCTTAAAAACTTTCCTGTGCTTGTGACTTCTCAACTCCTTAATCTTTCTTTCTTGTTTTAATAGTGAAGTGTGTTATGAAGTTTTTAGTAAAAATTCAATCCAAATATATTAGCAGATGAAAATACTCAATTTTTGCCCTGCTACCTGGATCGTGATTGCCCAGTGCCTTCTGAGTCCCCAGCATTCTTTTGGTCTTATTGGCTCTCCAATTAGTCCAACAAATTCTTTTTGGTATTCAGATGTTGTACCATAATTGATTTCCAAAACACTTGATTTTACAAGAAAAAAGCTATTACTTCTAGGTAATTCCATAGAATAGTCAACAATTCTCTTCACCCTTTTTGTGTATCAGAATCTTTATGCTCCCATCTGAAGTTAAAAGGCAGGTTTGTCTTCCCATTCCATCAAAGAGGATGCTACGAGGGAATACCTGTAAGACAGAGAATGTGAAGAAGAGCAACCTGTAAAGAAACACATTCCAGTAGCTGACCGTTTGCATGTATGAATAATTCCAGTGAGGCTGTCTGAAAGATTTATTATTTGGCAAAAAGAAAGGGAACAACTGTTGGCTTGTTTGAACGCTTCCACAGTGAATGAGTATGGCATATGGAGATTGAGAATCAAGGTCAGCCTCACTTATATCTAATTCTTGCTTAACTGTAGCCTGGAAACTTTGTATTTATAATATTTGTACCACTGCTGTTTCTTGGAACATCTTTCACAGAAGCTCAATGGGGAATTTTCCAGCAGTTTTGTGTTGAAGACTTTCAGTTTGTGAAAATACAAGAATGTACAGCTTTTCGGTGTTGTGTTGTATTTCTTGTCTTTTTTTTTTTGTTTGTTTGTTTGTTTTGATTTTTTTTTAATGTAACATTTTTGGAAGGAGTTTTCAGTCTCAGCTGGGAATTTTTGAAAGAGACCCGCTGGACCTTAGAATCAAACAACATCAAACAGGTGGCCAAGGGTTTAACCAAGGAAGCTGGAAGTCACGTAAAAGTCCTCACTCTGGCTCTGTTCCCAACCACCATGACTTTTCTCAGAGGGTATTTTTTTGGTGTTTGGGGGGTTTTTTCACCCATTGAAGTACTTTTTTAGTCTTGCCTGAGCATAGGCATGGCTATTACACTTTGTATTAGCTGTCCCCATAGTTGTCAAATGAGGAGAAAATTGGTTGTGTAGGCCTGCTGGAGCACTCACCTGGGATGTGGGACACGGGAAATACAGGAACAAGAACTAGGACCTCCCCAATCCAGCCAAATGCTTACCTATTTTTAAAACTTGAATCATTCCTTCTTGTTCTTGAAAAACAACTTTGACAGGTCTTGCTTTTTTTCCCTACAGTGGGCAATGACTCATTGTTAACTAAGAAATTAGGCAGTCTCACACTTGCCTGCTGGGGAGTTTATCCTAAGGCATCTTCCCTGGTTGGCTCTTGCACCTCTAGACATGGGGAGTTCCCTAGGATGTGTAAAAGCCATAAAGCTCACAAAGATCCTCTGATCAGCTTTACACTATTAGCCCCCTACTGACCATATCTGGTTGCCTTAGGCTGTTCAAAGGGCTTTTGGTAAACAGTATGCGAGAGAGCAGCAATGGGAGATGCACTCTGTGTGATGATGCAGACCATCTGTAGCTTTCTGGTATACGTCCCCACAGAATTATATTCCTGTAGAGGGAAATAGCCTGTGACAGGGTCCATCTACATTCTTTTAGAGGAAGTCCAGAGGTGCTTAAGGGCCTGGGAGTGCTGTGTTAGTTCTTTTCAGTATGTTGATGGAGCCACTCTCTTGATGCCCCACAGATACTCTAAGACAAGCTAGGTGGCCAGAGAATTTGACTTTCAAGATGTTGGCAGAAAGGACTAGAAAAAATATTTGTGCAGACAATATGCCTTTGTCCTGAGCCTGCTATGCCTCCAGCTGTATTATACATGCTGTATAATGAAAACTTTCGGCAATATGAGAAAATAGTATAGAATTAGCATTTGCTGGCCATCTCTAGCCTGCTATTCTCTTTTTCAGAGCAACATTTACTTCAGAGATAGTTAAAGCAGACAAGACATTGGTATTGGGGATAGTGAGAAGGAATGAGATAAAATCTCATGCAAACAAGTGTTGGCAGTCAATGGAATTGTACTCCCTTTTCCAAGGGCTGGATCTGGCATTGTTTCTTAGAAGCCTTAGAAGATTTATTACCAGCTTGACTTGATCTGTGACACAAGATTTATGGCCAGACTGAAACTGCCCAGAAATAGCACTTCTCTCACTTTGCACCAGCACTTCATCTGCCCAACAGAAAAATGCCCACTAAGTCAGGAATGCTCAAATGGTGGGCATCACTCAAGCCAAGGAGCTCAACTTTCTCCATGGTGGAGGTACAAGGTTCAGAGAAAGGCACAAAGCACCCAGTGAATACCTCCATGAAGGAGTTCTACAGCGAGAAGAGTACTAGCTTCTCAGAGCCAGACCAAAGCATTGCAAGGGTGTTCACACCTTCTTCTCACAAAGAAGGACCATGGATGGCAGACCTTAGGAGTGAGGGGACATGACTGTCTGGGACTGTCTGGCTCTTCTGATATGCTTTATAACTAGTCAGCTGAAAGGATTTGTGGTGGGGACATGAGAGATGCTCCTCCATTGCCCACACAAAGAACTGAAAGCCCTCATCCAGTGAACACTATATACTTCTTTCATAATCTTAACCCCAACTCATCTCTACACAGGCTCAGAACTTTAATTCAGTGAAGGCCTATAAATGGCATTTCTGTATTTTAGAAAGTTTAATTAGTGATAGAGCCACAGAATTATGGGCACTTTGTTGATCAGCCCTGAAGTCCTCATAATCTTTTGCTTAGGGCAAAAACTGCCTTAACCTGTAGTGTTAGGAATCCATTGTCATTGACCTCTGTCTCGTCTGTCTTCTGGGACTCTAGGTGCTCCTACAAAGTTGTGTATTCACAGACCTGTGATCTCCAAGACAAGGAAGTAATTAATTCTGTCTAAACCTGAGAGTGGGAGAAATAGGATCTAGTTTTTTGTTTTCTGACTAGTTTAGGTAGCTGCAGGTTACTGTTAGATAAGAGGGCTGGTAAAGGACAGTGGAGCAGCTCTTTAACTTTAGATGAAGTGTAGATGCTTCCTGATCTGGATTTTCTGACCAGCTGCACTCTTAAGTCAACCTGAGCTGATGCCTGCCTTTCCACTCATGGTGTTGCTTAACTGAGTGGAATTTTATTTCCTGAGTGTACAATAAAAAGCACAAAGGTTGCCATATCTGTTAAATCACAGGAAAAAGGAAGAGGGTGGCATAGAGAGGATACAGAAAGAAACTTCCAATGCACACAGTTCATCTCCAGAGTGACAGAGAATAGGGAAAGGGTCAAAGAGGGTCTCAAAGAAATATATTGCCTCTACTTCATCATTACTGATATTTCCAGACACAAACAACTGCAACCATTCCAGCCACATTGCTTTCCTTTTGGTGATGTTTTTGGGGGATTTTTTGTTTGTTTTGTTTTAATGTTGGCTTCACCACTTCTTTCATCTGCCTCTTGGGGGATTTTTTCCCTCCACTATATTATTTTTGTCACTGGATTGCTAGAGCCCCCCTGGATGCTATACAAGGTGACAGTTTCTGAGCAGTCAAGAAGAACAGTCAAATAGAATGACAGAAGCACAAAAAAGGAGGGAAGAGAAACCCTCCAGAGCTGTAATTTCACCTCCTCTATTTTGTCTGCTTGCAGGGGCAATATAGACAGGAGAAAAATGACAACAGATGGCTCCAATTCTAGTGACTTCAAATGGTTTGAATCTGACATTGATGGGAAACTTGGAGAAACCAACAGCAATTCCTCAATTCTTCCTTTCTCACTGCCCTCCACCTGGACTTCATGCACAGGAATGAAGAAGAGATGCCACAGCAGATAGTTATCACCCAGGCATGGTGCAGCAAGATCTTCGCCTCTGTTTACAGTATAAAGTATTGTCCAACATGCACAAGAAAAATGTGAGGTGGACTAACATTCCTGCTATATTGAATAACTAGCATAAAGACTTGAGTTTTTTTAAGTTATACTCCACATGACCTCTAACAATTCTGTAACCCTGTTGGAAATATTCTGTTTTTCAAGGTCAGCTGAAGTTCTGCCTACAATAAGGAAGTTGGCACCAATGCAATTACATCAATACAGAGCATGTTTTCTTAATGTAGAAAGAACCTTGCTGTCCTTTCAGGAATGAATCTTGCATATATATCTTTCTGAAGGGAAAACAATGAATAAAAAAATGTAGAGTTTACAGACATAACACATGTTCCTCTTTTTGATGAAGAAACCTTTGATAGTTTTGAAGAAACTAGATTTTTTTTTTTACAAGACTTCCATTTCTAAAAAATGTTTTCAAAATGACATATAATTTACCCCCAGAAGCATTTGCCTCTGACAGGTGATCTAGTCATGCTGAATTTCAGGAAGAAAAGATATTTATTGAGAAACTTAGACACAACTAAAAACTGAGATGTGAAAGGAAATTCACTGTTCCACCTTGAATGTTCTGACTCACCAGATGTGTAGGTTCTCTGTATTACCTGCTGTGTGTAGAAGAACTTCCTTGCTGCTTTTGTAGGGGTCAAAAGGTAGGATTCAGGAATGGAAAGCAGTAGGATCTGAGAATGCTAGTTTTAAAACTCTGAGCTTCATTTCTTCCCCAAGATTTACTCTTCAAATGGGAGTTGCAGCAAAACAATGGACCTGCCAGGCATCTGCTGTCTCTTATAGTGGTAGATGAGGAGTTGATCTTCTCCTTCACCTGCTTCAAAGCTTATTACTGCACAAGCAGGATTCAGCTCAATATTCAGCCACTTGAATGTGGCTGGTGCCTAGACTGACAAGTAAGAGCAGGCTTTGGTCAAGTGACTTCATTTTTGTTTCTCATCTGATTCTTAAATCAAAATGTACTTGCATTCAGAGAGCATCTACTGGGGGAGACTGGAATATGTTAGTATTGTCATTTTCTTGCAGGCAGGTCAGCACTGGCACTGAAAGTTTTCAATAGTAATGATAATTGGAATTTAAGAACCAAGAGGCTGGAGAGTATTTTTCCAATAATCCTAAGAAGTGGTGTTGACTATGGTGAAAACAACATGATGAACTAAAGTTCCTGGAAAATCTTCTCATGTACCTCTTGTTCACTTCCCATCTGCAGGTCACTACCAGCTCATCTTTCCTTAGAGGAGAGTAAATGAAGATGGAAGTTTTCCAGAAGAGTCTACCTTTCGGGTTGGATTCAAGTTGTTTGATATTCCCTTGCACCTTTCTCAAAAAACAGAGCTGAACACCATACTCCTAAATGTATTGACAACTACAGCTACAGCTGAAGTTTTCTTAGTGTGCCTAGGTAGACTCTTTTATTGTGGTAATTTTTAACTATCAATTTGAATAACAATACCAAAATATTTTCAAATGATCTAGTTGATTGGAACAACCAAAGAGTACTATATACCAAGCTTTACTCCATTGTGCGAGCCATTGTGAGCTCTACTTTCCTTAACTGAACCCTGACTTTGTGCCTCCAGAAACTATCATGCCTAGCCTAAGCTTAGTGATACTTCAGTAAACATCTTTGGTCTACTGAGTAAGTGATCAGACTGGACTGTCATCCATCTATCTCATCTACATGGCTCTCACAACAATACTGTATTTTTAGGAAAGGCTTTATTTTCTATTGTAGACCACATAGAATGGCAACCTAAA
Source organism: Pithys albifrons albifrons (assembly GCF_047495875.1). Taxonomy (NCBI): domain Eukaryota; kingdom Metazoa; phylum Chordata; class Aves; order Passeriformes; family Thamnophilidae; genus Pithys; species Pithys albifrons. The sequence continues at coordinate 91,058,702 of NC_092458.1, forward strand.
CCCATCTAATGCAACTGTGCCATTGCTACCTTGCTCCACTTGTGTATGTGTCATTATGAGGCTTTTCCCTCCCACCTCCTGCCTAATGTAGAATTTTCTGGGCCAACAAATCCATGAAGGCTTTGGTCAATGGTAGTTGTAGCCCAGTTTTTATCATGACAATACTAGTTTGTCCATCAACTTATGATAACATTATCAAAACTTCCTGTGTTCTTTAATAATCTCTCTGTTTCTCCAAGTTTGGTAGCTGATGCAAAAGGATAATAAGGGATCTCTTCAGTGGAAGTATTTAAGCCAGTTTCTGGCTGCCTAGAGGAAGCCTGAGTGTTGCTGTCTTCCTCTGTGGCAATTTTCATACTAGAGTGACTTCTTCCTATCTCTGTGATCTGTCTGTATGAAGAAGGTGATCTTCTGCAATGTAGTTCACCTCCTGCTAAAGCAGGCTGTATGCCAGGTAACTACTTTTCACCATGCCAGCCAATCAGTCGTGTTGACAATGGTGTCACCTTTGTGACAGCTACTTTATAGAGGTAACTGAATGCTTGTAGCCAATTAGATTTTGCTGATAGGAATACCACAGAGTCTGTCCAACAGGGAAAAGGTGCACACCCACAGCTTGACAATAATAATATAATTGAAATGACAAAGCACACAGAGGCTAACATAGTGGTGCACTATAGGTAGCTGTATATCTACAGCCCTGTAGGAGGGTACTGGCATTGAAGTGTCTAGACAGTCTTTGAAGCTCCCGACCCATGCAATTCTACTTACCAACAAATTTAAAAAGTGTTAACCTGGTCATAAACTATTTTCAGAAAACTAAGCGAGAAGAACAGGCTGTATGGCTGACATCTCTTCCCTCACAGGAGGCAGGGGAATAGCTATTCTGTCCACGGTGCACTTGCCTTTACTGTGACAGAGGAGCATGAGCTGATCTGTGCCATGTGCCTGTATGGCAAGCAGTAATTTTCTCTTGTGTGCCTCTCATAAAGATAGCAGGGAAACGCAAGAGGCTGCAAGCAGCACAATTTTTCTGGCCACCGCAAGAGCCCTGTGTGCAGTGTCACCTCACACGTACTCAGAGAACAGCCAAGCGTGGCCGCTCAGACTGGGTGTTCTAAATCATTGTAACCTTTTGCAATGTTTTAAGTTTGCTACTTTAAAAAATATAAATCTATTTCATTTCTAGGTCTGAATTTCTTCTTCATACTCTGATACGCTCTTCCCAAAAGCAAGAACTATAGACATGTACTCTGGGGATGGCTTAGTTTCTCTAGAATAAAATGAAAAATATTCCTTTAAATTTTTCTGGAATAGCGATGCAAAAAATGCTGGTCTTCTGCCTTTGTTATTCTCTTCACATCCTTTTCTCTACAAAGAGGAATGCACCCTATCTTGCAATTAATCCTCATGATTCCAGTGGCAGGTGAAGTTATTTCCAGTTATTTGTTCTTAGCTTGAGGAAGTCTGGAATTAACTGTTCAAATCAGGTCATCTGTCTAGAAATGCTTTTCTAAACCCTACCTGTGTTAAGTGCTTTATATTCAACAACTGACTGGAAAAAGTTTCACATACTTCCTCATGTGCAGTCTTCAGTGCTTCTGCATGCAGAGTTGCCATGGGTATAGTTGCACATGAGAGTATGGATCGTATAGGTGGTTGTCCCTCCCCTTGATGCACCCAGGCAGGTTTTTATCCTGGCTTCTGAAATCACACCAAAGCTCGTTTGTCTTCATCAGCCCTGGCAGGTAAATCATATTCACAGTAGTACAGCTGCACTCATGGCTGACAATGGGGTATATTTTTCATAGTGTGGTGAAGGCAAGAGGCATCCTGCTTCCCTGTAAATTGAGTAGCCTGTCTGTTTCAAATGATGAGACAAGCAAATAGACACAGTGATTGGGGCATGTGCTAGATGGAGCTGCTGTTCATGCTCAAGGTAGTCTGTATGATGCCTCTTTGCTGCCTGAAAGACTTGTGATTTCAAGCTGGTTCCTTGTAGCACCTTTCTGTATACCTTGTTTCTCCAGTGTCATGTTTTAAAGTTTCCATGTTAAACTCAAAATTATATTAATGTGTTTCTTCCACTGGTGGAGAAAGCATCGCTTCTGGTTTTTATGGTATATTTGAAGACTTGGGTTATTTTGGGGATGAGGGCAAGTTAGTCCTTCTTCCTGTTTTCACATGGAGGCTGGAGTGACCCAAGGCACGTTCGCATGAAGCTGTGTATAGAATCACTCAGCACAAAGTTGTGGTTATGGTCATCCCTCAGACATACAGCGTCAGCTTTAACATCACAGTTGCTTCACTGCTCCAGTGAAGAGTGGTTTGTGTTTTGTAGGGCATGTGCCTGTCAGGCAGAACTGAGTAAAGGAATGTGTTTTGGCTTTAACTTAATCTCAGAAAATTTCAAAGAAAAGTATGTTTTAGGTAATCTCACAAATAGGTAAGAGGTTGCCAGAGTTCAAGCAGAGAGCATGAGTGGCCTTGAGCTGTGCTCTGCTCGATCCTGGCAGATGCTGCACTGCCTCTCAGCTACCTTTCATCTGTGTTCCAGGATAAAGCTGGCATGCCCATAGCAGTCTTATGCAGGGTTCTTTGTACCACGAGAGGCATGTGAGCTCAGACATACCTTGTAAAGGACTCTCTGCTTTTCTGGGCATATAATAAATGCATGAAGAGAAGAAATGCTGTTGGTAAATGGCACAAACTACTACTCTGTCCTCAGATGTAAGGTACTGGGGTCAGCACAGTGATCATCTGTGTGGAATACTGTTTTAGATATGAAGGCAGAATCCAGATTACAGTGGTTCCTGTTGGGGTGTTGATTGCTCTGAGACATTGCTGTGCTGTTGTTTCCAACAATATGTATGCTTGGGGGAGTTGGAAGAAGACTGAGATCCAGTCCGTTCTCAGTCAGTAAGGAGTAGAAAGATGCAGAGATAGTTGGTCCCAAAGTGGGACAGGTGGAAAGGTGAGAATCAAGAACGAAGAAGAGAGAGAAGCTACCCTTCCCCCAAACTGAGGATGGAGGATAGCTGAGCAACAGAAACCTGTCAAGATAGTAACTAATAACAATTAATAATTTATTGTACATCAAATAGCTCTTTTTCTCATGGTTTCCAAAAGCTCTTTACAGACTATATATAGAGACTGCATTACAGTGTGGTATGCACTTTACAGCAGCATGGTTTAGGAACAGCCCTGCTGCTGAGGCACAGTGGAGCCCCATCAGCCCATAGGAAAAGATTTGCACCCTCAATTCTGCCTGCTTCACTGTTAAAGAAAAAAAAGAAATAAAAAGAAGTGCACTGAAACAATCTTTTGATGAGTAAAAAGACAGCAGAACATTGTATGGGTGCTTTTTCTTCCTGCCTACAAAGACAGGCTGTCCCAATAAATTCAATTGTATAGACATTGAGAGAAGGAGAGCGGGGGTTGGAAGGAAACAAATGCATTTTAGAAAGCCTATGATAATGACTTAAAATTGCTTTTCTTCATAATTGCAATTTTAAGAGCTGACATCTAGTGATAAGCCAAGTGTAGATGCTGATGGGCTCACAGAACATGTGTGACTGTTACACACTAATTCTTTCCATCCTTGGAGTTGTTTAATACAGAAAGAGGATGATGTTGCTTCTCAGGCAGTTGGGTGAGGGCAAATTAGTGGGAAAGGCAAATGTGAACATCTGAAAAGGGCAGGTCAGCTGACAGACACACTATCATGCAATGCATCCTTATCTCATAGCACCTGGATCTGTGTATATTTGTCCAAAACACTGCCTTCACCTCTGTGAGGGAGCACACTGCAGGCATCTGAAGTGCAGAGCCCAGCACTACAGGACAGGAGGTGCAGAAGCATATGGCCTCCTGAGCAGACTGCAGGGAGTGTAATGCTTGTAAGAAAGCAATTAAAAGAGCTGAGCAAACAAATGATAAATAATGTAGTAGGAGTTGGTGTAATGAACCTCCTCAAGAAAGCTGGCCCTTAGGCCAGCCTCAAGTTCCCCAAACCTGAGCAGGAGAAACCCCGCCTCTTACAACCACCCAGTGCATAAAGTCACTTTGGAGCAGCAATTAGGGATAAAGCTGCTTACTGCATTGCTCTTCAGTCATTTGCTGTTAAGTTTAGGGGGTGGTGGGAAACTCCAGTGGATTGACTGAGCCTGCTTTTTGTAAGTGAAAGCTTACTTATGTAAATGTGTTTAAGAGGTGCCTTTCAGTAAAAATGTTTGCTACACTTCCTGAAAAGAGCTAATGGAAAACCTTTCCTTAGAGATGATGCAGTTAGGGCTGTGTTATAGATTTCACCTGTGGATGCCTGAAACTCAGGTGACCAGCTACAGAGATTATCTGTTCAGGGCATGGCCCTAGTTTTCCTGGTAGACACTGAACCGTCAGGAGACCTCCCATTTCCTGCTTGTTTTATTAGGCTTTGATAGACATATAGTGCTTTGAAGAGCATTTTGGGTTGTATTTCTTGCCAAAGACAGTTGCAACTATGAGGTCATGGGATTTTCTTGTTTTTCTTCTTCCTACCTATTCTTAGATTTATAATTATGAAGTATTTCCATTCATATCAAGAACCTGATTTTGACATGAAGCCTGCAGTTGCCATTAGCAATAAATGGGCCTCAGAGCTCTGTGCCAAAAGGAGTGAGAGTGAATTGCTGTTAGAAAGAGATGGCTGAAGAAAAAAAAAATGACCTGGCTTGGAAACCTCACCTAAACTCTTGTTCTGTTTGTTCCTGAGAGTGTGGGGTGAGGGAATTTGATTTCCAGGCTGCAATCCTTGTATACTGCTCTTGCTGCAGCCTTGAGGTTTTGGTAAGAGAGGATGAATTTCCCCATGTCCAGGAGAAGAATGAAGCCAATTGGACTGGTTCACTACAGCTTTATCTATCAGGCTCTGTGCCTTGGGAAAGGATGGGAATCATCCCTGAGTATTGGAAGGGAAGATCAGGGATGCCGCAGTCAGGTGAAATAGCAGTTTGTGCATGATCCTGCTAGCAAAAATGAAGGCACAAAACCAAGTCATTCCCAGGACAGTGTCCTCTGCCATGCTGAATTGGGCAGTCCCTGCTGCCCATATTTCCCCAGTTAGTCACTATTGGTTTTCTCCACATATTCAAACTCTCAGTAGGACTGTGTATAGACATATCTTGTGCTACATAGCAAAAAAATAAAAGACCCAGATGAAGGGAGCCTTTTCACTGACAGTGGGCACTGCCATTTAATTCTTTCATGGTGCTGACATCTCCCACCAAATACTGATAGATCCTAACACAATCATGATGTTTGGTGTCAGTGGGGTATGCGGTTTAGGGTTGGTTTTCTCTGTCTTGCTCTACCCTCACTAAATTCACACCATCCCTTGTGATCTCACTGTGGGGCTAAAATCTGTTTCTGGGTCAATTTATCCTTCAGTGGAAGCAGCACCCTTTGGCTGTGGTCCTCTATGCCACTTCATTGCCTCCCTCCTCACTCAGCTGCAACCTGCAAGAACTGCATTGACACATCTTTGTGAATCCACTGTCTGCTCCAGCACTTTCTTGGTGAAGGAAACACATTTCACAGGGTTGAAATATCAGCCCTTCTCCTCCAATGGAGCAGAGAGCCCCCATAGGAAGGGGAGAGAGGGAAATAGAGGCAGACTAGGAGGCAGCTGTCTCACTGGGGGGGGCAGTGCAAAAAACGATACCAGAGTAATAGAAAAGATGATGTAACACTGCAGTAGTCCCTGTCAGACTTCTCATCTAAGCTCTAGATGACTTGGTGATTAGGACTAAATCTTGCTGTCTCTACTGCTTGTGTTCATCTCCTTGCCTTGTACTAATTCTCTTGGCAATTATTTCCATTTTTCTCTTCTGACTATTGATTGACTCCTGGTTTTTCTCCATCCAGTCTCCAGTCTCACATATTTCTTCCATGCCAATTCACAGACCAAATATCCCAACATACACTATATCCATATCCAAGCTGAGCTTCTTCCCCAGCTCTAGATCCAGACCCTTTTCTTGCAACCATTCCTGTAAGGTTCTTAGAACAGTTCTGTGCCTTTTGCCACCTACTGATCCATTCTGCCTCATCAATTGAGAGCTTTTCTTGCTGCTGCCCACATCTGGCAGCTGATTATTCCGTCTACAGGTGTCCTGACTCTTCACTGAAGAAACCAGACCTGTCTGTCTCTCAGGAACCCAAGAAGCAGTTCCAGTGTGGGTAAAACTTTCAAAGTGTATTGCCACTAGATCTTACGTCATTCTTCAGGTGCAACATGTGGATTTTTACTTCATAGGCTTCTCTCGTGGTAACTGTATCTGTATTCTTCTTGGCTGTGTCACTGGCATATTTCTGGCAAATTTCATGTTCTTGCTCCCCATTTGAAACCATAGAACTTCCTAGAAGTTGCAAGATGGCAACTTTCCCTCTGTTTCCCTACAGTGTCTGAAATAGTATCTAAACTTGCAGAGAGAGAAAAATTTGAAAAGGTGGGAAAACACCAAACCAACAAAAAAATCTCTGCCAGTGTTCACTGCAGTTATTCACCCCTATAAAGCAAGTCTTGGAAAGTTCTAAGGAACTAAAGAAATGATGCGTCAGACACTATATATATATAGGCCTATCTGTAGCAATTAACTTTAATATTAATATTGACTTTGTTTTGAGCATATGATTTCGCAAGATACTGTTATGAGATACCTGTACTAGAAGGGTTTGGGATACTCCTGGCCCACCATCCTCCTTACAACACAAGCATGTCTTTCTTCAGTGATGAGGAGGTGAGATACTGACTGAGAGAGAAAATACAGCATTTAGGGGAAAGGGGAGTCCTGGGTGGAAAGTGTTTATTCAGACATCCAATCACATAGCTCTGATCTCATTTTTGCTTTGTATCCATGACTTTTCTTCTCAAGTCCCCAGAGAGACTCTGTTTCTGCCTCCTCCATTCCTTCTGCTGCTTGCTGTAAAATGGCCTGTAAGGGCCTGTGAGCATCACGTGAGGATGGCACAGTGCCTCAGGCTCATTGCATGGACCAGCCTCTTCTCTTTCATCCCCATTCCTGGCAGCCACACAACATGCTCTCTCCAGAGTTTTGTTGCTTTTGCACGCTCCTTTTGCACAGCCCTGGGCAGGGAACTGGAAGAATTGGATGGAGGAGATCGTGACAGCAGGAAAGGAGGAGGAAATGGGGTAGGAGGGAAGAAACAGTGGGGGCCTGGGAAGGAGGATCATTGCCTCTGATCTATTATGAATTCTCCTGGGAGACAGCCAGTAGGCTGGAAAGTGAATGATAGCCAAACCAGATGAGGAATTGTTCTGTGTCCCTGATGTATTTTATCCTCGACAGGCATTTAGTTTCTTTAACTATCAAACTAACTATTTCTCATATATATATTACATAAGCTGTGAAAGATAAAGCACACACACCATCAATCAAATCTCTTGTCAGAATCTCTTTACCTATTCCCTTGTCTTTATTTTTTTTTTTTAATGCCTTCTGCTCTTCTTTCAAATATACTCAAATCAAGGATATTGTTATGGAAAGTTGACCTAAATCTAATTGAAGGACCATTTAACTACCCCACAATTCAGAAAAAAAAACAAAAACAAAAAAAAAAAAAACAAACAGCGACCAACCAAAAAAAAACAAAAACACAAAAAACCCACACTACTGTTACCTGTCTGGACCTATTGGTTGGATTGAGTAGAGAAAGGGAATTGTGGATGGACACAGACAGAAGCTTTTAAAACATTTTGTCAGTTCCATGTATTCCCAGGTAGGTGTTCCCTCTGCCCTTACCAGCCTGATGCAACCTACAGACAGAGTGTTGCATAGTCCTTATATGATCTTGGCTTTGCACTGACTCTCCTGTCAGGTACTGCAGTGAAAGAAATGGTCAGAGCCTTCTTTATTAATGTTACTGTCTTTCTGGAACATAGATTAAAGTGAAAAATAAAAAAGGCAACAAAACTCATGGATAACCCCATAATCTTTAAATGCATTTGCTACTCAGTACATGCGACTGTGACAATTTATGCATTACAGGGCGCCCCCGTAGTGTTGTTCCCCATAACCCCTAGAACCAAAAGCACTGTAATTACAGATTATTTTAGATGCAATATGGCACTTCTAATGTGGTGAGAAGTAACAATGTGGACCTATTCAATCTTTGGATCTCAATTTCAGAGTTGCTGTGTATCTAGTCTACCATCTAAAACCAGCAAGAGTGATGACACTGTGAGAACCAGGCTGGCCCTTGTATTTTCTCCTTTTCTGATTTCACCTTAAATTAACCAGGCATTTTTTCTGTGCTTCTTAACTCAGCCTTTTATTATGTTTGATAGAGTGAAAGAATGGTTTTCTTCCTCCCCTTGTATCTTGCACAATGGAGAACATAATGCTTTTGCTTTGAAGTCTTTGCTGCTATCCTGCCTATAAAGTCAGGCCTCTCTTTTGGTTTCCAGTTTAATTAAATGCATCTGGATGGAACAAGACAGCTGTCACAAAGAGCCTGAAATGGTCTCTTCCTCTTATGATAGCACACAGCCTCTGACTACTTTAGAGTAAGTTCACCTTGTACCGGTGCATGCTGGATCTTGTAGCATGCCTGGTTTGTTTTAAGTGCAGGGAACAGCGAGGAAAGATTGTGGTTATTCTCTGAGTTAAGGTAATTTGCTGTCAGTTTGAAGTGACTGCATTAGTACAGCAACATTTCTGTCCTTCTTTCCGCACTAGAAGAACTGGTTGACCTTAACCAGTTTTATCTGATGATGCTTTCTTCAGCCACATCTTGCAAGTAATAGTTCAGCATACTTGGATCACTCTGGACCAGGTGTTCATTGAAACTCAAGTCTTCTAAAATCTTCCAAATAGCAGAATGTTGTAATATTTTTTTTTATCCGCATAGTTTAAAGTATCCATTTATATCTCCAGTTTCTCAGTTGAGTATTTTCTGTGGCTACTTGCTGGATAGCATCCTCTTGGCATAAAAAAAGCTCATAAACTGTAAGTACATTAGATCTTCAACATGTTTGTGGTAGAAGCTATTTGGTGTTTAATTCTGGAAGAAATATTTGTATCACTAGAAACAGTTGGGTTTGTCCATCCAATATTGCATTATGCAGGTGGAGTGGCCCAAGAAATCACCCAATCTCCACTGGGCAGCCATTTGCTGGAGGATATTTATTTGAATGATGCTTGTCAATAGAGCTACCTTGGAGTTAATTTTAGCCTATAGCTTATTTACTGGGATTTCATATTCTTAATAACTTATATTGATTGCTGAATTACAGTTTTCATCTTCTTGTAATTAGAAATGTGCCCCATTATCCACATCCGAAGTTGAACCTCTAGTGCTCAATGTTAGGATACCAAAGATGGTCATCAGCCATTGATTTCATCCCAATCACTTGAAGATGAATATCACATAATCCCTCCTAAAGAGCTTGTAGCAACATTTTGGGAATTACTACTTGGATACAATGTATGAGACAGCTCTCATCAATGCTCAGTCTGCACACACACTGAAAGAAAGTTTTAACAGCACTAGAGCAATTACCTTTGCTCCAAGAAACATGGCTAATTTAAAAGTGACTTTACAGCTTTCCATTGCTAATTGTGCATTTGTTAGAATGCCAAGCCTGGCATAGACTGAATACTCTTACTTCTCCCATTTAGGATAAACTGTCCCATATGTGCCATGGCAGGCAGGAAACCCAATTATTGATGTTATGCCAGCAAATAAGTCTGGGATATTATGCTGACAGAGTGCTGACAAGGACGTTTCTAAAATGTTTTCAGTTGTCATAAGATACCTTGTTTTGGAAGTAGGAAGAGAGTGGCTGGACCATACTGTTTTATCCATTATGAGCATAAGGTCTTATATGTAAAGGTCTCATTTTGTTACGCCAGCTTCAGTATTTCCCAAGCAGTAAGGCTGTAGGGAGTTTTCTCTTGGACAAAACATCTTTGATTCATAAACAACAAGCAATTAGTTGCCTTCAGACATTGGATAACCTTATCAGCCTTGCTTGTGACATACACAGGTCATTCCTAGCCCTATCTTTCATTTAAATTGCACTAGCTTATCTTTCAGTGACAATATATAGAAAACTCTGCTATATACAACTTGTAAATGGTAGATTTGGCTTCTTCAGCTTAGAACATATCCTCAGGTGTACCTAGCCAGTATCATACAGTTCCTATTTAGGGTTAAAATTTGAATAGAGACCAATGTCTTTGAAAGAATTACCTGCTTATTTTGAAGTGTACTGTATGCCAAGCTCCTCTGAAACCCTGGCTCCCAGTGTCCTTGTCTTTGACTTGGTCCAGTTGGGTGTGATGTCCAAGGTGGCGAGTTCCTTCATATTCCACACAGTTAGCTACCCTATGCCCTTTGAACATCACTCTTACTTTGACAGTGCCCTAGGGTTCCTCTTCTGTATGCCACTATTGAAAGCATTTGTCTGATCAATTTGCATTTGTTTTGGAAGTACTGAATAAAGGCCTTGAGTGGCAATGGAGGCCTTGGATCTTGTTACAAATTCTGAGCAATTTCTGGGCTTGTCACTGTTGTCTGTTACCATATATCTTTACCAGGTTTGTCCAACTCCACAGCACATTTTTGCCAGAACTCATATCAGCTGCTACAGTAAAAAAATCTATATAATAAAGAGAGTTTCTGTCACAGAAGATGCACCCAAGATGCTTATCTTCTTAGTTCCTTTCCTGCCCTGTTTGCCGTGATTCTTCTTTGAATCCAGCTCAAGGAAACTTGCCAAGCACTCACTATAGAGCTAGTATGCCATGACCTTTCCCTGGTGATGATCCCTGCTGACATGAAATAACCAATTTCCATAGTATTAAGCTTTCTTAACCTGCAAAACAGAGATACACGTTCAAACTGCCAGCTGGAAATGATCCTTGGACGACCCTCTGAGTTCCCACCCTGTGCTCAAGAATTGTTTAGGAAAATGTTACTTGGACTGGGTTCAAGCCATGCCAGGAATTGCTCTAACAGTGGAAAAATGCAGGTTATGAGGTTCAAGTGCCTGAAAATGCTTACTGACATTGTTATTTATTTAAGTAGATGAAGCCGTGATGTTCACATACCTTTTGATGTTGTCCTTGTGTTTATAGGAGCCCTTCAAGCAGAATGAGGTCTCTCTTATAACGATTTGCCTTATTGCTCATTAAGCATGGTCACTACTTAATGTATTACACTCAGATTCTCCTTAACATCTTTAGCTGCTCTTTTCGTTGGCACAGCAATACTGCCTGCTTTCTGAAAGGTCAGGGCTTTTTCAGACAACAGTATCATTTGGATGCTTTCCTTATGTAACTGATATACTAGCTGGTCCTCTTAATGAATACTTAAATTTATTCAAAGATCATAAACCTTGGTGAGCATCTTCAGTTTGGGTACATAATGACCAATGCATTCAGTGGGATTTTGATCATAGTTATTAAATCAAAATCTCTCCATGTTAATGAACAGTTTAAGACTCAGAAAGGCTCCCATAGCATCACCACAATCTTAGGCAGTGCAGTCTTCTGCCTTTCACTTGTAATATAATCTGCAATATAACAGAGTTTGTTCTAGTGCAATAACTTCCCCCTCTTCTCTTATCTTTCATTGCCTTCTGTCACGTGGGCTAGTGTTGCCATCATGGTAGTTATTGAGAAGACTGTTAATGACAAACAAAAGATGAGAGGGAAAAAAATCACTTATTTCCATGAATCTCTGTTCTGTCTAATGGCTTTGTAACACATATTTTTTCCAGGACTGACTGAAGAGGTTAATGAAATGAAGAATAGCCTTAATCACAGTAGCGGCTGCAGCTGGAACATGAACCCTATTCATTCATGAGCTGTCCCATAATTCCCCTGTAGAGGAGTACTACTGTGCTTTCCAACCTGCACTACATAGATCCAAGAGCTCAGGAAGAGTTATTAAGAAAAGCATATATCAGGAAGCTTAAGTTCACTGTACTAGGGTTCACAACTTCATTGTGAAGTATGCAGGAAATTTTTAGGTGCCAGAAAACACCCCCCCCCTCACTTTTACATAATTGATAGCAATTACCAAGTAGACAAACCCCACAGGCATAATGGATATTGCCTCAGATCTCATCCTTCTGAGTTTGGAACTAGAATTTAGATTTAGGTCCATCATGTTTTTCAACAGTATAGGCCCAATTAGTCTAATGAGGAATTTTATTGTTTGTTTTACTATTGAATCAAAGGATTGAGTATCTGGATTCCTTTTTTAATGGTGTAAGAAAGCTTGAAGGCTTTTTCTGATGGGATTTTTATAACCACCATGGAGATGAATGGTCAAGTGCCATGGAGCATTATGCTGATCATACACTGTTTCCAAGGAAACTCAGGATGGAGTTTCTAGAAGCTCTTCATGGAGAACAGCAAAGCTACATCCCATCTCTGTCAGAAGTAAAGTCCCAGGTTAGGTTCATGTCTCAGCTGAAGAACTATGCACATCATCTAAAAGCAGGGATGTAGGGGTAAATAACTAAGTGACAAATATCATGTACTTGGTGCTTTGGACCAAGCTGTGAAGGGCAAAGAGATATTTGTAGCTCAGCCTTGAAATGTTTAAGCTACTACCCCTTAATTTTCTGGAAGAGGAGTTTGAGGGATGCAGGTTCAAAAGAATGGAGATTGCCAGGAGACTGCTGCCATCAGTGCCAGGCAGCCAAAATGACGCTTCTCTGAGCTGGACATGCAGCCTCTGTGGAGGGTGGTACCCAGCAGCACTGTTTGTGGATCCTGGCCAAGAGAATGAAAAGCTGATTTAGCTGTATATTTGGCTGCGTGGGCTACTGAAGGACAGCATTTAGCATTGTTTAAGGGAAGGCTGGGAAAAAGTTAGGTAGAATGTTTGCTGTTGATGATTTTTTATTATTTAAATAACACAAACACCCCCCCACACACAAAAAGTACTGTTCTAAGCAAAAAATGTAACATTTTCTCAATTCCTTTCCCTTCCCCCACAAAATTAATGGCTTTACCAGTGGCTTCAACCAGAAATCTTTCAATCTGTCTTACAACACATTGGAATAGTTACCGCAGTATAACTTTCCTTAGTGTAGATGCAGCAAAATCAGTAGAAAAGTAATTTATATTGCACAGGAACAAGGAATAAACTGTAATAGCATAAGGTAGGTTTAAACAGGCATTAACATCTCAATAGAATGATAGAGACAATCCATGCATAATTTTCTATAAATAAAACTGGTTTAGAGGATAGTTGCCTCAAGGTCAGAGCTATCGGCAGGATTTTTTAAATATTTTTTAGCACAGCAAACTTCAGTCCATAGTCCATGTAAAATGTGCTAGTACTAGATTGTAAGTTTTAGGTGGCCTGTCATCACTGCAGTTGGACAATAGCAGTAAAAATCATACCTTGTTGGGAAACAATGCAAAAAAAATAAATTTCAGAAACTACTCTGGAGCTGATGGAAAATGCAGAAGCTGAGGAAACAATTCTGGAACTCTGAAAACCAAAATTGCTTGGAAGCATGGGGCAAGGACCCATTCTCCCAGCTTCACCCTACCAAAAAAAAAAAAAACAAAAACACAAAAAACCCAAAAAAAGGAGAAAATTTCAGTTAAGATTTTTAACAAAAATGCTTATTGGTGTAGAATTTCCTAGTTAGCAACCAAAAAAGGCTTTTAATACTTTTAAATCTTTACTTTTCAAAAATATTTTTTGGTGACCATTTTGATAAATGGGATATATTCAAAAGAGGGAAGATAAAAAATAACAGGTTTTTCAAATAACTCTCCTATTTAAAATGAAATAAATAAAAACCTTTCCCATACCTTAAATAAAAACAACAACCAAACACAAAAGTCATCAAAAATCCCCAAACACAAATCATACAGAAAACAACAAAAAACTTTGAAAGATCTACCTTATTTCAGATCACAAATGATACAGTAAAATTCAAAGTTAAAATCCTGGCTTCATGCCATTGAAAGAGCACAGGTATCATATGCTACTATGAGCAAAGTACATGTTTCTCGAGAAAACTGCTGTGCTTTCATTGTACGGCTTTTGGTAGATTTAAGGTCCAGCTGTTCCCAAAATTTTTTAGTGGTGCAGCACTAAAGAATGCCTAGATCCCATTAATAAGATCTCTGTCTGGAATCTTGAGTTGCATGCTTTTTTCTTGTGGAAAGATGCTTTCTGGTCTTGACTGCTCTCATGCCAGCTAAAACACAACTGAGGATCCAAGAGTATCCCTGAGCTGCAAATGCAGGACACAGGTGACGGGAGGTGTTTTATGCATGTCTGTCTCAACCTGGGAGCATAACACCAATCTTACTGGAGCCTCAGCCCATCAGTTCTGAGCAGAGGCAGTCTCTGTTTCCTCCAACAATTTATTGAAGAATTGAATTATCAAGAATGACCTACAGTTTATCACAAATTTATCTCCCTTTTCTTTGTTGTGCATGTTTCTGTTTTGTTTCTTCAGACCTGGTTTAATGACTATGTTTTCTAACTTTGCATCCTTGGAACAGGCCCAACAATCATGTTAAACGGTCTCTCTCTCCCTGTAAAATGGGATTAGTGCCAAGAAACACTCCTTGAACCTTCAAACAACCACAACAAAAAACAAACAACCACAACAAACAAACAAACCATAAACAACATAGTGAGAGCTTTTAGTCAGAGCGTGTACTCCAGTTGGTTGCCAGCTCCTTGCTTTCTGCTTCATCTTTTCTCTAAACTTTTATAGCCCCTAATCGTCTGTAAAGCATTGTATACCCCTATGGTGCTATATAAATGAAATAACAATGATGCTCTTGAATTAATTGGGTGCGTTTGCATACAGTAGTCTTACAATATCCCTTCCTCTTTATAAGATCCTCTCATGTGAGGCTGCAGGTCCAATTGCCACAAATAATTCAGTGTTAGATTGAAGGTGTATATGAGGAATCTTATTTTTTCTCTTATGGGCCCTTTGTGGGGAGAATGTGTTTTAGTTCATTAAAGGTGCACATTAGGCAATTACTTTATCTTCTCGTCTCTCATTTTTTCCTCCTTCTTACTCTTCAGTTTTACGTGTCTCCTCACAAAACCCTGAATCTTATGGAGGTTTACAGATTTACATAAATGCCTTTTACTGTTTTATTATCATTTAGCAGGGAATAAACCTCTCTCCCCAGGATATGACACAGGTATTTTTTGCTCTTCTTAAGGGACTGCAGCACAGATTTACTATGGTTGATTGCCACAGTTGAGGTGAAAGTCAGAGAAGCACATCAAAGAAGTTGTAAGATCCTGAACTGCAATGGGTGCCAGCCCCCATTTTCCTTTTCTTCCGGGGGATCTCCTTTTCACAGGGGATAGGATTTCTTATGCTCACAGAAGTGACTACAAACAGTGACATCATCATTCAGGTGTCCATCAGAAGGAACTTATGCAGAGGGTCCTAGGGAATGGTTAGGATTGTTTATCCTAGCCCTTCTTCTAACCAGCCCAGTGAAGAGACAGAGGCCATTTAGGTACATAGAGCACTTTTATATGAAGGACAGTAGGATAATTCATCCAGCTCTCTCTGATTTTCTATTCCTTATGGAGTATGAAACAGTGTCAGGTGCAAGCTCAACTGCTGCAAGCAATCTTAGTTGCAGGAGAAGGCACCCATTCTGCAAACATCTAGGGAAAACATTTTACATCTTTCTGAGATGATCCTTAGGTATGGTTTGCCATACCTAGAAGGCAATATCACTCATGCCCTAGCACTTGGAGTCCTGATCTGATAAAATGTTTTCATTTGACTTGTAAGAAGCTGTAGCTTCTATAGCTCTGGGGAGTTATAAATCTCACAGCAGCTGACTATGGATGGATTTGCAAGAGAGCTCACTTATGTCTGTGTTTTAATTTGTCCTCCACTCTTCTCTGCAACATAGTAATCCATGGCCCAAAGCCCACGACAACAATGCACAAGTGGAAGCATTCAGAAGTCAAGAGCAGCAAAGTAGATGTACAGGTGCCCTTGTGGTGCTCATTGTTGGGCACAAGGACTTCATCCTCATTTTGAGGGTGTGTCTCATGAGGATAGCAGACATCAGTAGTGCCCTTGTTGCGCTGCTATCCAACTCAGATGACTTGAGTTCTGCTGCTGACTCTGGCAATAACCATGGGCATGCTGCAATATCTTTCTGTACCTCAGATCTTGGGTTTAGCCCTCTATTTTTTCCAGTCATAGTAAATAAGTGGTTAATCCAGCCATAGGGCCTTGCTGGCACTAGAACATGATGAAAACTAAAGAAAAATGGGAGCAATCCCTCTTAACCAGCTTATTACAGGTCCCTTATGACACATAATGATGACTGTGATAAATAGCTTACAAGTGACTTTGACCATCTACAATTAATCAACACATCCCACAGCATAAGATCACTGCTTGCTGGGGTGCAAGGTCATGGGCTTGCTCCTGACAGTGTTTCTGAATGAGTCTAACCCTGTTCTTGTCACTTACTTGCACAAAGTTTAGACAACAAAGGAGTCACCCATAAGCTGGGAGCTTTCTGTCTCCCAAAGCAAGTGAGATTGACTTCCATAGGGAACGTAGCACTGTGGGTATACAAGGTGATCAGAATCACCAGCATGACAGTGCTCTAAGTGTTGTCATCAACCAGTCTCAGTAGAGCTGTTGGAACTACATATTCAGCTAGGATAGACAAAGCAGCATGGGGAAATCACAGATCAAAGACTCTCAGAGGTCACTGGAAAGATATCAGGAAGGCTTCAGTTCACAACTCCTAGAAAGAAACCAGAGGAATAGAAATGTAGAAGTCCTCTCTAAGTTCAGAATCCATTTGGAGCATAACCTTAGAGATTGAAGGTAATGCCCAACATAAGAGACCACTGGGGCTGGTTATTCAGATCCCTTTTCCTATGAAATTATGATCTATTTTCTAATTTTTTTTCTATTTCCATTGTATAATTTCCCATTGTCAAGTTCCTCACTCATCTGCTCTTTGTCCAGGCAGCTGTCATCTAAATCTCTGCCTTCCCTGCCCCTGTCTTCAACAGCCTGACAGTTGAAAATGTAGATGGCCTCTTTCTCTGCCTTCCTCTGTAAGACAGTTTTCAGATAAGCCCCTTGCCAAATGTGAAGAAGTCATGGAATAAGGGGCTGGTGTACTGATGCCTTTGCCAAGGTACTTGTGAACAGAGAAACAAACCAAGATGGTTGGTGCAGAGGTAAGACTGATAACATCTGAAAATCATTTTTTCTAGCATTAGAAGATCACTTTCCCTTGACCTGCACCTGGGAGGGTAGCCAAGATGCCATAAGACACAATTAGTACATTCTCTAGGACATAGAACCCTTCATTCACTGATGCTGGGCTGCAAGGTCTGCATGTGCCACCTAGGCTTTGGAGGGCCAAAGAAACTTTTGCCCATTTGTTCTTGGCATCTGGATTAGAATCTCTATTATATTGATTACAGCCCTAGTCCAGATCTTCTCTGTGAAAAACAACACAAGTTTTCCTTTGTAGAGGTATATACTACCTGCAAAACTCTATCCAGGAGCTGTGAAGGGTCAGACTTCCCTGTTCAGACAGGGTCTGTCTGGCAAAGAAAAGCATCTAGGAAGAAGCAAAATGAGTCTTTAAATCAGTTTCTGATGTAAGTCAGAGCAGCCTTTTCTCTTTTTTATATTGAAGCTAAGCTCATTGATACTGAAGAAAGGTCTAGCACAATGCAATTTCCAGATATATTTTTCTGACAATAGCCTGATAAAGAACATGCTTATTATTAGGAGTGGGAAACAAGCATTCTGGGAGAACAAGAGATTCACAAGTTAAACTGAAGCTATGTCTGCACTGCTGCAAAACTGGTCTGGAGACCAAAGACCATGCACCACATTTGCATCTTGTCCCTGTGGCTGGCATTCAGAGTGTCAACTGGATGCTTGCATAAACATGCTTGTTGACCCAGTGACTCACCAAGTGTGTTCAGGCAAACTGAGTGCTGGGGACTCTGAAATATGTGTCTGGCCAACAACTGAGTTTGCATTTATAAACTTACAGTCTACACCATAGATAAGTTCGACCATGGGGTGACTTCAGTTCATCTAAACTGAGCCTAAGAGTATTGAATAAATTTAGTAGGTAACTATGGATATCTCTGCTATGACCTTTTTACAACTATCACCACTGATAGCTTCATGGCAACAATACTCACCTTCTGCCTTTAGTATCAAATCTCTTCTGCTTAAGTTGAAGGGTGGTTCTATTAGATTCTTGTATTCTAAGTGTCAAACTACAAGCAACTTGCTTGCCATACAACCCCAAAATATGCCATATTTTGCTTCATTGATTTCTCAAGTGAAGTTATTGGCGACGTGGAATCACACACAGCCAGATACAGAGTTACTGTTCAGACTTGCATTTGCCCTGAGATCACTGGGGATGCAGTGTAGTAGTCTCCATTTTACAAGATACTTGCAAGGCATAACCTCTCCAGGGCACTTACTGAAATGCAACTCTGCACTGCGAGGGGAAAGCTTTATAGATTAAATGCATTTTTATATATTTTCCAATTCCTTATTCACCACGAGCACCTTAATGGCTTTGCAGAATACTGTCATCAGTGTGCTTTATTCCCCCCGTATTAACCAATGAGAAAATAAAGCTTGACACAAGCTCCCCTAATATCTAAACTGATCCATGAAATTTGTGACCAAGGAAGAACTTGGATTCTGCATTTCAGAATTTCTAGGACCTCATGGAATTTCCACATCATATGCAATAGTGTTTTGAATGTCTGGGCCTGGCAGTACTGTAGTAAAATCAAGCTTTCCAAGTAAGTGGAAGCTGCATTTACCACTGGACAGCCCTCCCTCTCTAAGATGCTAACTTCCAAGGCTACTTACAACAGAAAGGTCTGCTAGTCTAATTAGTTCACAATGTTTGTTGACATTACTGTTGGTAGAAAAAACTACAGAATGTATGCTACAGTTCTCTTATGTCTCTATGTATTGTTCTCTTGGCAGTAAAGTGCTTCTACTGGTGGAAGATAAGGCTTGGGAGAAACACACCTTAAGGTTCTATTTCAGGGTTCTCTGTGGATATAAAAGTAGGTAATGTTAGGGAAAGCTATTGCACCATCACAAGCCTCAGTTCCCCCATTTGTAAAATAGCAACAACGAGCTGTTGTTCAACAGATGAACAGAACTGTACAAAACTCAGTAATTTCTGTCATTCTGAATGCTGCCACTAGTGTATCGCTGTCATGGACTTTGGGCCATAGATTAACAAGTTGCTGGCAAGAAGACAGGGCAAAAAGAAATATCACAGAACCCGTTAATATGGTGGAAGGTGTTGTTATAGAGAAAATCCCTGGATCCATATTTTCTGTCTGAGGAAGCAGGCCCCTGAAGACACTATCTCATCCAAGCTGCAGAAGAGGTTTTTGTTTAATACAGTTGTTCTCCTTATTCCCTACACTCCTCTCCTACTATTGATACATGGTCTGTGACTCCTTATCATAAATAAGATTGTGAGCTCCTTGAGAAAATGGACTGTGTCTTCTCCTATATTTCTGCAGTTTGTTCAAGGGTATAAATAATAATAGTCATTAATGCTAATAATGTGTTTTTTTAACCTCCTGATTATCCTCTACCTGACAAAATAGCTACAGGAGAGAAATCTTGCTTTGAAAAAGAAGCTAATGGCAGAGACTATTAACATTGCAAAGGCTAGCAGAGATCAGGTAGTGGCAAAGTTTAAACTGTCTCCTCATGTTTTTCATTAAGTGAGAAACTGCAAATGCATCACAGACAACTCTTAAATAGTCGGTGGGCTGTAGGTTCTTCTGTAGTCAATGTGATGAGTGTTTGCATTAGCACCTGCTGTCAATGACTTGAAATATTTTCTCAACATCCTTTTGTAGAGCATCTATCAATCTATCACAACAGGCTTTTGTCTCAGCGAGGGCTCTATACCACCCCTGCAGGACAACTCATAAGGTACATCGACACTCAATACAGAGCAGGTAAGAGAAAGGGACATCTTAGTGACTTTGCTATTGAGGAGACCTGGCCTAGAGGCCACTGAGTTTGGTGTAAATCTTTCAATCTACAGCCAATCTACAGAAATGTAAGGAGCCCTGCCTACACAGAGATTACTCTCTGCACAATACTGAAACGCAAGCATTTTCATGTCATGCAAACCAAGAAGTATTTTTCAGGATCTGTGGTTTAGCTGAAGGAAGACCAACTCAATGCAGCCATGTTTGAATGTTTTCTGCTCCTCTGGGTAATGTCCTTGCCAATAGACTTCCTTTCCAACTTGCATTAATGGGCTAAAGACATAAATGAGGGGAAATGTGTAGGGAGCAATACTACCTGTTATTTGACATCATACAGTTAAAAGCCTGGATATACTTTTGGGCATGCAGACCCATATGCCTGGGAAGCCTATTTTGTTTTGTTCTTTCAGCTATATCAGTTTAATAAAAGATATTGCCTCTTCCTACAAATCTTTCCTCATATTATTTGCCTTTCAACTTTCTATCCACAGTAATCTCTGCACTGGAACTGTTAAAAAAAGACAGAAATTGTTTCTTCCCTAATCATAAAGCACTCCTCCAGTCCCAAGTATCTTAAACAGCCAAACACTTGCTTGCTCAAGCTTTTAAAAATAAAACCAATATCATAAAATTCCATCCTTGGGTAAGAGACTACGTCTGAAAAACATCAGCCTGGGAGTTCATAATTTGTGTAGCACTGCAAGGAGACTCTTGCAATGGGAATGCTCACATGGCTCAAGCTCCCTCTACCTTCCATATTGCTGAATATGGATGCCTGGACATAAAAAAGTCATAAAAACCTTGCCGCTTTTCTGTGTTTCTTTCCAGAAAATGTCAGGTGTGTGTCTACCTGCAAAGAAACCTGCAAGTCAGGTTTCTTTGCAGACAGTGAACCTGATATCATTTGTGTCCCATATCTCATTTGGGTGATAAGTACATTTGACCAGTCATTTGCTTGGGACCTTCTTTTGTCAGGTAGATGGACTGAAGCTCTGTCATCCAGGCACAGGTGGCAAATGGCCACATTTTCCTTTCCTGCCTTGCCTGAAGAACAAACTTACAGGGGAACCTAGGCATATAGCAGTCCTGTCTCTAAAGTCAATGTACAATTTATCTAGCAAAGTCAACAAGCCTTAGCCTAAAAATGGAAGTACCAGCTGGGGAGCACAATACTTGACTTGCTGGGACTATGGGTCAGGAAGCTGGGCTGCAGCATGCAGCAGCTCCTCCCGTGGGCACAGAGTGTTAATGGAGGGAAGCACAAGGCCCCCAGCTGTGACTAAAGACCTGAAAAGCAACAGCTGGGATAAAAGGCTGCTTCTGGGTAGAGCAAGGTATGTACTGGGGAAGCTGGGTGCTATTTCAAAGAAATGTCATTGCTGGGGTGCTGCCAGGGGGAACAGCCCCCTGAATCCCAGGAGGCAGAGAGAAAGTTCGGTGCTGCCAATCCCTGGTGGAGATTTAAAGACTGTAGGTGGCTCAAAAACACTGTCTTAAAAGTGTTCTGTAGCACTGAGGGATTCCTTATGCATCTGCAGAAGCCAGTTAGTACAGGATACGGCACAGGTTTTGTGGTGTAAATGCCTCTCCCTTTGGATTCTGAATTCCCTGCTGTTCAAAGGAGCTAAACAGAATTATTACTTTTATTCCCAGCATGAAAGAGCTGACTCTTTTCCCACAGAAAACATGACAACTCAAAAAATTATCTGCCAAATTTTGTTGGGTTTTATTTTTATTTTTTGGGTGCTAGCCAGATTTCTTTTTCTTGTTGTCTTTCACACTTGCAGATTTCCTGTAAAATCTTACAAATGTTGAAAGACTGGAGGCCCTTTCTGCAGAACTTTGTGTGTGTATTTCCTTCGAGGGTAGTTTCTACATGCCTGTGTTTCAGGCTTTCTCAGCATGGCCTGGATGAGGCTCCCCTTGGAGGAGGAGTTGGCACCATGGATACAGCGTGGTAGACATGTTGATAGCATCTGTTATGCCATTTATTTTATATTCTAATTATGCGACATTGTCAATGTGTGAATGTATACTGCTGGCAAATGCTTTTTTGTGACATATCCTTTATGTGACCTAACTTGTAAAATATGTGGGTCTGCTATGGCTGATACTAGAGAAACTCAGTCATTTGTGCTGTACC
The DNA here is from genome assembly GCF_047495875.1 of Pithys albifrons albifrons. NCBI lineage: Eukaryota > Metazoa > Chordata > Aves > Passeriformes > Thamnophilidae > Pithys > Pithys albifrons. The sequence continues at coordinate 91,080,921 of NC_092458.1, forward strand.
AGTTCATGCAACACATTTGTATCCAAGAGTTTTCGGTTCAGTCCCCACTGCATCATCCCACGGTTGTTGAAATTGAACAAGGGTTCTTTCCATCTCTTTCTTCCTTCCACTGCTCCTTGAGTGCTGTTGCTATGTCATTGGATGGCTATTTCTGTGGATTTTTATCTTATGGAATTGCTGTTTAGTCACAAGCTACCTTCCACAGTTGCTGGCTTGGCATTTATTTGTTAAAAAAAGCTACTTTCAGCTTCGAGTCTTGTAGAAACCCCCATGGAAAATCTTCCTCTCCAAGAAGCCTCAAGAAGACGCTTTGACTTCTTTGAGTTTCATAGAAAAACAGTAGAGAGAAAAAGAGGTGGGAAAGTGTCTTGGTTTGAGGGGAAAATCCAAAATGTTTACCCACAAGCGAGGGGAGGGGGGCCTCCTCCACAATAATCACGCCACTCTTTATCAAATTTAAGAAAAGGAACTTTAATCAGACAATGGATACAAGAAGGATAACTGTTCTTAACTGCTATATATATATATGTATATGTAAACAGACCAGAGCAAACCACTTCCGCAACACCACAAGAGAAAAAAAACAACAAAACTCCCCAAAACCAGCAGGTTTCCTCCTGGAGAAAAGTTATAGGCAGTATCAGTGTCACAGCCTGGCTGGCTGCAGGGTGAGCTCCCAGATGAATTCTGTCTCTCCCTCTGTGTCTCTTGTCCCAAACGAAGAAGGAAAACTGGAAGCAGAGAACTGCCACGTGTCCTGGAAAGCAGTTGCAACTTCTCTCTCCCAGGTCGCTGCCCCAGCCGGGGTGGGCAGGCCGTGATGCTGCAAGTAGTGGTGAGACTGGGGCAGAGGCTGGGACCCCAGATGCAGGAACCAGGAGAACAGCCGTGGCAAAGAGAAAGGAACCAGCTCCCCAAGAAACAGCAGCAGCAGCCAGCAGTAACGAGGAGCAGGAGAAAAAAACAGCTTCCTTCCTCAGCAGCACACACCCCACTCCGTGTTCGGCCAAGCTAGAAGTCAAAAAATGTCCTCCAAAACAAGACAACCTGCCCCCACCCAACCGAGCAAGAAGAAGATGGTAGCAGTTAACTACCTCTTTTTGTTAACTAATGGCATAGTCAGTTAGTGGCAGGGGAGATAATTTACATAATAATTCCAAACTACAATAGAAGGGTAGTGGGGTGCAGCAAGAAGCTGAGAGGGGGAAAATATAGACAGGGAGTATGAAATGGCAGAAAGCAAAGAGCAGATGGAAAGTGTAGTTTGAGTAGGGTTGGGTTCTACTGAATATCAGGCTGAAGGCAAATGAAAAGTTTGAATGCTGTTTTCTCAGTCTACGTAAAGGAGCCTAATCAGGTGTAATACTGTTTATCATGGTCGTGGTACACTGTGTATTCCTTCTAGGAGAACTCACATTTCTGGACACCATGCAGTCCTTGACCTTGGATAGTGGTGGGTTTCACAGAACCACATGACAAATGAGTATTTCTTGCAGAGAGAACATCTTCTTCCACTCCCTTTCCCAAGAACATGTGCAGCACATGCCACAACAGTCTTCTAAATCACACTAAAATGTGCTATTTATCATAGATGCAGTAGTTCAAAGACATGCCATGGAACCCACAGACAGAACACTCAATAAAGCAAGTAGTAATACACATATGTCAGAGGCCCACATATAGAACAGAACACTGAAACCACTAGATAAAAAACCACCTCTGGGTGATCTATGGCTCTTGTCTCCTGCTCCCTTTACTAAGCTTTCTCAACTTTAAATTTCAGGATCACTCATTCTCTTATGTAAACTCGGCAAAATTTGCATGGCCAACTGTGTTTTCAATACTATTTCTATTACAGTAAAAAACCCACTAAGCCTTTTGTTAATGCAACATTACATTTGCACAGTTAAATAACAGTAATTTGAAAAAACCTGTAATGGAAAAGTTGAAAGTTCTTCCATCAACTTTAGTGTGCTGGCTTGAGAAGTATTTAATGTTAGGTTTGGTATAGAAAGTTGGAAGAGAAAATACTATGTGTGTGCTGCACAATCAAGTTAATATTGATATTGTGTAAAGTGACTAAATCTAAGATGAAACAGAAATGAAAGTGAGTGCTTAAACAGTTAATAGCACAAAGCGCATTTATTTATTAAGAAATGGACAAGCATCTGTGCTCAGTGCATCTAAATGTATCCACTCAGCCTTAATGAAATACTTTCACTATGCATTAAAAGTAGCTGGTTTTCAATCAATCAGAGCTCAGTCAGAATTCAACCTTTTTTTTTTTAATACAGGATCATAGATGTGCTCTTCAATTGCTGATATTTCATTAGGTCATCTGGCATTTGAATACTGAGTTAAAGTGGAAGAACTGCAGTAATTTAAAAAGAAAGGACTGAACAACAAGGACTGCTGTGGGTTTTTTTAGGTTTTGGATGGCTATTTTTGTTTTGTTGTTGGGAGTTTTTTTAATGTTTGAGGGATTTAGGGAGAGCTGAGTGTGATTCTTGGTTCTGTTTTTGTCCTCACAATATCTAGGTAGGTGAGGGATTTGACCACATGTAAATGGATTCACCTTTGGCTGGAGACCAACCCCAAAGAATTTCAGCCCACAGAATCTGATACTCCTGCTCATATTTAGTAGTCTAATGTCCCAAGTAACCCCATTAGTATGACTCAGCATGAGCAAGTGAGCCAAAATCCAGCCCTGAATGTTTTTGAAGGTTAGGAGTATGTCAAATACATTGTGAGAAATAGCTGTTTCTCCTTTCAGTCATGCCAGCTTCTCCAGGGAAGCGTAAGATGCTGCTACCTGAGAGAGGGCGTCTTGTGTCTTCTCTCTGGACTTGTAACTATCACTGCCTGTTCTGGATGGGAAAAATACTGGGTTCAGCATCATCTAACACACATTCCTATGGAATTTATGAAGCAGAGATACAGTTCTACTATTATTTATTATTAATTATTATTACGATAAATAATGTAATTAATATAATTTTGAATAATATATAACATAACATTCTTTACTATGCTATATTATTAATAATTACATATTATAATAATGCTATAATAAGTGTTTTTGCCTATCTGTACTTAAAGGGGGCCTGTAAGAAAGACAGGGACAAATATTTTATCAGGACTTATTGCAATAGGGCATGGTATAATGGGTTTAAACTGAAGGAGGGTCAATTTAGGTTAGGTGTAAGATTTTTTTGTTTGTTTGTTTCTTTGGTTTTTTTGGTTTTTATTTTACAGTGAGGATTATAAAAGACTGGATCAGGTTGCCCAGAGAGGAGGTGGACGTACCATTCCTGGAAACATTCAAGGTCGGGTTAGACTGGGCTCTGAGCGACATGACCCTGTTGAAGATGTCCCTACTTATTTCAAGGAGTTGGACTAAATTACTTTTAAAGGTCCCTTCCAAACAAAAATGATTGAATGACTACTATTATTTCAATACAATTTCATTATGTAAACGCTCAAAGACTCCAAAGAAGACTGGACCAAACAGGCCAGAGGATATTAATATTCAAATTGTCAAATGGCTAGGCTGTTGAGAGCTGCATATTATGGGATGATGCATGGGGTCATGAGCAGAAGTCTGTAGGTAAAGTATGGTTGCATAATGAACTGATAAAAGTGGTAATGTTGTGGGGCCCTGTAGGATTATGTGTAAGGCAGGTGGGAAATGAGTTTATGTATGTGGCTGTGGACAGCTGAGATGTTAGGGGAGATAGCAAATGAGCTTTAGGGCCATGTATGCAGTTGAGGAGACTTGTGAAAGAATATGAATTAATATATTGCTGTATATTATATCAGAAGTAGATGTTGGGCACTGAGATAATGGATGACAAAAGCATAGGACAAATGAAAAGGGGAATGGTGAGCAGTCATATGTCAGAAATGTAGAGCTGGTGTGGTATTAAGGTACTGGTCCCTGAGCTCAAGCTAGATGATTGTGCGGATTTCTGCAACAAAAATCAGAAACTATCTCCTACTTCATGCCTACAATCTGATTGTCACCACTTGATTTCGGCACACTAAGTTCCAAACGTATCTTGAGTGCCAAATTTATTTTTGACTGTGCTGTCTTTCAGACCATGCTCTGTTGGTATCTGTGGTGGGTTGATCCTGGTTGGTCTCCAGGTACCCTCCAAAGCTGCTCTATCACTCCTCCTCTTCAGCTTATGACAAAAAGCTTATGGGTCGAGATGAGGATAGGGGGAGATCACTCACCAATTAACATCACAGGCAAAACAGACTCAACTTAGTGAAAATTCATTTAGTTTGTTACCAATTAAAACAAAGCAGGATAGTGAGAAGTAAACTTAGATCTTAAAACATCTTCCCCTGACCCCTCCCTTCCTCCTGGGCTTAACTTCACTGATGATTTTTTTCTCCCTCTTCCCCTGCAGTGGTGCAGGAGGACAGGGAATGGGAGTTTTGCAGCTGGCTTATCACACGTTGTCTCTGCTTTTCCTTCCTCCCCAGATGGAGGACTCTTCACAGTCTTCCCCTGCTCCAGTGTGGAGTCCCTCCAATAGGAGAAAGCCTTCCACGAACTTCTCCATTGTGAGTCCATTCCACAGGCTGCAGTTCTTCATGAGATGTTCCTGCATGGGTCCCTTCCATTGCATGCTGTCCTTCAGGAACTGGCTGCTCCAGCATGGGTCCTGCATGAGGTCACAAGACCTGCCAGCAAACCTTCTCCAGCATGAGCTTGTCTCTCCATGGGGCTTTCAGTCCTAACAGGAGCCTGCTCCAGCATGGGCTTCCAATATGATCATATCCCCCTATGGGCATCCACCTGCTCCAGGAAGGGGTCCTCCATGGGCTGCAGGTTGATCTACCCTGCACCTCCATCAGCTACAAGGGAACATGCTACCTCACCATGTTCTTCACCACAAGCTTCAGGGGAATCTTTGCTCCGGTGCCTGTAGAACGTTGTCCCCCTTCTTCTTCAATGACCTTGGTGTCTCACATATCCTTGCTCCTCTCTCCTGGCTGCTGTTTCACAGCTTGCACCTGCTTCTTAAATACCTTATCCCAGAGGTGCTACTACCACTGCTGATGGACTTGGACTTGGCCATTGGTGGGTTTGTCTTGGAGCCACCTGGCCTTGGCACTATCAGTTGTAGAGGAAGTTTCTGGCAGCTTTTCACAGAAGCCAGTCCACCAAAACTTTTCCATGCACACCCAATACAGCATCAGAGGATACAGACCATCTAAAATGGAAAGCACAAAAAAGAAGCATGCTCCTCATTGACTAGAGTCAATTGACTTTAATGCACTCTAATATTTTTAGTTTGATTTCTTTAGGAAATGAAGCCTAGCTGATAGTACATGCATATCTGTTTGTCCATATGTTCTTCCTCCCAATAACTTCAGTGCAACCAATTTCAACCACATTTAAAAGAGGGCGGAAGGCTAAAACTTTTTCCTGTATCTCCCTTAAAAAGTGGTGATTAGGTAATTCTCCACTCCCTCCATAGGGGAAAATCCATGAATTGTGTAGGTGGTACATGGCAACAGTCAACCAGGCTAAATGGTGACTGCATTCTGTCTTTCTTTTGGGTCCACTAGGAAACAAGCACATGTTTCTAGGCTAGCCACAGCATGGATTTCTTCTTCCTACAGGGGATGTCACAGGGAACATGATAGGATCTGGCTTTCATTACAGCATGGGGATTTTTTAGACAGCGCACAAGAACCCACGGGACGGCAGGCTTGGTGCATTCTGTTCAGAGAACAGCTTGCTCTACAGCAGTTTAATAAGAAATACTTCTGGAATGGCACCATTAGTGATGAGAATCCTGCAGACCTTTCCTACATGTGGACACTCACCTTTGCATCCCACACCTGCTATGCGTAAACTGAAGACAGATACCCTTCAGTGGGCTTCAGGATATCCATCCTCATGGGCTGCTGTGGTGACCATAATCAAAGACACAATGTGGCCTGAAAAGGAGCCACCAGACTGTGTGGGCAGCTCAGCTGGGCTGTCACACTGCATCCCAAGGACTGGCCTCTCCGAAGTTGTGCAGTCACAGTGCCTCCATGAATGTAGCTGCGCAAGGACACCATTTTTGAAATGCCAGGAGAGTGACTGATGAAAAACCCTGTATGAATGTTAAGTAGTATTTCATTAATGCTGTTCCTATAACCAGAGGCAATTATTTTAGGGGGCAGCAGAGATACAGTAGCTAATTAGTCCTTGGGAAAAAGAGTCTGTGTTACGTATGGTAGGAGGAACCTGTATTTGAAAGGAGAGAGGTAGCGAGGGAAGCCTTATGTGAGCAAACAGTGGCTTTGTAAGCTGGATTTACCCCACAGAAGGATTCTTTCTGGTCCCTCTGAAATTGCATGGAAGTCACAGGAGATGCAGCAAAGATTAATACAGGCTGATGCTTGCTATTTTTCCTGGAACCCTTGGCAGCTCTGTAATTACAATCAGTACGTCTGAATCTCCCTCTGGCCCCTCTGCACTGCTTGGCAGTGACACCAGCATCAGAGAGACCCTTGCTTCAGAATTTGTCAAGCAGAACTCAGCTAAGAAACCAAACCTGCCCTACTGCATTTCGTCTTTTGGTGATGAGGAATATTCCTTTGCTGAATAGCCTCTCCATGCGCACTCTAGCTGGAGCTTTAGAGACTCCTGAGCCCAGCATGGCTCATAGACCTATGATCCAAGAGATACATTTGTAGAGGAATAAGGGAACCATATTTCTATAGCATAACATACATGTATTTATATATATAAAAATGAAATAAATGAGCTGGCTTGCAACACTAGGTGGCAGAGGTGGGATCTGTTCTGCTCTGAGCGCTGTCCTATAAGGCATTGCTTGTTTAAGTACAGTCGCATTTAGTTGGAGCTGCAGGAGAGAGACAGAGAGATTCTCTGTGTTTACAGCCAGCACAGCCCACGGTGGAGCAGCTAACCTGGCCCCCCCTTTCTCCAGCACTTGAAGGGGAGAGCACGAGGTTATTTGTGAATCTGGCCACCGTAGGTTGGCTTGCACTGCAACTGGATTGTCAGAGCTGGTAAAGCAGAGCCAAGAAGGACTGAAGGGAGACGCGAATCCCATTTTCTTTGAGAGGAGAGAGGGGGAAAAAAAAGATAAATTGAGAAAGAGAGAGAGAAGTGAAGAGACGGAGAAAAAGGCAGAGGAAGCAGAGCGAGTGAGAAAGAAGCATGAGGACCTACTGGCTGCACAGTATCTGGGTGCTGGGATTCTTCCTGTCCCTCTTCTCCTTGCAAGGTATGTGATGAGTTCTTTCTTGCAACCTCCTCAAACCCTTCTGCTTGAATTGAGGCTGATGGACTGAGGATGGCCTGAAACATGGAGCTGGAAACAGGAGCTTCCTCTTCCCCCCTCTTCCCCTCCAAACCTTCCCCCCCACGTCAGGAAATTAGCCAAGGAGAGATCATTGCTGGTGAATCCTGTGGTTAGAGGGCACTGCATGTGTGACTGACTTTGCTGCTGTATTTCTGCTTTTGCAGAGGGGAAGTTGTGGGGGTGTGTGTGAGGGGGTTGTTCAGTGAAATTTGTAAGGGAAGAGCAGTGGGTGAAGGTGGGTAACCCCTCCATCCACAACCACTGTTTCTCAGTGTCACAAGTACTGATTCTCCTGGATTCTTCACCTTCCTGAGGCAATATGTGTTAAGTTTTTTTAGGTGTTTTTTGTTTGGTTGGGGCTTTTTTTTTTGTGTGTGTGTGTGTTTTTTTATATAGTTTTTATATAGTTTTGGGGGCTTTAAAATTATTTTTAATTATTTTGGTTTTGCCCAGAGAGGGGAAAGTTGGAGGAATCTCTGTGCCTCTGGTCTGTCTGTGAAAACACTGTGTTCTTCCCTTCCACCAGGAGAAGAAAAAAAAAAAGAGTGATGGAGAAAAGACAGAAGAAAATTTGTTGGGTATGGGGTTTTATTCAGTGGAGAATTGCCAGCTGGGTTACTTGCTTTAAGAGCCAAGTGTGAGTATGGAATTTAGTTTGAAGTGATGACAGGCATGCTAGCTGCTTTTGAGATGCTTTCTGTAAACAGGAGTTAGGGGTTAATGCATCCCATGCTGCATATATAAATACATGTCACACGTACTTGTAAGCATACCCCTCCAAATTGCAGCTTGTACACGATCCACACTCATTTCTCAGTTATACACACCAGTGGTACTTCACACACACACACATACACACACTCATGAATACATCAGGGAGGAGGAATAAACTCACTCTGGCACATACAGTACCAGCTCCCTAGCACAGGCAATTCCTGGAGAGTCTGCTTCTCTTAAGCTCACGTTCCCCCCTCCTCTCTTCCCCCCATCCCTCCTTCAAGCCTCCATCCTGTACACTAGTGTTTGTGTTTGCTTATATATTAAAATTGCTTACCTATCCTGCTGCACTAGCCTTGTAAGCCCGAGTATGTGCACATGTATACACACACAGAGGTAAATATATTAAGAACATATATTCTTTCTATTTGGCCTGCTGTGTGCCTCACAGTCTGGCATTCCTAGTCAGCTGCAGCCTTAGAGGGTATCTCACACACACAGAGTGCTTTTCTCTCACTCTTGTGCATGCTAGTGCATGAGTGCCATGCATGGAGATACGCCAGTCACAGCATCCTCACTTCCCCTTAGCTCATACTTTGACACACAAGCTTGCCTGTACTGTTCTTCTCTATTTTGTGTCTACTAAGCAAATTCCTGTACAGGCAGGCTCCCTGTCACACACATGCTTTCTGTTGCAGCCTCACACCTGTCACTTCTCACATTTACTGATTCTCCTTTTCATACAGTCTCACTTCTGTTTCTGGATTGCATACACATGCTTTCCACTGTCACATATTTTCTCTCAAACTTGCATTCTCTGAAGTCTGGACTGTGAATCCAGCACCAGTACCTTCCAGCTGACTTCTTTGCTCGCTGTCAAGTGGCTATTTCTGGCAGAAGGGGAGGACTTTTTCCAGCACATAGGTTGTACATGGAGTGAGAGATGAGCCAGTACTTGTGCAACATAAGTAGCTAATGTCAGCAATGAAGTTGTGCAGCTGGATGTGAACTTGCCTCTGCTCTCGAGGATTAGGCACAGACCTATCAAGAAGATGGACACTGGCAAACAGCATTGACTCTGAGCATTGCCTGTCTTTCTGATGCATGATTTCTAGCTTGTCATCAATGGTGTTTGCTCCATGCAGTGTTTCCAAGTCACAAGCCTTTCCAGAGATACAACCAGAGCATCATGATGTTAGCACAATCAGGAGTTTAGTCTTTTCTTATAGCCAGAGCTTATGCTAGGTTACAGGCAGGTACAGGCTTTTACCTTCTGTTTTAGTGAGTTAGTATTGTCACTGTTGTATCAGCCACTTTTCTTCCAATTTTGTAGGCATCAGGGAAGGACTTTTAAGGGCTGTATTTCTAGGTACCCTCTGAGAAGCAAAGGAAACACATTTGCCCTCCCTAGGCTTTGGGATGGGATAGGATAGTGTTGTGTGTGTTTGCAAATCTGGAGCTGCTTTTTCTACTGCTCCCAAACTTAAGACATGATATAAACCAAACCACTGCTGTATATAGTTTCATACCCAGCAGTAATTTCCTTTCTCTGGTCTGAAAGGTGAGAGAATGGAAGCAGGAATATTGGGACTGCATGGGAGGAGCAAGGCACCTCACAATCGAGCCTGAAGATATTTGAAGGAATTAAAAAGAAGTGGGAGCGTACTGTGCCCTTGAAAAGATTGGGCAAACCAACACAAAGCCCCCCAGTATTTATTTCAAATTAATTGTTATTCACTGAAAGCCATGGTAGCAAGCCTTGAACGCTTCTGTAACCCTGCTGAGCACAACTGTGTTGAGCTCTTACCCCAGTAAACTGCAGTATTGGCTTTGACAGGCAGTGACCCGTAGGAATGCTTCCAAGAGCTTTGTGAGCACATCCCTCCAGAGCCAGCCAGCTGAGCTGGTACCTCTGCAAGCTATCCGAAACTTGTCCGTGCTTTCTCTCCCCTTTTTCCTTGCTGTCCACTTGGGGGTGTACCGATGAACGCAAAAGCAGCTCCTTGTCTTTTTCTGTTTTCCCAGAGCCACCAAACGCGGGGGAGAAGGGGAGCGGTGCTGGCACCGCTGGGCATGGCCGAGCTGAGACTGAATAGCAGGCGATGGGGGTGTCGGGAGGAAGCACAGCTGAGGCTGGCAAGAGACCTATGGGCTTCACGGTGCCAAATGGCCAACACAGGCTGCCTCCTCCAGTGCCTCTGCCAGGGAGATGCAATGGGCTGCCTGTCCCCGCCTGCCTGGGCTCAGGGGCTTTGGCACAGAGACAGGCTTTGCTCCTTCCCCCTTAGATTAAATGCTCCAAGGCCTATACAGAGGATATTTTTTAATTCCCTAATCACTATGTTTCCTTAATTTTGTGGTTCAGGATTCTTGTGTTTCCCTGCTTCTGCGCTTCCAGTCCTCATCAGGAGGCAGGTGGCTCGGAGGTGGAATGGTTGTTCTTCCTGCACGGTGCACTGGCCTTGCCTTGTGGGGGCTGGAAAAATAAAAGTACCTATACACCCCAGCCCTGTTGGTGGGTGGGATTTTCTAGTGGCATGCTGCAGAATTTTCCTCGAATGGATTTGTTTCTTAGCACAGTGTACTTCAAAGATTCTGACAGACATCTCAGATTCATAAATCGGACTCAATGGCTGGGTTTTTCTTTTCTCTTTTTGGTTCCCAAATCAAAAGTTGGGTGCATGTGGATGAGGAGGAAGAGCAAATGATCAGGGTCTATCAAAAACTGCATTTTGATAATTTAGAAGAATTTTGTGTTGATGTTTTCGCTTTTACCTACTATTACTCTAACTTATGTGTCAATATGAAAATTAATTTTGATTTTCTCACCCTGAGCATTTTATTTAAAAAAAAAAAGAATGCCTTAACAAATTATACAACATTTTCTTCAGCATCGCTTTACAGTGAAAAAATTTTCTAAAGAAACCCTTTCCCTTGAAAAATAGCAGCTGTTTCAAATCAGCAATTTGCTAAAAAATTCCCAGCTTATTTTAAGGAATATGGCCTATGCTCCCACCTCAGTGGTTAATTGCAGAAGACCTTGTGCTTTAAAAAAAAAAAATTAAGTTACCTCCACACCCCATTTAGTGAAGTAGATGGTTTAGGAAAGGGTAGGGACAACTGGCCTACATAGAACTGGCGGCATTTATTTATAATGTATTTTTTGAGCTGCTCAAGGGTGTTCTTAAATGGGGGATGAGTCTGATGAAAGAAATCACAGAAGCACTTGGGTAAGTGGAATAGGATGCTTTAGGTTGGTACGCAGTACAAATGTTATCTGTAAAGTCTCATGTTTTATACCGTTACTGGGCAATGCGGGTGTGAAAAATGATGTGTTTGTTAATGCAAGAGGTATGTGCAATCTATATGGATGGAAGAGTGTACCCGAGTGTTTCTGTGCTGATAATGTGTAATGGATGGGGAGAAAAAAGAGAGGAGCAGGACTCTGTGTGTATGTGTGGTGACATTATGGTGTATGGGTAACAGTGTGGGGTGATTGTGATGCAGTTGGATAACAGTAAGATACTGCCAATGGGAGAGGGGAAAAAAAAAAGGCTTTTCCTGCTGTCCTGAATGTACTTTTCTTCCTATCTGTTTTCAGCTCTCCCTTGTCGAATAAGGCAAGGGAAGCTCTCACAGGCTGGACTGTATTGATGAGGTAACAACTCACTCAGCTGCCTTGCATTCTCTTAAATGAGGAAGAGGTTCAATAGCTAAAACAAAATACTTCTCTTGTAGGCTTAAGACAGAGAAGAGAAGGCTTTTTATTTGCAAAGGGGGAGTATTAAAAAATATCCCAAGTGTTTCTTCTAGTCCTATCCCAGTGATAGCAGACCACTAGAGACCACACTGGTAAGAACCCATTTCCCCTAGCTGTTGTAAATCTTGGCACCCAGCTACCTACTCAGAGGGCTTTGATACGATAAACAGAAATTTGCTTCATCTTCTAGTCTCAAAAATCTCTTCCAAGAGTTTTACTAGTTTTCTAGCAAAAACCTCAGTCCCAATGTTTGTGGGCATTTCTTTTCAACCTTGGAACACTCATGTGTATGCTAATGGCCTGAGGAGGAGATGAGTTCTTTTATAGTGACTCTTTTCACCTCTTTTTTTTCTCCACAAGCAATAGGTTCCTTCCAGGCAGGGTGAGGAATAAGGCTGCTGTCCTCCTAGGCTGACCTCAGCGCCAGTGCTTTAGAAGTCCACACCCTTTCTGTGTGCTGGCTGTGCCTCCTGTAAGCATTGAGTGAGCCAAGGTCCTTGTCTTGCTAGTGGGGCCTGGACTCTTCCCTCAGCAGATTTACCCTGTACAAAACTGATTCGCTTAGGGATGGGTTAGACAAGGGATGTTAATGTGTGAGTCCTGCAGCAGCAGATGGGTGTTCTGTGCAATTCCCTGGAGAGGTTGTTGGGGCTGGGCAGGTGGGCGAGGCAGTGCTGATGATGAGGAGGTGTAGCACTGCTTACTGACCTCTACGCTGTAAAATGAGAACAGGTGGCAAAAGTTGGTTAAGAGTAAAGGTCTGGGAGGCTCATCAGAATACCTGATGGGGTTTGTTGTGGAAGAGGATCAGCTGAGGTTGTTGGCTGACAGAGATTGTCAAAGGACTGAGATTTGAGTGAAATCTATAATGGCACCGGAAAAAAGGCATCCTAGAAGAGTGAGAGAATCTTTCATGTGTGCCTTTGAACAGGGATGTGTGGTTTGCCAGATATTGTCTCCTCTGTGTGCAGAGTGCTGCTGAAAGGATGCAGAGTTTTGTTGTCTGCAGTTCCTATAGAAAATATGAGTCTTTGCCTCTTCTGTATCCCCTTTTCCTTAAAAAAGTGCCTAACAGTTTAATTTGCTGTTCAGACTCAATGAGCAATGACTTTTGACAGCTGAGGTGCTTTTCTTGCTTTCAATTTATCATTAATAAAAGCAAAATTATCAAGGACAGTATAGACCATCTTGTCCCATTCTGAGAAGGAATAGCTAAGGGCATGTGTGAGTGAGACACAGCCTTCTCCTAGTGTCAGCAAAGGACAGAGATCCCTGCAGTCAGCATGGAAGGGAAGGGAAAATGCTGGGAGTTCATGATTCTCACAGAAAGAGGCACAAAAAAAAAAAAGGAAACCCACGCTTGATTTTGTGCCATGCCACTGCACTATGGTGCTGTGGCTGATGCTGGATGTTTGGAAGCTGAGAGATCTCCCTGTGAGCTCTGTCCAGTAGGCTGACTGCTGGTGTGGCAGCATTGCCCTGCTCACCTGAGAGAAAGAGATGGAATACCATGTGCAGGGGCTGCTGCTTTAATGTATCTGAGCCAAAGCAGTATTCTCTCTCACAGTGAAGTGCCTTACTGGCCCTATCTGCTGTCTTAAAGTTCATGGGGAAAAAGTTCTGCACGACTACATCCTGACGAAAAGGGTTCTTTGCAGTAAACCTGCTTATTGGTCACCCACCAGCATAGGAGAGGGTTTTTCAATGGTTGTCAGCTGTAGAGGTATTGAACTTTGCATGATATCTCTTGGAGGAGAGGGTTTTGGAGGCAATGCAAGCACATACATACCTGATGAAGACAAGCTGGTGTGTTGACGTTTTTTGAGAGGTTGGTTTGAATATTTTAAAAAAGATAGCATCAGAAGGCAGGCTTCAGAGAGGAAGTTTCGGCTTAAAGCAAAGGCGAGTGTAATCAGAGCTGTAGATTCACAGTACAGGCTTTTCCAGTTCCTAGGCTATATAAAGTATCTAAAAGAAACTCCTCTGAAGATGGCTTGCGCTTGAAACCTGCTCTCTTCCCTAGAGTCTGCGTGTGTGTGACCTTGTGGATGCAGGTTTCTTCATTTGGCAGAGCTTTCCTTCAAAAAGTGTGGCCCTTTCTTTTTTTCTGGTGATGTGTTCTTGGCTATTGGAAGGAGAAAGATGTGGCAGGCAGGCCCTGAGCAGTGGGATAAGGGAGGGAAGGAAGAAGCAAGCAAGGAAACAGAAGGCTGAGAGCCTTTCCAACTGGGAAATCAATAGTGTATGAGTATGCAATGTAAGTGTGTAATCACAGCTCCCTCTCCTCTGCCCCTTAGCACTTACATTGATGGCGACTCGCAGGCCAGAACCAATTAATCCTTACAACCTGCTAGGACAATAACTATTAATATTCTTCTGCATATACTCTGGTTGCTGCATCTGTGTGGAGCTTGGCTGTGCTTGGCCCTCAGCAGTTGACCTAAAGCTACATCAAGAGAACAAGATTCTTTCTGATCATGAGTCTTGCAGCCAGTGTACTGTGTTACCTGACTTCCACTTGAGTGGATGTTACAGAGGCTGACTGTGGGGATATATACTTGAGTGTTTGAAAAAGGAGGGATTTACAGGTAAGGGTTTGCCTGCAGGAAGGAGGGGTTGTTTAAAGGGGCATCTGAGGGATTTTTGATGTGCAAATGTGTTTAGACATGTAATGCATGTACACCATCTTGTATGAGTATCTACTCTTTGCTCTGTAAAGTTACTTTTTACAGTGGGGCCACAACATCCAGTTTTATTTATGCCTGTGTTCATGATCTGTGCATGAAGGTATGACAAGAGAACTTTCAATAGGTCCTCTTTGGCTTTTGTGAAGGCGCATGTATAAAACAGAAGATTTTATGTATGTATTTATTTGTTTATTATATATATATGTGTGTGTATAGATATTTTTATATATGTGTGTGTATATATATATTTATATATGTATGCACCTGTATTTGAGCATTATGCATGTGACAGAAAATGCACAATTCATGTGGTAAAGATGCTTGGGCAGTGTTAACAAATCTGGTTCAAACTTGTGTTTTGTGCAAGGGGGTTGTCATGAATTTTAGTGCAGTAGGCAAATGCAGCATGATTGCTGAGAGGAACATCTGCATAGCTATGTATGCTTTTGGAGTGACCATTATTCATGGCAGATTTGCATCCTATCTTGACATGGCAAGAGATTATTGCAATGAAACAGAATTGTCTCTGTGGCTTGGCTGCCCCTCCTCATCTCTCTGTGATAGCCTTAGTGTAAGGTGGCAACTTAGTCATGCTTCAGTCATCCAGGCATGAAATACAGTGTAGAGAGTGGAAAGGACATGCTTGACTTCCACACTTTCATGGGAGAGTTTCTGGGAATAGAAGAAGATAAAAGGAGGCTTTCTTGCATGCACAAGTCACAGTGTTTTAATTAGACCAACATATTCAAAAATAGTACAACCTGACTGAGCCAACTGTTCTTAGGTAGCTATGCTGTTGTATACTGTATGAGCAAAGGATCTCTGGGCTGGATGCAACTTGACACAGTAAAGCAGCAAGTCTGTCCTCTGGCTGTACCTGCATTAACACAGCCTTGCTGGTTTAGCTTCCTCAACAACATGGATTCTGTCCAGCAAGGCTGTTTTGTCAAGTCTCAGTTTAGGTAACTGAGCAGAACAGGCCTGATGGAGGCATGCCCTTGTGAGATACTCTGCACTTCTGGATCTCCTGTAAAGGAAAGGTAACTACTTGTGTGGAAGAGTCATGCTGTATTGAGGTTGGGGCTTTCATGAACAGTATTGTGTCTGTGATTCAGAGAAAAAAAAACTAATCCAGCCAGCTGAAGTGGTGTTAAGAGCTGTCTGTAGTCTAGGCCAGCTAAGGGAAGAAAGGTAGGAAATGGAATTAAAGTGAGGGTATAGAACCTCTTCTCCATTTTCATGTATCCTAGATGCCTACTCATAATTGGTTTGTGTACTGTCCAGCAGCCACAGAGCTGCAACAGATTTAACTGCTGATTTAAAAATAAAAAAAGAAAGTCCAGTTGCAGTATGAGGTAAATGAACTGTGGCATTGCCCCAGAGGACTTAGAGCTATGGTCAGCAGTACAATCTGCCTTCTCTTTTGGTCTACTCTGTGCATAGAGGAAAGGGAGAAAAGGCCATTCTGTCTGGCCTTGTTCTGTCTGGCTGACACAAATATTTGTAGCAGCAGCTTTTTCTTCAGGTTTCTTCAAGGAGCCTCATAGTACCCTACTTGTTGGCTCTGCTCATCCCGTGCTCAACCTGAGGAGATTCCAATCTCTCTCTTCTTCCTTCTGCCCAAAATTACCCAAACCACCACAAAAATTTGAACAAGATACCTGAAGCTCTCCTGGATGCTGAAGCGTTGCTGTAGCTGCTGAAGGAGGAAGATGGTGTGAAACATACTGGGAAGACAGAAGACTTCAAGGCTCTGCTTTCTTTGCACACAGCAGGGATAGTTAGAGTACCAGCTCTGAGTTTCTTTCAGACCTGTGGATGCTAAATGAGAAGATATTTTGAAATTCTTACAGGCTTAGGAAACCTTGATCTAGAAAACCCTTCTGGAGCGTCCACCTTTCCTTGGTTCCTTGGCTACCCCACAGATGTGCTGGGAGTTGGCAGGAACCTTTGTGAACCCTGCATCAAATTCTCCAGAAGTTTGTTGAAGCAAAGCAAAAAGTTTTGGAGAATGTTTCTGCTTCACCAAAATGGCATTTTCCTAATAAGGAATAAAAAGTTGTTTTGTTAGAAAAATTCCAACTTGAGTTTCAACAACAGATTAAGGCACCAGTGCTTAAAGGCTCTCCTGGAATGTGTTATCTTCTGTCATAAGATTACATCAAAGTCTCAGCCGTCATCTAAAACAAAATAGTTCTGAAAATTGTGGCCTTTATACGTGTGACCAAAAACTTGAAATACAACCTGAGTACAGCCAGTAGCTGGTGGCTGTACTGAGTCTGTAAAGAGCTGAAAGAACATCCTTAGGGATATATCATCCTATTTATTTCCCTGGAGAGTTACATCTGACCTCCTCCTAATGTTACTTTGGAAAAGCCTTTTCAGTAGGGCCAGCTACTGAAGTATATAGTAGAAGACTATAGTAGTCCTGATTCTCTTGACCAAGGGTTAGGAACACTTTCTCTTAGGGAAAACACTCAGGGAAACCACTGTTGCCATGCTTGCCTTAGTAGGTCAAAAGTAGGAGCAGCCTTTTTTTGATAGGATTTACAACTGCTTGATGGGACTGGAACTTAAGGAGTGTTCAGCATGTGGAAGGGTTTTAGGTTACGTCACAGATTGTGTTTGTGTTGGGTAATAGCAATACTTGTTCAGTTTGGCTTGTGACCATTCCCAGACCAATCACGCATTGCAAGATTAGGGAAAACAGTGGAACAGATTCAAAAGAAAACTTGCTTAAACAAGGGTTGCAATGGCTGTACTGAAGATCTACCCTCACTTTTGCTTGAATTGAATTTCCATGAAAGAGACCTGGATGATGTCACTGGGGAGGAGGAAATGTCTGTTGTGCAGAACTCATGTGCCATGTCTGGGCCAGAGGCATGCCGTGTCTGGGCCAGAGGATGAGCATGTGCATGTGTCTGCGTGTGCATTGCATGTGCAGGGCCTGTGCTGTGATCACCAGAATTACAGTCTAGCCAGATAACGAGCTGTTGTTGTTTACAGCACTTGGTTCCGGGCACTTCAATTCCAGAAAGATGTAAACAAAATTAGAGGGAATTCAGAGGATTGCAAGGAGAATGATTAAGGGGCTGGAGGGACTGACTTATGAAGAATGCTTGTGAGAGCTAAATATATAGCTGTTTTGGCTAAATGACTAAAGAGGAGCTATGCTAATGATCTAGGCATACTGGGAAGGCATGAAGAATTGTCTTGTGTGGACTTAGAGCTAGAAGGGTCTTTCATAATAGAAAATTTGGAGGAGGAAAGAAAAAATTGGCAGGAGAGAAAAATACTTAATGGAGGAAAGCGAGTAGGTGGTGATACAGCTTTGTTAAGAATTGTAGTGGAATTGCTGTCATTTGGGATATCTGAAGTTTGGCTGGGCAGAGCCCTGGGGAATAATCCACGCACTATAAGCTTGAAAAGGTCCCCTGAGAGACAGTCTAGATGCCTTAATAGATTTTTATGCTGTCATTAATTTCTGAATCACAGCTAATACTTCCAGTCTGACAAAGAACCATATTCTTTAAAGTATTTTTCGTTCTTGCCTTGTATTATTTCTGCTGTGATGCAGATACTGGTATGAGACACACGAGGAAGTTTGCTACATTAACAATTGAAATCCTGGCTGTATCAACTGCTTAACTGAAAGATTTTTTCCTCTTTCCTTTAGTGGAGTGTGCATTCAAATTTCTGTGATAGGTGGGAAAAGGCAGCCTGCTGGTTGCCCAATAAGGTGAAAACCCAGTATCTGTATCTCTGTCCTGGAAGTTGTGTTAGGCTTTAACAGTTTCCAATACACAGGTGTCCTCCTCTGTCTCTATAATTTTCAAAATGTGTAACTGAACAGTGGACTAGTTCCTTCAGGCTCAGAAACTGATGTGGTTGAGCCTGTAGCATTTCAGGCATGCCAGAAGAGATGAACCCTCCTTCAGGGCCTTCTGTGAACTGCATGGAGGCAGAGGTAGAACAAGAGGATAGGAGATGGCCAAGTTGATCAGTCGTGCAGGGGGATCGGCCAGCTGGTTTGCTCTTATCTCACCTACAACAGGAACTGAGTAAGGAAAGTGAAAGGGGTTATGTTGGCTGCTTGGTTGGGTGCTTTCTTTGGGAAGAGAACAGACAGAATTGAGAGTGAGTTTTGTGATGGATGCTGTACTGGCTGGCACTGTGGATTCCCAGAGGTAGAAGATATTGCAGCTTCAGTAAAGAGCCAGGATACATAATGGGAATTAACCAGAATGAAGATTATTTGGGCCATGGATGCAGACCCAGAGAGAGAGTTCATCATAGTTTATTAGCTCAGGTACAGGATTATCCAAATTGCAATCTGTTTCCTGGGCAGGAAGCAAGGAGCACTATTTTGCATGGCATGCAATCCAGACTGTTCAGTGCTGCTGGATCTTTCCCAGTCTGTGCAATGACCGAGGGTCTCAGCAGCCCAGCAGTGCCAGGGAACAAAGCATGGAGACAGCTGGCTCTGGATGGAAATTGATGCTACTTAGTTTGGACCTTCGACTGGCCTTGGTACGCATAAGGTGGCTGCTGGTACTGACATTTTTACCTCAAGCACCCTAGCAGAGTGGGAGAGCTTGTTAACTCAGATGTGGTGCAACAGGAGTGCAGCTGGCCACCGGCTCTGAGTCACAGATAAGAAACATTGTAGACTTCAGTTGTCTACTCTGAACTTTCTAAATTTTTCATATTATAGTCTTCTCTGTAAGAAACAGCTAAATTCTGAAAAGGATACAAAATCTGCCCTGACTCCTCTCTGCACCCCCCCCCCCCCCCCCCCCACCTTGTCTTAGGTAGAGATTCTGCATTTGTACCAGAATGGGAAGACAGGGAAATGTTAAAAATTGAGCAAAAGATGATGGAGAAGATTAGAGACGCCAAAGGTGATAATCTGTGTTGGCAGACATGAGTTCCTGTTGAATGGTAGAATGCATGTTCATAGAGATGGAGAACTTGAAATACAGGTTCAAAGACCAATGGACCTACTGTTTTCTATGGATTACTTTGGCAACCTCTGTGCCCTCTAGTGGCATGACTCATCAAGGGAGATGGAGAACCACTGCTCCTACCATTAATCAATGCCAGTCTCACCTAAGAAGTAGGTCTGTAAGTTTGGAGCCCAAAGGATGACATTTCTCAGCCCTAGCTCACTGCTGAGAGAGGAGTGGGGTGAGAGCAAGATAATTTGTCTAGTAATTGTGTTTGTTGCATGCAGGAAATTGATTTGCTACAGCACCTTTGAATCACTGTTCCGTAGGATTTTGCTAATCTCATTCTAACCCCGACAGAACATTTGTTGCTTTGCACCCAGCAGTTGAATCAGACTGTGATGCTGCTGCCTCCTTCAGTTATTGGTGCAAAGGCATAGCAGCAGATAACCTTGAAATAGCTTCCTGCAACTGGATGTACAGGATAGGCTTCTGGGTCTCCTTTCTGGGTTGCATGAACTGTGATAGGAAAAGAGAGACCCAGACTGCTATAAGGAAGAGGACAGTTGGTGGCAAATTTTGTAGTTGTATTGCTATGTGCTGAACTTCTGAAGAAAAATCTAAGCATTTCAAACCCCAAACCAAAAATAACCTAGGCATCCATCCTCTGAAATTCCTATTTAGATATCTAACAGCATCACTATCTAATAGCAGTCTTCATAAGATGGGAGAGTCTTCTCAAGGTGAATTAATTTTTTTGTTCTTCTGTCATTCATGTCTGAATGAACTGAAAAATGTCAATTGACACTATTCAGTCACTACTTTTGTTAGTAGCCAGAGACAGTGATGTATATATAAATGATCATATAAGTACTTAAACAGAAACTTTTTGAGGAAATGTGTTGTTTAATGAAAACTATTACAAGGAAGACTGGGATGATCTTTCTGAAAGAACTGAAGACATGTATCTTTTCCAAAATAGAGCAGCATCTGGAGTGTGTTATCCCACAGTTCAGGAAGCACATTAATCCCTGGCTCTGGCTTGCTTTGGAGAGGTTTCATTTTTCTCTCCACGTTGCATTTTTAGCCACTATACACATTAGAGTTGGAGCTCTGTCACTTCCATCATTTAGTGGGGCTTGCACTGATCGCTAGATAGGGGGTGAGAAAAAAAGTCTGCAGCTGCCACACAGGCACAGGTAAAGAAGCTCGCACTGCCAAAGGCACATGAGTTGCTGGTCTCTGTGCTTTGGCTTGCTGCACTGGAGGGCAGGCGTTGTGGGAACCCCCACTTACCACAGCAGATGGCTGAGAAGTGTTTGTTGGCACTGTGGGCAGAGGTGGCAGCAGCAGAACACAGTCTTTGCAGGTATCTCAGCAGCCAATATTGGGAACGGTGCTGTGGCCATAAAAAGAGAGCTGACCAAATCCTTGTGTATGGCTCTTGGCTGTTTTGGAGGCAGACAGCTCTGCTGCATTTGTAAAATGTTCAGTGTGGTGTCTGCCCTGTGGCCTTCAGTTAGTGTGGCCAATTCCTTTTTGTTCCTGATGTTGGCTTGCTTCAGCTGCAAGGAAGGGGAAAGCATGGGTCTCTTCTTTCATCTCCCTGCATTAAACTTTAACCAAATATCCCAGTCCACGTTTCCTACTGCTGTGTCTTTATGACCAAAACAAGGGACCAAAGATGTAATTACAGTAAACCAGAGTATTCCAACAGCTTCTATAATGTCTACCTCCTGCACCAGGGTTATACTGAGAAGGTATGACCCAATGTTATCTGGAAACCATGAATTCTGCACTGAACTTTGAGTTCTGGTCTGTGGCCTTATTTCTTGTTGTGGAATAGAAGTTTTCCTAACACCTGTTGAATGACTTTTGCTTTTGGGGAGATATTTTGTGTGAAAAAAACAAGGCAGGAAAAAAATAACTGGAAGGGCTATTTGTCTGTTTTAGGTAGACCCAATATGAAGACCCTAGTCCAATTTCATGGAGCAGAGGCTTCAGGCTGGATTTGCGCTGTCTCTCTCTAGCAGGTTAAAGATGTGTCGTTGAGTTTGGTTGTCCTTGGCAGTACCTGTTCCAGCTTGAGGCTACAAAAATCCTAAACTGGTACATATCTGTGAGGGGAAGAAGTAGGGAATGAGTTGTTACACAGGTGTCCTTGGTCAAAAGACTGTTCTGCCCTCCCGAGTGAGGATAACTTTAACCTTCTACTTTTCCCCAGAACTCTGAAATGCAGTTTTTTCATGTCTTGTTTATTCCTTTTGTCAAGGATACTCCGAATAAAGAATCATCAATCTTCTTCAAGCAAATTTCTTATGGGTTCTGATCTGGGGCTTAAAGGCTGCATCTGGATACACAGGCGTATTATTTAGCTTGCAGGACCAGTTATATGAATGCAAGAAGCAAAGCATCTGCCCAGATTCTTGGATTTAATAATGTCTTGTATTGCAGGCTGGCACTTAGAAGAAACACTTCTTCATGCATAAACTTGGGCACCTTTGAGTTGCAAATGATGAAGAGACAATAAAACACACATTGTCACTTTCATGGGGATACATTTAAAGCTAGAACTGCACTTTCAATTAACTCTACCGTATGTGGCCAAAGTCGACAGTGCATAAAACTTTGATAATTCTACATTTTAAAAATGTATTGGAAATGCTCATTCGTATATCTTCACTAAAAATTCATGAATTGCACATTTCCTGGTGTTAGATGTTCAATAAACTTAAATTATGCAGCAATTTACATCTAGAAGGTTTGCTTTGAAACTGAAGACTGGCTACTTCTCTTGTGGATAGAGAACAGCTCTTTCTTTTTACGCCTCCAGTGATTAGAATGGACCTTTTTGTTTGGAAATTGTTGAAAATCTCTACTGACTACTTAGCAGCAAAACTCTGACGTCAGGAAGACATGTAAGGTATCAGCATATAGCTGGACACAACTGTATCCCTCATTTGACCCTGGTGGTGTCTTTTTGTTCATTTTGTGGGTATTACTGTTGGATCTATTCAGAAATTGTCCAGCAAAACTTAATCTGATTTTTAATGCATCTTCACCTAATTGAGGAACTTGAGATTAGAGGGAAAAGCATACTTGAATGAAACTGTTTTGTGTGAGCACAGATGGCAGTTACTAGCAAAGAGTACTTCCTGTGTAGGAGTAGTCAGGTTGCTGGGAACATCTTCCTAGATCTTAGAGTCCCCAGGTGAGCTGTCAGTGTGAGAAGAAGAAACGTGGAGTGTTCTGTCCATTGATGCAGACAAGTTCCTGGAGTGCCTCACTCATCTCAAGCACTGTACTATTTCCATGCTCTATTGCCAATTTATGCCTTTATCAGAGTGATCTCAAGGGACTACAATGTGGTGTGAAGAGGGAGGCTTTAAACAAAGCTCTCTGGGGCGCTTTCCTCCCTTTCCGTAATTTCATTTCAAAGTTTTTCATGGTTACCCAGCTTTCTTATTGTCCTTGCCCTTATTGCAATGATGCTGAGAGTATAAGCAAGTTCTACCACACTCCTGCTTTTCCATAAATGACCTCTATGCTCAACTATGGATGAAGAGTAAGGAGATAAAATTGGAACACAATGTAGCTAAGGTCCTGGGACAGCCCTGCTGCTGACAATCATTCATTCTCGAGGTGATCTGTTGACCATGATAGTTTATAAGAGAGGCATCTTAAAATTGCCTAAAATATCCCAAACAGTGCTTCTAATGAGGAGATAGCTTGCACTTTCTCCTGCAATACTGCTTAGTGAGTTCCATCACCAGTGACATATAATGATAAAAAAAAATATGCTGCATGGTATACTTTCATTTGCCAGCAACTGAAAAAAAAAATAGCCTGGGACCTGCAAATCCTGGCTGACCACATGTAAAGCAAAGGTTAAGATATTTCTCCAAAGCTGTGAGATAGGTTGGTGGCAGAGTAGAACCTGAATGATTCATTCCCTGTATGGCCCCCTTGCAGAGCACTCCTGTGCCAAGAGCAGTACCTCCTTAATTCGGTTCTCCTTAGACACTGCAATGGGCCATGCTGGTGTCACAAAAGGTGAAGTAGAGAGCTGTGAAGTGCAGGAAAGTGGCTAAGGAGATGGAGGCTCCCTGGTATCTGTAATAAGATGTGTGGAAGGCATTTGAAGGAAGGAACAGGGGTGCACTTGACAATGGTGTAGAGAGGAGGGGAACACAAGTGCATCTGACAAGCTTTTGAAGCACTGTGTGCTTAATGGGAGCTTCTGCAAGACACAGGCTGCATAAGCCATCAAGAGAAGATAGCTTCTCCCAGGGCCCTTGCAGCTGCACCAGGCTATGATAACAGAAATTAACTTCATCTCCTTTGTCTTGCTTTCCAAGAGCCCCAGAATAGTAGTTATGAAAACAGTGCTGTTTAATATTGTCTTTGATCGAGCAATCCAACGGGAGCCCTGGGCTTGTTCTGCTTGGCTTTGTTAGTTTCAGACCCCAAGGCAACAAGCCGTTGCCTTCAAAGCCCAGGCAGGGCTGCATTAAGTGTGAAGCATGCAGCAGAAATCCCAGTTTGTCAATTCAAATGGCACTTACCTAGCAGCAATGCCTGTATATTTAAAACCACAGCAAACTGTGGGAAGCAGCGCACATACAGTTATCCCCTCTGGAAAGGGCATGTCTCAGGAGATAGCGAACAATGCAACATCCTAAAAGACAGCAATGCAGGGTGGATTTTTCCTGTTATTACCCAGTTTTAATATGCTGCCTATTTTATTTGCTGCCAGTCAATCTCATGGTACACTACAGCCAGGCAGACTTCAAACTATGTGATGCAGAAGGACAACATCACTGGAAAAGAAAGTTTCCATTTGTCTCCACCTCCCTATGGTAGACATGTGCATCTTTCCTTTAGTTGCCATGTAGGCAAAGCCTGTACACATTGGCCAAGACTTCCATTCTAATCAGGTATAAGCACTGGAAGTCATCAAATCTGACTGATAGAGTTAGCAAGAGTCAGCTTTAGGAGGCCTTTGATACTTAACCAGCTCACAGTATGAAGGCAGTTACTGGAAAAGGTCAGAGCTAGTGGTGGTGTGCAGGGGTGCTTATGAGAACCAGAAGGGTAGAAACACCTTATCTGTTCTAGATGGATAGTTATCTGAGTGCACTATAACCCATGTTGACCCAACTGCAGGGACTAATGGTGTCTCTGCAGGCAGTGCTGAGAGATAGAACTATGTGCTAAGGGAGGGACTGGTACCTTTTTTGTTTAGTCTCTTTAATTTCTGAATTGTGGGACTCAGTCTATTTTGCTTCCCCCTCTATGTAAATCAGGGATGTGATCAATTTTTGTTAGGTAGTTGTATTTGGCTCATGAAAGTTATAAACACAGCAGTGATTCTTGATGTCTTGAAGACCCCCTTGTCAGTTTACTTGGGACTGATGACCATGGTGTTTAACCTAAATCTTCACATCTGTATGAACTGCAGATAGAGCATGTTTGATTATGAAATGTCTTGAAAAATGGTGTGCTACTTTCCTCCTATGATGGAAACTATGTGGTCTAATTGAAATAAAGGGTAGGTATAATATTTTAGATATACAATTTTATGATAATATAATTTGGTGTCACAGGTTTGGCCTAGCTGTTGCCAACCCTGGACTGGCCCCCCTTCCCCTTCCCAGAACCTTCCCAGCAAAGGAAAGGAAAAAAACTGAAAAGAAACGCACTCTAAAGAAACTGAACTGAATAAAAAGAATAAATTATATTTTCTAACATTTACAATCACACTGTATACACAGTACGTAGGATCCCACCCCCAGGGGAAAGGGAAAGGGAAAAGGGGAATAGGGGACTGAGTCCCTGGAAAATTGAGAAGAACACAAAACCAAACCAAAAGAAACAAATGAATCAGACAAAACACAACTAAAACCCTCAAGGAAGGGGAACAAATATGAAACAATCTCACCCAGGACAGGAGAACCACTAACAACCGGAGGGACCAGACTCCAACCACCTCCCACCAGCTCCTCGGCCAAGAGAGAAGAAGACCAAACCACTTCCCCCCCCCCCCCCCCCCCCCGCTACGTGGAAGACACATGTGGAATACTTGTAACTTCCTTAGATACAATGGTTACTGAGAAAGCCATGGGTCAAACCATTACATTTGGGAAACTGGAGGAGTTTCAGAAGGAAGACAATACTTCATATGACGAGGATAACACCTGCCATTATTGCAGTCAGGGTATGATTTAGACAGGCCACATAAACACTTCAGGTATGTTTTCTCAAATGTGACATAAACCAATTGTTGTTTAGTTTGCAGGACCAGGCGTTCCTGAGCATTGTTAGAGAGAGAAAATAGAACAAGGATCTCTATTCTGTTCTAGCAGTGCTTGTCCTAGCACTGCACATTGTTGTGTTATGTGCAGGGATGCTCAACACCTCTCTTCAGTTTAGCAGACAAGCAAAAGGACTAACCCCACAGGGTGCTCGTGTGTATATTTTAGGAAGGACCAGCAGAAACTCTGGACTGCTGTTGGAGCATTTCTGAGACTCTGTTTCATTTCTTGCTTCTTGAAATTTTTGTTATTTCTCTGGTCATGTTTCAGTAGGACTTCTATTTTCTCTTCTGTACCACGTAAGGCACCACAGTGCCAGTGAGAAAAATTCATTGATCAAACAAGCAAGAGGAGCATAAACAATGGCAAAAGTTATTTCAGTTAAAGGTAACTGAGAACTGCAGAGGAGGAAGTTGCTTTGTTGTGGCAAAATAATTTTTGTTGCACCTCCCAAAGAGGTGACCGTGGTTTAAAAAGGCGTGTGCATGTGTGAGTGACCCTCTTAGCTTAGTGCTAAGAGACAAGACTTAGGGGTCCCCATCTAGCTTTGTCCTTGATAGGAACTACTCCTGTCTCAGCATTTCAGTGTCTTCTTCTGTTAAAGGAAAATAGGGATTTTGGAGAATCTTGAGAGGAGTTTTCAGAGAGTCAGATGTTGAAGAAGTTCAAAGAACTTCAGATTATGAGTTACAGGAGAAAAGATTCAGCATGTAACTTCTAACTTCAGCCCTGGATGCGTAGGAGGTGGATGGAGGGTAAAGGGGGCTGGAAATTAAAGTAAGCCAATATCCTAAACTATATTTTAATTGAATTTTCAATATCTTCACCTTGGATATTATCATACCAGACATTAAACTCATGCACATTATTCTGTAACCGTATACTACCTACAGTAAAAGCACCAGCTATTAAAATGGGAGAGTATAAAAAGCTCTTTCAGTATGCCTTCAAAATCATTCAGTACTGTTGCTTATGCAATATTTTCTATTTCTGAAAGCTTAGAAGCCTGGAATTAAGTAGAGGAAAAGCCTTTTTAGGTTAGCAAGGCAGTTCCTCCTCACTTGACCAGTGCAAGCTCTTTCAGTACAATGACATTTAAAATCAGCCCCCTCAAATCCTTGCTGTTTAATTACAAAGGAAAGCCACAGTATTTCAGAAGAGAAAGATATGGGTTTGTGAAGATACTGGACTGATCCTCAGGGGGAGGTGAGCTTAATTCCTGCCTTTGCCATGGGCTTTCTTTAAGTCAGTCCATTAATCAGTTTGTGCCTTAGCTTACCTGTCTATGCAATGAAAATTAAGACAAAGCGAGTTCAGACCCATCTTCCTCCATGCATAAAAGATGCTTTCTGTGTGATGGGTCCCAATATTCTCTCTGTTCTTTTACTATTGTTTAGTATAAAGGTGTCTTCTTTCTCGAAGTTTCTTTCAGCTGATCCGGGCTTTCTTTTTTCAATATTCCCTTTGCTCCAAGGATAAAATTGGTACTATGCTGATTTAAGCTGAGACAAAGTCGTTGCCATAAAAACTTGGACAAGTTAAACCTATTGGATCATTCAATCCATCTTGTCAATTATCATCACTTGTACCATGTGGAGCAGAGTGGTAGTCTCTGAGTAGGTAAGGATGTGATTGGAATCTTATTATGAGGCTAATCTTTGTTCCTTGGTACTCATCATAGACGATAAAGAATTGGTCAGTTTGGGGAAGGACTTAGCATTCTTTTACTGAAGTTGAAGTCACATGGATGATATTTTCCTGACTTTTATGTATAAAAAGCCCCCAAAACAACATGCAGTGTATGCAATTTTAACTGCATAATTGATGAAAGCATGAAAAATTTCTTTCCCACCTCTATTTGTAGTAACAAGAAAGTAAAAGGAGGGAAGGAGAGGCATTTTGATCTCCTGGAACTGTAGACTCAAAATCAACACAATGGAATCAAGATGAGTTGACTAGGTTTTAATTTTGAAAATTAGGATTCCAAATAATGAGATCACAATGATTCATTGACTTGTTCTAGTGAGCTACTTCTGGAGGTGTAGGTTTTCATTAAAAACCAAAAAAGCATCTAATGCTGTCTTTAACACCATCTCTATCCCTTTTCCCATATCAAGAGGAAGTTTGCTCTTATCACAGATTCCTGAAGAGGTCTGTTATTGGTAAAAGGCAAAAAGTTTCCATTAAATGCTAATTAGAGAAGCTGATTGGAAATTGCCACTTATGT
Source organism: Pithys albifrons albifrons (assembly GCF_047495875.1). Taxonomy (NCBI): domain Eukaryota; kingdom Metazoa; phylum Chordata; class Aves; order Passeriformes; family Thamnophilidae; genus Pithys; species Pithys albifrons. The sequence continues at coordinate 91,108,912 of NC_092458.1, forward strand.
AAATTGTCATTTTTGAGAGATTCCTCAGTCCCTGGGTCCTTTCTTTGGTGGGGGGAAATGTTAGACAACTATCCTTCTGTGCTAATTTGCTACATCCAGGAGAACAGCAAGAAGGACAGTCCCCTCTCATTTTGCTCTTTGGACATGAAAGACCATGGCCAGACTATTCCTCTATGGCCCTCCTCAAACAGTTATAAACTGCAGCAATTTTGGAGCTGGATCACATGAAAGCAGAGATTGTGATGCACTCTTACAGTAAGGACATGCAGACAGCAATGAAAAAAATAATATGGGGAGAAGTTCATAAGGACACCTCTGGAGCTAAGCCCGTTCATGTCCCTTCCCTGTCTGGCTGGGATCACATCTGTGGTTTACCAAATGCATTGGAGTTTGTTTCAACATCCTTTTAAAAGCTTTGTTATGCACCATTCTTGTCCTACATCTTACATTTTTTAGCTTTTGCAAGATGTCTGGATAAAACAAAGGTCCTTCAGAACCCCGTTCAGCCAGAGTTGGCATTTTCTTGTGTTTGCAACAGCCTGATGAGACAATGTGTGAGGGAGGTTGCCATGCTTCTCATGTATTTTGTAAGAGAAAGCAAAAATCTTCAGTGACAAACTATTCTTCTTATATTTTGTGACAAAGACTGGAAGCAATTCTGTTCAGTCACTGAACTCACCTTGACTCATCTCACGCAAATGTTGTAATTCAGAAGTTCTTAAAAAGTGGTGTACAATACACAGTCATTGGTCTGTGAATCTGTACCAGCTGTGGTGATATCAGTTAACTGATGGCAAAGGGGCAAGGTATCCCTCAGGGAAAAAGAGGCAGGCTCTAAATTATCAATTCAGTAATTCTGGAGCAATAATTTCAAGGCTTCTGTACTACTGGTCTGCTGTGTAATTAGTGACTAATGGAACAACAACCCCCAGTATATTAATTGCTATTGTAGCTGTATGCAGAACATTGTTTTCTCTGTGATAGACATGTAAATTGTGTGCAACAATGTTGTCCCTTCCAGAGCAGCTCTCTCTAGAGTGAGATGTCAATAATGAAATGCAGATGTTCCTTGAGGACAGATAGCATTATCTCTAAGGGCTTGTCTAGGCTGGAGCACATGGAAAAGTTGATCTGAATTAAGTAACAAGGTCTATTTCAAGTAGATTATGTAAAAATATATTAAACTGATGTGCATATGCACACTTGTTTGGAATTAAAAATGGCCTTCATTTGATTTCATTTAATTTTCCTTTAAAGTGAATTAAACTAAATCGAATTAAAGCCACTTTAATGCTGGCTGAAAGTGTGAATGTTAATTCTTCTGTGATCCCTAGTAAAAGTTCAGCATCTTATCTTCCTAAGAAGAGGGTAAAGGTTCTCTTGGCATTCCTGAACATTGTGCTGAGCAATTGTGAAAGCTGCCTCTAGTATACATTTTAACACTCTGAAACTCAGTCTTCCCCACTCCCCCACCCCTCCACCACCCTACTTCTCTGAATCCCCTGTTAAACTAGCACAGAAGACTAGTGGAAGTGTACATTTTTTAAATCTTTATTAATAAATCCTGATGACTTAAATCTTCCCTTTAGTGAAATGGAAGCATAGAAAGGATAAGTATTTTCACACAGCAGCTCATCACAAGCTGCCTTTAGAATCCAGCTTGAGATCTTCTGTGGCTTGCCTGGATGCTGTGTGTCAGTTTGCAGATTCTCAGTGTACAAGGCTGAGAATTCGTGTGTCAACAGTTTCTTGTTTGGATCCTCTTGTCTTTCTGAGAGGGAACCTTGGTCTTACAGATGTGAAAAGAACCTTATTAAGACAGGGCAGTCCGTCTGATATATGTGCTGTTGGACATCTTTTTGGAAGCCTTACTGAGAACGGATGTTTCCATTGCTGAAGATCTTTTCGTCTGACTTACAGTCTTGGCTGTTCACTGGGTCACACAGGCAGATGGTGAGTTTGGGACTCTCATCACTGTGCAGTGTGGCTGAACTGAGAAAATGTGAGATGAGCAGTTGGAGTGTGGGGAGGAGGAAAGCCGAGCCCTGAGATCCCCTTGAAATGCAGACAGCTTTTCAAAAAGTCACGTTAAAATGAACAGGCAGGCCATGATTTGAAATGAAATAAACCTTTGGAGCCCTGGAGTTTTAATGTTCTGTTGATAAATGGATTCTGTTCTTATTCAACCCACTCTTGCATGATGAAGAAAGAAACCTTTTCTGTGAATTGACCTGCATTTCTTTCAACTCTAGCTTTCTAGATAAAGCTGCAGTGAGCTCCAATTCGGTGACTAGTTAATCTTGGCCAGGAGTTAGGAAGACCATTGGTATTGACAGCCAGAATTGCATTAATGGAGGAGAGCTGTATTCAGCAAATTCAGCGAAGAATTCCCTTTACATTTCTTGTAACATAGTTCTGCATTTCCTTAATGCAACACACTGCACTTGTCTAAGTACTTAAATCTGCATGGGCTCTCTTCCGTTTATTAGAAATAGCAGAGCCAATTTTTATACACATCATGAACAGTAAGTCAGAGGCTAATGAGAGCATGTATTTTCATTTTTTTACTTTCATGGGAAAGCCAATGTTTTCTTGAACACTAACAGATGCAATTTCAGTGCTTAACAATAGAACCTCAGCTTAAAAGGTCCAGGCATTGTTCAGATGTCACTGTCAGCTGGAAGGATGTCACCTAGAATAGAAAAGCCACCAAACTGCAAGTACAAAAAAACCTGTGTTGCAGCTTTAGCAGAGCAGCCTTTGTGTGGGTTCTATATCTGTGGGTTTGAACTCTTAGTTTTCAGAAATCACAGGTGAGGAGGTTTTAGTTCACCCCCTCTCTCAGCAGGTCTGTATTTCTGGCATCTCCTGTCTTCCAAATGTTCGTTCTGTTGATGGTCTCACTGGTTGCTTTGTCATGTGGTTTGGATTTAGTGTTTTAGAGATTTGAGGGGAAAAATAATGCTCTGCATCAATAATGCTCTGACATTTTGCACTCGAGCATCTTGAGTGAATTCCTATGCAAACTGCGCTTGAGAATTTTTCTTATGCCACATCGATATGTTTTGAGTGTGTTAAGGCATAAACTCAACTCTTATAAAGTTTAGATACATTGCGTTTTTCTGATTGGTGTGCTGCTAATGTGGTTTTATTTGTTGTCATGGAGGTCATTATTAAAAAGGCACCACCTTGTGGCAAGTGACATCCTTCTGTGTGCTCTATGTAGTACAGAGAAGGTGATTGACTTGTTTTAAATCAGATATTGCTGTGACGTCCTGTGATATACATTGACTTTTTAATAAGAACTGTTTTATATCCTGATAAACGTGAGGCCGAATTTCACTGTTTGTTTTCCAGCTCTAAGAATCCTGGAAACATCCACTGTGATCCTACATTAATTAATCTGTATCCCAGTCTGGCACACACATCAAGTTCTTATTGTTTTAGGTAGATTCTGAGGCACGGGCACCCTAACCCATGAGGAGGAGGAGGACAAGCTAATGCAAATACTATGTCATTGGTTGCACAAAGCTTATAGGATATAATTTGCTGCAGTCAGACATATTCATGGAAATTATCGAGCATGTAGTCCTTTGTTTTCTGTGCTGTAGTCTCAAACTTTTAAACTCAGTTTTTCAACACGCTTTTATACAGATTCTCATATTAGCTAATATTGAGATTGTTTTTAGAGGAGATCCTCTTATTTAGGCAGGGCAGGAGGCATTCTGGCAAGTGAAGGATTGGAGACTTTATCTTCTGATATGATTTAGGTATACATGAATACAAATATAATGAGATTATTTTTTCTGTATCCATTTAGTTTCACTTGTGGATATTTATTTATACTGCTTTAAACTTGGCTTTATGTGCATTAGATTTTAAAGCTGCTTTTAAGGCATCTAAAGAGCCTTTAGAAATCTGGGCTTTGGTCACTCAGAAGGGCAGAGCCCAACAGCTGTCAGTGAGACTTGAGCCATGTTGCATCTAAGTAATTTCTGAAAATGAGTCATCAGTCTGTGAAATGCATGAGGCATTCAACATTCAGTGAGAACTAAATTGGAGAGACCACTGAAGTGAAAGAGAGGAACTCAGACAAAGGATAGAGGAATGACAAGATGGTGGAATTGCTGTTTTTTGGTTCCTTGGCTTGAGTCCTGCTCTGAACAATTCTAGAAAATGATCAAGAAAAAAAAACATTTTTGTCTATGGCATCCTAACTTCAGGGGAGCTCATTGCTGGTAATGTTGCTTGCTTGCAGCATCCTTGTGACAAGTGTGGATAGATAGAGCAGCAAAGCTATAGTGACAGATTTAACATGGATATGACTCCTAGTGCTTTCTTGGTAATCTTTATTTTGTGTTCACAAGTCTACAATTACAGTTCAAGTAAACCAATAGAACTTCAAATTTGCTAACCTCTGAGTGTTGTCTTCCATTACTAAGAAGAAAAGTCTCATATCCTGGCCTTTTTGGTACATGTTAAAGGCATAAATTGAGGTAATAATTATGTATGTTTCTACAGGGCCTTTTCTTCTCCAGGGATCTGATTTTATTTTAATTTTATTTTTTTTATTTCCCCAAGGGAATTTCCCATCCCTTTCACATATTTTGTGTGTTCTCCTGCACAGGATGGGATCCTCAAGAGACTTGCAAGTTTGCAAGACCTGACAAGCTCTGGAAGGGATCAAGTGGGGTCCTCATTATTTTAATTCTTGGCTTCTACCACATGTGAAAGCAGTCTTGGACACTGCAACTCACTAACTGCCTTTTTCTTGATCTGTAAGCTCTGCAAGCAGATAAATCCTAGGATGTGGCTACTACATGAATGAAGAAGAGGAGTTTTCTTCTATAGCTTGATCATAAGTGATTGTTGCAAATAAAACTGGCTATTTGTCCTTTGAGCTTCAATGACTTGCAGTTGGATATCTCTTGTAGTGAGAGTGTGACCAAATTCCTTTTACAGATAGGGGCAGTAGCAAGACTGAGAGGCAACAGAAAAGGAAACCTAGAGAGCACACTGAACAGAGACCTTTGTCTTTGTAGGTCACTCAAGCCTTGCCTGCATTGTCATTCCTAGAAAAATCAGGCTACTGTAGGATTGATTGGCTGAGGCCAGAGCTCAGATGTAATTTTCTCCGGTCGCATTCGGAAGAGCCCAAAGTAATTGATTTCGTGTGCACTCCTGCAGTTTGCATAGCCCAGCAATGGAGGGTGTGGCTGTGTCCTGCTCCGGCTCATTTAACTTGCGTCTGACCCAGGGCTATGGCAAATTAGGGTTTGTCCCTTTGAAGTGGAAAGCAGCTCCCATTTACAATATGCTGACTGCATTATCGGTCATCAGCATGCAACGGAGAGAGAGCCCTCACAGAAATAAGTCTTCCAAAGGGACTTGATTAGATGGCAGGGAGAGGCAAACAGCAAACCCAGAACATTGTGCCAGTACAGGTTGTGTTAATCTGCTTGTTTCTCTAGCCAGCAAATATTTGATTTCTCTCTACCCACACATTTTCACTAGTAAAATTTTGTAAATATTCATATGTATGCCCTGGGCCGAAGCAGGTTATTTTGGGTTTCAATCTAGCAACTCCAAACTGCACTGAATGGATAGGAGTAGAAAATGAAAAAAACAGTAGCCAGTCCAGTGTACAGATATAGATTTGAAAGTCAGGTTGCTATGGTTTAACATGTTACTGCTGATCAGCTAGGCTGCAGTAATTCCCCACTTTTAACCTATTCCATTACTCTGCTCATGCATCTGCCAGAGAGGAAGGTTATTTGGCTGGAGCGAAAAACTGCAATTCTACTGTATTCATCTGCCACAGGCTTCCTTGCAAGCTTAGGCCAGTTGCTTTGCTTCTTCCCAACCTCCATCTTTTATCAGTAATGGGATTATAATATGCAAGGATTTGTTCCACAAATACTAGATTCCTTATATCTCATGTGATTTCTGTAAATGGCTATTTATGCATATTATACCTTTTAATAACTGTTAATGGAGGGGAAGATCAACCCAAAGATCAACAGTCCTTCATGTTTTCACTTGCCCATATACAAACTGGAAGCATATGTTCTCTGATCCATTCACATGAAGAAAACTCAGCTGGAACCACCAACTGCAGCAAAGGCAATGCATTATGCATGGGGGAAAATTTTTATAGCCATATCATCTTTGTTATGAAATCACCCATTCTTACCTTTCTGTGCCTCTATGTCTTCGCAAATTATGGATTTATATGTAGCAACTGGCTGTTACTAGATGCATGTAAAACACTTAATTCAGCCAAGATACCTAGTTACAGGTTTGTGCATGCTCCCAAGGTTGGATAAGCAAACCCCTGCTTCTGGTTCTAGTTAGAGTTCTAAGGATACTATACTCCTCTGCATCAGTGTTTTTATCCTATAGCCTATCCATGGTGGTACTCAAGCATTTATCTATGTAGCTATAGTGGTAGTGAAATGTGCCACAAATTTTATAGGCTGCTGGATATAAGGGGGGCTTTTTAATTAATTTAAGGATTTCTTGCTGTTTAGGATGATCTCTTTCAGAGTCACTTCTTTTTTTTTTTTTTAATTACTCTTTGATTGGCAAGATGAATATGTCAGTGTTATGAGTTTTTCAATTTTTGCAGTAGGAAGACCTTTAATCCAGCCTTCCAGCAGGGAAATCAGTTGAAATTCCCAATGACATGTGAATTCTGTCTGAAGGAAGACCTTGTAGGATGGGAGCCCATTTATAGTACTTGACATTTTAGATAGTGGTATCAGAATGCTTGTCTAACAAACACAAACCTGACCAGAGAAAGCCTGCAACACAATAAAATTATAATAAACATTATAAGCCAATTACTTTACTCTTAAATTGCACAAAGCAGGAGTGTACCATCCACATCTTCTGGATGTTGGGTTTGGTTTGGTTTTTTGCATTGGTCAGTTCTAGCCCAAAAGGTTCACTTTCATGAAGATGACCAACCTGTTTGTATTTCCAGATGTCTCTTTCAATTTAATTAGATTTGGCATGGGAAGCTTTTAGAGGTAATTGCCATTTGTGGGAAGTTGCATGGGTAAGACATTGCTTTTGCTGCTTCTCTCAGATTAGCACTTAAATAAGCATTAATGGTTTGAAATCTATATTTCAGTCTTGCATTTCATAGGAATCCTGTGCCTGCTAACAAAAGAAAAAAAGGTTGTTGCTGTTCTAGTTGTTCTCAATGTTTCCTTCACTTGATTCCCATTTCTTCCTCATGCCAGGACAATGTTTAGTGGCTGTACACTTAAAAATGGGAAATTGGGCATGGGTTTACATAACTCTGCTCTTCAAAGCAGATGCTCATTGTGCTCTTTCCCCAAAACTCTTCTGTTTTTTTTCAACTTACTGCAGCAGAGATGATAAAACCAAAGTATTTAGCGAATTATATTTTGTTATGAAGAACATGGATGTCTCTAATGGCACCATGTCTCCTAATTGCTTTGCTGGAAGGCCTGACAAGTGGATGCATTTATACCTGACACCTGAATTGCTTCCTGTCAAATAAGTTTTCTCCATGTGAGACACTCATGGAATGAATCCCCTTTCAGCCTCTTGTCAACAAACAGCACCTATGCAAAGCAGTACCCAGGTTGCATCTTCTGCAGGCAGTTGGGGGAGGAAAAGAAAACCCAAGCCATTTCCTACTAGTGCTGACAGCATCAAGTGCTGAGGGCAGACCCCTGTGCCTTTAGTCTGAAAAATACACTTCCCACTTCCCTAGCCCTTGGTGCTGCCTGCAAAATGCAACTATTGATCCCTGGAATGGGCAAAGTGTGGGCTGCGAAGAGCCCCTCAGTCCACAACCCACCACAGAGTGAGGTGGCACCGCAGTTGGTATCGATCCATGCCTGAGAAATCGGCGCCTGTTGTATTATATAATTATTGATGTAGCTGGAAAATGCCACAGGCGAAGCACAGCTCACTATTTGTTATGCTGCATTGTCTCTCTCGTCTGCATTGGGCCTCTGTGTTTTGCCTCTTCTGTTCCCATTGCATGTTTATTTATACTGCGTGTCTTTAGCTTTCATATTTCTCCTGCGAATCCAACTTGGAAAAACCAGCTCTAGTTTTCGTTCAGGAGAAGGAGGGCTGGGCTGTGAAGGAAATGAATTCCTCCAGACACTCTTGGAGGCCCTAAGCTGAATACAAAAAACAGGGAGAAGGCGTGAGCAGGGAAAAGAAGCTTGGGAAGCAGAAGGCCCTTTTTATCTCAGCGGGGCCTGCAGGGACTGCCAATCTTTTGATAAAAGTGTAGACTTTAGAAGCAGCTGTAATGTACAGCCTCATCTATCATGCAGTTGGGACAAATGGGTTTAGACCTAATTTGCAGCAGCAATTAACTAAAGTCCAGCCAAATCCTCCTGAAGTCCTTTAGGATGATATGTCCTCATGCATTCCCAGGAAGGGGTGAGGACAGACCACCACAGGCTTCAGCTGATGGTGAAGGAGTATGATCTCCAATAGCCCAGGAGTGAGGGGAGCTGGACGATGCTACATCAGCCCCAGAGAGGTGTCTGGTACTGAGCCTTGCTAATGAACTTCCCTTAATGAAATCACAAGGATGGGTGTAAGCTGTCTTGGCAAATGTGGAAACAGAAAAGTGGAGGCTAAAAGAGGTTGACAGAGCTGGGGAACCCTCAGCTGGAGGGATAAGGCAAGAAGGGGGGTGAGCAGCAAAGCTGGTGTGAGAGCATCTGTAGCTCAAGTAATCTGCGTATGTGAGCATTGATGTATTTTATGTGGAAAGTTTCCAGGATGGGAGTAAAGGATTAGACTTTTCCAGGCAGACATCAGGTGAGTATCTGAAGGCAGAGCCCATGGTGTACCATAGTGTGTGTGTGACACTGACAGCATCACCCCCCTCCATGCCTGGTGCTAGCATGTCTAGTACTTGCTCACTTCCACTGGAGCAGAAAGTTATTAATCAAAATGTTAAGATAAAAGATTACAATGTGCAGGATTAAATAACTGCACAGACTCCTGGCATCTGCAGGACACAGTACTGTACCAGTCAAGAGAATACAGACTGGCTCAGGATGTTGGAATAATGGGTTTTTTTCATTATAAAGGTCTGATTCATTTCCAGCATGTGCAGTGAGGGTGTGTTGTGTGTGTATGTATGGGACTGCCCTCTCCTGGAGGAAATATGCTTTACTCTCCTCTTCTGCTTCCACCATTGATGAAAACCTTTGTGAGTTTTTAGTATAGATAAAGTACAGATTGAATCAGTGGTCTCTTGAGTATCATGAAGGAGTGGTCTTGACTCAGTGCACCATATGCCAGAAATGTTGTGTGGCTGAGAGCTGTGGGATGGCAGCTATCAATAGTAGTATTTGTGCTGCAACTCCAAACACCTGAGCTCTGGGAACAGGTCTGTACTGGGACAGGAAGGTTTCCTGCTGTGAAAACTATTGTGTAGGGTCTCTTCTGGGTGTGTTGTGGGTCTGAGCTTCAGCAGTGGCAAAATATAAGTAGCCTTGTATGGGCTAAGTGCAAACTCTGTTTAGGTCAAAATCATCAGGTTGGTGTAAAGGTGGGCCTAAGCTTAATTTCATAACCAGAGGTGGCTAATGAAGAAAGGCAGAAGGCAGAAGAAGGGCCATTTCTGGAAATTCTCAAAAGCTGTGTAGATGTGGCACTTAGGGACATGGTTTAGTGGTGGACCTGTGTTAAGTTAATGGTTGAACTTGATGATCTTAGAAATCTTTTACAATCTCAGTGATTCTATAACATTCGTGCTCTACAGGCTACAGTTGCTGAAGCTTCTGCAAAAAATCCTCTGTTTTCAAAGGCAATATATCTGTTGCCTTGGGAAAGTGGTCAGGCCACAGCCAGAATTCCCTCTTTGGCATTGGTGAGTACTCTGAGAACAGAGAAGAACTTAGTTTATTCCCCAACCTGCAGCCACCATTGGGGTGATATTTTAAGTTGGTGCTTTTATTGCTGTTCGAAGAGGGCCTATTTCTGCTTGACATAGCACCGCAGTGCTCTTCCAGCTTCAGCTCCAGGATAAAACATGGTGCCACCCCACACCATGCTGCTGTAGGGAGGCAGCAAGCAATCAGCAGAGATTCACTGAGGATTGTGATGCTGTAAAATAGCCTCTCAGCACAAGATACAGGGAGGCGCTTACCAAGGCGACAGGGAAACTATACATTTCTTTTTTCCAATACATTAATCAAAGTGCCTGCAGTTCCCATTCCGGTGAGGCAGGTGAGACTCTAATAAATATTGAGCGGAGAAACTTGATCCGTATCCAGGCTCTCCAAGCATTTTCATAAATAAGAAGTTGCAAAACAATAAAATAAACCAGTCTGCTTCCCAGCTGCTTCTCTGAGAGCTCTTATTTGTGGTTGCAGGGCTGTGCAGCTGGCAAGGCTGGCTCAGCTTTGGCTGTAGCTGAGGAATGGGATAGCTGAGACTGACTCTCTGGAAGAGGGAGGTTCACATCCTCCCTTTGCTTTCAATGGATTGTGTTTGATGGGGCCTGCAGCTGGATTATTCCCTGGTACTGCAGCTGTGCCAAGCTGTTTTCTCAACATCCCCTTTTGTACTGGCTTGATCTTATTACTGGTGATGGCCTTGGAGTCAATACAGCCTTGGTTTCATATCTCAACAGAAGGCAAGCAGAGGAAGCCCTTCACCAGGTCTGATGCTGCAGTCCTTGTTTGCTGAGTAGCTCCATTGATTTATGCAGGACTATTCAGACAAAGAAATGTTCTGTGTTATATATTGGGGTTTTTTGGGTAACTCTTCCAGCTAACATGACTTTAATTTTTTCTTTTCAGCTTTTCTTAGTCTGGTTTTATACAGAAACATAGCTTCTATGAGCATGGTGTCTGGCTGACTTTCAGTCTCCTGTAATTACTGAACATCTTGACTAATTTCAGATAAATTGAAATCTCAAAGACACTCATTCCTTTTAGTTTTCATGAAAACAGGAGGAAAGTGACCTTGTTAATTCTGCAGTTGTATGAACTCAGCTGTATGTTCGGACTACAAAGATTCTATCCAGAAGAAATGTCAGTGATGTCGATGTAGCAGAAAAAGCCTCACAGAGAATTCCATCTCCCTTCCCAACCCCGAAAAATCCCCCAAACCAAAACCCCTCCCAGTCTGCCCCTCCTCCCAAATAAAAAAAAAAAGAAAAATCTACTCGAATAACTCCACACACAACACTTACCAACCCTCTGAAAAACAGATGACTCTAATTCCAATGCTTACAGGAGAACTTACTAGGACTGTCATGGTGCACTTCTTGCTAAGATGTTGTTTACCATGTTGGGCTGCTGATCCACAGGGGCCTGTGTTGTTCATTGCATTTTTGACTTCATGATTCAGAGGAAGGCGAAGAAAGTCTTGTACTGTTTCTGTCCAAAGGTACATTAATGTCTGTTGGGGTGGGAAGGTTGGGAACAAGGGGGAGGAGAGCAATCCTTTGAAAAGGGCTTCTGAAACCTTAGGGCTTGATGGGTTACCCTTATCCCACTCTGCTAGTAAATAGGCAAGCAAGCAAGCAAGGTCTTGTTAAGACAAGGGAGTTGAGGCTCAAATATTACAGGTGGATGATGATGCTGAAACTGTATGTGCTGCATTTTTATCTTTTTTTTTCTTTTTTTTTTTTTGGTGCAGGGTGATGCTTACTCAACTTTTTTTGTAAAGTGGTTTGAGATCCCAGGTGCTCTAGGAATCCAAAGTAACATTGCTGTTACTGGTGCTCTATTAATAACTTAGTGGATATAGTGCTTTCTGATCCTTTTCCAGATATCAGTCTCTCTTGCTCCATTTTTTTTTTTTTTTTTTTGGTAACAGAGTCAATGTAATGGATGGGAATTTGTGCTCTCCGGCATTGGTTCAAATTCCCGTCTATTTTTCTAGCTTTCAGTGCAGGCATGTTGTTGGGGAGAGAGAGGGTGAGAGGCTTTGGGAGATGTGGTTTTTTTTCGTTGGAGGATTTTTTTAGGGGGGTAGTTTTGTTGGGGTTTTTTCATTCTTCAATGCTGTTTTCAGTATGACCACATGCAACAGTTTTGGATAATGTCTGAGAAAAGCCTAGCCTTGTAGGCTCACTAACACACAGGTAATTAAACACTTGTTTCTGCAACTTTATGAAAGTTTAAAGATGTTTTCCTGAACATTTTGAGGTTCACCCATATTAATATAGTACTTTGATCCTCCTGAGTTTGAGATTCAAAAAGAGATTTGTGTGAGTCGTTTGTTCAGCCCTCTAGACTGTCATTGGTGTCAGTGCAATTAAGTGCCTGCCAACATTCATGTCTCTGATTCTAGATGCCTTCTTGTTCTGTAGAGGGTTTGGTTTGAGGGTCAATAAATGTATGTGGTAAATATGGGACCTGGGTTGAACGGAACTCTTGGTTTTCCCTGCTTTTGCACATGTAAAGGAGCCAGTTCCCAGTGTCTGCTGAAGTGCCACAGTCTCATTTGCTTTTGAGTAGCCTACAGCAATGTACACAATTGAGGATTTTCCCTGGCTTTCTCTAGTACAGGCTACATTTTCATACACTGTGCATTTGTAATAAGTGTGTGTCATTTGTTTAAGAACTTAAAGCCTATGCCAAATTTGCCTTTCCTTGGCTTTAAATATGTGGCCTAAGGGTAGTTTTATTCTAGCTATCCATAAATAGGAGTATGTTTGTGTTCCCAGTGACCAAAGTTTTGAATCAGGTCCGAGTTACATCTTCAACTCATGCTATGTCATGCCAGGTACAGCCAGAGGTAGAGAAGCCAAGGAGCTTTAAGCCACCCTGTATTTTGCTGTGTCAAGAACTGGACTATGATTAGTTGCAGTGTCTGTAAAGCAAATTGCTGTCATTTTGGTCAATGGTCTTGCCCCAATAAGGGTGTAAGGAAGTATACTGGTAGAGAATTTGCTCTGGGAACCTCTGACATGAGAAAAGAATACTCAGCAGGTAGAAGGAAGGCTTTTATGGTCTTCATTGCTTCAGCCTATCCCAGAGGAATGTTTCTTTCTGACATGAAATGAAGAGCAATGCTGTACCTATAAACATCAGCAGTTTTGAGAGCTAGAACTTGATTACCCACTGTGGAGTCTGCATGGACAGGGCAACTCATGGCTCTGCCACTGGCAGTATGAGCTGTGGATTGGTATCTGCAGGCGAGGTGAGTGTAACGTCCTCTCTAGGGTGCTGCACTTCAGAAGACTCACAGCATCATGCTTTCCTTTTCAAAAATGAAAGAGCAATCTCAGTTGTGTTACCAGCACTGCTTCCCTCAGCACTCTAGGTTTCCCTCAGTGGTATCCCATCCAAATATTGACTGGGGAGAACATTGCTTATCTTGGGAAATCAATGAGATGACAGCCCAAGGTACTGCAGTAAGAAGACAAGCAAGGAGATATGTATCTACCTCTGACTTTTTTTCACCTCAATAAATATGTTTCCCTACTCCAATGGCATTGCAACAATATGCAGTAATTACTGTGGCTGCATCCATCTCCTTTGATTTAATCAGACAGATATTATATGTTAAGTAATGGTGAGCACTCCGGACTCTGATCACAAGGTCGTGAGTTCAAGTCTCAGTGGAGACCGTACCCGGCAGTTCAATGCCTCCCTGCCATCCGATCTCGGATGCTCAGCAGGGTCAGCCCCAGTTAGTACCGGGTGCTGTGACAGTCCCGAGGACTTCACTGTCACTGTCCAAGCTCGCTTGGCCATGGCAGATGGACCTTGGGACTTAAACGGTGGGGCCAGTTCTGCGCACGCTGTGCCTCACCTAAAAAATGCACTGCGCAGGCTGGAAGGGCACACCCACGTGGGGAAAGCCCTTCCCAAATCTTCGTTCCCGAAGTTTGGCCATACATACATACCTTAAAAGCATATTTGCTGATGCGTCCAAATCCACATAATGACGCATAAACAGTTATTTACTGCACAGCTACTAGAACTCAGCAACTTGACTCACTTTTTACAATCAGTATTTATTTAACATACAATGACCATCCCATCTCATTAAAACTAAATGCTTAGCTGTGTTTTGGGCATTTAATTTTAAAGCTTTTCTTATGGTAATATCAAGGAAATACAAAAAACCCATTGTCTTAGCAGGCATTTGAAGCTATGTAGACATATTTCAGAAAAGTCACAGTGCAGTGGTGATGGTTGGTGTGCACAGCTGGGTGTGAAGCAATTGGGGCGTTCCTCCATTCAACTCCTAAAGGTCCCCTCCCTCTGTCTTCTTTAGTCCCAGGCTTAGAGCAGTCAGGATGTGTTTTCTTTTCTTGCCAGAAAATGGTTGAAGGCTCAATGGTAGGGCACATGTTCCATCTGCCTGCCCTTTCTGGAGCCTGCAGAGCTTTCTTGCAATTCCCTTATGCTTCAAAGCAAATAAATAAATATTTGCACAGTTATTAAAGATTTATTGAAAACGTCGTATATTTAAACCATCTTGTGAAAAAAATAGATGGCTGAATATTTATTATTTACATGTTAGGCATCCTCTATGTGTTTATTTATTCCTCCTTAATCCAATCCATGTTTTATAAATATTGCAAAAGACACGTCAATAATACAACAGGTTTCCATTAATCCAGAGGAATAATTAGAAAACATTTAGGATAATATAGCTCTGTACAAATATTGCATGAGCCTGTGAAGAGAGAAGTTTTGAACAGCCACTGTCATCTGTGTATGGGGCATATGCAAGCACCCCTCACCATGTTGAGCAGGGACTGGCAAGAACCTTGGATTCCTACTGTGTGCTATCCTACCTCCTCTGATCACAGTGGCCTTGCAAAGAGGTCCTTGAAATAAAAAGCCTACTCCTTTAGGGAGGGACTACAGTATTTCATCATTTTCTTGCGAAAGCAAGATGATCTCCTACTCGGGAACACTCTAGATTTGCACTCAGCACAGCAGCATGACAGAGGCAGGGTAGTTGTGCAATTGCTCTCGCAGGTTTCCCAAAGTCCTTGCCCCATGCTGACAGGTCTTCTGCTCCGTGTTACATTTTACCCAGGCATGTGTAATAATCTTTACCAGGAACAATCTTGTGAGAAGGTGATCAATTATGTCCAAAAGTTATAACAAACATCTCGTACAAAGATTTCAAAATCATGAGGAACCATCACTTATAGCTGCTTGTTCCTTTCTCTTTCCCTACCACTGCTTTGGTTCAGTAATTTGTGTGTCCCATTACTGTGGTTGGAATTGCATTTATTTAAATATCAAAAAATATACTAAACAAACAAAAATAAAAGTTGTAGTTTGCTTTGTTCTTTCCCTAGTCCTTTCAAAACTATGCTCACAAGGCAAAATTAGCAGCCTTATTCCCTAGGCTGTACTGATTCAGGCTTTGAACTTCTTAGTGCTAAACTTTGACTGAGGAGGACTCTCCTGATTTCTTTACTATTCTATATCACATGGCCTTTAATATCAGAAGTGCAGAAATATTTGAATCCAAATCTCATCTAGTCCAACTCTGTGTCTGACACATCGAAAGGAGATTTTAGGTGTGTGAAAAATGTTCACACCTTCCCTTTGAGATCATACACCCAGTTGAAGAGAGAAACTAATCCTTAGCACAGATCAAGCTATGAAGCAAACGAGTTTTGGGGGAACTGTTAATTGACTATTACAGCCATGTTGTTTGGGTTTTTTTTAAGTGACTAACCTATGTTTGGCTAGATTCAAACAACCACTCCTGGAAACACCAGTATGGCTGTAAGCTCACTAAGGGCAGAAGAGTATTGCTTTGCATGTACCTTAGTTTTGTGCAAGATCACCTCAGCTATTTTGGGAACAGAAAAACTATGTGGGAAGATGTCCTGTCAGATTACTCAGCTGCCTGGAGAAGCAGAGCACAGTAGCTTGATCAGCAAAGCAGTGCTACTGTGTCCACACTTTTTCTAGGACTAACTTAAATCATTCCGCGTGGCACAGAAATCTTTGCTGCCCAGTGCCGAGGGCCAAACAGCTCTTGCCTTTAGACAATGCAGGCTATAAATCTTAATGAACCTAGTCTGAGCTCCAGCCTTTAACTTAGTGTCATGTTCCTAAGCCTGTAGCAGGCAAATTGCAGGCTGCTTTGAAACTTTCAGTGGTCCTGTGCAGGGTGTAATTTGATTATTTGACAGGGGGCAGAGGGTTGTTCAGTTCACTGGGGGTTTTCTCGACTTAGTTGACTAATGCAAAGAAGACAGACCCAGAGATTAAGGCTGAAGGAATTGACTGTAACATTTGGCTAGCATAAGCAGCCAGCCTGTCTTTTGCCTGAGGAAACAGTGAGACAGGGAGCATACAAACTTTATGTAAAAGCCTAATAGGAATAGGACTTAGGGACATGTTATTCCCATGGCATGGTTCAGCTCATTATTTCACCTCTCTGTTATCCCCAAAGCAGTTTTTCCTAATCCCTTGTTGTTTCCAGGCTTTAGAAGAACACCAAATCTAAATTTCAGTCATTATTTGCTATATGTTATCTCATGATCCCTGTTGAAGTCAGAGCTGGACTATGGCATTCTAGCTATACAGAGAAGGAGCTAAGGCATAGTTATTTGACTGATATCACATGTGATGTCTCCAGCAGAGCTAATAGCTGAACCTCAGCCTCCTAAGTATCTCCTGAATTGCCAGGCAGAACTCCATCTTCCCTTGCTCTTTCGTTTCAGTTTTAATAGACTGACAACACTAAATGTATGTCTCCCTCCAAAACATGACTGCCTAAATGAATGGTAAGAGAAGAAAGAACTAGATGTATGTTCTTTCTCTAGTTTTTAAAAGTCCCTGTTTACCATTTACCAATTACCATTTGAGCTGCTTGTCAAATCTTTTGCCTTGTTGGCCTGGGAAGTTACATCCAGCTGACTAGTCTTCATGTCATCTCACCTAGTAAAGTGTATTCCCAGTTGGCCAACACCTGCTTTTTCATATGGCATCCCCTGAGCATCTATTTTGGCAGATCAGACAGCTCTGAAAAGGAGACCATTAACAGGATTGAAGGAAAATCCCAGAGAGTAAGAAGGTTTGTGATGATAAGCTTTAAAACACAACGAGCTTTCCTCAAAGGAGTGGCAGGAAGTTCTGAGCTTGTATAGGAGTAGGTTAGGATTTAGTCTGGCTTAAGTGGGATGGAAGACAAACTGTGCTTGTAGCAGGAGATGAGCAGGGTTTGGAATACAGAATGGGAGAGTTTAATCTGAAGCTTGTGGGGGAAACAATAATATTAAGTGTATAAAAGAGCAATGGACAAATGCGGACAACATCTAGAGAAGGACTGTAGAAAGATGGAATGAGAAAATATGTGGCTTTCACCAGGGACAAAAAGCCAAAATACAACAGCCAGTTTGGAAACAGTAAAGATTGTGGAACAGTATCAGAGTCCTACAAGGTGCTTAATGCTCTAATACAGCTCACAAAAAAGCATTTGTATTGAATATTGCAAGACTTATGGATGGCAGGGCAGCTACTCCATCAGGTTAGAACATGGCCCAACAGAATAGTCCCTTATTGAGCTGAAAGCCCTTGAGTCCTATTCTCAAACTGGCACAGTAAGAACAGGAAGAGCAGCAGAGCAAGCTGTGTTATTGCAGGAAATCATCTTAATCCATCAGCCAAGGCATGCTAAAACTGTACTGACTATGGAGACTTTTAGAACATCCATCTCATATTTTAAGCCTAGTCCCATACAAACCTCTCCATCTTTCCTGTTCCTTTTGCCATGTTGCAGCAGGCTGACTTCTAGAACCCGGTGATGTGTTTCAGCCCATCCTGTGAGAGGATTGAGTTGGATGTATCATAAGAGGTGGTGAATGACAGGAAGGCAGCAGTGGAAGGATAAGAACAGAAATTTTTTTAATTCACTTTTTTTTAGGAACAGCTTGCAGCTGTCCAGGGTATTTCCATGAGTTTTGTGTGGGGAGAATAGTATTTTGTCAGTAGGAATGTGATAATGAAAAAATAAAATCTTTCCCCTTTCTGTATATAATCTCTCTGCAAAAGAAGGGAGGGCAAATCAGGGGAAGAGGGCCCCTGCCATCTCCCTAGCATAATGGAAGGGCAAGCAATAAAGTAGGAGAAACTCTACACAGAAAATGTATCCCAGTGTGAAGCAGAGAAGACTCTGTGGGCAGAGGTACATTGGCATTAGAATCTGGAGAGAACACACATTGGCATATTCAATGCGTTGGCTTTTTTTGGCAAGCAGCTGAGCTTGGATTAATAAAATGTTCAGATAAAAATCAGGGTTTTATTGAAGTGTGCTCACACAGCAGCAGCACCCGGCCGGGCTCCTGGAACGTGAGCTGGAAGCCTGCCAGCCATGGCAGGAATGCTGCTTATCATACCTGATAAGAAGGTCCTGCTGCGAGAGGGTGTGAAAGGGAGCATGAGAGGAGGAGGAGAAGGAGGGGAAGCTGGCAGCACTCTGCCTGCTTCTTGCCCCAGGCCTTGTTCTGAGCCCACTGGCCCATAAGGGTTTGCACCTTATATAAACCCTGTGCACGTTGGAGGAAAAGCACAGAGGCTTCCTGGAGAGCAAACAAGGCCAATTGCTTTCGCGACAGCTCCCCTCTCCTTCCTCTGCTCCCCCTGCTCACCATTCCACAGCCAACTCCCTGCCCTATTTGAAACAAGACTTTTTCTTTACTTTGCCTCTTCTGTGTCAGTTTGCTCGGTGCCAGATCTCAGAGCTAATTAAAAGGGGCATGGACTGGTCTTACGTTTTTTACTTCAGTAGTGAACTGTTGGCAGAGTTTCTGAGCTGCCAGAAGTGGGGACTGTGAACAGCAAGTTGGTACTAACTAGGGAGTGGAAAGCAAAAAACTACCCTAGCTCCACTGACCAGGGAAATGTATAAAGCACAGTTTAAGGCCTTCAGCAGACACCACACAGGCCTGCAAGTGCACTAACAATCTTCCTTACATGCTTTGCTTATGCTTTGCGTTGCACAGAACTCTCTCAGCCTGTTCCTACTGCTTGGTATTCAGAGAACATGTCCATGATCCTTGTCTTCTCCACCATGTTGCAGTCTCTCATGCCCCATTGTGAAAATTTGGCAAAATCTGCTTTCTCAGAATATCAGGCTCCTCCAAATTCCTAACAAAAATGGGTACAGTGGTTCTCAAGCCAATGCTGGAGAACAGCTGGATAAATAAATGCTCAGCTTGCTGTATTACCAACTTCCCTTCATGAATTGCATTTGGCCAGTCCCGGAACAAAGAATATAACCTGTGAGACTTGCCAGGTCAGTTGCTTGATTTTTCAGTCAAGGGAGGAGGAAGCTATTGTTGGGTTAATTCATGTGTATAGGAAAATTGAAGATGATAGACATGATATTGGTATGAACATGCTACTCTGCAATAACGTTCCTGGCCAGCTTCCAGCAGTTATTCTAAATATGGCGTAGAGAAGAACAGTAGCCTTCACACATGTTACTTAGACCATCCTCCTTAGTACCATTTTTTCCATTTTTAAAAACATTGTGCTGTTCACCTTTTGTTTGACTTTAAACTTAAGGCTTTTTGCGTCCCTGATTTCAAAGGGACTTAAACTAATATGCTTAGACTTTGCATGAATTAAAAGAGCTACCCGATTTGTTGAATGCCTCCAGCATGGCATAATGTCCACCTGGTACTAATTAACAATTCCCAACTGCATCTCCATCCAAGTACCACATCTTGTGAGTCACCTGCACTGGACTGTCTGCAAAGCTGTTTCTTCTGGTTCACTAATTCAAGTACCCCAGACAGGGGTAGGGCATGGGGAGGACACTGTGGAAAGCAGCACAAGTTCTGCCTGATCACAGAAAGTGCCTCAGTGAGGGCTGTACTCTCTGGAATAAATGATGTTGGCATTATTCTCCTTTCTCTTATTCTGCACCATTGTAAAATTCCACGTGAATTGCTGGCTTTTCTGCCTCCATCCTCTAGCATTTCTGTTGTATGTATGCATGCAGGGGAGAGCTGTTAACATGCTTGGGATTACCATATATCCATACCACTGCTCAAAAACTCTCCTCAAACCTGGGCAACTTTCCAGCCTCTCATCTGCCTGCCTGCCTGCTGCATTGCTGCATCTCCCCACCTCCCACTCTCTCCCTTCTGCTGCCCGCCCCCTAAATGCGTTTGTGCTGACGGGCCCATCTTTCCTCATCCACAGACAGGAGATGTGATTAGAGGGAATCTAATTTGTTTGGAGTGCTCTGGCGACGGAAGGAAATTATTCCGCAGCAATATTTGCAAATGCATTCATCATGGAGTCCCTGGCAATCCGTCACCGTGAGCTGATGACTTTGTGATCTTCATGAAGGTCTGATTAAAAGTGCTTTCTAATGATCAGCCCAACTTCCCATCCTGCTCTTCCTGTTGCGCACTTAGGCAAAAAGAAGTGAGGATGGAGGCTGGTCATGTGCTGTCTATGCTTTGTGTTCTCTGAGTCCAGGCTAGACATATGGACCTGGTCAGATGATGCTGAACTGCTACCACAGTTTGAGGTCCTTCCATTTTCTGGTTTCTTCTATGTCCAGCAGCTTCATAAGGAACTGGCTTTTTTCGTATCCATTAAGTTTGAGCCTTCCACCTTGCTCAGGGTGAGGAGCAGATTTGTATAAGCCCTGGAGGTCTCTCTGCACTGGAAATTCAATCTTCTCAACTTGAGTGTCTTGCAAAATTACGTGTACAGATCCTTCCGAACACCAGAGCTTGGTCACAATCAAGAAGTGCAAGGGGGTGGGAGGGAGGTAGTTGGATGAGTGGGTAACAGATCCAGTGAAAAGAAACAATTGGTTAGGTGGGGCTTGAGTGTTGTAGCAGGACTTTGCTGGCAGCATCATGCTGAATATTGTGCAGCCTCATGATTTCTGTGTTATACTACAATCCTTTGCAACAGCTCACAGATCTCCTTAGCCAACTGCATTTTGGATGGGAGTTACAGAAAAAGAGAAGGTGGGATGTATCAAAAACAGAGGCCCAAGGCCAGCCATGGGGGAGCAAAGAGAAATGGGCAATTACACAAATCATATGCTGGACATGTGATGCTTGACAGATCCATCTGATGTCTGCAAGGGTTGAGGGGCTGGCATGCCTCTGCAGACCACACCTTCACATCCAACACTGCAAGTATGTACATCTTGGTTTATGTTGTCTGTGATGTTAGTTTGATTTTAACTGATCTAAATAGACTTGTTATGGAAATGGCATCCCAAACAAAGCAGGTAAGAAAACCAGGCCAGGGTAGAGCTAAACCACTGTTAACTGTGCTTCCAATGACCTGAGTAGCATATACAGCATGTATAAACCTGAACTTCCACTCATGCTTATGTCTACAGCATGACAAAATTGGGTGTCTTTAAGGCTTGTGGTTTTGTTCTGGTGAGTGCATAACAGAAGCTCTACTGTAGCCTTGTGTAATAACTTTTCTATCAAGCCCATACCTTGATGGGAAGGTATTCCATTCCGAAGTGTTGCAGTAGGGCCATTCCCATGCTTCTACTGGCCTCAGTCCTAATTATTGTGTTTGGAGACCCTGTCCTTCTCTTTCTCTGCTAGCCTGTGCATCAGCAGTAGCTGATCTGGGTTCATTAGATACATAGCAAAAATTCTGAAATGGTGTGCTCTTCCCCAGATTTTCAAAACACAGCTTTCCACCATTTTGTGATCTGCTTCTCTTTTCCCCTTGTGGGTGCCCTTTGGCTTGGGAGGTCTGGGTGACATTTGCTTACTCCATTCTCTTCTGCCATGACTTGGCACTGTGATTATCTTCATCCATCTGGCTCATCATTGTGACTCAGACTCCCTGTTTTACTAATATGTACTAGTGTAGCAGTGTACTAATAGTCTCCACTGCCAGCCTAATTCAGTGTCACCCATGGCATTCCCTTCTCACTGCTGCATCTTGTGCAACCCCTGCAAAGTCATCTTTGAAAGCTGATATTTCTGCTTCAGTGTTGTACCCTGCTAAACCAGTTCAGTTTGGTATAAGTCTACTAAAAGATTATATTACTATATATTTCTTTGTTTTGTCAAGGACATAAGAGGAAAATTGCAGGTCACCATAGGAAAAAGAGTGGCTTTTCTACTTTTGCCCCTCTGCTTGGAGGAGGGGAGGTCACTCAGAGAGGCAACATTTTTATGCTTGTGCTGAGGACTTCTGCCCCATCTGGTTTTCTTTGGCTCTTAGCAGTGTAATGCAACTATGGTAACTCTGTTTGGTCAGATTATTGTACAGACACCTGGGGTCTGACTTACTCTGAGTCCCCATTACTGGGGAAATATTGAGTATAAATCTGAATAGAAGCAGTTTGCCTGGTTATGATCTGGGCTAATAGAGTTTATTAGCATTGTGTAAACACCATGGAGGTGTACACTTTTACAGAAAGGTACCTGTGTATGTTCAGGCACATAACTGTGAAGACCCATGGATTACTGGTGACCCACCTTATTGCCTTGGAGAACATGGATTCTGTGCGAGAGCAGCATGTAGACCCTTTATGGCTGTTTTCCTTTATGGCTCTGCTACAGTTTCTATTTGCATCAAGCCTTGAAAACATGAGACATTTCTTGAAATGCTAAGTTTCTTGACCCCTCAAAAGAGGGGTGTGCTTGTATTGCACAAGGTTTTGGAGATGACTCTGAAGCATGAGGGAGGGAGGCAGGAGGAGGACCAGCTGAGGATAGTCCTTCATGTGGCTTGCTCCCCTCTTGGTGCATAGGGAGGTGGTCACAGGCTGTGTCATTGCAGCAGAGCTGAGTTTAAAACTTGTCTAAATCTGCCTGGTAGTACATACACCATTAAAAGCACATATTGTGCTTATTGAGAGCAAGTTTTTCCCCAAGATATCCCTACAAGTCTTTCTCTAACCCATCACCTGTTCAAGATGCTGTAGAACTTCTTCCTGTCTTAGACGGTAGTTGGAGGTTTGGGGGTTTTATCTTTCTTTTTTTTTCCTTATTTTTCCTCTTTTTTTTCTTATTTTTTCTTTTTATTTTTCTTCCTCTTTTTTTCTAGCACCTGGGGTACACTTCAAGCAGCTTGATTTCTCAGTTCTTGAGGAAGGTGCTAGAAGTGACTCTGTGCTCCCTCACCTTCCATAGGGCACAAAATATTTCATGGTGACATCAGCAAGAGATATGTTCTCCCCTTGCTTTGAAGAAAGAGCATAAATACAGAGTGTGCTTATCTTGTACCTGGTGTCCTCTGATTTCTGTCTTGTTTTCCCCAAGCACACAGAACGTTGCTTCCTTTAGGCATGAGGATTTGGACTCTGAATTAGTTTTCATGCACAACTTTCTTTAACACTTAGTGAAACTGTCTCTCATTTCAGCTTGATTCTGTGTTGTAGGTTGGAAGATCATGCTGACGGATGTGGAAGAAATAAGATGTAGAAAGGGGTCAGTGCAAAACCAGAGAAAGAGGGTTAGATACTGCACTAAACCTAGTGGCCAGGAGGTGCTCTAACCTCTCCTTTTGCTAATCTGGCTATCTGGATAAATAGGCATGAGGTTACAGAAGCAAATGTCTCTACATCGGTGGATCTGCATTGGATCCAGTAGCAGCAGCATCCCCACAGTAACATTTACTGGGTTCTCCCTATTGTACATTTGAATTCAGCATCATAGGTGCAATTTTTCATGCTGGAAGCTCTACTTGTTTTAAAATGTAAAAATGGAAGTGTAATGTAAATAGCGATGAGGAAAGCTGCCAACTTGTTTGGACCATTAGGCAACCTTGAAGTTCCCAGGGATACCCCAGTGGGCATTTTCTAATGTTTTTCATGTTACATGTGCAGTCTTTAAGCTAAGTTGTTATGCAAGGCATATCCTTGATAAAGTTCTCCTAACAGAGTATTAGTGTGTGATTTGCTACGTGCAGCCTCCACATGCCTTCCAGGAAAAGGGAACCGAGGACTGACTAATCAGTACTTCTCAGTGGAAATGGACAGAGTGCTGTTGGGTAGTGGATGTGCAATCATGGCGTGGGTTTTGGAAATGTCCTTCAAGAGATAGCACTTCAGGAACCCAGACAGTGGGGTACACTGAACAGAAGGAAAAAAGAAATGCTGTGCTTGGCCAGGGTTGTTCTAGGTAAGGTGTGAAACCTGGAGTGACAAAGTGAGCAATGTGTAGAAGCAGGGAGAAGCATATGTATCTAAAATCAAAATTAAATAGTCTAGCAATATTTCAGCAAACCAGTTTTACACCCACTCAATCCCTTGCTGGCAAATATTTCTAGCCACATTATCATTACTGTGTGGATTTAATATAAAGAAGGATTGTGCAGCACAGTAAACTTTCCTAAGAAGTTTGAAAGTTATGCAATCCCCTAAGTCTTGAAGAGAAAACGTGGGCAGAGACACTAATATTGCCACAGGCGTAGCACCAAAGTAAAATGTATTAAGTTGGGGTGTAGATCTTTGTGCTTGACCAAATAGGACTTTAACTCTCATATGCAAAATGACATTAGGGCACTGGTTGCAGCACTGTATGTGGTAGCCACGTCCTCAAGTTCGAGGCATAGAGGACAAGGATGCAGTCAGTCAGCAGGGTCTCTCACTGTGGCCTAAGCATTTCATTCCTCTGTGGAAGTATGGTTTTCTAGAGATCTGCAAGGACTATCAAAGTCACATATGTTTGACTACAAACTCTGGAAAAAAAAAGTTTTGTGCTGAGCCAACAACAAATGGTTGCTGCCCAATTAGTACGCAGTTACTGACACTCCAGTAATCTTGGCAGCCTCTCTTACATTTGGATGTACACTGTGACAGAAGTAAAGTATGTTCAGAGGCAGTGGGTCCCCCTCTGGTCAGCTAGAGAGATTTCAGCCCCTCTTCAGTTCCTTGGCACAAACTGAAGAGGGCTTTTCCCAGTACCCTTCTTCAGCCCATATCTGCTCAACTAACTGCCAAGGCAGAGGAATTGATTCATACAGGTTGAACTTATGTGCACGAAGTATTACTGCAGGAAAAAAGGAAGCATAGATATGTTGAAAATTAACTTTCTTGGGAAGGAAAACAGCATCAGTTCTACTGGGGAAAAAATGGGTTTTCCAACGGAAAAGTTGAAGCAAACATTTAAAAAATCAACATTTTGACTGAAATTATTCCATTTCTGTTTCTCAGCTCAAAAAAAAAAAGGGGGAGAAACAAACTGATAGCTTGAGTGGAAATGTCACTTTGTCACGTATGCTTTTATTCCATAAAAAAAAAAGAGGAATATGACATTTTAAAGCAAAACAGAAAAAAAAATTGTCACTTTGAATCTGCTCCAGACTTCAGTGGGAAATCTGACAACTTTTTGATAGAAAAGACTATCTCAAAAGAATTTTCAGCTAAAATTCTGTAAAAGAAAATGTTGATTTTTTTTCCCAAAGAGTATCTGGCAAAAAGAAGACACAGCAGCTTGAGAATTGGGTGTTGTACAGGGACTGCTCTGAAGTGCTTTAATATGATATTCTGCTGTAAATGAGCTTTTCTTTCAGTCTCACAAGACAAAAAAAAAAATGGTGTGCACCATTGTACTCTCACTAAAATGCTCTACAATTCTACATGGATAGAAATGAGCTGAAGCAAAAGTGAAGAGAGCTAAATGTGCTTTTCCCATGCTAAAGAAACCTCAAGGGTTGAATTCAAGAGTATATTTATAACTCTTGCTGAAACATTGTCCAAGTTTTCCCTTGGAAAGCACCATTTCCTTATACTACAACTGTTCATGAAGAAGGCTTGGTGAAATGCTTGGTATCAGGTAGGCTGGAGTATTTTGGTTTGACTTGCATTTCACAAAATGCTGGCTGGAAGGGACCACTGAAGGTTACAAGGTTTGGCCTCTTCTTCAAGTACAACTGCTGCCCATGTCAGATCAGGTCACTATGGCTTTATCTAGCTGAGTCTTGCCAAGGCTGCAGGTCCCACAGCTTCTGTGGGTACCTGTTACAGCCTCCCTGCTACAGAAATTTTTCCCTGTGTCCAATCTGAATTTCTTCATTTCAAACAAAAAGTCCAAGTGGTAACAGCATAAGGTCTTTGTTCTTATCAAAGTAAGGGACTTCAGCTTCATTGAAGAAAAAGATTCTCACACTTCCTAAACAAAGTGGTTTTATCCCAATATTTTGATTTCACAGAAAAGCCTCTTATCCGAACGCATTTCCTTCCTTGCAAAAAAAAAAAAAAAAAAAAAAAAAAAAAAAAAAAAAAGAAAAGAAAAGGAAAGAAGTGAACTTGTGCATTTTTTCCTAAAGAGAAAGAAAGATTTTGACAAGTCCTGACAGTATGATGATTTTAGGCATAAGCATGATGGTACATACTGATCAGAAGCTGAAGGCGGACAAATTTGTACTAGAGATGAGGCAGAAGTTAAAAAGGATGATACCAGCTGGGTTTATGGTAGACAGTCCTTCATCTGAAGTCTTTTAGTCAAGACTGGATACCTTTCTGAGAGATGATGTAATGCAAGTAACTTTCTCCACAAAGTGCTGAAACTGCTGAGTGAGTTGCTTTCCAGTCCATGTTATCCTGGAAGTTGTATTAGCCTAAATGACCCCTTCTGGCTTTAGATGTGTTTCCTGTAGCAATATCAAAAGGCATTAAGTGGTGATCAGGATGCTATAAGCCCATACAGCAGTCCCTGCCCCCAGGGGTCAGCAATTTGGAATTGAATAACAGCTAATTTCAGACCTGCTCCTTTCTATCAAGGCCTGTGAAAGAAAAAGAGCCTGAGACCAGAATGGAGTTAAGGAGTAAGAGCTGATGAAGAAAAGGGTGTATTTGAAAGAGTAATAAAGGCAGGGAGGCACAGTACTGCATTTGCCTGAGGGAATGGAGGAAGGAGACAGGAGGAGACCAAAGTGGGGGGTGAGGGAAGTGGACGGTGGTCTCTCAGAGTCCAGATGGGGAGTGATGTTTATCAAAGCAAATACCAAAGGCATAGCTGTGTTGTCCCTCTAACTTCTTTAGTTTACTTGTGTGGTTTGGGATTTTTTTTCCTGCTTTCCTCATGCCTTTCCTTTTCCCCTTTTTTCTTTCAGCTTTTATTTTCTTGCCAGCAAGCTCCAAAAGTCCTAGGTGGTTTAATGCCAGCTTAAATGCCTTTGATTTGTTGTCTGAAGGCAGGTTTGTGAGGGCCAGGGCTGTTTCCTTTGCTGTGGCTGTTTGCTTCCAATGAGCAAGTTCAGCAGCCTGTGGATATTTCTTTTCTAGTTCTCCATAGACGGTGTGTTTCTCTGTCCTTGCAAGATGAGAGAGAAGCAAAAAAAGACCCTGGGAAAGTGGACAAAGAGCAAATAAGAAAGCAAGAGGGGTCAGCAGAGAGGCCTGGAGGATAGGTGTGAGAAGGGTTATGGGTAATGTGTTGACTCATTTCTGTAGCACTTGCTGTCATTCATAGCTACCTTGCCAGTGTCTCAGCTGGGATACAGGAGCCAGTCTCAGACCATGGAAGAGGCAAGATAAAACACTAGCCCAGGACTTAGGAGCTGGAGTCTGAACTTCCTGTTCTTCCATGAGTAGTTTTGTTTAATCTTAAAGAATTCCTTAATTTTGCTGTTCTTTAATCCCCCAGCAATGAATATACTAAACTAGAAGGGCATTTCAGAAGGATATAAAGTGATATGATATCACTGTGGGGCTGAGCTCTGTGGATCCTCTTGTCTTTTGATATCAGCCCTGGTGTCTTTGGACTGAGATGACCACCAGATGTAATCTGAGATCCTGATTATTTTAGATGTTAAAAGTTCTTCGACCAAATGGACGAAGCCTGTGACCAGAGGTGAGTTATGCCTGGATAAAGCCTCAACATAATGCATATCCTACCAAAGAGACACGAAGTGATGCCCATGTAGCACAGCTGTTCTCCTGAGAACCAACTAGTTTTTCAGCAACTCCTGTTACAACACTCCTTCTTCCTCAAATCTTTTCTGCAGCTGCTTCCAAATCCTGCTGTGCTCCAAACACCAGCCTGCTGAAAAGAAATCAAACACAAGGTTTCCCAAATGGCCCATCCTGAACTCAGAACCCATTTCTGAAGTAAATTTCCAGTGGCTTCCTCTTCTATTTCATAGAATAGGAAGTGTCAAAGCAGGTTAGCTGATAAGGATTCTGGTATCTACCATCAGAAAATAGGCCACAGACTTCAGAAATACTTTATTTGCAATGAGATGATTCTGTGTTACCAAAATTAGGGCAAAATGTTTGTTAGCTGGCATGAAAATAATAATGTTTTTGGTTTTGGGGTTTTTTTTCCACAGGAATCAGGGACATAGTAAGTCTAACAGTCCTTCATTTCTCCTGCCTGTTCATTTGCTGCCTCTGTGGTTCAAGCCTGTATTGTATTTATTCAAGCTTAGGGATTGCAAGTATTCATGGTGAAGTTGTACAAGCCATGCTGTTACAATATGCAGCAAGTACTTAGACTGGTGTTTCAGAGGTATCCAGCTTCTGTTGCAGCTTGTATCAGGTTTATAGGTACACCCACCAGTGTGTACCCAGCATATAAGCATCACCTAAAATAAAGAAGCAGGCTAACATATTTCCTTAGGTCATATTGTTTTGCTTTGTCTGGGGTGAAGGATTTATTCTTCCTTTTACTGCTCACCCACAGGTAGAAGCTATTAGATGCAAGCCAGTGTATTATTGTCCTTTAAAACAGTGAAATACGTGTGGGTGCATGTGAAGACTTGTGCATGTAAGGCATTAAGCCTGTAGGTTGTATGTTCTGCTTAGTATGAGCAGGGTTTCTTGGTTGGCAGAAATGGTATGATTCCATCAGAGACAGACATATGACCAGGAAGTTCAATGGTGGAATTTTAACAGTGACTTCAAGGGCGCTACCCAGGGCTAACCTACTATCTTTTTCTGTCTACATCTTCCAAATGATGGCTAAAGCTGGGTATTTTTGCTAAAATAGTCTCTGTCTCAGTACTGCTCATGTTTGCTAACACTGCAGCTCCTGAACTGTGAGATTTTAGAATTTCAGTAACAAAATGACAAGCAGCCTCAGTGTCATACTGGCAAGCTGAAAGCTTTGCCTGTAGTGGAGGAATATGACTATTTTTCAAGGAGGGATTTAGAAAGAGTACAGTAACTGCTTGTAAAATGACCCTTCTCACACTCTAAAGAGGCAAGGTAATGCATCTTCAGCTCCTTCCTGGGTCACAGATGAGTCAACTAACTTTAAACATAAGGAGAAAGGCCAGCTTGAGGTCCGTGTTGGCATATCCTAGTCAAACTCTACCAGAGTCTATTTGTCCTGACTGACAACATCCAGTAACTTTAAAAGTGAAAGCTACTGTGTAGACAATGTGGGACCAGCAGCCCCCCTCTAATCCTTAGGTCTCCAGCATCTTATTTTGCTACTTGCAGAGCAGAAAAAAAATGCTTACCAATTTTCTTACTACAGACAAGGCCTAAGGGACAAAGCGTTGTTTGGGAAAGGCTGTTCTCTGTAGAAGCCGTATTGATTCTTGGGGCAGAGGGAAGGGAAAGAGACAAAGCTTTTCCCTCTGAGAGCAAAATGACAATTGCCATTGAGAAATTCAGCAAATCTTGTCAGAAGTCTGAACTCAGGGGGGCAATTCATCTCTCTTTTGTCTCTCCTGGGCCCTGGCATTGTATGAGTTTTTAGTCTAGTCTAGCATCTGAGAAAAGCCCCTTCCTGGGCTGGGACAATGTGACCCAGCACAGTTGGTACAGAGAGCGTCTCATACTGTCATGAGTGGGAGGTCTGCAGGAAAACCGGAGGATGCAGAAAAATCAGGAAAGGAGAAAGTATGCTAAAATACCTCTCTCCAAAATGGGTGTATTATGTGGGAAAGACCCAAAGACAGTGCTTTTATTTCCCACTTCCCAAGCTCTCCCTTCTATGTGCAGCTGTGAAATCTATTCCCTTGTCAGGTAAAGCCAAGCAGCCATTGATTGGCAGCCAGATGGAGCAATGAAGGTGGATCAATGTGAATTGGATTTTTTTAACTTTAAATAAAATTTGTATCGGCATGAAGTTAATTAATAGAGAGCTGTCAGAGGGCTCCTTGGCACATCAGTGTGTTAGAAGGCAATGATACCCTTTGGGGAGGTGGTGGGAGGAGGCTGGAGGAAAAGGGATTCGGCTAGCAGCAAGCTGAAATTAAAAAACAGGCCAGTCTTTCTCTTGGTCCTGTTTCAACATTTTTTCACGCTTTCTTCCTTCCTTAGAGATTGCTTTGTCTGTTCTGATGCATCTTCCCAGGTTTGGGCCTTTTGTTGGTCTTGTTGCTTGCCATCCGAAATCTTCACTTCCTAATGGAAATGTTGATCTATGGAGTTTTTGTGTTAGCACAGCTGTTTCTGCTTTTGGTAGTTACTCCACTTGCACTCTTCCTTTAGGAAAAGTGATGAGAATTCAGTCGGGAGCAGTATGGCATGAAAGAGTGGGCTGTAGGTGTATCAGCTATGAGGTATCTTGTGTATCCTACAGCCCTAGGATTGCCAGTGTAAGTGGTCTAATGCAAGTCCCAAAAAGGAGCATCTCTGCACTATTAGCCTCAGGAGGGGATGGACAGGTGATGGGGTACAGATTACCTTTCCAGTAGAAATAGCACATCAGTCTTAGTGGCTTCTCTGTAGCCAGCTGGTGATACTTCAGTGTGTACAGGGACATAGGAATAATCCCAGCATTTCCTGATAGCGTTATGTAAGGGCTTCAGGTGTGCATACAGGGGGACATTCCTCCTGACCTTCTGAAGGGTAGTGCCTTAAAGGGCCTGGTCCCACTTAATTTTTAATTAAACTTGCCCAAAGAATAGTAAAATTGGACCTTTTCTGTGAGGAAGGAGGTGATTGAGAGACCTGGGGTTACAGGCCAGCTTGGTTCCCGCAGGGCTGTTTCATTGCATCAATGATCAATGTCTCTTGGATGCTGCCTCTGACTCTGAGCAGGGACATGACGGAAAGACAGCGAATGGAAACCAGATGCAGTTTCCATGGCAACGTCCAAAAAAGATGGAGAGTGACTGGGGGCGGGGAGAATTAAAAAAAAAAAAAGAAGAAGAAGAAGAAGCAGAGCCTCATAGAGATTTAGGCTTCACACATCAGTGAATGAGCTTTGATGCTGGCTTGCCCAGTAGAGGAGGAGGATACTTTATTCTCTCTGTGCCATCTCCTGCATGAGGAGTAGTGTGCAGAACATTCTCTCAGCACCTTCCTTTAGCCAGCAGAGACAGGATCAGGGCACCAGTGCCCTTCAGCACACTCCTACTTCGGTACCTGCACATCCCAGACAGGATGAGCAGGGTGAGACCTCCCAGTTACTTCAGTCCCTGCCTCTCCCTGAGAAGAGTGTATTAGGAAATGAGGTGGAAGAGGCAGATGGGGAACATCATGGAGCTGCTCCAGGCCTGGTTACTTGCTGAGTGGGCAGATCAGGATTTAGGGCATAGCTCCGGCAGGTTGAGCAGGAGCTGAGTATAGCTGTACTCCCAGCCTTTCCCAGCAGGAGGCACAGGGAAAAATGGTATAACGGAGCTGGCTTTGTGAAAGGTTTTCATCTCAGAAATTCTCCTTTTTGTGATTTCCATGCATGCCCACTTATCCCATTATCTGTGTCAGGAGGAAAACAGAATCATCAGCAGTTGTGATTTGTATCTCTGAAGATTTTCTTCTCTGTGCTTAAGCAAAATCCCCTCTTAACCACTTCTTGTCCTTGCCTTCATAGGTTAAAGCGTTTTGGTTCACGGTTTTTCTTATATTCTTTCCTTACTTTAGAGTTCAATCCTGTTGCTGCCTCTTACGGCTGCTTTTCTTAGGCTCCCAGATATGACCTAACATAGAGTCCAATAATACAGTATACTCAGACCTGGATCAATAAAGCTTTTAGACGCCTAACTCCTCACTTTGGTGCTTTACTCCTTCACATCTTCCCTGTGGAGCTGTAAAATTCCCATTTTACAGAGTGGCACACTCAAGTAGGAGTTTGCTGATGCTAGCAGAGAAAGCTGTGAAAGAGCTGCAAATATCATTCAACCACTACTATGTGGGTTTTGAGAACCTTAAACTGACTCCCCATGTGCCACAAGTTACTAATTATTACTGCATAGAGATCTTGCAGGACATTCCTGATACCCCATTGCTGTAGCTGTGATCCCTACCACTGGAGCTCTCTTTTTCCTGAAGAGGATCTGCTGAAGCAGGACCTTCTGAGTAAAGTGCCATGTTACATTCACTGATTACTTCAAATACAAAATCTATAACACGTTATTCCCACATTTTTGAGGTCTCCAAAGCTAAGTCAAGCTCTACAGCTTAGCCATGGTCTATAATGGCTGCTGTTGATGATGCCAGATATCCATTCTGACTCTGGGAGTTTGGGCCAGCTGGCTGCTCTGGCTCTTTCATCTTCTGACAGGTTTGGATCATAAGGTTCACTGTAGCATCAAGCATGTGGTGGGTGGCCTGAGCTGCACTAAACCTGTAAAGATGCAACAGAAAATTTAGGCTCTGATTTATGGTGTTGCACTGAGGTGCTTGCTTTGAAATGTGTAAGTTCAGAATAGGCAGGTATAAATAAAATGAATGAAACAATTACTGAACGTGAATGTATTTGCAAAGATCAGATCAAAATCCAAGATGCCAGTAAGATCCCTAGGCCTACTCGTATTCGAAGCAGGCTTTGCTTATAAAACTGCTGCGCTTAAGGACAGTAGCAAAGCACCAGCTTAGTATTTCTTCCCAATAAGCAATACCTTGGTAAAAATCTTTTCTTTCCTTCTTTTATTTTGTTAAAGCCCTTACCTCATGTTTAGAAGAGACAAGATGCTTATTACTTCTTACTTGTGAGTGTTTCTGGTGTTACCTATAGCAGAAGTGGTCTCACTCAAAGGGATGCCCCTCTGGCTGGAGGTGTAGTTTGCTAGATGGTGCTACCATGCAATTATGCATTTCTTTTCTAATGAGATCGTTAGGAGTGCAGTGCTTGTCGCTGATTAGAAGTTCCTAGAATAGAACTTGCTATTTTCTTCTAATTACATTATATAACAGTGTAATTCACAAGGATAGTAGTTAAGACAAAGTATATGGATTTAGGAGATTGGTTTCTGGTTCTGTTGTGGTCTGTTTTTTGGGGGTTTTTTTTGTTTATTGTTTTTTAAAGAGACTACCACAACCTTTTTGTCTGACATTTGGGTGAGTCGCTTAATATTCTCTGCAGCTGAGATTCTCAAAAAGTAAATAGACATGTAGATCATTAAGTATCTAATTATCTTAGAGGATATGGACTTCCGTTCCCTAGATGCCAAATGGGGGGATAACTATGGAGATGCATGTAAAGTCCTTTTGGATACCACAGCAAATATTAGAAAAGCCAGTAAATAGTAGTGTGTATTTTAAAAATCTATTCTACTGTAACTCAGTCAGTTGCCATAATATTGGTTGTCCATGGAAATTAAGTTTGATATAGTGCAAAAAGAGCCAGTTCTAAGTTACTATCAAGTCATCAGCATGTGGAGTGTAGGGGATGCAAAGATTGCATAAAATGGGGTGAAGCTGGGACCTTGTTTGTACAATTTTTTTGTTATTGTAACTGAAAATTATTTCCTATCAAAGCCTATGCATTTGAAGAACTTGGGTCATCACCATAATTTTCTAATGAAGCAGAGAGGGTATGAGAGAAATAGATTGTGAAAGACCCAAAATATGGAGAAAGCTGATTAAAAAAAAAGTAAAATAAAAGAGAAACAGTATGAGATAGGAAGCACTGATTCTATATATTTATATACATTTATCTCAGACATTTTTACACATATTTATATATGAGTATATACATATAAATCAATATTCTATTTCTCTTTGTTCACATATTTTTACACATATATAAAAGAATGCTGGAAAATCTTCTGATACGAGCTGAGGTATTTGTTACAATGGAAAATGTGCTCGGTTGGTATGATAACAACAAGGTCATTTGTTAATTATGTGGCTTTATCAAAAATCTTGTTGAAAGTACTGATTTTCCAATGACATCCAGCTTAACCTGTGTCCTTCTTAAGAGGAAATCATAGCAGACAGTCTAAGGCCTTTGGACAAAACTGTATTGCTTATTTGGGATATAATACTTTTTCAATCAGAGCAGCTATAACCTTGAAGAAAGCCAGTAGAATTTACCTTCACCTGCTCAAAGAAGTAAACAATAAGATTAGGACCAATAGTAACAGTAGAAACAATGCACTAGTGATTAGGAGTACAGGGCTCTAAAGGACCTCTCTGGGTCATCAGATCTAGTCCTCTGGTATTACTGGCAGTGATGCTGTAATCCTTTTCATAAGCTTTGAGACCATGGAGGAACTTCGGCACACACTTATAATAATCAACACTGTCTGCTCTAGAGGGTTTAACACCTAACCCCTGCTGCTGTAAACAGATGGATGACACCAAGAAGGGCCCAGGAGCTAGAGAGGAGAGAAGTGATGAAAGATTGGTCTGCTTAGCTTTGGCAATTGTGAGATGAAGGAAGTCACATGCTAGCAATAGTATTCATAACTTACAGGTTGTGTCTCATGGCTGGTTTCTGAGTACAGGTTTTAGCAAACGAACTAGAAGGACAATATGGTGGCAGTGGTATCCAGGGACTTTTATGGATAGACAGGACTGGTGAAAAATATCTTGGCTTGATAATGTGTCATGCATTTTTTTAGAGAAAAATTATGAGATGAAAGTTTTATCCTACCTCTTAATTTCCAGATGCTTTCCGGTGTAGAACATTAGAACATTACAGCAGTGAATTATAGTTGAACATTTCTAAGATGTTTTCTTGCCTACTATCTGTCCACTAAGGCTTCGTAGCTATCTATCTCAGGTGCCAGCTAACAACATATTGTAATCGGTCCTGCTTTCACTGTGTTTTTGCTTCAGTGGGAGTGGATCAGACCCATAATGCGTGTTCACCATTTCCAGACTAGATCATGTCTCAGGATGGGTATCTGCAGCGCTTCCAATAAAGTCTACAGACCCTTGCTGAATTCATCTCATGGAAGAATTTAGTCCAGAGTGCCCTGATTTTTCTTGCTTGAAACCCTGATTCTCAGAACTCTATTGCTATGCTGTACTTCCATTTTGCAAAGCAGGTATTCTTTACTGATGAGCTTTCCTTTTCTTGACTAGCCTGACCTACTCCTTCTTTCCTTCAAAGGGTGATAAATAATTAAATAAATGCCAGATAACACTTCTCCCTGACTATTGTTCTTAAGCATTAAATCACTCATACATTAATTGAAACTTCCTCTTCCTTCCCTTCCTCCTCTTTTACCTCCAACCTCCAACAAGGTATTTGCCTTCATTTGCTTTCATGGGTCTTTTTTCTCTGCCTTTTCTTTTACTTCAGGCATTCTCAGAGGGCACCTAAAGTTCTTCAGCTATGCAGTTTTAAAATGTGCAATTTGGCAGCAGCATGAGCCTAGGATTGAATTAAATTTACTTGAGGCACTCTGATTTTTTTTTTATTAAATTACTTCTTTCAAAGTTACTACAGAACATTCCACTTATTAATTTTTTTTTATTATTAAATGAAAGGAAGAAAAGGGAAAAAAAGACATAAAACTCATGAAAAGTCTGGAGTCAGGACTTGTTTAGTTTTTAGAGTTTTACTCTTGCAGACCTCTCTGTGGTTTTATAACTGGTTTCTCCATTTGGAGAGAGATTATGGGGCCTCACAGGTCTCCTCCAACTTTGGCATATATTAATAGCACACTAGCTTAATGTTTGTAAGAAAAAACAAAGCTTATTTCAGCATCACTATCACCTGTTAAAGATTCCTCAAATTCACATTTGATTGTCATAGAAAGTACAAAGGCCAGTTAGGCAGACATTTGTAGTGCCAAAGAACTCTGAGGCACTATGAGACAAGGCAGCCTTTAGTGCTAGTGATCAAAATACAAAGAATTCCTGAAAAGGACTGAAAAGTTAGAGCATAAGTGTCAGGGAGAAGTATTTTGTTTGTGATGCTGATGACAGACAATTGGGTATGGGAAGCTCATGTCAATTGTCAGCACCTGAGTGATGGTGATAGTGGAGAAAGCTGGGATTTTGTCGTTATTTTTTGGGTTGTCCAAAAAATAACCACTGCTCTGGATGTGGTTCTTCTTCTGCCTAAGAAGACGTGTTTTTCAAAGTAATTTTTTACTTATCCCTACTCACCATGGTTTTTATTTTGGTTTCCTGTTAGCCTTTATTATTCCAGAAGGGAATTTGGCTGTGAAGAAGTCCTGACTTCTTACTACCTTGTCAGAAATGTATCTAGATCCTGCATGTCAGTTATGCTTTAAAACAAGTACTTATGATCTTTAACAACCTTCTTAAGGCTGAAGATATAAGGACTCAGCTCTATCATAAGCTAAGGTTTTGTGTTGGGATATCGTAATGTTTCCCTTGTGATGGCACCAACATTTTCAGGGCTCAGGGCTGTGCAGATGGTCTTGTCGTACATAAAAATGGGCACTGACTTTGCCTTGTGGTCAGGGAGAAGGTAGAACACGGCTTTGTCCAGAAAAAGGTGCTTGGAATGGCATTTCCTCTGGAAGATTTTGGAACAGAAATAGAATATAATGGTATTTTGCTGCAGTAGCGAAAGCATCAGAGATGCAACTGCTTGTCATGACTGCAAATCACTGTCAGTCTTTTGAAAAGGTGAGAGGAGATCCCCTCACCTGGAGACTGATGTTTCTCTTGACAAAAGGGAGGGATGGGATGAGCCCACCTTTGGGTCTCCTGAGGCCATGATTAACAGGGGTCATGAGTGAGGAGCACCCTGTGCCTGCACTGTTAACCCTGGGCGGGAACAAGCTGTTGGTGCTGCTGATTGCATAATGGCAGCACTGTGCCACCCAGCCACTGTGACAACCTTGTGCCACCCATCTGCAGTGGTTCATGCACCCGTGCAGCTCTGTCTGAAGAGACACAGTATAGACACCTCTGCTGAACAAGATGGGGACTACTGGTGAGAAACTTTCACACAGAGATGGTTGTAGCTATGGGGAGTTGGTAAGGGAAAAGGCTATGCTCTAAGCATCTGAGGCAAGAAAGGGGAAAGAAGGTTAGGGATTAACACCCTTTTTACTTTCTTGTTCTCTCTCTCTCTCTCTCTCATTCTGCTCCACCCCTTCTTTCAGCAATTTCCTCATAGACATTTTGGAAGCCAATCTCTGTGCCGTTGGCTTTCTGATAAGAAAGTTCTCATCAGTTCGATTTACTATTCTTTCCATGTGCCCCTAATCCTTCTTGAAGTGAACCAAAACTTGAAGTAAATAAATACGAGTTGCCAGAAATGGATTTAGATTTTTGTATCTCTAATCCTCTCTGTTTGTGTATTGTTTCTCATCAAGGAATGCCACGTTCCATAGGATTTATTAAGTTGGAGAAATGTGACTATGGTTGTCTTCAAAGAGAAAACTACAAATTGACTCATTTCAACTCTTGTTTTCCTTGGAAGTAGAAGGACATTTTGTGTGTATGTGTGTGTGTGTGAAGGAAAGGAGACTGACTGGCTTTAAAACACGTTCCTGGTTTGTTTACTATAATTGATGAGGAACAGTTTGACCTGGAGAATCAATCTTGTGTCTTACTCCTGATAACTCCAAAGGACAAGAGAAATCAAAAATAAGCCACTGAAGCAGATGGAGGGAGAAACAAACAAGGGGCAAGAGCAGGAGAGGCAAGAGAGGAACAAGCATGCAAATTGTCCCAGCTCACTGCATTTCTAGAAGGATTCAGCAGTGCAAAACTGGATTTTCAAGAACATTAATGTAAGAATTGTTCATTGGATTTTACCTTAAACTTATTTCAAAAACCAAATGGGTTTCAGTTAACCAGAACTTCTGTGTTTTCTTTGTTCTTCCTGATTTTCCACTTTATACTCAAGTATTATGAAGTGGTAAATGTATTAGTTGTGTTGGCTTTTGCTTTCTTACTACTCTTATCTCTGTAGAGAAGATAATGAATTACTGGATATATATTTCTTCCAGTACAGATACTATTATAGTGGTATTATTTTGTTGTATCTTTTCCTTTTTGTCAGCCCAATCTTTTCAAAACTGTCTGTCCAACTATGAAGGTTTCTGTAAGGAAGAGAACAACATGGTCAGAACCCTGCAGATGGTGGAAAAACCAATATAATCTTGGTATTGAGGACAACTCTTGTCTTGAGGATAGCCATCCCCCACAGAACTTTCTAACCTTCAGTAAAATCTTCAGATGTAATTCCCTGTTGTGCTAAATGCGGACAGTGTGAATATTATCACCAAGCATGGCACCACAATGGGCTGGAAGAGGAGGCACACTACACCTGTCCAGCAGCCATCGGGGGGATTTCACTGCCTACCTCTAATTTTGCACAGACAGGCATGTGGCAGCTTATGCTAAGGACAAAATAGGAAATGTAGGAGAAAAGATATAAGGTCTTTTGTGAAGTAATGGTCACTTTTTCAGTTCTCCAACATATAACGCCTCAGTCACCTCTTCTTAGTAGTCATCATCAAGGCTAGGCTTTGTGAGTGAAGATTTTGGGAAAGGCTCTACCCACATGGGTGTGTCCTTCAAGCCTGCACAAGGGATTTTTTTTAGGTGAGGCTCAGCGTGGGCAAAACTGGCCCCAGTCTTTAGCTCCTAAGGTTCATCTGCCACAGCTGAGTGAGCTTGGATGGTGACAGCGAAGTCCTCAGGACTAGAACCTACAGCACCTGGTATTCCCAGGAGGGGGTCTCCCATCCAAGTACTAACTGGGGCTGACCCTGCTGAGCTTCCGAGATCAGAGAAGACTGGGCATCAGGGTGGCATGGCCGTAGTTATTCTTAGTAGTATCATATTGATAAAAAACAGCTCAAACTGTTCTTATTCTATATGATATCCCCTAAAATCTCTGTTGTGTTATATACTTGCCTGGGCACATAGGTCTTCTGTAAAATTTTGTACTGAGATCCTCACTAGCTGAGAAGTGACAAAGCTGCCCCTGTAACATATTGCATCATTTCCCTGTGGATTATATGTAGTCCATGTAAGAAGCACTATTTTATGAATGTTTTAGGTGAAGTAATAATTTTTGCCTTGCTGTGTCCATGGGTTCAAACAGACTGCAAAATGTGCAGTGGCTGAATCCCTAATGGAGTCTCCATTAGATCACAAGGCAGAGTTGGTTACTTCAAATGAAGTGAAATAGATTTGGGTTGGGACAAAGATTGATTGAGTAGGGGAAGTTGAGAAACGCCAGTGGAATATATTTACAAAGGTTTCCAGGAAACGGTGAAGAACAAAACAAAATCTACTTGAAGTAATATTTTGGAATGAGTCCTAGGAAAGGCAGGCTTGTGGGCAGGGTGCAGGGGAAGCAGTCAAAGATGTATAATGAAACATGCATTCGTTCCGTGTTGAGATTTTTTACTTTGTTTCTTCAGTATCCCTTCTGGAACATGCTGTGCGGGAATATGCTGTTGCTTTCTGCTAATTAAAACATCTGGCACTAGTTTATAGAACTCTGGCCTTTAAAATAGTGGGAAGCAGGGTGATGCATTTAATCTTGAATAGCTTGATTTGTTATCTGGTTTGAGTGCAGGAGCCTCTGCCCAGATTACTTGCTGCCCGCATTGCTTCACAAAAAGAGATGGGTAAAACTGTTTCACATGTAAAGAACTAATCAGGGACAATGTACTGAAATCCTGATCTTGAGTGAAAAATAAATAAAAAAAAAGGAACACTTTTTCAGACCCTTTGCTATTCAGTGGAGTTGAGGTTTTATTTATTCTTGCTAATTTAAGCAACCTTCAGCCCGGTCGATAGAGAGAATGGGTTACCTTCAAAAGCAGGGTGCTGTAGGAAGTGGAGTGCGTGTTTCCTCTGGATCGATGTTGAATTAATAATCCAATATAGTGTAAGAGGGTGCTGTAGCAGTGCTTTAAGCACAGTTCTTTCTATTGAGAAATAAAGCCAGGTGGGAAGTGCTTCTTTGCGAGTCAGTCCTGAACTTCTGCCCTACCTTAATAATAAGGGTCTGGAGCAAAACCTTCCCCTGAGGAGGTGTGTTGTGGTGAGCAGCAGCTGAGGAACTGAAGGGGTATTTATCTCCATAGTGGCAGCATTTGACTCTTTGTGGTTTCCACAAATCTCCTTTAAAGGCATTGATCGCCCCTGTCGGCAGGATTAGTGGAAGCGGTCATGCAGAACATGTTTGTAAAAATGTTTTTTAAAAATTCTTCTTCAATGTACCAAATCTTGTAAGGGATCTAACTATGGTATGGAATGGGAAAGGTCAGCTTTAAAGAACAAGGGATGACTTCCTATTCACCTTGTTTATCAGAGCCCAGTTCTGATTTTTATTAAAGCCGAGACTTGCATTGGGGACTGCATCCAGGCATGTTCTGTGCAAAGCATGTACAAACAAGCTTTGCCCATCTGAACAAGTCTACCAGTGCCCCCCCTTTCCCCCCCTGCCCCCCTATCTGCCCTGCAGTCCTCCTGGTATTTCACTTCAGAGCTCCCCTGACACAGCTCTGTCAATGCCCCCAGCTTTATACTAGCAGTGTTTCTCTGTTCCAGTGCTGGTGTCAAACCCCACCTCAAGTCTGACCTTTTGAGCTTCAAAGCAGGAGGCAGATTTAGTTGAAAACTTAAAATGCTTTCTGCATTGTGCCTGCATGTGTTACAGAACACAGCAGGAAAACAGACCTTTTGCCTGGATGGCTAGAGCTAAGTAAAGTTGACCTTAATACAGAACTGTGCCAGATATCCCAAATTTAGTTCACTATGG
Organism: Pithys albifrons albifrons; assembly: GCF_047495875.1. NCBI lineage: Eukaryota > Metazoa > Chordata > Aves > Passeriformes > Thamnophilidae > Pithys > Pithys albifrons. Next base: position 91,149,659 of record NC_092458.1, read on the forward strand.
ATGCTCCCACAGTGCCCTATAAGACTGGCTTTCAGTACTGAGGGAGAGGTCTGCACAGGTTTTCAGGACCTGCAGGGTGTGTCCAAGACACATGATGCCATATGAGATCAAAGATTATTTAACTGGCTCTAGATGAGTTGCTGTATCCATGGGGAAGAGTGCAGTGCTGGCCTTAGGTCTTGCAAGTGAAAAATTAAAAAAAAAAACAATGAAAAACAAAAAAACAAAACCAAAATCCAACAAACTAAAACTCCAAAACTAAACCAAACCCACAAACCAAATCACAAAAAACCCCCCCAAACCCAAAAAACAATAAACCAAAAACCTCCAAACCAACAAACCAAAACACCACACCCAAACCAACAAACCAAAAAACAGACCACCACCACCAAAAACTGTTAGCACGGGGACAAAAGGAACAGACTCTGTATGGTACTGTTGCTAATGCAGCTTTGCTTGTAACAAGTTTACAGATCCATCCAGATTTGCATGCTGTGTGTTTGTACACTGACCCTCAAAGTGTCTCCAGCTTTACATAAAGCCATAGCATGGAGAAGTGGTGATGGGTTTGGGCATAGTATTGCCATGTCCTCATGTTCTTCCTGCAGGGCAAATACCAATAGGTGGCAGTGAACAACCTTACTCCCCCTTTCTGTAAATAGTGTCTGTAAATGGAAGGACAGGAAGAAAGGTAGTGGATAAGAGAAAAGGGTGATGCAGACAGGTGGTGTGATGGGAGATTAATTATCTGCCTTTGTGTCACATGACATGTTAGTTAGAGCAGAGCCCCTGTGGGCCATGGAGAGATGTTTGCTTTTTGCAAGCTGCATCCCTTGTAAATAGCAGTGCTGGCTCCGACTGCTCCCCTGCATAACACCAGGATAATTCTGTTTGTCATTTTCAGACAGTCCTCCTCTGCCTTATTCTTTGGGCCGCTAAAAAGTTGTGACATGTCTGGGCCCACTGGGGAAATGGCTGTTGCAGGGTTGTGAGGACAGGAAGTGTCCTGTAAGGACCAGGGCAAAACCATGGTGGGAGTGCTGGAAACAGGACACGTGTAGCTGCTTGGGAAGGTCTGCCATGGCCCCTCTGTGCCATGTGTGTGCCTTTCTCCCTTCTCCTTGCCCTTTTGCTCTGCAAAGTTGATGCTCCTTATTCACTACTTTGAACATCAATGGAGTTCAAATCCTTGTGGGCATATTGTGGTTTTCTCATGCTGTGACTCAGCAGGGTCAACTGGCCCAGCCTAAGCACCATGCTGCTGGTTTACACTGTTTACAGCAGTCAAGTTAGCTCCTTTACAGCTGCTCTGCCTGCATCTCTGCTCAATATGTGGAGGGGGACAGAAAGCAAATTTCCACTGTTTTCTTCCTGCCATTTTGGCCAAGCACTGCAGTAGTTCTCATACAGGACTTTCCAAGGACCCAGACCCTTTCTGCTCCAAGGAATGCACTGCGGTTTTAGGTTTCTGCAGTGGTTTTTTTTTTTCCAGCCACCATACATGAGAAAGAACAACTCCATTAGTCTATGTGTTTGCCTCTGAAAAATGTATGATTCTTTTACTGATAATCTGTTACATGTCTTTACAAACTGCCATGTTTTTATTGTGTGTCAAGTGTAGGATGGCCCTTCTGGGAATATTTGAATCTCCATTTGCTGAGCTATGGCGGAATATAATGTGTTTTTCTAGTTGATGTGGTAGACTTCAACTAATGGAGCAGGTGTGTCTAAGGCTATTTATTTAGTCCTAATCTTTGCATAGTTGAGGACTGGCCTGCATTTTTATTGTGTATGGATCTGCCCAGCTCCTGTGAGTGTTTGTAGGGTGGATCTCTAATGTATGTCAATTTGCTTTAACTTTACTCCAGTCTGGTAGAACTGGATCGACTATCCTTACACCAGTGATGTAAATGTGCTCAATGGGTTTTGGTTAAAAGTTCCAAAACAGAGACTGTCAAACAGTGGTCAGATGGCAATGGTAATGCTTGCCTCTAGAATGCATGGGATTCAAACTCATAAACTAGAGGCAAAAGGTTTTGTAAGGTAATGTCTTTTTAGTAATTACTTTTATAGCTATCTTAGCCGTTCTCCTTCTGCAACACTGAGGCTCATCCAAACCCCTTCTACAAAGCCAAGTCCCAGCCCTTTGAACTCATCACATGAAAAAGCCCCTCAATGCAGTCTTAGTTTCTGTGAGTTGTGTCCAAGTAGGAGGTTGCACTTGTGCTTTTGAGACCAAGTGGACTTGGAACATATTCCTGCTTTCAGCAAACAGATGTTCACACCATGCCATCCATCCTCAAAAAGGACTCCACCGTGTTCTTGTCCATCTGCTAACTCTGCGGACCCAGCCAGTGGACTTAGTCCACCAAAGAATTAGTTGCCTTTTTGGATAATGTTCCTTCTGCCTGAGACTTTTAGGCCCAACTGTGTTTTTTAAATGCTTTCTGAACTGCTGCTTTTGCATGTTTTTCAGAGTTCCCTTAGAGAGCAGAAGTCCTAAGAGAAAGAAGCCTTCATGGAGGTGCAATACTGGCATTTTACATGAGCTTCATGCCCTCAGCCAAGTGAAAAGTATGGGACTGTTACCAGAAATCCATGAGAAACAGAAACATCCCATCACTGGCAGAAAAATTCTAATGGGCATCCACGAAGTAGAGCTAAAATCAAAGCTTTTTGAACAGTGCTTTCTACATATCTCTGCTTTATTTCCTGCTACCTCAGTTTTCTACAGCTTGGCTTTCCTATTACTTTTCTCTCTCCTTCCAATCTCTCTTCTTGTTTTCCTCATCTGGTTTTAATAAATAAATAAAATTTTGCACTAGATTTTTTTTTCCCTCTTATTTCTTGTTTCCTACCTTTATTCTTTGGGCAGGATAAAAGCAATGCTTTATAGCATGAAAAGCATGGGCAAGTGAACACACCAGAATTCTTATCACCACTCTGATTACCTTTTGTGCTCAAAATCTGGGTAAGCCTCAGTAAATAAGCCCTGCTTTACTTATGTGTAGTGAGCTGACAGAGAGGACTAGTATTAATTGGTGATGTTATGTTAGAATTGCTTGCTCAGGTCTCTTCCCCTACAGCTTTCTTGCAAGGCTCTTGTGTGGCAGACACTACAATTTTACATTGTTATTTTGCACTGGGGCAAAGCCTATGGTTCTATTCCTTAGTCCTGTTTATCTGAAAAGCTTACCTCAATAACTAAAGGTGGTTTATTTCAGAAGAGTCCAGCATGCAAGTGTGGGGAGAATTAAGGTGCCCAGGGAGCTCAGCTGAGGTCCAGGAAAACACCCACTTTCCTATGGTTTTGAAGAAAGATGACATCCAAACCAAGATGTGCTGCTCATTCATCACTCAGAGGTGATGCCTCTGGCAGTGGAGGGCAGTGCCTGGGTTCTCTATGAGGACTGTGTTGTGTCTGCACTTCCATCACAGCACACTCCTGCAGAAGCCTTTTTTAAGGCATGTCTCCCATGGGGGGACCTTACCATGAAAAGAGCAGGAATAAAGCTATAGAGTGATGAAATCAAGTTTTTCTAATGTTATTAGTCCCCACTTTGTTTCCCAGAGGTTGGTTCAGAAATACAAGTGTTCAATACCAGCCCCAATACTGAGAAAAAAGGGAGAGAGATTTTAAATTTTTAGACAATCTCCAAAGTCTTCCACTTTAACCTTGGGAGTGTGAGCGCTTTTACAAGCATGGACACTGTATCAGTTTGGGTCAGTTAGCATCTCTGTCCTCTATATTTTAATGACAGGTAAATTGAGGTGCAGAATGTCTTGCTCATAGCTTGTCAGTCCATGAACACCATATCTAGGAACATAACCCATGTCTCCTGAGCCTTGCTTTTTAATCTGAGGCAGAGCTAAAACTTTATTATCGGATTAGGAACTGTGGTCCTCATATCTGATAGATTTGAGCTGAAGGAGTTTTGGCGTCCATGTTCCTCTTATATTTTTGTTCATGAAAACAACATTGTGCAATTTTATTTGCATTTAATGTCCTTGATCTGAAGCTTACATGAGGAGGGAGTCAGGGAGAAAGAGAACAGCAGCAAGAGTGGATGAGCAAAAGTAGGCAACATGAGAAAAAGGCAAAGAAAAGCAAAGCAGAGGAAAGCAAAGGGAGGGTGTTGGGACAAGGTGTAAGGGGAGAAAATGAGAGAAAGCAATCTGATGGAAAGGGGAGAGGTTAGAGGCCAGGGTGGCAGTGGCAGGGGCAGCAAGAGGTCAGGAAGCAAGGAACAGCAAGATACTTAATCTCAGAGTGGCTGCAGCTTTTTAGCCAGGTGATTGGTGGGATAACTGGCAGGAAGCTGGCATTTACCTGGATGCTAATTCCTCTCTTCCTGCCAGTCTGGCAGGATGAGTGCCTGCTCTCCTGGTGAGATGAGATCATTTGAAAAGGCCCCCTGGCTGCTATTATGAGGAGTGACTGAATGCAGGCTCCAGTGTTGTGGTGTGTGATAAAGCATGGTAGCTGGGAGGGGAGGGGGCTGGAGGTGGTGGGAGCACTGGAGACAGGCTGCTCATTTAGTGCTGCCAAGCTCTGCATCTGACTAATTATGGAGCAGTTGATAAATAACATTGCAGAGATACGTAAATCAACGGGAAAGACACAGGAAGCCGAGCAGGATTGAGGGACTGGCACTGCTTAAGCAGCTCTGCTCAGAGGATCGTTGTTCTTGGCACAGGCAGTGCCAGGTTCGGCAGTGGCAGCTGGCGAGGGTGGCAGGCACAGGGGGTGGCAGCAAGAGGTGTGGGAGCAGCGGGGCAGGTGTGCTCCTCCAGCCCACATCACGGCTTTCCAGGGAACTCTCCAATATACGTAGGTGGTCCCTACTAGTACTGCAAAGAAAAAACTCTTTGTAGTCTCTGAGGCATTCATCTGCTTGGTCCTCATAGAAAAGGGGGAATGGTCTCCTCCCTCTTGCACAGACAAAACATAGGGAAGACAAGAGTTTGGTAGGGAAGGGTGCTGAACCAACTGCCTTCTCTTCTTGTTTTTTCCCAGTTGCAGGCTTGTGGTTTAATCCCTGCAGTCCCTCCTTCCTCTAGATTAAGAAGGAAGTCTGTTTTTTAGAAGATAGCTGTCTAGCTCCCTGAGGACACACTCTCTTCAACCAGTTAATGCAAGGCTGTTCCCTTTGGCTTCTACAGCTCATGTGTTGGTGCCCAGTGAGTGCCTGATACACCTTGGGTACCTTTGGGTGGAGTTATTCTGAGGGACTCACAGCCTGAGTTTGCCCATGGAAACACATAATGGTTTGGGTTGGAAGAGACCTTAAAGATCTAGTTTCAGCCCCCCTGCCATGGACAGTGAACCTTCCACTAAAGCAGGTTTCTCAAAGCCCAACTTGGCCTTGAACACATCCAGGTATGGGGCATCCATCTATCTGTTCTGACCTTCACTGTGTACCTTTAGTGTCTTCGGGTTTTGTCTCTACTTTTCCTTCTCCTCTGCTAGTATGTGTAAATTAATTCATGTGAAAACAGGAGGAGGAATATAAACAGCTGACAGTTAGCTCTGGGTCTGCAAATGTACCCACAGGTACTACTTCAAACCCACCCAAGGACTGTTTCAGGTCAGGCCTAAGCACCAGGATGAGGCAAACCACCAATACTTACACTGGGGAGCAAACTTCTGAGCTGTGTCCATACACTAACGTTTTTACTTATTCCTGTAGAATGAAACAAAATTAAAGATTAGAGAGAAACAGGAATCTAATGTAGGTGCATCTCAGCTCATCCTGACTCTACGTAATGACCAGTCCTCTTCAAATAGAATTAGAATGTGGCAAATATTGATGTGATATCAAATGTGTTGTTATCTACTAAAGTCTACATCTGAGGTGCAAGGAAGCATTCAGATGGTGGTCTAACACTCAAATGTAGTTCCATAACTTAATGCAGGTCTTTAGTTTCAAGCAGGGGATGAGCATGGAAAGGTTGGTGAGATGAAATAGCATTGTGGTAAGGTAGGCAGTGAAAGAGTCCTGCAGTTTTCTTCTGCACAGTAACTCCCTTCACAGCCAAGGCCTGTTTGACAGAGCTCTGCATATAAGCGTATATTTGTGCCAGTATATGTAAATAAGTGAGTTCAACCAGTGAAATCCCAGATTTAGTGAAATGTGAAACCATGCTGGAGCACACCACAGTGCAATAGCAAAGTCTCAGAGTATTGGACTTTAGTGGCTTAGTGCCCTCCAGCAACAAAGTACCAAACTGACACTCGCTCACTGCCCACCAACAGCATCAGAGGAGGAATTGGAAGGGTAAAAGCTTGTGGGTTAAGATAAACACAGTTTAATAGGTAAAGCAAAAACTGCATGCAAAAGGAAAGAGAAGCAAAACAAGGAATTAATTCACAGCTTTCCATGGGCAGACAGGCGTTCAGTCATCTCCAGGAAAGCAGGACCCCATCACGCGTAACCATTCCTTGAGAAGACAAACACTGTCACTCCAAACTTCTTCCTTCTTCTCCCCACTTTATATATTGAGTGTGATGTCATATATCCCTTTGGCCATTTGGGGTCGCCTCTCCAGTCTGTGTCTCCTCACAGTTTCCCATGTACCCCCAGTCTCTTCACCAGTGTGGCAGTACAAAAAGCAGAAAATACCTTAGCTCCATGTAATTACTTCTCAGCAACAACAAAATCATCTCAGTATTATCATCACTCTGTTCAGCACAAATCCCAAACAGAACCCCATACTAGCCACTGTGAAGAAAGTTAACTCTACCCCAGCCAAAACCAGCACATGGATCAATGAAGAGACAGAAGTGAAGGGGGTTGGAGTGACTGAACCCATCTGCCTGCATCAGAAAGTGAGGCAGTATTTTTAACTGAACAGACAGTGTAGAAGTAAGCTGGTTTAGAAAGTTGATAAAACATGAAAATACTGTTCCCATAGGGAAGTTCATTTAATTGTGCTGTAAAGAGCAGGAGGTGCTGGTGGGAGGAAAATACACTTAGTGCTTCTGTATGTGTTCTTGATGTGCATGAGGAAAGTGGACACGGTGCTGAACAGAAGATGTGAACTGTGAAGCAGAAGCCTCTTTTACTGTGTTTTGATTTTGTTTGTTTGTTTGTTTGTTTCAGTGCAGATAGTTAAGTAGTTGGACTAGCATCAAAATAAGCAGACATTTTTCAGGAAAAGCATCCACATGGGACTTCTCAGGTTTTAGCTCTCTCTATCTCCTATTTTAAATTTTCCATTGATTGTATCTTTGAGCTATCCTTGGAACATATGAAGGAGATATTCCCTCCTCAGGTCAAAGAAGAACAACTTCTATTGTTGGCCCAAAGCTCGGTGGCAAAGCTTTTTTAAAAAAGCTACATAGTAAATTTTGGAGCTTGGCTGGAACTAACCCAATCACAATTATCCAGTGCTCCAGATCCTTCTTGTACTCTGCCTTTCCATCTTATAGTGGGGCAAATCTAAGCACACATGAAGTTAGAGCATGTTGCTATTGTAAATCCAACTCCAGACTCTTAACTCTGGGACTTCGATGATCTTTGAGTATTTCTAGCTTCAATACAATGACAAAGGAGGGCAACCCCAAAAACCTAGATTGCCTATCTTGTTAGTATATTGACTCTTTAAAAAACAACTTTAAAAAAAATCCTGTCTTGCTTAGATTTACAGCAAAGTATTCCAAAATCTGGATCCATCAATTAAAGAGATTTTTTTTGTTAGCATTGAGCAGAGCAACTAAAGGTCTAATGACCCAACTGTGCCAGCTCTGTACAAGTAAATGTAAATCTAAAAATGAAAACAAAAAATAAATAAAAGAAAGAAATCTAACCAATCTAGCCTGAAAGCTCCAGATGAATAAGAAGTAAGAGAAATAACTCAGGTAAGGCAAAAGTCAGAGGTAATTTAAATCTGCGAAGAGTGGTTTTTTTCAATAATCTATTTTAAAGAGCTAATAGCATAGTGCAGAAAAAATGTTATAATAATCTAATGAGATCCTATTAAGTTTCCCTTCCATTAAGTTCTTTTGGGTCCTATCTAGACCAGTCAAATAAGTAATTTAAAACAAAACCTGTTTCTTTAGTCTAAACATGTGCTTGGTAAGAAGGAGACTTGGGAGATGCTGCTGCTTAGGTTCTGTTACCTGCTCTGCTGTTGAACTCTGAGCCTTTGACTTAAAAACTTCCTTTCTCTGGGCCAGCACTTCCCAGGTTGTAACACTTGGATAATTATTTTCACACATCTGACTGGGTAGGGGAAAGCATGATTGCCAGAGGAGAGCTTGTGATGCTATGAAAGCATAAGGGTGTTTTGGAGACATGTATATATATGTACATATATATTTATGTGTATGTGTATTTGGCCCTCAAAGAATACTTGGGACATTGAGACCTTGACAGTGCTTGTTGCATGCTGGATATAAAGTAGTTAGATATTTATTTGTAGCTTTCTTTAACTGGAGCAAGTGGAAACACCAGGCCTTGTGATTTTATTCATCCACCTCCTAAACAGCAGCATCCTTGACCCACGCAGGCTGTCAGTCTGGAAAGGCTCATGGCTGGGGTAAAGTGGACAGACGGGTCTGCCCTCCCATGAGCCTGATTGCCTTCCACCAGTTTTAATTACCAGCTTTTGCAAAGGTTCCTCTGGGAGAAAATTAGCCCTCAGCTGCAACGGCAGCAGGCAAGACACCAGTTCACTCAAGAGCTGTCAGCTAACTTTAGCCCTGTCTTGCTGAGCCATCCTTTATTTAATCAGGGTCGTAGGAGCATCGGTGCCCGGCACTCACCTCTGCAGGTGGGGAATGATTTACTGCCCTGCTATCAGAGAGCTCTTTAATCTTGTCTTTATGAACACTTAGCACCTACAAATCACCTGTTTGGCTTGAAATACATCGCCTGCTTCATGCCTTGGTGCCCCGAAGGGGAGGATGTCAAAGGTACATCTTGTTTACACGACAAGATGCTTTATGGAAGCAACCATACTGCCTGTGTGGCAAACCCAGACCCCTCCTTGATCTCTCTCTCACAGTGCATGAAGTGCATGGTTTTATCCCCTAGAGACCCTCTTCAGCCCCCTCAAACCAGCTTTTCCCTTCTTCCACTCCTTTTTTCTGGAAGCTGGGCAGCATATTTCATTTCTGGTGTGCTCCCTTCACTCTCTGGCTCAAAACATGAGTTTGAACTATTTCTTAACTTTACCTAGTTCAAATCATGCTCCTCCAGATGCAAAAGAGAGGTGACAGTAGCTCACAGTCAGTGTTTGACATTTCTTCAGATGCATTTTATCCCAGGTGGCTTCAAAGTGCTTTCTATTCAGCCATCCCACTAGGATAGTGCAGTCAGCTTTGGGGTAGAGCAGGATAACTGTGACTGTTAGCCATACTGTATGCCAGTTTGGGACAAGAATTAAGGAGTTTAATTGAAGTGAGACATGTAATTGAAACTGCAGGGGAAACTTTAGGATAGACAGCAATTATACAAATTAGGACATCGTGACACCATAGCTGTGTTTTAAGAAATTAAAGACCTCTGATTTTAGAAGAGAACAATAACTGAAAAGAAAAACCCCAGGCTCTTAAATGTCTAAAGATGAGCAGCATTAGAAATCTTACTGGGAAGGCACATCTCCAGTGGCCTGGAGCCCCTCAGTATCACAAAGGGGAAAGCTTTGTTATAAGCTCAGAAAGCAGACATCTGCTACTTGATTAGCAGAACAAATTCCTTGTATGTACTTTTGCTAAAGCTCCTTTCTTCCCTGAAAGCATGTGCTTACTGTCTGGAAAGGAAGAGCTGTCAGTCAGGCTTTCAAACAGAGATGGACCATGTGCATCGGGGATATCAGAATCCTGGTGAAAACCTGATGGGATCTTAAAATGAAGGTGTAAAACCTTTCTTTGGGCTTCTGTGTCCCTTCTTGAATAAGCCACCCATTAAACCCTTTCAACAACGTTTGATCATACCACAGAGAAGACAAGAACCTGGAACACCTGGAAGTGTCAATCTGCCTCTTGACCCGCATTGCTGAAAAGATATTAATATAGATAGTGGACAATCACCCTTAAATTTGGGCCTTTTCTCCCTACTTTCTAGAGTCAGGAATGAAGTTCCTTGAATAGAGACTATGCAGGCTTCCAGTAGAAAGTGGCAAGTATGGCCATGAGTCTTTTAGTCAGCAAGTTTTCCTCTATCTGGCGCCCATCTCTTTCATAGTCATGAATCTTGAAGTTATTTTTAGCATGAACAGACCAAATGGAGTTGGGGGAGGAGGGAATAAAAGTGGAGTTGACAGTATGATGTGAGCCAACATGCAAGCACTCTGCATTACAAAGAGATGAAGGATGGCATGTCATACATCATCAGGAACAATAAAACATGATAGATTTCTTAATCTCAGCCTCAATCCCAGAGGAGCTTGTCCAGTTCCTCCTGAAGTAGCCAGGCTGAGGTAGCCTCAAAAGTTTCTAGCTGCTTCTAGAGCCAGAAGCTTCTGTCTCTGTGATCTGTCAAGTTCATACTGTACCAAGACACTCTCAGCACAAGACAAGATATGCAGGCTAGGCCAGGATAATGGTTTCAGGTTCTTTCTTTGTAAAGAAAGCAGCTAAGGATTATAATTTCCAAACTTTAAAAGGTTAAAAGTTAGCTGGCAGCACTTATTTGAAGCCTAAAACTCATAATTTGTATTTGTTTAAAAGCCCAGGACATCTTCAAGCTTATATTAGCCTTGGGAGAAACTGCTGAATGTTCCCAATTTCTGAAAACCATTTAAAGAGGATTCTTAAAGTGTTTGGTATTTTAGGATTAGATAGACTTGAAAGATCTCAGGCAGATTGGAATTGAGAATAAAACAAGCTTTCAAGTGAGCTTCATTTCATCAGCGGAAGAATAAGCCAATTTTCCCTTTTTTAAAAATTCTAAATATTAAATATGCTAATAAAAAAAAAGATTACTGAGGAACTGTTTAACACAGTGAGGCAGAGTATGAGTCAGAGGGTATTTGGGAACGAGGGAAGCTCGAATGCTTATTGTGTTCTGGTCGCTGTCAGAGATAGGATAATGACTGGGCTCTTATGCAGTCTGACCCTACACAGCAGCAGTGGCTCCATCTTTATCTAGATCTCTATTTATCTAGAGATGAATAAAAATTGTACTTGAATGTCTAGACTAGCTTCAATAAAAATAACCATAATGGAGCTTAATGGGTATTTTTATTGTGGAAAGCACAGTTTGTTGCCTGGATCTCTTTGAAAAATGTTCTTCCCATCAGATTCAGCAGACCTTTCAAAAGTCTTCACAATGGAAATTACTTCAATATCATTTCACCTTGCCAGACAGCCAACCAGCCAGCATGTGCATGGCTGTCTGCTCACTGCAGGCTTTTCTTTGGTTCTGCTCTGAAAGCTCCATCTACAAGGTGGCAGAGGACACTTTTTTCCATGCAGTTCCTCCTTTCCCTCTCTCAAACAGAGCAATTTTTCTTGTCTTTTTCCTGTCATCAGTGAGCCACTGTTCCTCTGAGGGGCATCTTCTGGACTAGCGGTGAATGGAGCATATGTTGGTATTTCTAATGGTTCTTGTCAGCTGAGAACTAAGAACCATTTTCCACTTGCTTTCAGAAACACAGCTCTTCTTTTACCCATCATAGCTGCCTCATGACTGTCTTTCTGCAACTGTTTCTTTTGATGTGAATTAAACATAAGTGGGGTTTGACTAGGAGAGTTCTGTAGAAAACTAACCTTTAAGGTGGTAGGGAAGGATTTAGACTGGTGAGAAGCTCAAGTAACACGAGAGGATATATGGTGATGATGAACATTGGGAAATTTAAAAACATTTACAACTGACCAATGTGTGCTCACAGTGAAGTCAAAGATAAGCCACTGTGGTGTGCTCTTGAATAGCCTACCTGTAAAACTCTGCATATCAGGAAAGGAAAGAGAGCATAGATTAAAAAGAGAGGATTTCAAGTGGACACCAAGGGGTCAATTATGATCACCCAGGGCTGAGAATTAAGGTGTGCTGTCAAAAGTACACGTCTTGTTCTTTGAACCTGATTTCATTTTTAGTGCCTCTGCATTTCTGGTTTCTACACAACTGGAGAAGCTGATAAAAAAATGTATATGTCATGCTAGTAAGTTGTGTTTGTACACTGCATTTTGCTATAAATAGGTGAAATGTCCTTTCTTTTGCTTTTGGTAAGCATGGAAAAGTGTTTGACTGCCTGTGAAAAAAAGTCCTAAAAGCTAATACACATCTCTGGCCATAATGTTTGCTCATTAGAAAAACCGCCCATAACTGCATAATGAAATTACTTGATGTTTGCTGTTTTGTTTAAAGCATCGGTCATCCAATAAGAGGGCAGTGAAAATAGCATGTGACCTAAATGATTAAAGACCCACTGCACATCAGATGACATCATAAAAATGACAGGCTTAGAAAGATGTCAAGACTTAGACTAGTCCAGCCATGGTGTTGAGTCAGCTTGCTTAGGCTCTTGCAGAGACAGTGAGCAAGGAAAGGGAGGGACAAGGAAAAGCTTCTGTGTTTGTAGGGCTTTGACTTCCCGTGAAGTTTTACCTTTATAGTTACAAAAAATAAATCTAAATGCTCAGTAGATTTTCTTTTGTCTATACAAAAAAGCCCCAAACCTCAACCATAAAAGAAGCAAGCTGGTTTTATGCATGCCATAGGCTGAAATGTGTTCAGAGTAGGCTACTCAGTAAATAAATGATTGGGTGAATCTTTGAGAAATATGTTATTTGTAAGTAGCACAAAAAATGAGGACATGGCTGGGGTCCTGCTCCATTTTTCTGATGAAGATTTTGTCTGACTCTTGAGGCAGCAAAGGAATTAGACTGTCTTGCAGTTTTTATCTGGCTGTAGGATGTTTTCCCAAGAAAGGCATCAGGGTAAATAAAGGCAGGGGTGGCTGCAGGCAGAGTGGCTGGGAAGTCATTGTGCTGAGGGGAGGAGGCATACTGAGGCTGGCAGTCAGACCAGTATTGAAGCAGAAGGGAAGATAAGGTGGGACCACCCTGTTCACGTGCTGGTGCCCCAGTCCTGTACGAATGTAGTACTTTTTGTGGGTTTGTGTTGGGAACATCCTAGAACCTCTGGTGAGCTCAGCATCTTGCAATGTCTGTGCAAGTCTATTGGCCTCCTACTTTCCTGAATCTGTGGTTTGTTTTCAAGGTACCTCTCAGTATGCTTCATGGCTCTGTTGAGAGGAGGACAAGGAGGGTACCTCAAACCAAAGAGCTGATTTTTGTTTGTCAAGTCATGTATATTTTAAAAGACATGGCATGATAAGTAGATCTAAAACAGTTAAGATGATGTTTTGCTTGTGTTGTGACTTCCTGACCCCATCTGTGGTCACCATTTTGTGATCAGCTCAGCCGTGACCAACTGTTGAAGCATCTTTTCTATTTTTTCTAGTGAGAAGGAAGCTACAATAAGAAGGAAGCCACAGTGATTGTTTCCTTTCTTCTATAAAATTACGTCCACTTAAAATCATATGTATTCTCTTTGCTTAAAGTGGAGAAGTCCTGAGGGGACAAATCAACAGCTGCTAAGTAAATAATGTGTAATCAGAACTAGTAAATTAACCTAAGAGCTGGCAGCAATGGGGAAAACAGGGAATAGAAGTAAAAGATTAATATAAAAAGCAGGTATAGAAGAGGGAAGTACTGTGGAAGAAATGAGAAGCAGAAAAGCATTCATTCAAGTTATTCATATTATCATTTGGGACTTCTCACAAAAAACCCTTCTCTTTTATCCAGTACTCTTTTACAGTAATCATGTCCAGATAGTGCAAAGAGAGTGAAAAGGAGACTATGTAGAGGAATCTGTAGACTTCCTTCCCTACTTAAATAGCAACTGTTTCTTGCCTTTCATTTTTGGAGCACAGTGCCAGATTTTTACCTGTTGTTTGCTGGAAAAATATTCCAGAAACCCTCTACTGAGCTTGCTGATGGGAAAGGCAAGATCCAGAAAGCATCAGCAGAAAGAAGGACTCCTTTGTCCTTGCTCCCAATAACATGTAAGAACCAGCCTATACCAAAACCCCAGCTTGCTGGTTGGAAGCAGTGTTAGGTGTTTGAGTGGCTTGCTTTAGTAGCTTTCTGGTGTCCTGCCTGGCTTCCTGCCACTGATGGGCAGATGGGCACAGGTTTCCTGTAGTCCTGTGTCATATCTGCCATTTCTGTGCAGATGTCTTGTGCACCCCAAGGCATCCCAAATGGCACCAAACACCTACATTTGGGAGCCGCAAGGAAAAGTCCTGCTTGGCAGCGTATGGCCACAGATGCACTCAGGAAAAGGAGCAAAGCCATCTGGGCCCATGTTTTAAGAGTCCCTTCCAGGATACTGCTGATGGTGTGGAGGGAGGAAGGTGGCAAAGGTAGGATGGGAAGGTGTGTTGGGGAGAAGGGAAGGGACAGATGTGATAACCAAGTCCCATGTGGCAATCGTGTTGCTTGAGGATCTCGTTGATAAAGGCTTCCATGCTTCCATTGATTGTGTTGATGCCATGGCAGAGTTAAGGCTCTTTTAACTTTGCCTGAAAGCTCCTGTGCACAGCCAGAGAACACAGTCAATCCTACTTGAGTGCAGGGTCCAGGCTGCCTGGGCTATATGTTCATAGTCGTGGTATGGAGCACAGCTAGCACTACCATTGTCATTGCCCTCCAGAACAACCGGCACCACAAACTGCCTACTGCTATATTAATGTCCTGCAGCAGTGGCTGGACAGTAAGTATATTTGTGTGTTTTGGGAAAGAGGGGTGTAAGAAGTGTTTTCCATTAAAGAGCTGAGGAAATGGGGAGAAACAGAAGGTCAGAGCACTGACAGTCTTGAAATAGTGTGTGGCAACAACAGACCTTTAAATCCAAGTGCTGAGTCTTGAGGAGGGGAAAATGAAACATTGTGCTTTATGGGTGGTTGTTTTTTGAAACTGTTGTGCCCTTTTACGTCTATGATGGTATCTGGATTTACATTGCCAAGACATGTCTCATGAAGATCAGGAACATGCTTATTTTTATTCTTGGAAAGAAGAAGAACAGACCAAGCATGCTTTTAAATTCTGAGTATACACTGGAAGAGTCTGGTCCTGTAGCACTGTCAGCATCCCTGGCTCCAGTCTGCTATCCTGTGTCGAGCTCCCTGAAAAAAGCTCTTCCAGTACTTCTCACTGGAGCTCCACAGCTGCTTTATCCTGTGAGCCTCCAGGGAAGCAGTGCACAGCTTAATGAAAGGTGGGCCAGCTTTAAGATGGGAGCTGGGAGCATATCTTCAAGATACATAAATAGGAAATCCATTAGTTATCTAATCAAGATTTTTTTTCCCCTTCTCTTTCTAAATGGCAGGCCAAGACTTATTTGATGATGATGGACTACCTTCTGCCATGTATTTCAATGAATAATCTTTCACTACTATTCCTATTCCACATTTATGTTCTTCCTAAGGGCTTCAGATGACTTTGCAAAGCCTCCAGAAGTGAAGAAGTAGTTTGAACGTGGAGTGAAAAAAAAGTTAAATTTGTTCATGAAAAATGGGATTCTGTGGTTAATGAAGCAGGTTTTAAAGAAATTTTTCCCTAAGAAAGCAATTAGAATGAAACATTTCAGAGAAAATGTTGATTTTTTAAAAAATAAAGCTTATTTCTATTTTAATGTAGAAAGTATACCTTCCATTTCTACCCTCTATTATTTTCTGTTGGATTTTTTTCTTTTTTTTTTTTTTATTTTTCTTTTCCAGTTAAACTGCAAGATA
Organism: Pithys albifrons albifrons; assembly: GCF_047495875.1. NCBI lineage: Eukaryota > Metazoa > Chordata > Aves > Passeriformes > Thamnophilidae > Pithys > Pithys albifrons. The sequence continues at coordinate 91,165,406 of NC_092458.1, forward strand.
TAGTAACGCTTCCCCACTTTTGGAAAGATTTGCAGGTCATCTGCCCTTTCTTTTTGCATATCCTCAAGAGAACAGCAGTGGAGGTGGGTTAAGGAACAATGCGTCTCTCCTGGCAGGCTATGCCTCCAGCCTCCTTAGTTTTCCATGGGCCTGGGCACAGGAGTGGTCTGAAATGAGCAGCCAAAACAATACTACTTTCTCTGAGCCAGTCTTTCCCTAGGGCACTGGCACTCTCAGCTGATCAATTCTCCCCAGGATTCCTCCCCAGTGTGAATGCTAATAGGAAGGGTACAGGCAACTAATTTCTAATATTCTTGAAAATCTGGATAGATTGCTGTAACGATCAGAATTAATTACTCTTTTCAAGATTTTATGTTTCCAAGCTTCCTTTTTCCTCCTCCTCCATCCCCCCCTCCATCACCCCCTCCCCGCCAGCTCAGTCGTCCTCTTTTCCCTCTGGAGTCCTTCCACCTTGGCTCCTGGCCAGCTCCCTACAATAAAGTCACATGCTAATCAATAACACTTTTATTGAGAGTGACAGACAGGAGCTAACTGCACTGAAACAGTAACAAGCTCAGCCAGTAGCAAATGTGGTCTCCTCAAATCCCAGCCCTTGTGCTTTGCTTGCTGCCTCTTCAGCTTTCCTTCAGAATCTGTCTCAGGCTTCTACTCCTCCCTTCAGACCTCACAACACAGTGGTTTTCTGACGACCCTGTCTGAAGTGACGGCTGCCTCCAGGTCTTCTGACAGGAAGCATTTGGTCCCTGAGATTTCAATACTCTTTGGCCTTCACTGCACTGCTTTGGTAAACTGGTGCACTTACATTGGCTGAATGCAAACCTGTTTCTAGGAGCAAGGCTAAAGCATTGTGGGGTAACAGAAGTCTGTAGAGTCAGTCCCAAATTAGGTATATCCCACAGGAGCATGTTTTCCCAGCACTCTTGAAGTCTTATGCTAACCCCAGACCCATCTGACACTAAAATAAAGGTCCATGCAGAGCTCTGAACTGACACAACTAAACCAGTCTATAACTGCACTTCAAAAGAACCAACGCCACTGTGGGTGTGAGTGAGCCCAGTTTGTGGTACAGCTCTGAAGTTCACATCTTTGGCCAGGATTATGCTGGTACTTTCTCACTGAGTTTAAATAGGACCCTCATTCATTTTGCTTCTTGATTTGGTCCTGCATCTGCTGAGAGTCTGAGGTGCTGATCTGGGAAATGACTGACTTTCCTGAATCTGGAGATGCTCTGGCAGGGCAGAGCAGCACAGGGCAGAAAAGGATCCTCTAACATGCCTTTCCAGCACAACAGACTGACTCTCACTCCTGAGGGCAAGCCCTCTTTGCTCAAGTACGCCATTGCACCAGCGGAGCTACTGTTGTTTGCCATGACTCATTCAAGAGTACATTAAAGCAGGTCTAAGACAAACTGAGAGGCTAATGGCTCCCAGATACTGAAAAGATAGAAGCTATCATAAAAGACATTGCTGGCCATTGCTATTGCTGCTTTCCTGATCCAGGCAAAGCTTGGTTGGAACAAAGGATCAGTGTAATAGGACACAGGGGGATCAGCCTCCAAGAATGATGCATCATCCTTTTCCATGCCACCTACACAGCCTCTTGCTTTGCCAGAGATGTGATCAGCTGCATCCATGCCTCATTCCTGTCGCAGTTTCTGCTGAGTAGGGAGAGAAGTCTCACTTTCTGGTGCTAACTGTCCTCACCCACCTGGGCACTGCAGAGACACCTCACACCTCTTGTTTCACTTACTCACAAGGATTAATCTAAAGTGGATGTTGACCCCCACCTTCCATCACATGCCGCTTGATGCACCATTACAGTCCAGTGCAGGAATGCCAATAGATCTGAAGCATTATGCTGTAATATAATATAAAGCCCAAAGCAGAGAGAAGGTTAGCAGAGCTAGTTTTGCATGTTTAGAAAACTGCCTGCCTTTTCTGTGCAACCTACTTAAAGTGAGTTTGATCTGTCAACAGTCCGGCAAATCCTAGCTAATGGGTGTTTGGAAGGGAGTAGGATTAGCTCAGGTCTTCCAAAGGAAACCTCTAAATCACGAGAAAGAATTCTAAGTTTAAGAAATAATACTTCCAATTATTTCTTATAATTATTTCTTCTGTCAGAAAGATGAAAATCAAATTACGTGATGTTAAAAATTATTTTTCATTAGAAAGTTGTCATTTCTTTTATGGACTTCTCAAATGTTCTCTATCACTTTTTGAAAAATTGCTTCATTTCTGGCAGGTTACTATCCTATAACAATTGGAAAAATCCAGCAGGAAAGTTTTAAAAACCAAAACTCAGAACTAATAAGGACTTTCCCCCCCCCCCCCCCCCAGTTTTAAAGTGCATCAGTGTATTTGGGGGAAGGGTGTTGTAACATACAGATATCAGGATCTTTGGCCTTCTAAAGGACAAGCTGAGATCAGTTTTCTGGATCCGTTACTAAGCTGGTAAATCATTTATTGTGATGTGCTGTTGTACCAAACACAGCATTAGAGCTTCATAAAATATAAATACTACAAAATACTTTGGTTCTATTAACAATCTGTAACTGATGCACTTGAACTCTTTCTCATTTTCCTTTTTAATTTCTCTGTCCTGTAAAGTGAAGCTTGGTTTATGATTGCAAATAAAAATGAATTTGGTGGAGCTCAATTTTATCATCCCAAAACCATAGTTTCGCCTTCAGGCTTGTATTTTATAGTCTCCACTCAAGGAAGACTTGAGGGCAGGTGGGAGAAGAAATAGTAGAGCGAGGTGCTGGGTGGACTGTGGCGTAGGAGGGGGCAGTGGCTGAATGGTAGCAGGGAAACCAGACCCTGGTCAGGGTCAGAACTGAGGTGTGCTGTCAGTCGCAGAATTGTGTGACCAGTCTTGCTCAGAGCTGTTCTAGTCTCAGGCTAGGGATATCGATCCCTGACTTCCATGAATCACTAAATCCTCTTTCAAATTAAAATAAGTGAACAAATAAGCACAGGCGGAAATGCAGTAAGTAGTCCATTTCAGATTACTTTGCAGATCAGGAGCCAAGTGAAAAAGTCTGTGAGCCACTGGGATTAACCTGCTTGCACCAGCAGGTCCTGTGGCGAGGGTGGATGGGGGGGTTTGCTTCTGATGACAGTGGACACAGACCCCTGGTAACTTTCTCTGGGGGAATACTTTCTGTACTTGTCCAGTAAATCCCTTCCTTGACTTGGATTCAGAAATTCATTGTGCTGAATGTGGTTGCCGGCAAACACAAAACACTTCCTTCCTCTTTTTCACCTTCCTCCCCATAATGAGGGAACTTTACCTCTTGAGTATGCTTCACTGGCCTTAACCTGGGTAACTTCAAAACAGGAATTTTTACTTTTTCCTGTGCTTGGACTATGGAGATATAACAAGATGGTGTAACAGTGGGGAAGACAATGACCACTTGAGCTTTCAAACCAAGCTTACCACTTGTGGAGATTCCTTCATCAAGCTTTGCTCTGAAGGTCTCTCTCTGAACTACAGTCTCTTTTGCACTGGGATATGACATCCGATGTTTGTAAACATTTTCTGTAGAGAACTTGTAGCACTTGACCTTGCTTCAGATGCAGCCTGGGAGGGACTTTGCAGGGTTGTCTCTGAGTTGCAGCTGTTTTTTGGGGTTTGGTGTGTTTTTTTTTCTTTGTTTGTTTGGGGGTGTTTTTTTTGTTGTGTGTGTTTTGTTATTGTTGTTGTTGTTGTTTCTTTGGGTTTTTTTTGTTTGGTTGGTTTTTTTTGTTTTTTTTTTGTTTTTTTTTTTTATGTACTGGGCAAAAGCAGAGAAGGGGAAACATTCCAGGACAGAAAAAGAGAGCTAAATGTAAAAAACCTTTTGTCTCTGCTCCCGACTTTCTGCAGTTTACCTTTCAGGGAGTGGAGGATTGAAGTCAAAACATCCTTGCTTCTCAGAGCATCTCCACGGTGTTCACCTATTGCTTGTTAATTGCCCACATTGACTGTTTTATTGTTAGAGGCATAAGAATATTGCTCTATGGAGGGAGGAATAAAATGGCACTTTCTTCTCTTACTAAAATAAAATACAAATGGATACTTCAGGGAGGTGTGTGTTCCCCTGTGCTTTCAGTCCTGAGGCAGCCTTTCCCCCGGCAACTGAGTGAACACAGTATACCATAAAAAATACCATGCTCACTCCAATCAACAATTTTGTCTCACCGTAGTGCATATAGGAACAAATTGATGGGAGGGGATATACCATAGCACTGTGGGAATGGGAGGGGAGAAGACAAATTATAATCCAGCATCACAGGGAAGTGCAATTAGCATTTAGCTGCAACCTGCTGATCCCACTGCTTTACCTCTCCTTTCCTCTCTGGATTGGAGGAAGAGTAAAATGATGCTCAGTCACCCATAAATGTGCTGATACACCAGTTCTGCTTTAGCCGTTGTCCCTCGAAAGCTGTACACCTCACATTCTCCACATGATCACTCTTACACCATGCTCCCTTCCTCTTCTCTGTCTTTACATGTATGGTTTTTATGTCCTGGGGGACCTGTGAGCAATGCCCTAAAAATCTCCTTGGACAAATGAGTGATGGACAGTCTTGCGGATCACTGAAAGCATTTTGTCATGCCATGTATTAGACAAGTCTCTCTGATTTTAATATTGTTCCACCAGCTCTAGCAGAGTATGTGTGCACACATGCGTGTGTGTGTATGTGTGCATGTGAAAATCCTTGACAACATGTCATCCCTTATTGAGCAAAATATTGACAGGTTTGGAGATGGAGAGAAGATGGGAAAGAACATTGTGTCTTTCTGGAGAACTAAAAAGCCTCTGCCTTCTGCATTCAGTGCCTTTCTTCATCTCATACACACACGCATGCACAAACATCCCCCACCACTCCTACAACCATTTCCTTGCACAGAGTCAGAGCCAAGGAGAGTATATATTTTCTCATCATGCAAGAAAATCTTTTTTAGAAAAATAATAAAACTTCATTAGAGTATTAATTCAAAGCTTTTATTTTTTATAGTCCCCTTTTTATCATTTTTATTGCTAGGTTTAAAAGGAGGAGATTCCCTACATTAGGGAGGCAGCGAGCTGTTTTACATGAAGTATCCAAGTGCCATTTACTAGCATCAACTTAGGGATGCAGGCTGGTTGCTTTTGTGCCTGACTTGCTCTTAGTAACACTTTGTGATTTGCTTTGATCCTGTCTGAGGCTGTTTATGTTCTGTGCATTTGCCCAGTTATCCTGTGTGTTTCCTGTCTGTCATGAAGCGCTGGAACTGGAGTATTTGTGAATTGCCACCTGTGTAATGTATGTTAATTGCTTCCTTCTGCACTTTCTACGATGGAGGCTGAAGCTCAGAGCAGTTGAGAGCCAGCTTTTCCTCACCTCATCCCTGTGCTGTGACTCTTGTAAGGTAGAAGTTACACATGTCAACATCTACCTAATAACAACACGTGAATCGTGCAGAGCCCTGAGCTCTCTGTGAGGGAGACATGACCTTCATTATAATGATACAGTTGACATTTTCCCTGTGACACTTATTGTAACATCATTGCTTCCTGTTGGCATCTGTGGGCTTATCAGGCAGCTTGTTCAAGCAATCTGGAGTTGTGATGAAACCAGGCAGGAGGGAAGAGGATGAGATTTGAGTTGCAAGGAGGGGGACCAGGGGAAAAGAGGAGGATTCTTGGAGTATCAGAGCACACAGAACATTTCTGAATGTGAGATACCTAATCCTCTCCCTTCTGCACCTGTCTCCTTGCCTGTGGATTCACAAGCACCCTGCAGTGCAGAACCCAGCACCCTTACAGCTCACCATTTGCCATTGCCATTCCTGGTACTGGAGGCAGTGCTGCTCCCAGCACTGCTTCATTTTGCAAACCCCTTAGAAGCAAAGCTGGCTCAGGCCCCCCGTGTCTATCCTGAAGCCAGTGTTATGACACACCAAGTGCTGTTTGTGTGTGGTTAATCCAGAAGACCTGGTCTACTTTCAAAATGTTTGCAGGCTCTTCTCCTGATGTGTTGAGGCTGGATAGGATTTGACAGATCTTCAGGGAAAATCAGGGTCAAAATCTGGAATCAGGTGTGCTTTCCTCTTTTTTGTGCACACTTTCTTTCTGTCTTTTAGCAGAAATGCTAAATTTATCCTCATGGTGAAGAAATCAAGTAGTGATTACAGTAGTTGTGGTTTGGGGCTGTTATCTGTGCTGAAATCAACTACTCCTTCGCCACCTGATACCTGCCCAAGTAAGGCAGGCACATGTTAAGAGATTCTGGTCACCTTTGGTGAGAGTTGCTAAAAGCTAGTTTACTGTACAGACAAAAAGCTTTGTATGCTGTTACAAATTCCCTGACCATTTCACTCTCCTGTTGAAACACCTGAACTTAAGCCTTGGGTCCAAACAGTGCATCTATGCATAGCGAGGCTACTGTGAAGTCCTGCATTTTTGCTTCTAATCTACACTCTGTAAACGTCACATGCACCACTAACTCATTACAACTTAACTGATGCTACAATTTTTGTGTCAGGGCTGATGAAAGGCCTAAAATTAAAATTCTCAGCAGTTTCAGTGGGCAAGTAGGCACATTTATTTCCTGCCCCTTTTCCGTTCTCCAATCAGCTCCTCCGTGCTACTTTCGGGTACAGCTGTTGCCAGGGCAAAACAAGCCCTGCACACTGTATTTTACTCATGGCAGCATCCTTGGCTGGTATGTTAGGAGAAAAGGAGAGTAGAGTAGAGCAAAGTGTCTCCTTCATTTTTCATGGTAACACAGGATTTGACAATACAAGATCAGAACTCTGCCTTCCCTAATGGCCAAATATGTGATATTTCAGAAGAGAGCAATATCCTGCCAGTAGAAAATATATTTATTGGCACAGCTTCCTGCCAAGGGTTTTGGATTGAGCTGACTGGTAGATGAGAGGTGGGGTGACAGCTGCTGCAAAAAGGCAGGTCGTAGGCCCTGCATATCTCAGGGTAATGCTGCAGGCAGGGACTACCTTCCCGAGCCCTATGGAAAACACTCTGCATCCTGAGGCAGGAGATTCATTTCCCTTAGTAATTATTGTGCCTCCCACAGCTACCTATGTTATTAGCAAGAATTATATGTTTCAGGCATGAAATGAGATTTTCGGGAAAAAAGCCTAAAAATTCTTAGTCACTGTTCACCTGTCTTGATCTGTTCCTATGGGAGAGAATCTCCCAAGTTGCTAATATGTAGCTTTACAGGCTATGGTATTTTCATGCAGTGGAGATGATGGGATGTATCATTTCATCTGGACAAAAAATAGCTCAGGATTATGAGAGATAAGTAGAAGTAAAACTCCCTGTTATTTTAGCATTATATGGCACTTTGGGCCTTTTAGCTTCAGTAACACTGTACTCTGCCTCCAGGGGAGAGGACACTTTGTTCCCTCATATACAAAGAATATCCCGAGGTTTCCCTATGAATGTCTTTAACAAGAAGATAGCAGTATGAGAGAATTCAAGTATGGCACAATAAAGCATTTTCCTTTTCAGATACAGCATTGCCACAGCTTCAACACTGGGTTGGGGATTTTGGAAATTTTGCACTGTTGATGCTCACAGTTTTAGCAGAATCCTTAGTCCTTCTTAGTCCTTCCATATTTAAATTTCGAGCCCAGCCAATTCTTAGATATGTGAGCAAGAAGACAAATTTTTCTCTTTCATTTTTGTTTTTTGGGAGAAGTGAGGAGGACTTGAAGAAGGTTTTTTTACTATAATGTTGTGATGAAAAGCTTGAAAATACAACCCTAAATGTGACCTGATGATTCAAAACCAAGAAATCTAGCAAACTCATTTTCACAGTTTTGGGAGGCAAGACTCAGGATTTCTGATTGCTTGAACTGCCAGTACATGGAAACAAAGACAGACTATTTAGAAACAAAGGTGCCTTGATTTCAGAGCTGTTTTATACAATAGAAATAAGTCATCACTCATTTCCACTCTTTCCTCAAAGATTTACTGCAAGCATGTTTCTTACAGCCAGTGAAGGCTGGATATATCTCCCTCCATAGGGTGTTAGTACCTGTGCAGCTACCCGCACACTGCATGATAGCCATTTGCCTGCTCAGACTCCTGGTCCTTAAGATGTGCCTACTACATCACAGGTTTCCTTCCTCTTAGGATTCACAGAGAGGAGGGTGGGCCAGGGTAAGAGAGAGGTTTTTCTCTGTTCATTAAAGGGCAAGATTAAGCTTTATTATTAATTATTCTCATATTATGGCCACTGGTGGCCTTTAGTATTCCAGAAGTCAGATTGGCAGCAGCACTTAATCAATGCTGCTGCTGGTTCTGTTATCAGTCTGTAGCCACACAGACATTTGGTATATTATAAAATCAGAGTAATGCTTCATAATTGCCTTGCAAAAGTGGGGCATTAGTGTTTTCTAAGTGACAAGCCTATCTGAAAATGCAATCATGTCTTTAGCTATAATGCTATGGGATTGATAGCAAAGTTGTACTTAGGGCAGAAAGTAGCTAAAAATTAACCATGTAATTGCAAACCAGCAAAGTAATAATTAAGTGCAACCCATCCTCCAGGCTACATGGACTTTAGTACTTGTCACTGAGGCAACATATCTGCCTGGGGAGGCTGAACATGTTAACCACGTCTCTTGTCCTCTTCTTCAGCATCCAGAGACAGTTAGTTCATCCTAGGCAAATTGGTATTTAACTCTTCCCTGAGTCTTAAAGCAATGTCTGAGAGCAGATCAGGACCCTCCTTCTTGTTATAGAAGAAAAGGTGGCACTGAAGCATTCAGATAAAGCAGTGGGGAAATCTCCAAGCTACCATTGAACAAAGGTTGTTTTTCAGCTGGCACCTGGGCACATTAACCTGTGTCTAGCTCTGTACCAGCCAGCTCTGTGGCCCTGGGAGATGAGCTCATGGCTCCCTGTGCTGCAGGGACTCCAACTCGAGTGGAGCAAGCTCTGGGATATCTGATGCCACACAGGCTGAATTCCTTCACGTAGGTGTTCAGAGTTTAGAGGAGCTAGAGAAAAAAACACTGCACATTCCCTTGAACCTTTGGCCTGGGCTTTGAATGCAAAAGCCATCTGTTCTTCCTCCTCTCTCACTCACATGTAAGACCATTAGGGAAAGATGACTACTCTCAATATTAAGATCCTCTTGGCTCGCTGGTGCTCTTTTCCAAACTTTGGCATCCCTCTGCCCAGTTTGGCCAGGTGATAATTTCCTCTGTGGTTCAGCTGGCTTGGCTTCTGCTTCTAGGACTTGGACATGGTGCTCTAAGCCTCAGCCATGGAAACACATAGGGCATGCACACACAGAAGCCTGGTTTGCCAGGCTGAAAGACTGTGGCCAGTTGGTTGCATTCACTGTAGCGTCTGGCCACCAGCTGGGAGACATGACACCCAGAATGTTGCTCCGTATGCTAAATGAGTTCTGAATGATTACAAAACCTGTTTCTGTAAAGGCTTCTCATTGCTTCTTGGAATAGTTGCATGCCCTGTCCCTCTCAGAGCTGATAAAGTTTTGGAAAGGTGGTAGGATCAGGTCACTGATAATGCAAAGGACAACTTGGTATCAAATGCGGTATGTGCTCTTCGTATTATTTTTTTGTCATTTATTTATTTATTTAATGAAACACAAGAGAGAGATTACATTTCTTAATCTCTACGATTATTCTGAAAATAAGCAGCAGAAGCAGTTTCATTTCTAGTGACCAAGTTCATCCTTTGGTGCCAAGTTGTTTGGACCAGGCCTTGGTGTATTCAGGGATATCAGCTGAGAAATATTTACCATGCCAAGTATTCTTCTGTCTGTTTGTACAAAGTTAAACCTGTGTAGGATTCAGGAGAGAAATATTTCCGAGTACTTATAGAAAGTCAGTTCTGCATGTCTTTAATTTCATCCAGTTGCTTGAGGAAGAGCAATAATCAACAGACAGCGTCCTTGGTGGGACCTGTACTCCTCTGAAACTGCTCTGAGACTGTCAGACCTAGGATTTTGGTTATGTGTGCAAATTTCAGGCCCATTTGTGAAAGTGTATAAGGTCTCAACTTTCGTGGTAAGATGAACAAAGGCTGTACAGGGGTTTTTGAGGAAGTTGGGAGCTCTAAGTGCAGACCCCTAGCCTTCTTTTTCATTCACTGGGCAGCCTTGCATTTGTCAGCCTCCCTGCTTGGTGTCTCTGTGGAAATGGGTGTAATGATATCGATCGATTAAAGACCTTTAAACTTCATAAGTAAAAATGCCAGTAAGGTGCTAAATATTATGTATCTTTATTTTAAGTTTAGGATCAGGATGACTTTTAATGAGGATTCTGCACATTTATAAGCTTAAGCCACATAAAATGTACATAGTAGCAGCAAAAGTGGTTGTTAAAATGTGATCATCATCTGGCCCAGATCTGACACTTCTGGATCCCAGTCCACTGTGCTTCCAGATCCAGTCCACGTTTCATGTGCCCATGTAGACTTTTCTTGGAGTAAAATACATAATGGATCAAGCTGCCATATTAAATTTAGTTGTTCACTGTCACATCACCCAGTACACAGTCTGCTCCCTAAATCCCATACTAATCCAGTTGTCTGTATCTTCTTTGGTATAAAAGCACATTAGCCTCAAAAGAAGCAGCAGAGACAGTATTCATAGAAAAAACCCCAGTAACGAGAGTGTTAATATCAAGCTTAGTCCTAACCTGATAGAGTTTTTATGTCTTCAGGAATAGCACCTCACCCTCAATACGTATTCTCTTGATGCTTCACTGGGAAGATGATGATTTGTGATTTCTCTCTATCCTCTCTCACACCCATCTTCTTTCATTTGCTTACGGTAACCCCGATGTGTAGTGCAGTTTTAGCATTGTCGATAATGTACCTTTTACCTGGAGTGAGTTTAATAGGATTTGACAGTGACAGAGGATGAGAAAATTCTGTGATTCTATTATTCATCCCATTTCTTCAGCAGTCTGTGTAGATTGTATACTATTTGGAAAAAACATTTGTCTTGGAGGTTTCCTCTCTCTCTCTCTCTCTCTCTCTCTCTCTCTCTCCATATGCCTCCACCCTTACAGCTTGCTCTCATCATCACATTGTGGGTACCTCTGGTCATTAAAACCCTTTGTAGGAGAAAAGTAGAGAAAGGGGCAGGAGAAAGGCCAAGGAACTACTTAGATATGAAGTATGGTAAATTCATATATTAAAAGACAGACCTTCTCCCAGAATGTTTATGAGCAACATAGAAAATGCTGCAAGCAGAACCAGAGACACCTGTGTCACTCATGTGACTTGTGAGTGCTGTGTCTGACAACTGGATCTGTGTCTTGAAAGGATAGCAAAGACCCGTTCATGTTTTTACAGCATCAGCAGTGTCTTCATACTTACTATCCCTTGCCAGGCTGCTGTTATGGGGTCTGCGCCTTTGGCCTATTTGAATTGCATTCATTGCAATTTTTAACTGACCTTCGTTTGCTCCCTGACCATTGCTCTACTTCCTGATCTCTGGGGCTTCTGCTCACACAGTGCTGGGCATCACTGAAAGAACTGGGGAGGCAAAGTCTCAGCATGGTGCTGGCCTCTTGGCTCTGATTCCATCATCCCTGCAGTGCAGAAATATATAACTGATTCCTCCAGTTAGGAAAGGTAAAATATCCTTTCCAAAGTCCTTCCCAAAAAGGTTAAGAATTTAATTGTGGATGAACATCCTTGCCCTCTGAGTAAGTTCTTGTATTAATGATCTCATGACAGATTGCTCCTTAAACTGGCCCTAGTGCAGGTCAAGACAGAGTGAGAATATTCTCTATTTAATGAGGCAGAGATCAGAGCCTCTAATATTTCATCATTCGTGCTCAGGGGAGGAAGGGAGTTATGAACTTGGAGAGCTGCTGGCAGAAAGGGCCCTCACGAGAAGCTGTGATGGTAACTTGCTCACTGCGTAGTTCTTAGCCCCCAAGAACACACTGCTGTAGGTTTCCAGCTTCCTCTTGGAAAAACTAACCTTTGCCATTAAACTAATTTAAATGATTGAGTTCAGTGTTGGCAAAAGATCCAAGGCTAATAACCCTCCAGACAGAAGAGACAACTTTAATCTGCATAGAGGCGTAATATGAGGAGCATGAATGCCAGTGGTAAATGGACAACCACGATCTACAGGACTGTGTGGAGCCTTTTGGTTTGTTCCTCAGCAACTTTTGCCTAGTAGGGGTGGGCAACCTGATACTCAGACGCTAGTAAATTAGAAAGCCAACTTGCAGATCCAGTGGTTTACAAGTGTCTTAATTTATTAATGAGTAAAGGCCATCTCAGTGTGTGTAAATATAGATTTTAAATCAGTTGACATGATGTACATAAACAATCAAACTTGCAGCATAGTGCTGAGATGCTAAAGTTAAATCCACCTCTGACTTGAATGCTACTTTTCAGTAGCACTGTGTTCCCTGGGAAGCAGTGATATATAGTGCTGTGCAAATCACTGGTGCCCTTAAACTGCAGTTCTGAAATATTTACACATCCAAAGTGTGTGTGTAAATTGGGAGTATCGCAACGTTCCCATAAGGTGACAGAGATTTGTAAATTTTGCTTCTGTGTAGTCCTGCATTTCCCTGCTAGTGACCGGGAGCCAGGACCCAAGAGCATAAATTTCCCAAATAATTCTTGCAATACTTAGGGTAAGTTTAGCTCTTGCACTTAGGTACTAGAAGCAAATCTTTCCAAGGTACTACAGTTACGATTTGTCCTTTAAAAGGGACTTTGTAGTGTCTTTAAAGCAACAGCTCCTGGAGGCGCACTAAGAGCCACACAGGTTGTTATTCCATGGTGTTGAGTAAGGACATCCTACTGGCTAATGAGGCTAATTGGTCAAGGCTATGCCTTAAATCCTGTGTTCAGTTTTGAGCTCTTCACCACAAGAAAGACATTGAGATGCTGGAGTCTGTTCAGAGAAGGGCAGAAGGGCAGGTGAAGGGTCTGGAGCACAAATCTTGTGAGGAGTGGATGAGGGAGCTGGGAGTGTTTGGTCTGGAGAAAAAGAGGCAGAGGCGAGACCCTATTCCTCCATACAGCTACCTGAAAGGACATTGTAGCCAGGTGGGGTTCTGTCTCTTCTCCCAGGTTATAAGCGATAAGACAAGAGGAAGTGGCCTCAAGTTGTGTCAGAGGAGGTTTAGATTGGATATTGGGAAACATTTCTTAACAGAAAGGGTTGTCAGGCCCTGGAACATCCTGCCCAGGGAAGTATTGGAGTCATCATCCCGACAGATATCCAAAAGATGAGTAGATGTGGCACCTGGGGACATGTTCTAGTGGTGGGCTTGACCGTGTCAGGCTAATGGTGGGAACAGATGATCTTAAGAGGTCTTTTCCAACATAAAAAATTCCGTGATTCTGTAACAGGGGAAATATGCCCGAGGAGAAGTGGACTCTCCATCCCTCCCAACTCATCGTGGCTGACATAGACCTGGGAGCTCACACGTGTGTGTCTGAGTTCTCAGTGTTGGTTGGGAGCATCCAGGTTTCTCCACTCCGCTCTACCCGGCGGGACCACAAGCCGCCTCATGGGGCACTAAATTTGGAATTACCAGTGTGTTTTTCCCCGGCAGCTCGGAGCCCAATCCCTGACGGCCATTGGGGGCTCAGGCGGGCGGAGGCGCTGCCGCGCTCGGTGCCTCCGGCTCCCGGCGGGACGCTCGGCCTTAGCCGCCCCGAGGGGAACGCCATCCCGCCGGGAATGCCATCCCACTCCCTGGGCATTCTCGACGGGAACGCCATCCCACTCCCCCAGCCCTCCCGCTGGGAACGCCATCCCAGTCCGCCGCTAGATGTCGCTCCGCGCTGAGGCCGCGCCTTGGGAAGCGGGAGCCAAGGCTGGAGCTCCCCCGGGGCGGGAAGCTGTGGGTTTGGTAAGGGTTGGGGCCTGGCTGCTCTCCTCAACCTGTGATTCCATGTGTTGCCACGAGGAATGCACTTATGTAGTCTGCCAGGGGCGTTCTTGCAGCTCCCTGGAGAGGGGAAGTGGAGAGAGCGATGCTGATCCTTTCTCCTTGGCATCCAGTGATAGGACACGTGGGAACGGCTCAAAGTTGCCCCAGGAGAGGTTTACACTTGACACCGGAAAGCATTTCTCTGCCAGGAGGGTGGGCAGACACAGGAACAGGCTTCCTAGAGCCAGTGCCCCAAGCCTTCCAGTGCTGAAGAGGCATTTGGACAATGCCCTTAACATGCTTCAACTTTAGGCCAGCCTTGAACTGGTCAGGCAGTTGGGATGAATGATCATTGCAGGGGTCCCTTCCAACTGAAATAGTCTGTTCTAGTCTATTCCAATCATTGGTTAATAATAAGCATAAAACCTCCCAAACAACCAAATAATACCAAAACCCCCACAAATGAAAACAGACCAAGCAACCAAACAAAAAAACCCAAGAGAAAATATCTAGACCACTTGTGCTTGTCACTGTCATGATGTATTTTGTAAAAGAACCTTTCCCTTATTTCCCAGTTTAACTAATGTCTAATCTGCGCAATTACATTCTGTCTAATCTCGTACTCTTTCAGCACTTGCTATTCTTCTTCATTTGCTGCCTTAAACTATTGTTGCTTTTAAACAGCTGCTATGTTCCATCACAGAGAAAGCTGCACTTCAGGGAAGGGCAAGCACTTGTCAAATAATATTAGTTCAATAATTTATATAGTGTTTTCCCCCATATTTTGTAATAAATTATTCACCTTGTATCATTTTGCATTATTCATCTGGTTAACTGAGGTAGCCTAACAATTTTAAAATGTATTTGTCAAAAAATTTGTTGAATTACTTTTGTCAGTTTTGTTGTGCTTTTTTTCCCCCAAATAACAGCTCTGACAAATAATCACAGTCCTTAGTTGCCCTCCCCCTGTGGTCAGGGAAGTGGTTTAGATAGATTGATGGGGAACAGTTTTGTAAAACAAAACAAAAAAAAAGCAGGAAAGCAAAAAGCAAAAAGAGCGCAGCTGAAGCCCATTTGCTGAGATTTTGTACAGTGTGAAATGTAAAATACAAGTGTCAGCTCTGTTTGTTAGCAGATCATTGTTTGGATGGCAGAGTCTGAGGCCATCAACTTGCCATCTGAATTAGAATATAGCCATTAGAGAAAAACAGGTTGAAAATATTTCAGCAGGACCTTTTTGCTGTATCCCACATTCATGAGACAGTTTGTGGGCCTCCAAAAAAATTAAAGATTAAATTTTCTTACATTCACTACAGGATTAATGAAATGGTTGTCTTCAAGATTGCTTTAACTTGGCCCACTTTCCCTAAGGTGAAGGCTGCTATAGGATAGGAATGTATCTGTGTATGGATAGGAAGGGTATGTTATGGATTACATACAAGTTTTAAATGGTGAGGTGGTCTGTGTACAATCCCCTTAAATATTTGTGCCGGATTGCCTGGGGATAGTGACCCTTCCAGGCTACAGAAAAGCAAAGTGAAAAGTATTGACATGTAAATTGAGGTGTTCTAAGCTGAAGGCACTTCAGAGATGTGTTAAAATCATATCAAGTCTTAGGGTGCTATTTGAAGAACAGTTTTCTGAACCTAACCAAATATTTGTGAATTCACTGTGGGTTTTTTCTTTAATTGCTAATGGTAGCCCTTTGATAGCTTCAAGACAAGACATGAACCCTTCTAGTTCAGTACTGGGTGAGTACTGGGAAAAGGAGAGGACTTGCAAAGAGTCCTTGCACATGATCAGGGAGACAGCAAGCTGTGCATGTGCATGTCCTGTACTACAATCTGGTGGTCACCTTCTTTTCAAAAATTTTTTGGAGGTGGCATGAAGGGTGGTCAGTGATTGTGGCATGATGCTGGGCTTTTGAAGTCTTTGGTTTGACTGTTTTGCCACAGGTGACTCAGGATTGCCTCACTTTGTATGTTCCCAGGCATTGTAATAGGAATGCTCCTATGCTTTTCTGCCCCAGGATGCTACACATATCACTATGTTACCACTGGCTTCCTATTTGGATACTGCAGACATTAGGACTGCAGAGGTACTTTTAACTATATCCTAAAAGTCTTTATGAAGCATTGATTGGCCAAGAAATGAGAAGCAGCAGGAAGCCACAGCATTCTGACTTAGGAACTTGTGTCTTTTCATACAGCTCATCTTGAGCTTTGCTGACATGATCTTACTTGCTAATGTTTTTTTGCAGAGCATCCTATGTAATGACATAATTAGTGTAAATTGCATTTTATTTTTAAATCATCCCCTTTCCTTCCTGATTTTTTCATACCTAAATGTCAACTTTTATGGTAAAGAGTGGTATACTGCAGAGTCTGAATAGAAAAACATTTGTGCAGGTGGGAATCTGCTGGTGGAGCTTCTGAGTTGAGCAGGAGCTCAGCTGGTGGAGATCAATGTTTCTTTAAGGCATTGCAAGTTGTGCTTGATTTTGTTTTATTCTTGTAGCCCAAGTCATTCTGCCATATCAGGTATTAAAGGCTTTAAATTATGAGTAGTACTGGTGAGTTGCAAATGTGTATCTGTATTTTACAGATCAAAGGTAAAAGATGTTAAAGCACCAAACTTGTTCAATCATGGAACAGTAAAAATCCCTCTCCCTTAATATGGTGGGAATTATTTTACACACAATATTTACCTTTCTCTGGAAAAAGCAGTCTGAGCTTTGGGAAGGGATGCTATTAACTTTCTTCACCCATTATTTTTCATTTCTGGTTGTTCCACTCTGTCTTGGTAACTCTGGATGGCATTGAGAATTCTAATACACTTTCCATTTTGTTTTTTCTTGCCATTAGGGTGTGCTTTTAGGGAGTAGGCATGGCTTCCCTATTGCACATACATGCAAATCTGGCACCAGGGTTTGATTCTTGAAGCCCTCAGTCAAAAAGAATCTTTAGGGGAAAAGATTGTTGGTTGTTTACCTGACTAGGAATTTCAGGAATCTATCAGTATTGCCATTTTATGCATGGAAAAACAGAGGCATGTTTAATAAGAGAAGATTTGCTAAAAATCATAGAATTCTCCAACTTAGTCTCACAATTTCTGCCTCTTGTTCATCTGAGTTGTTTAAAGTTTGCTCCTTCCTTTGTTCATGATATTGATCAGGACAGAATGAAAGCCTGTTCCCAAAGCTAAAGGAAGTTAAGAAGACAATGAAGGACTTAGAAAGATGTAGACTCCAGAAACTGGATTCTGGGCATGTACTGCCAGGATAGAGGATTTTTATTTAATTTTATAGAAAAATGTTCTGGTAATTTTACACTGAGATGCAAAATCTCATTTGCAGCCAAGGCCCAGAGGGAGTAAAAGGAACTTGGAGAGCTCATAAAACAAGTATAATAGGATTAATAAGAAAAAGGCCTAAGACATAAGCCTTCATTGTACACATTTCTTGCTAAATTTTAGTATTGATGGAGGTGAAATGCCAAAACTTAACCACATGCTCAAGTCCTCGAGGCAGTAAAAAATACAGCATTCATATGGGCTCCTTCTGCCACCATTTTAAGAGCAACTACATGGGCATGCTACCTTTTGGGGCAGAGCAGGAAATGAAGGGGCAGGAAAGCTGGTCAAGAAAGAAGGCAGCTCTCCTAGCATTTACCTGGTATCGAATTTTGCCTGTGTCATGAGCCGCTCTCCATATTCTTCTACCATCTAACATTTGAAGGGAAGGGAGGTCAAAGACTTGCATCAAAAAGTAGCCTTTCCTTTCCCACAAAGAACCTACAGTCCCTGCTGAATGGCCTGGTTCAGTGATTTACTTGGGCCTCATCTCTGATAGAAGTTATTGGTACCTCTTGCAGTTTTGACATGCATCTGATAAAAAGGACACTAGAAAGAGATAAAGTATAGAGAGAAATTCCCATGGTTTTGTAATAGAGATGAATATCACTAAGACAACCTTGAGAGGACTTGGGCCAGATCCACTCTCCTGCACGAGGGGAGCCAGGGTGCAGTAGCAGGCCATAAAGCCCACTTGAACTGAAATTTGAGTTAAATACAGGTGTTTTTCCCTTCCCATCCTGACCCAGTTTGTGTTTCACTGTAGCAAGGTAATTAAAGAAAACAGATCTGTTTAGAGGGACCAGCCAAAGGATTGGGGTGTGAACACAGCAGGTCAGTGTCCAGCTTTCCTAACACAGGGTGATGACATGTCCACCCTATGCCCATTCTCTTCAACTTAACTGTTGTACAAGCTGGTCTGAGGGAAACTGATCCCCTCCCTGTCCCAAGACCTGCACATAGGATGGAGGGTTTGCTGGGGACTGGATGGGGACCCTGTGACAAATGAGAGGGAGCATAGTTGGATGCCCAAAGGATGGAGCAGGAGTTATCACCTGTCACCACTGATTAGATCCAGAGAGACACAGACAGATCAAAGATAATAAATGGATCCTAAAGAGGGTCAGTTCACTGTCACCCAGTGCCTTCAGTGCATGAGTTACCTCATAGCATCTTCAAGGTAGCTGATGAATCTTTGCTGAACGACACCCACCCTCTCTGGCTGCGCAGGGCACCCAAGTGTTACAGCAACCTGTCCTTTGCTCACCCAGACTTTAACAGAAAAAAATGGGAGGAGAGATGGGGCCAGGCCCATTACATTTTCTTGTCTGCTTATTTTGCCCATCTGTCTATCTGCTGCTGCCAGTGCCTGTGTTGTGGGAGAAGGATGATTGCATCATTTTCATACAGCTTGCTGTTCCAGCCCCTTGATTTAGGTTGAACTTTGGTTGTGCTGCTGGGTGTTCCAACATTTGCCAGGTAAGTGCTGCAAAGAACATTTATTAAAATAGACAGATGGGCACTATGGTAGCAAGCAGCCATTGGAATGCTTGAAATCAACCAACTGTGAAATAGAAAAATCAAAAAACTATATTCCTGGAGCCTTTAATACTAACCTTCCCATTTGGGGCTGTCCTTTTTACATGTACACACCCACAAACAGAGAGATACTCATGAAAATGCCACAGCCAGGTTTTAGTTTGTCATTCTGGACAATTCATTTTGTCCAGGATCTGGAGCGAATCTGAGAATGGAGCCAAAACTGGTACATGCAAAATCAAAATGCAGTTTTGCTTACAGATAAGCACCCAGGTTTTTCTGGGTGCTTGGGCACTTCAAACATAGGCAAGGTCTGGCCTTACCCTTCTAGAGTGCAGTAGGAAGAATACAATCACTGACTGCTGGTAGAAAGGAGGTGAGATTCCTAATCAGTTGTCTAGATGCATTTGCAACTTATTCTGATTCCTTAACAGGTCTTTCTGTCTGCTCGTGTTTCTTTGGCATTGTGATCAGTCTCCATTAGCTCTCGCAAGTAGTGGCACGAGATGCCAGGATAGATACTGTCAAAATCAAATGTCTTCATTTTGTTCCTTTTCTTTCTTCACTAACTTACCAATGAAAAAACCAAGATGTGTATGTTTGCCTTTTCATAGCCATATATAAAAGAGGGAATCCAAGGCTATTGAAAAAAAAAGTGTCAATCAGATATATCAGACTAATAAGGAGATCTCTAAGGTATAAAAACTTTGTCAAATCAATCACTATCTTGAGATAAAATGCCATGGTGTCAGCATTAACAGTTTATTTTGGGTTTGTGTTAAATTCTCAGGGGGTGAAGGGCAGTCTCCAGTATCGCTGCTTTCTTGTAGCTGTGATCTTGGCTAAGTCACTTCCTGGCATCTCTTTCAGGACCAGCCTGCAAGAGCTGGGAATTTTCTTCGAGCTTTTATGATTCTAAACTTGACCTTGGTTATACAGTATTTCTGCTTATCTGTCACTAACTTGAAGGGAGTAAGGACAGTGTCAATGGGTGCTCAGGTATGACAGCAATGACTGGGGTAGAATATTTATCTGCTTGTAAGAACTTATTTGCAAAAGGAACAGACCAAATCTGGAAGATCTTTCTTAGTGCCTGTCCTTCATCATACTAATGTTGATGGCACCATCCCAGAGAAAAACCTAAAGTAGGACAAAAGATTTGTATTGAGGCAGTGAAGACTGGCTCTCCACTGTTTTCCCAAGGGGTTTTATGGGTCTGTACAAAGCTAGCACTAGATCCTTATATCACTTCAAGGGATTGATGTCATGGACAGAGATTTTTGGTTTCTTTGTGTTTTACCTCTGCTTTGGGCACAGGAAAATGACAATCCTGGCGTCCAGATGGTGTCAACTGGTATAACCATCTGGGAGTGGGGCTTGTGAATGCAGGATCAGACATTCAAAGTATTTATCTTTTTTTTTTTCTGTTTCTTCTTTTTCTATTTTCTGTAAAGCACTTTGACATCTTCTAAGGGAAAGTACTATAAACCATTAGTCAAATATGTGTAAATGTAGATATTTTCCATGTTCCGCTTAATACTGCACAAGATTCCTTTCAATTGGCTAATTTTAAACCCATAGATTTGCAAGGTCATTTCCATTTGATTCTGCAGTGTTGCATTTTTAAAGGATGTTAAATCCTCCCCCTTATTGTCAGGATAAAATTAATACAAACCGAGCAGACCTTGACCAGAGGAGTAGCCCAGTAAAAATGTGAGTTGCCCACACTAGGCCAGTAACTAGGAAGCAATTTGCAAAGCTCAGTGATGCTTTCATTTCTTCTTTTTGGCCTCATTAGCATTTGTGTATAGCCACCTACAAGGGTCAGAAAGCATATTTACCTCTTAAACACAGCTCTTCGTTTGTTTCCCTCACTTCCCAAACACATTAGCCCTGTCTCTCTTGGCACCTTGAACAGGTACAGAGGAGGGGTTCTTTTAGCTGAAGACACTGCACCTCAGTATTGGTGTTGATGGGGACACAGAGTAAACAGCTTCTCTCCTTACAGAGAAGGCACTTCACCTGAGGCTGACAGGAATCTTCCATTTTCTTCAAGTCTAATCTGCAGCATCTTGTGATTTTCCAGCTATGAATGTTGCTGTCTCTGTAAGCACAGGAGTCTGAAGCAAGACATGTCTTTGGTGATTCCATGTCTCTGAAGCAAGACATGTGTGTGGTGATTGGCTAGATCAGGGTTTGAAAGAAGTGTGTTCAGGTCTTGAGCAGTGTTTGCTGAGGAAATGAGGCATCTCTTTTCCACTGTTCCTGCCTCACACGGTGAACCCAGAAGGTAAGGCCAAGGACATGGTTGTTCCAGCTCCTGTGATTGTGAGTCACATTCTTTTGGCCAATGTATTTCTGCATTTCCATTTCCTCCCAGGGTGACAAGTACAAAAGAAAAGGAACAGTAGGGAGAAAAGAAAGCCTTTTTCTTTTTTTAATCTCACCATGATACAGAATTAACCAAGCATAATAGGAGGGAGCATCATGGGAAAGTGTTAAGCAAGTGGACTTGTCCTAAACTGGGAAGAATATGGGACAAGCAACCTACTGGTTGCAATATGATGCAATCTTACAGAAATAAGATTCAGAACAAGGTATGGCTGATGCATACTTTCAGGATCCTGATTGGAGCTTGGAACCACACCCACTATATTCTGACTGAAATCTATCTCTGGCTCCCCTGGACTGAGATTGGGTGCTTAAAATAGAATCAATCCATGTAAGATTGTTGTTAAGCTGTTTGAGGGATGCCAACAATGCCAACATTCTTCTTTGAGGTGCACCTGCAACTGGGGAGGCAAAGTTACCCTCTCCCTGTTTAGAGCCCTCACATCTCTATACCGCTTTTTTACTTTCATGCTGGCTTTGTGTTTCAGGGTCTCCTCCCTTTCTGTGTGCCTCCTATAAAAAGGCAGGCACCACTATGGAGTAGGGTAAAAAGTAGCCCTGGAGTGAGCAGACTAGACACTTTTTCCCCTGGAGGATGATGGTGGGGGGAAATTGCTTCTTCTGCTGGGCTTCATTTTGCAGTAACTGGTGCTCTGCCATCAGCCTTGACCTCCAGCCAGCTTTACACTTTCCAAAGATCAGTCTCTTTGTGTCTATACATGTAGGTCGCTCCATGCTGGTTCCTGTCTTGCTTTTTCCTTTCGTCCCGTGGGAGACAGAGGGAAGAGGTCCATATGATCTGGTCTTGCAATTTTCATGTGTTTACATTTTTACCTGCCTCACCAGTGCCCTTAACTCCCCTTGCTCCAACCTCCTGTGCAGCCTTTTCTCCTTTTTTTACTTCTTCCCCATCACTCCTCCTCTGCTGTGCCTTCACACACTGCCCCCACACTGAGTCCTCTCCTTTTTGTGATGCAGCCTCCGCTCGCTGGCGTGCAATGTAGTCACTATTGCCTCCAGTTAGTCAATTAAGAGATTACGTTTTATGACTCTACTAGGTTGTTGGGGTTTCTCTTACCTACTTAGTAGTATTTTTCTAGCTTCATCTTGGCACCTACATTTATTTGAAACAAATTGCAGGATAATTTGTTTTTCTAATTTTCAAGATGCAAACTCCTGGTTCCAGGGTGGTTGGTGTTTCGGGCACCCGGTGCCAGCGAGCTGGGACTGCACACAGAGATTTGTGCTGTGTGAGGAAATACTTCATTAGACTTGTATTCCACGAAGACACTCTTGCTTCTTAACGCCTATGATTTTAATTAAAACCTGGAAAGTGAAGAATCCTTGGGTTGTATTAATGTTTTCATTTCCATTAGGACAGGAGAGTTTATAAACACGAGCTGGGTTTATAAATTAGACCTTGTAAGAATATTATGTGCACAGTGCAGCAAAGGCAGCCGAGAACTAGAGTGGAGCTGGCTCCATCTGTCTCTTTCCTTGGCTGGCTCTCACTTTCCAGTGTCCTCCCCTTGGCACAGGCTTTTCTGAGCTGTTCAAGGGTTCCCCCTTGGAGACTAAGCTAATGGCTTCTTCCATTTCTTTTTGTGGATGTTCTCCTCACTCAGCAAAGCAGGAAGAGAAGCAGATGTTTTAATCAGGGGCTTGCAAAAAACCTTGCAAAGGTGACATTGGTACAGGGATTTTGTGATGAGTAACATGAAAGCGGAAGGAGATTCTTCTGACCCAGTTCTCTCATGCATGTGTACACAAAGATGTACACAGATAGTCAGATCTAAATATGCATCCCACTTATAGTCATCTACATCCAGAGTGTGACTATATATCACTGAATGTGCAGGGGAATGTGACAGAAGATGTGATCTCCTCCAGAGACAATGTGACAGCTGCATACAGCTGTGCACAGGCTGCACTGGGGGAGTGCAGGCAGGCATTGCCCAGCAGGCACAAACACTGATGCAGGGAATCATGGACCCCTACAGCCTGACTTATACTCAGCTGTGCAAATGGCATACAGGACCATCAGTGTGACACCAGTGACAATAACAAGCACTTGTGTGCTGCAGTCTGCTCAAGGACAGGTTTGCAAACACATCCACAATTTTATGCAAAGGAAAGTGAAATGTGGATAGATGACACAGTTTTGTCAGCAGCAAAGCTGGGACTAAAATCCAGATCTCATGTGTAGGGATCTTGAGTTTCCATTCATAATTCCCACCAGGAAAACTTCCTACTCCTAACTGGAAATGATAGCACTTTTTCCCTTGAAAGTGTAATAGTATGTAAATGCTAAATTTATTTTCATCTCTGGCCTTTGGCTGTGGTATTTGAGGTTGGCTCAAAACTGTCTTGCAGTGGTCATCAGTAAGGGCAGCTCAGGTGCACCTACACTGTGTGCAATGCAGCATCACACAGGAGTGATAGCTGAGCAAATCCTTTCAGGCAATGTGTGATGTAGAGGTACCCTCAGCTGCCTACACCCTGTTAGCATTTGCTTTTTGGAGGATGGATGCACAACTTTCATGTAAAGGTTTGACTTCAGTATGCAGAAGGAGGGACCCTGTGCTAAAACCATGCAGTCCCTCAAGATCTGCACTAATGATTTTGAAAGCATTTTGTATGGGACCTTTTGTGTTAATGTAAATGTTTTTGATCTGCAGTCTAAAACATGTGAGTGGAGTAGGCCATCCCTCCAGGCCTTGATGATGTTTGTTTAACACCCTAACTGTCTGAGCTGGTTTGCAGGGTACCTGTGATTCATAAGCAGCCCAGTTTCCATCAACAGCTGAGGTGGTACAGGAGGTAGAAAGTTGGGAAGAGAGCCCTTGGGCATGCCTGCTCTCCCTATCTCCTCACAATATGACTGGATGTTTTGACATCGGGGTAATGTTCAGGAGAAAGGAGGGAGGCATACTCATGGTCAGCCTCTATCTCCTTGAGCCCAGTAGGG
The DNA here is from genome assembly GCF_047495875.1 of Pithys albifrons albifrons. Taxonomy (NCBI): domain Eukaryota; kingdom Metazoa; phylum Chordata; class Aves; order Passeriformes; family Thamnophilidae; genus Pithys; species Pithys albifrons. Next base: position 91,189,566 of record NC_092458.1, read on the forward strand.
CTGTTATTGAGATATCTGTCCAAGTAGCTTAAATAGAAACGTCTCGTGACAAAATGAAAACAAATGGGGAAGCTGGTGACACTGGCTGGCAGGGGTTCCCTTCCCTGGTGCTGGCAGCCCCCGAGGGAAAAGGAGAGGCTTGCTGGTACTTCCAGTCCTGATAATGCCTCTGAGTTAGTGGAAGGGGCAGTGGCAGGGGAGGAGGAGCAAGCTTTTTTAAAAACTGTTTTCCTTTCTCTCTTTTACTTTTCATCCCTGTATTTCTGCAGAAGGGTGTAGGTCATCTCATTTACAAAACAGTGTTTAATTCCTTTACTTACCCAGTCCTTCTCAACCCAAAGTGGCACAATCCCTTTCTGTGAGAAAGGTTGAAAAAATTGTATCTATTTACCAGCAATGAATTAGCCAGGCAAAAGTCCTGCCTGCTCCAGAACCTGCTTAAGGAGGCAGTAAATCAATGGCATGGCATAACCCCTCGGGCTGAGTGAGCAGGGCTGGGTGTGAAGGGTGTCAGGGGTCTGAAAACCTTCTGTCAACACGGCACATGAGCTCCATCCAAAAGTGCTGCTCCAAGGGGCTCTTGCAGGGACTTCACATTTGGGATTGGGAGCTGAATAGAAATGCTGTGGTAACACACGCACGTTAATGGCAACACTTCTCCAAGAAATTTCTCTTGAGAGTTCCTCATTATGCAAACAAGTCTGGCAAATGATAATGCCTTCCAAGGATTAATGTATGTAAATTTCAGAGCTGCTGCTCGTTCCCAAAGGCAACATTCAGTTTCCCACACTGGAGCCACTGCCTGGACTGAGGGCACTGAGTCTTAGGGTACATGCAGACTGCATTTTCCACCTCTCTTTCACACCAGCTGGCTCTTGAATTTTCTAATATCACTAGGCTAAATGTCTCCTGCCTTCAAACATGCATCCACACTGAATACAGCATGGTGGCCTTCCATGTATGTGGGGTCAATATATGTCACCTCCGGCCTGCTGAGGACACTGTCACGTGCCCTGGTGATCTGTCAGAGAAGCCATCAGAGTAGATCCTGGTACCAGGGGATTTGATCTGGGCAATATATTGCTTCATAATAATGTGAGCATGCAGGGGAGTTGATGGGGATGGCAGCTGACTTCTTAGTTACAGGCTTCAATTTGATGTGGAAAAGGACTTGCTTGATGTGATATGAAAAGAATTTTGTCAGCTTTATGAAATTACTTTGGTGCATTTTAGGTTTTTTAACTTTAGAGTAATGTGGTTAACAGAGGCAGAAAACCACAGAAAAATCAGGTTGTTTTATTTTTTTAATGTAATCTAGGTCAGGTCAGTCTGAGTTAGCTGAGCCTGAGGCTAACATCACCAAGTTTATCTTGTGGTAAAACCAAAGTATGCTATCAGTGTGATATTTTTCCACTTGAGATAACTTCTGACAGTTGCCATGAGGTTAAAAATGCACTTTTTTCCCCTTTCTTTCATCTTTTTTTTTTGTTGTTGTTGTTACTCTTGACAGTAGGCTCTGCTTATGATTTTCATTTGCTTGAATGCACACACATAGCAGTCTCATCATGACTAGCACTACTGCCCAGCACCCTCAGCAGCAGCAAGGCAGGGCATTGCTGGCTACCAACATCTATGGCTTACCTGCGTCGTAGCAGCGGAAACCGGGGCTGTTCAAGGTACTCTGACTGCCATCTTCGCTTAACACCAAAAACCTGCAAATGAATTAAGTGATTTTTGATTGCTAAAACTGGTGCGTGCAGCCCAACACATCTAGGCTAAAGATCATTCACTCAAAACACAGGTGAGCTGCTTTCCCAAGCACTTGGAAGCAGTTGAAACTAAAGTAGGTTTGGAATGTTTTAGTGCAAAACAATTTCTCAACATTTTTCTTCCCCCATCCCCCATCCCACCATGCTGTTGTTACTAAAGGGAAAGTGGAGGATTTTGAGTCAAGATTTGACACAAGCAAAATCAAACTCATTTTTAGTAGACTCAAACATTTTATTTCTAATTAGTTCCAAAAAAGATGAAGCTAATTTTCTTTTATTAGGTGTGGGGGATTGCCATTTTTGCCAGCTTAACTTGAAGAGCAAAAGGGGACATGATGGTGGCTTCCTTCTGACAAAGCAGAGTTAAATCACTGGAGATATGATCTACATAGCACAGCCTGTAGCAAAAGAATGGAGGTGTTTAACCTTCCTCAGGCTTTTCTAAGACAAAAGGAAAATGCATCTTAACGCTAAAACAGCCTGAAATTGAGCAGTTTTGGGCATTTCAAGAAATAAGACCGAAACATTGGATGATAGGAATTTTAAGACTCTTTCATTCAGACCCAGAAGAAAAACGTTATAAAATTTCTTGAACAATTTTGAAATTTGTTTGTGCTGTGAGGGTTATCTGTGAAATTGGTGTCATTTTGAATTTACATAAGGGCTGATTTGTTAAGGAAATACTATACTATGATGAAGTTTGGTCATCCAAACAAAAGCATGCCAAATGGCATGCTTGCAAAAGGGGGTGATGGTTACTATCAGCCTTAAGGCAAGCCCAGCCTGGGACATCGAAGCCCTTTGCAACCTGCTTGCCCCTGGCTTGCCAACCCTGCAGAAGAGCAAACAGAAGGTGGATCATTTAGAGACCGGATTGTCAGTTTGGACCCGGAATGAGAAGAGTGTATTGCTTTGTATCCCAAGAACCTTGCAGAAACGAATGTTTTACATCCAGATTCCAGTTTATGTTCTGCTTTGGATACAATCTGCAGATTTCTGACAACTCGGGGGAGGAAGGTATGTGTGTGGAGCTGGGAGCTGGAAGCTAGATTTGGAAAACCCTAACCTGGATTTTGCTCATGGGATTGTGAAAGTGCTCAGGGATTGCAATTCTTCTCCAGCTCTGAAGAATCCCATTGATATATGCTCCACATTATGATCATATATGAAGACTGATAAGGCATCTTTGAGAGAAAATCAGAGGGGAACGTGTTGCTGTGCGTGCTAAAGTAGCAGAAGTGTGAATGTCACGTTGAAACCTTACATTTTGATATACGGCTGTAACAAAGGGGGTGAGGGGCCTGTCTGTATAAAGAACACCAGAAAATCTACTGCCTAATGATTTTTTTAAAGAGCGTATAAATCAAAATTGAGAAACTTAGAAGCTTTTACACCTTCTTAGTGGATTCTGTGTGCATTGAATGGCTGCTGCTATAAAACCCTACGGTATTCTGTCTTTGAAAGTTGGCTGGGAACTAATAGCACCTTATCAGAGTTTTGCATGCGATAGCCCTGAGGTTTACCTTTGTAGTGCCTTTTGAAAAAAAAGTCCTGTGCGTACAGAGCTCAGGTCTGTGCTCCAGCAACGGGTGAAAAGGGGATGCGCGAAAGGGATGTAATAAGATTATACATAATTGCCTTAGCATCCACTTAACTCTTTTATGTATCTGTCTTAGAACAAATGTTTGTGCAGTGCCTAGACTGGTGTTTACAAATGTGTTAGCTAACTCCAGCTAATTGGGGAGCAATTAACTTGAGTTAAAATGGTAGTCTAGACAAAGCCAGAGTGTGCCTTCCCTCTTCCCATCTGCACCAAGCCTGCCAGAGCTCCCAAGCTGCTGGACAACACACTTAGGCACATGGTGTGATTTTCTGGGGGTTGTCCTGTGGAGGGACAGGACTTGGACTCAATGATTCTCGTGGTTCCCTTACAACTTAGGATATTCTACGATTCTATGATCTCTACCTTTATCCTGTTAAGGAAAGACTTGAATTGTGGTTTAAAGAGGCATGCTGCTTCCTTTAAGGGAAGGGGAAAAGCAAAAAAGGAGGGATCCAGAGCTTTCCCTGCAGTGGGCCAGCTATGTCACTACAGTGCCAGCTGTGCCAAAATCACACTTCTGCAGGAGTGTTGCTGGTGATCTCAGCTTCACCCAAGCTCCTCCTCCCCACCCTGTGCCTTCTCTGGAGGCTCCAGCCTTCCTCTTGCTTCTCCTGCCACACCTCATGCCCCATCCTAAGGAAGGAATCTGCTCTCAATTACATTGAGGTGATCCTCTTCCTCCTGTCCTGAATAACAAAGCATCTCTGATGGCATCTGTGCCTTTGCATTGGCTGGGGAGCCCTGTGGGGACCAAGCACAGGAGCAGCCATTGGCCGGTAAGGGGCTGTGAGAAAGAACTGGGGGCGGAGCTCTAGGAGAGTAGGAGGGGCCATGGGGGTTGTCACAGGGGTGTCAGGGTGTGGTGCCCTCCCCTGCCCCGCCCCCTGCACTTTTTGAGAGCTGTTCGATTCTGCTGTGACATCAGAGCCAGCACTGGCTGGGAGCGGAATGCAAGGGCAGGTGCTGTGTTGTCACCCCTGTGTCTGTGTTGCCACTTCTATTGCCAAGGCAGGTGGGCCAAGCCCCCATGGGCTATGCCAGTGCTGCACAGCCTGTTCTGCTGGTGCCCAGAACGGGGTGGTTGTAGGAGGCAGAGCCAGGGGCACCCTGTCCAGTCCTGTCCCTGGCAGCATCTTGTGCACCTGGAGGTGTCCCCCAACCTGCCCTCACCGGGACCTGCCACCTGCTCTTCAGGCATCTTGGATGGAAAGGTACATGCCTAGATTTCAAGAGGGCTATCATGGCGTGGGGAAGCATCAGGCTGGAGGGGAATGTGGAATACCAACTCAGAGCCTTCCACTCAGACCCATCATGAATGTTGTCTTTAGAGTAGGTTTCCCAGCGGGAAAATAAAGGAAAATTGCCTACACTGAGCAGCAGCTGCTGCAGTTTTAGCATTACTGTGCCTGGTTTCCCCAGCCCCCTTCACCTTCTGTGGAACCAGTTTTTTGGTGATTGAATGCTTTGGGGATTATGCGTGGAAAGCAGACTTTGGGCCCGGACCTGGGCACAGCCAGAGTGACAGTGAGCTTGGTAGATCTGCTAAACCATTCTGTACCATGTGCCCTTGAAAGAGCTTGTTGGAGATGGGTGTCTGCTGAGCTATCATGGCACAGGTATGTACCAGGGGGGACTTGTTTTGTAGGCTCACCTTTCTCTTTTCTCCTCAACACTTGTCACAAATCACAGCAATAAGACTTGTTCTACCACAGCAGGGTAGGAATAATTCCCCAAATAAGCCTGTGCCTTCCTGGGACTATGGGCAGGGAAAACTCGGTCAAGGACAGAGAAAGAGGAGGCAAATCTTACGTGGAAAGGATTTATGACCGCAGACACAAACCTTGCTTGTTCTCTTTTCTATTGTGCACACATATCTGGAAGTTAAACTCATGAGCTAATTGCAAAGCCACATGCACACATTTTATATATATAAATAATAATAAATCTCCCATTCATTATGTACCCTGGAGTGTCTAACCTGCATTGCATCCAGTAATTCATTTGCCTGGGAATCAATCCAATATTAGAACAGCAAAAATGAAAGGTTGGAAGAGATCTCAAGAGTCCATTTTCTTTCTTGCAGACAGGATCAAAAATGCCAATTGCAAACTCATGTTCTGCTTCAAATAGTCAACGTGCGCAGAACAGGGTCAGATTTCCCTGCCAAATTAATGCATGCTTTTTTTTAATGTGTGTTTTTGCCAAAAAGTTTCCTTGGAAGATTTATATATGAGATAAATTTAAGTTTCTGATGTGACAGCACAAACTGGAAGCTAATAATAATGAAGATTTTCTCATTTGGAAAGGGAGACTGGCAATCCCCTACTGGGGCATGCAATATTCACTTCTGGGTCCCAGATTATAATATTCTGATTAAAGTTTCTGTGTGCATAAAATGTTCAAACATTCTGGAAATGTTTGAACGTTCCAACATATTTTAGCATTCCAAAACTTGGAACATTTTGGAAATGTTTAACATGCACTTGTTTTGAGTCTTTCTATATTCCATATGTCTTTTGCAGAATTTTTGCAGTCCTTACAAGTTTTTGGAATCATTAACAAATGGTTTTATCAAGGTCTTTTTGAATTTAGGAGGAACCCTCTCACTGATGCAAGAGTTTTTTGTGAAAAATCCTGGGATTTTTTTAGTGGAAGATGACATGAAGTATGAGACATTGATAATGACTGAGAATAATTAGGAAGGCATGAAAAGCAGGACTTTTTTCTGCACTTGGGAGTTGCCCAAGAGAAATCCGCATATTGTCAGGAGAGCCCTAGTAGTGCTGGTTGCAGGTACAATCCTTCTGAAGGCAGTATGAGCCATCCGCTGACTGTTGCAATCTAGTAGGATGCATGTCTGCATTACTCTCTTGCAATGTGTTGCAGGCATTCAATGTGTTCACCTGTATGGCTGATTTATTTTAAGATCACTGCTTTAAGGTGTTCATGGTTTAAAGCACTTGTCACTTCTAACAGAGGCAGCTTTGAAAACTAAACTGGTTTCCTAGGACAGAAACTTGCTTTGTTCTGATCAAGAAAAAGTTTTGTATTCCCTATTATAAAATTGGAAGCATAGTTACTAAAACTTCGCATCTCTCTGCAGTTTTAGCTGTCACTGATCAAAAATTTTTGGCACTTTGTACTCAAACCAGACCTTAACTTGCAGAAATAATCTTCCAAAGCAGACATGGTACTGTTTCTCCAAAGTCTCCTTATATATAGAATCACACAAACCGAGTTTGGAACTGACTTTCCTGGGCCCATACATATCTTTTTCTTCCTCCAGCATTTTTACAGGAGCTGGCCATTTTAGTTCTAGAAGCTTGTGAAATGATTTTTAGTTATTAACATTCATGTTGTCTTCTGAAAAACCTCAGCCCTGTTTTTGCCAGATTTCCTTCACTGGCCATAACCTCAAGAGGAAAGTTAATTGCACACGTGCTTTCTCAGGCATCTCTTGCCTTGATGGCTGGTGTGTATGTTCCTTATGTTTGTTATGGTTTCTGTAAGCTGTATCAGAAGAATTACTAGCAAACTGGTATTTATCACAATCTCAGAAGTGGAATTGTTGTATGGCTTGTGTACAGCACGTACATGCTTCATCTGGCAGCTGGAGCACGTCAGATTTCCCCATGTTAGCATTTTTAGGGAGGCATTTGGGAAGGGCACAGGGATTGGTTACAGGTCCATATGCAGAAGAAAATTCTGTTCTGCTGCTAAGTGAAAGGTTGCTTTGAAATCTATTTGAAGAAATTAAATTTCTATGAGAACTTTGTAGTTTAAGTATTTGCTTCCAAACCTCCTCTTAAGACTTTTCACTATACTCCTCCAATCTATCTAGAAAGTGTTTTAATTGTATTTTGGGTTCTAAAATGAATAAATATTTATTTGCATGTCAGGGGGCTTGAATAGCTGAAATCAGCTGAGTGGCTGGGAATCTGCCATGTGTCCCAGAGGGCAAAAGGAATTTTGAAGCATCCACTCAGGAGTCTTTAACTCAAGTTGCTTCCTTCACCGATGCTAAGCACGTGTAGTGCTGACTTGTAAGACTGCTAGTGGCTGTCATTACAGGTCCTGTTTTAAAAACATGCTCACTCCCAACACGAGGAGCTCTTTGTTGAAAATGTGGATGCTGGGTTTGTTGCCCAAATGAGATATCAGCTCATTTGGAAAAATCTGTCGCCAGCTGTAAATGCCGCACTCACCAAGAAAGCCAGCAAAATGTATGCACCTGCTCCAGATACCAAACTTGGAGTAACCCTGTTTCTACATAAGTTTTTGTCTTGCATAGAGCACGGTGGTTTCCTTTTCCATGCCCCAGGCACCATGCAAAGTGGAGTGGTGTGCTGGAAAAGCCTTCCTTTCCCTTCTGGACCTATTCCAGCACTCCAGTTTACAGGTACTGTGCTGTAGGATGTGTTGCCTTTTGCAACACAGGCATAAACCAGCTAGTTTTTGCCTAGTCTGGTATCAGCTGTGGGCTGTGTATCTCTTTCTCTGATAATGTTTCTTGCCACACCTTGCTGCTTATCTCTACTGCCACAATTTTGCAAATGGCATAAAAATCCCCTTGCAGACAGTTAAGGCAACATGAGGTGAACAGATAGGGGGGGACTTGTCATATGCCTCCAGAAGTGAGGTATAATCATCCCCGGTGCCTTCAGTCACTGATGGTGTGATCTGAAAGAAAAGCCAGTTCCCCGTCCGAATGCAGCCAAGGGAGTGAGATGCCTTGTCATTTCTGGGGGCGGGGCTGTGAGCTCTAAGTGTCCGTGCATCTTCACACTGGGGTCCCCTGGGGAGATATGTACACTATCATTACTGAATCATTCGGTATGCTGTTGAGCACATGGGACTGTCAAACTTCTGAGTTAAATCTACTCATAACCATTGCAAAGCCATTTTGATGTCTATGACAGTTAAAACCTCTTATAGTGAAATCATTTATTGCAGCCTAACATTTCTCTACAGTGAGAATAGGTGCTTCTCGTAATCCTTGAGAAAGATCAAATTGAATTGTGAAAGGTGTTTTCCATTGTGGCAATGGCTAAGTGCTTAACCATGTGAGGGTCCAAGGGAGCACTGAGCCTCCATTTCGGTAAGGACACCATCTGGAAGCTCATCAAGAGGAAATCAGGAGGGGTTCTGAAAATCACGGAAAGGGAAGTGGCCTCACAAATCAGTAATTCTTTACACTAGGAGGCATGCATATGTGCAGGCAGGCACGATTGCAAGCATCTAATCTTGCCGTTGTTTTGCATGTTTCACCCATTCAAAGGCATGTGAGATGAGGCATCTTGCATTTTCTTGGTGAGAATTATATATGGGATGTCACACTCTGAGCTAAGTAGTCCTTCACCCCCAGTGCCTTATTTTGTTTTTCTTGGTGTTATTTCTTCCTTAATGATATGCATTTGAACTGACCTAAGCCGTTTTTCTCTCCCTTTGGTATTTATACCTTTTATGTGGTGGTGCAGTCATTCGTATTCTCACCACAGAGCTGTTAGAAAAGAAAAGGCATGAGTGTCCTTTCAGCTAGTAACATTTTGAGACCTGAATATCTTCATTAGAAAGGTCGTGAAAAATGCTCTGGCATTCTGCTCTTATCCTGTGATTTACTTTTCAAGTTCAGACTGTGTTTATTCCACGGAGCTAAACATGGGACATGCACTGAGGAAATAGCTAAAGACTGGTGCCTGAACTGGCCACTGTAATTGGTCCCCAGTCACTAATGCCAGTTGTAACCACTTAAAGGCAAAGAGGAGGACACGAACGTACAGTCAGAGTGCTTTTGCTTGGAAAGTATTGGACAGTGTCATTCCCTTCCCCTGTGGACAAAATTCCATTTTCTGTTCAGGTCTAATCACAGACCTGCCTGATAACCCAGGTCACCACTACAGGAGCTTGTGTTTGTCCTGCTGCTCCTTATACTGCAGAGGAATATAGAGTTACAAAGGCCAGTACCCCGATATAGGATTTGTGTTGCACAACAGCTTTCAGCTGAGAAGGAAAGTTGTCAGATTTTTGGAGAAAAAAACCCTTAGCTCAGGAGTTTCCAAACTTTTCTTCTTGATGCTCCATTTTCAGAGGCAGTGATCTCTCCTGCAAGACTTCAGACTTTTTTCTTGGAGTCAAGACCCCTATTTTGGGATCTGCTGCCTTAGCTTCTTACATGGGTGAGGTCAGCCCCAGTGATACCAAAAAATAAATCCCTTATGGGCTATGTCATAAGCTGATCAACTTAATCAGGTGGAAAGAAAACTTTTAACCCATCCAACTGCACAGTTTGGAAGATAAAATGTGAGGTTGTCTCTGTCCCCATATAAAGCACTGGCAGCACTAGGTGGTGTGGCAGGAGATGGACCACCATTCTGGCTTACTGCTTGTAACTTGTATGAATAATGCCTGTGAGGAAAGGATTGTACATGGATTAGTGTTTGGTCTGAGAGAAACTTGCTATGATGAGATGGTTAGAAATAACCTGGTGACAGGATCTCATTCATGCCACTGCCAAAAGACCAGATCAGCTATAGTTGACTGTTTCCTGACATGTTGATCTAGTTGACTCTAAAACACCTTCCATTGATGGATTCTCTGCAGCTCAAGGCAATCTTTTCCAGTGCTTAAATGCTTCTACTGCTAGAGCTCAGAGGTCACTTCTGACCTTAATCTCCCCTTGTGCAATTTAACCCCCACCCCCTTGTTATTTTTGGCATGAGGATCCAAAACAAACTGTTCTAATTATTTTTTTTCAAAAACCTTTCAAGTTTTTGAAAACTGTTCTAATGTCTCATATCTTGGTTTGCCATCTTTAAAATAAACTGACCCAATGCATTCAAGCTCCCTTAGCAATGGTACTTTCTCAACTTCTGGTTATTACCATTGACTTCCTCAGGTCTCTCCAGCAGGGCTGTGCCTTCCTTGGGGTTCATTTTCTCAAGGTGGACACAGTACTCTGGCTGATTCCCACCACCTTTAGCTAAAGCAGATTAGTTTCTGTGTTTTGCAGATTTCAACTTTGCACATTTATATGGTATTTTCTTTTTCCTTTCTAGCAAGCAATGAGGATTCTTGTTGAGCTTATGGTCTACCATTGCCTTTTCTACTGTAACCCCTCTTTTCTGCCAGAATGTTCACTGCCTGATTTGTTCATCCTTCAGCACTGGAGGCTATTATTCCTACCAAGGCACAATACCTTGCACATACTCATATAGTATTTTACTCACTTTTTATCAGTTCTTGTTGTAAATAAGGTAATTTTTAATTCCATACCTATCTTCCATGTGCACTCCTGCTCAGCTTGCTGTCATCTGAAAATTTAATAAACAGACTTTATCCTGGCCATTAATGAAAATATTGGATCTCACCAGACTGCGAACAGATCCCTGCAGAAACCCCACTGATGTACCCTTGTGCTTTGACAGTGAACCATTGGTAACTACTTTCTGAGTACTGTTTTCCAACAAACTGTGTAATCATTGCATAGTACATTCATCTAGACCATATTTTCTGAGCTTGCCTGTATGAATGTTAGGAGAAAGGGTGTCAGACAACCTACTAAGGTCAGGATTCATGACTGAACTGTTTCTCTGCTGTCCACAAGACACGTTACCCTTCCACTGAAGAAAGTTAGATTGGTTGAACATGATTTTCCTTGACAAGTGCATGTTGCCTGTTACTCATCTCCTTGTTATCTTGCAGGGGATTGCAGGCAGTCTGGTTATTTTGTCCCTGTCTGTGCCTGGGAACTAAAGCTAAATTCTCTGCTTTATGATCTCCTGGTACTCCCGTTTATCAAGATACATGCCACATTTGGCCATGATTTTTCTTTTGTAGACTCAGGCTTAGCCCCTTGGTTTTCCAGCTGTTTGCAGGTGAGTGTTGAGGCAAAACTGTTAAATCCAGGCATGCTTGACTGAACAGCTTTGCATCCAACTAAGGTGATTGGCTTGTACCATCAACCCCCAGCAGCACTGTGGGTTTGCCTCACTTCTGAGAAGCAGTGTCACAAATCTGTATCTAAAGTAAGTGGTCTCAAGAATTTACCTGCAGTGTAAATAAGATAAATTATGCATTATTTGGTGTATCAGAGCTGTGGATGTACATAAAGCCCTGTGCTGGCCAAATCAGAAGTGCTGTAAACCAGATAATCTGTGTTTACCCTTCAGCTCTGCCTAGCACTGGCCCACAGAAGGACAAGGAAGAGAATCTGAATAGTATTTCATTGCCACTATTTGGAGATAAAGTAGAAGAAACAAGTACCTCCTGGTGTGTGTGTATTAAGAACTAACTGTGTAACTGGCACAAGCCTTTTTGTGTAGCTATTTTTAGGCAAATAGGTTTTGACTGAGCCTTGGGCCTTGTTTTGGAAGTTTTAAAAATATTCAGGGTGGTACTTTTCATATATTCATGAACAGCCTTAATTTGGCTTAAAAATGGCAGAGACAAGACAATTCAGAGTCGATTGTAGAAATGGAAAAGCAAAAAGACTGATAGAAGAGTTTGGAAGCAAGGAAACGTAAGAAAGAGGTATCAGGGGCTGAAATGCATGGAGTGAGCACAGGCAAAGATGCAGGTGAATGGAGTGACAAAGAGAAGGAAAAAAAAAGCCGGGGGAAGAAACTGAAGAAGCAGAAAGAGAACAATGGGGTAATTATTCATTGGTGAATTTCAAGGTTTTCGAGGCCTTAGTCTAAACAGAAGAAAGCACAGTGTCTAACATGGAGGGGAGGATTGAGAAAAGTTGTGGAGACAGAAGAGTGTTAAAACTACCTACAAAGTATTTGCTTAGTGGCAGAATATATGCATTTCATGGGGTACTTATGGTCTGTGGCTCCTGTGCAAGCAGGGTGCTGCTCAGCATATAAGCTTATAATGAGGAGCAAGAGGCAGCTTGCATGGTAAAGGTGACAGTGTGTAAGACTTGAGTGTAGCCAGCATGTGTTCCTTTGGTAGACCAGGATGAGTCAGACAAACCTTTAGCAGAGGTACTGCTTTTTAATTCCAGCATCACATATGCTGTTATCTTTCTATCCAAGAGCTAGTTAGCACCTCTGTGGACCAAAGCAGTGTCACCCTGAGGTATGTTTACAACAAGTAGAGTCTTGAGGACCATTGCACCAAGCTGTAAGGCAGTGTGCCTTGGCACTGAAACACTGTAGGGGAAAGGCCCTTGCTGGCATTAAGGTGCAGTTGAGTTTATGACAGGACATAATCAATAGGAACAAAGCTGGCTGACAGATAAAGAGCCTGAGAATGGTTATTATTGCAGTATGAAACTGCAGCATTGCATTGATTCATGACACTTTGGGATTAATCTGCCTTCAGGTACACTTGGCTTTTAAAAGTGCTCTAGTTACACTTTTTACAATCAGAAATAGAGTCAAGTGAACTAGGTTTTTCTCCAAATTGAGAGACTTTCAGCTCTGGAGTTTGGTTCAGCCAACTAGAGAAAAACAGCCAGCCACCTGCAAACTCTCAATTTTCATCCAAGCTCCATCCTCCCACCCTGCTTTCCATACCTGTGAAATTGTTAATTTATGTCTTTTAGCAGGAGCTCATCTCTTGCCCTTCTAAACAATTAGTTCTGGTGGAATGGTAGGGGGGGCACCGGAGTTCAAAATATGGGGAGAAATCTGAATCAAACTGTAACAAAGGGACTGCAATAATTTTCAAAGAAGGCATAATGGATATTCATTCTGACTAGAACATCCCAGCCAGCATACAACTGAGGAGGATGGCTTACAGAAGAGAAGCAGTCACATTCAGAGACAGGTGGGATCTTAAAGGAAGAGGGGAAGTCTGACAAGGTGAAATAGGATGGAAGTGTATACTAAAAAATAGAAGAGCAAGATGTTATTTTTGATGGCTTCATCCCAAGGGCTTTTAATTATATCTCTACATGAGTAAGTGGAGAAGAGAGCTAGAAGTGATAGAGGTAAAAACTTTTCTTGGGGGAAAAAAAAGAGAGTGTTTTCACTAGAGAAAGTGCATGGGCAGGAACAGATTTTACCTTAAGGGTCATTTGTCATCAGCAGGGGCAGATGCAGAACTATGGACTCCCACACTCCTGCCAATTCTGCTATGGAGACAGCCTAGTAAAGCAGCCTGCTTGAAAGGGAGAGGTAAGGCAAAGGAACTGTGCTAGCTGGGCCTTTTTCTCCGCTCTCATATTTCATCTTCATCTGTGCAGGACCTTGCCAGGCTGGTCCTGGTCCTGGTGCTGTCATCAACAAAAATCCAGTAGGCATCTTGCATCTTAAAGAACCATTTCCCTTCAGACTTCCTGGCTTTAGGCAAACACCATGGAGATGGGAAGCCATTTTTCCAGCCTTGCAGGGCTAATGGCCTTATCCTGATTCCCAGAAAACACCACTTCTAGTCCTCTGGAAAGGGATAAGGCTGGTCCTCCAGGTGACTGACTGGCAGTGATGAAGTTTAATAGGAGTCTATGAGCCTGTCCCTAAGTCTGAACCAAGGGATTACTGTGCAGCTGCTCTTGCCTTGCCCAGAGAAAGGTTAAGTTGCCTCGTGTGAGCTGCCACGGGCTGATGGTTTGACGTTGCCTCCTTATAGATCCCAGGACTTGTCCAGGCCTCACCACTTTAACTTTTGCTCTTAGTAAATCACAAAGTGAAATGGAGTTTTCTTCCGAGTGACAGGTAAATCTTGGCCACTCTCCGGCTGCTGTACCAGTATCGCTTAATTCTGTAATCCCTTTGCCCTCCATTCCTTGGTGCAGCGAGCACATGCTGGGAAGCACTGGAGTGACAAGCGATTTCTCTGTGCCTGACATCTCGGTTGGGAGACTTGATTAAGGGAAAATACTTTTGCATTCATTTTTTTTCAGGTGAAGAGAATGAAATGCACCCAACAAATCAGCTGGGGCTGGGAAACATCACAGAGATTCTCTGCTCTGCTGCCTGCCCTGCCTCTCAGGCCAGTGCTCTTGCTGTGTCGCATATGCAGCTAGTTTTATGGAGAGATGAAGATTTGGCTTGCTATTTCCAATTTTACTCTGGCAGACATTGAGAGGTTTTCTTCCAGGTCTAAAGAGAGTCTCTGTACTCTTCCTTCCAGAGCAACCTCCTGCCAGAATTAGAGACTTGGGTAATCCCATTCACTCGCAAGGTGAGGAGGTGGCTCCCTGCCAGCGTGGGGAGCTGGAGCAGCTGGGAGCTTCCCCATCAAGAAGGCCATAGATCATTCTGTTCGACATCTTTCACCCTGCTTTGAGTGACATTACTGCAGCTCTGGGAACTATTATTAGTATTCAGTGGTACACTTTTAAGCAAAACCTGAGAAAGGAATTAATCTGTCAATAGGAATGAATATACTGGACAGTGATTTATGCAGATCCTGTACTCAGAGTGACTGTGTTCCTTTCAACTGCATCTCTCAGGCTTGTTCTGAGAGCCAATACACAAACTTGCATTTAAAGTAACATTACAGCTGGCTGATAATTTGTCCAACACTTGGGTCCAGGCAAGCAGTGCCATACTCATGAGTCAAAGCTGAGGAGAAATGCATGTGTCCATCACATTTTACAAAACTCAAACAGTAAGAGACACAGCCAGGGCACAGGCCTCTGTTCAGTTATCCAGGACACATGTACTGGCCTCTGGCATCATGCATATGTAGGATCCTTGGCATGTGCTTCTATCTTCCCAGGCACTGCACCTTGTTCACTGGATATATACATGGAAATATGTACAGCTGTGTAAACACAGAGGTGCATATGTGGGAAGAGGAGACTGTTCTCTTCCTACAAGACAAGTACAGCTATAGAATCTTGGCATCCACTGCATTTATAGATAGAAATATTAACAGAGAACTACTCGTGCATGTTACAGCAACAGCCTGATCTGGTTGGAAAAGCACATTTGTGGGTCAGGATATTTATGCTGCATTTCTCACTGTCTCCCTTATTTATTGTGATGCTTTGTAGAAGCCACTTCACAGAACTGTCTTTTTATCCTGGTTTCTACATGGAAGGCAATTGCAGCATTACTAGTTCTGAAATTTTTTATCATGTGTCTCAATGATAATTTGTGCTTTACCAGATGTCTCTGCTTCTGAAAGTAAATTGTTCTCAACCTTTTGTGGGTTTGGTGACCGAGCAAGTCTTGAAAATATGGCTTTTAACCACCTGTGAGGCTCATTAATGACAAAAAGAAGTGGAGAAATGAACTTTTCTTATTGTTTGGAAATCCCTTCTATTTTCTAGAACCCTGATTAATGATGTTGATGTGATTAAGGGTTGTGAATGCATATTGTAGTACTGACAGGATTCTT
Source organism: Pithys albifrons albifrons (assembly GCF_047495875.1). Classification (NCBI taxonomy): domain Eukaryota; kingdom Metazoa; phylum Chordata; class Aves; order Passeriformes; family Thamnophilidae; genus Pithys; species Pithys albifrons. The sequence goes on from NC_092458.1 coordinate 91,205,232, forward strand.
CAGCCTTGTGTAGGCAGAACACTATGCGTTGCTCCAGGGAAAGGTATTGCAGCCTTGCAGGCTGTGACATTGTACCAGGAGGCTGAGGCAGGGGTACTCACACAGTAGTGCCCACAGGTCTGCAGTGAAGGCACACAGATCAAAACCTATGAATGTATATGTATACACATAGGGAAAAGCACTTAAAAATTGAGAGGTTCAGGTACAAAATATGTCCAAGTAAATCACCTGTGAATTGAATAGGAATCACATAGAAGAGAGACAAAACTGCATTGAGATATATTTGTGCTGTTGCATATGCTTTCAGGTATGGGAGGGTTGGGAATAGAGGTGAAGCCTTCTAATTAAAAGAGCAACATCTCTCTGTCTCAGTGTATGTGAGTGTGAATTGCTCCCCCCAAGTCAGAGCATCTCATGTGACGTGTGGAAGCAGCATGGTTGCGGTGGCAGCAGTGCTGCCAAGGTTCCTGATTGAATTCCACAGTAGCTGGAGGGGGCTGGCAGGAAAGAAACAAAACAAAAAACAAACAAGATTGAGCTTTGGAAGTCAAAATTCATTTCAGTTTTCATTATAAAGCAAGAATGCAATGGCAGGAGAGCCATTCTATGATTGACATGATTTAAAATCTTGGGATAAGAATTGCTTCCATGCTTGGTGTTGACAGTGCTGACTGTCCATGGGTGCTGGAGGACAAACACTATTGCTACACGCCTGAGACCATCCTTCCATCTCTTTTCTTCCTGTCTTCCTTTCACTTTCTGGTATACAATACAAGCATTTGCCACCTGCCATCTTTTCCCACCCACTTTGCAGATGGGAAGAGAGAGACTGGCTATTACCCAGAGTTCTCATCTCCCAGACTGCCTGTATTATGCAGCAAGCTTCTCTTAAAATTATTGAGATTATTAATGTTGTATATTTTATACATACACACACATATATGTTTATATATATATATATTCTTCAGTCTCCCTCTGCAGCTGAGAGAGGCATCCGGGATTTATCTCTGTAATGAGAAAAGGGAGATAGGGAGAAGTAAGGGCATTTTTCTCTGACTTGGGTTGTAAGTCATTTTGATATTCATTGTAAAAGATGCTTTTCAAATATTTAAATGTATGTGCGCTCACATATCAGTTCTTCAGGATGGATTGTATGCGACATAATCACTGTTTTATATCTCTTGTGCTCTGTGATGTTCTCCCATATCCGTTCATTTCATTAATTTCATCTGGAAGAGATGGGAAGATGAGCTGGAACTGGGATTAACTTCCATAGCCTGTGCTCTCTCATCATCTCTTTTCAGAATGGACCAAGACTGGGGAATAAATATGCTCACCCTTGACCGGAGCTCTCACCTTTTCCAACACTATTGTTTCTGGGAGGTGGAGTGGGCTTAAACTAGCTGAGAATTGAAGAAAATGCTCTTACATCTCATGGGAAAGGCTAAACTGGGATTTTGCTTGATAATTAGCTCAATGTGCTTGGTAATTAGCTCAAACGAAGGGCAGTTTGGCTGAGGCAGAAGAAGTGTACAAATTTCGAGGTATCAGTGACACCTGTCCAGGTTTATCCTAGTGTGAAAATCTCTTCTTGAAACTTGAAGGGTCGCAGGGAGGGAGAAGTAGGTATATTTGCTCCATCTTTGCATGGCTGGGGATTGGGGTTGGCCATGCTGCACACAAACTCTTCCTCCCCCTTTGTCCTTGGAAGGTCTGCTCCCTGTCAGGTGTGCCATCCTGCCATCTGCTCCCAGCCCCGAGCAGCTGGTACGATAGCCGCAAATGCTGGCAGGAGTGGCCTTCCAGCCGCGTGAATGACAGCACGCGCTGCTGCTTCCTTGGCACGGGGAGCAGTGCTTGTAGCTGGGAATTAGAGGCTTGTAAACCTGCCGGCTCAAAGGCAGGGGGAATGGCTCTCGGCGGCACTCCCGAGGCGTGGGAATCTGCCTGAGCTCTTGCCAACGCCCTCACACCTGCATGAGTCCCGGCCAGCCACAGCAGGATGCCTGTGCCCATGGCGGGGTGCCACGGCTGAGGTCCAGAGGCAGTGGGGATGATCCCTCCTCATCATCTCTCCCTTATTTGAGTGGAGGCAGAAGCAGTCCCAGCTGCAACTGACAGGCCAGCACTGCTCCTCCCAAGGCATCCAGCAGCCAGTAGGGCTCTCCCTGAGACGTGGTCACAGTGTGGTTTAACCCCAGGCAGCAACTGAGAACCGCACAACTGCTTGCTTGCTCTTCTGCAACAGGATGGGCAAAGCAAGAGCAAGAGTTTTGGAAGGGTAAAAGTGGAAGGTAACTTGTTGGCTAAGATAAAAGCAGTTTCATAATTTCATAGTTTAAATAAAATAATAATAAATTTTATTGGAAAGGAAAATAAACAAAAAAAAAAAAGGCAATTGCTCACCATCAACGAACCGATGCCCAGCTAGTCCTGAGCAGCAGCCCCTGACCAACTTTCCCTCTAGTTTATATGCTGAGCATGACACCCTATGGTCTGGGATATCCCTTTGGTCAGTTGAGATCAGCTGTCCTGGCTGTGTCCCCTCCCACCTTCTTGTGCATCCCCAGATTTCTCACTGATGGGGAAGTGTGAGAAACAGAAAAGGCCTTGGCCCTGTGTAAGCACCACTGAGTAATAATGAAAATGTTGCTGCATTATCAAGACTGTTTCCAGTACAAAACTGGAAACACAAAACACAACCCAATACAAGCTACTACTGTGAAGAAAATTAATGCTACCCCAGCTAAAACAAACACAACAAGGAAAGGGGAGTTGGGGGCCAAGTCAGAGAGAGAGGAAATTGTTTCTAAATGCTGGTCCTCTTCCTGGCCTGTGGAAGAGGAAGAAAAAAAGAGCAAGGGGACAAAGGAGTTAAGCAGGGTAGGCTGGAAGGAGGAGAGGTTTGGTGGAAGGGTCCCATCTGCCTTGTGCATCTGCTTTCAAGACAACATGTGCATGCCGCCCTGTTACCTGCGGGTCTTGGTAAAGCAGTTCATGATCTGTCACTGGCTCGTTGCTGGAGTCTCCAAACTTTAATGGCTCAATAAAACAATACTGCATCTCTGTAGGCAGTAGAGGGAAAGAGAAGATGCAGACCTTTTGCCCCAGCCAGAATGAGAGGTTTCCTGTCACAGAAAAAGAAGCCATTTTCTCCAGGAACCCTGCATAGTGCATCAGGAAACACCATCAAATAATTCTGATTTTTTTAAGAGGAGCTTGCACTAAGGCCACTGTGAGTGCAATTCATTGTCAAGACTCTGGTAATGACTTAGATATCTGTCTGTTCTTCAAGGTCCTCCATTGGGCAATCATTTAAAACCATGAGTTTTTATAATGTGATAAATCCAAAACAAGACTGATGAATTTTTTCCAGAGTTTGAGTTCTAGCTGACATGATTAAAATAAGCTGTAAGTTTCAAATTTTGGTGTGTTTTGTGACCTCTCCATGCCTGGGAAAAAATATGAAAGTTGGATCCACATATCAAATAATGGGCCTTAGAATTTCAAAAGTACTTGCATTTAGAGTCCATGCTCATCCCGGTGAGTCTAGGAGCTTCTCTCTTAGCTGGAGAAGTGCAGACTGACCGGTGAGCTGTGTGTTCCAATCCTTATTTAAACATGCATTCTGCAAAAAAGCAGGCTTGAATGACTGACTTTGATTTTATGCCATGACCAAAACAACCGAGGAGTTACATTCTTTGTCCTGGTGTTGGAAAGCTATTATTGTTTTTCTATGTTCCTCTCTCTCTGGGAGAATCACTGATGGGTATAAAAGAGGTGTAAAGCTCCCATTCTTTGTAAGTAGTTATTGTAGCAAAGAGAAATATCAGTGCTTAGAAAATGTAGGAGGCCTGAGCTTTGAACTCCGGTTGCAGAGGAGGAGTTGGGTCTTGAGAGCTGCATATCCTACGTAAGGAGGAGTCCAGCTACTCACTTAACTTCTAGTTCCTTTATGTCCAAAAATTTCATTGTGAGAATGGTCCTGTTGAAAATTCTGTGAAAGTTGGTAACAGTGAAAGAATTCTGACATTTTTTACATGAGCTGGCATGTTCCCATGCAGTGTTTTATCCAGACATTCCCAGGCACTTTGGAGACTTAAATCTGTGCTTTTCCTGCTTTTGAGGTCTGTTCAAAAGCCCCTTTGAAGGTCAAAGCTGGAACCCTGGCCCTCACTAATCCCTTCCAGCTGGTCCTCCTTTCTTCAAGAGCACCTTGCAAATGCAGCTGAAAAGGTGTGGAATAAGTTCTTCGCCCTCTTCTTTGCTCTCTGAAGAGGGGACTTCACTTTCCAGAGTTGGAAGCTGCTCATCAGCACAGAAGATTTGAAAGGACTGACAAATAGATTAATACCTGGCAGCTATGGCTGAAACTAGCTACCTCTGAACGGGCAATCATTTATCACTAAATTACTTTCTCTAAGCCAGGTAATTTCTGATCAACATGCACAAAAACAAAGCCAACAACAGTGATGCGATGTTAACCAGAGGCCATTCCTACTCCCTGGGCTGGTGCACAAATGAATGCAGAGAGAATTGTCCCTTGAACAGTTTATGAAGCTTAATGAAAAGTGACAGTGTAGGATGCTGGGGAGGGAGGGGACCACAAGGCTAGGTCTAATTTGTCCAGAAATGAGTGCCACATGCAGAGAGGGATGTATGACTGGAATAATTCTCACTCAGGAGCAAGCAGTACTGACAGAGCTGGTACTGGGACAGGGTGGGAGAGCATTGGCTACAGAGATGTTGTTTTAAACTGAGCCCTACAGAGAGAGGACTGAAGTGCATGAACTGTGTGGTAGCCATGTTTTTTAAGGAAACAGATGTAGCTCCATACCATGAGTTTTTAGTATAAAAAGGGTGATGAGAGGTGAGGTGTGCCTGAAGCAGAATCAGAGCGTGATACATTTGGAAGCACAGGGATTGAAATCCAAAAATTTTGGTATGGAAAGACTTGATGTTGTTTCTGTCTCTGTAGCAAACTATCTAAGGGCTGAGTCCAAGCCTTGTCAAAATCTGGGGCATTGAGTTCCGACATGGTAACTCCTGAAAAGAATGTCTTTTGCATTTAATGAATTTTAAATGTGCCGTATGTCTTCAGGGGTCTTTAAAATTCATAGGACTTAGAAGAGGCTCCTCACCTCAAGGAACAGGGCCTGGTGGAAAGGAGGAGCAAGGGCATTTCTGCTTGCCAAGGAAAGCCATTGCCAAGTTTGTATAGGGTAACTTAGCTAAAGCCATGCCAAGTGCCTTCAGTGAGGCAGGTTTGTAGTATATCCTTCTGGCCATGCAAAGGTTAACTTTATTGTGCCTCATAGGGGTTTTATAATTGATGTGCATGCATACTTTTGGTCTGTGCATGAGAGTCAATGCAAAGTTAACACTCTCCTCATTAACCTGCTGAGCTTTCCCTCTCAGCAGCTCAGGGATTACTAGCCAAGGTACCCTGGGCAACTTGACAGATACCTTTTCCCTGGTGCTTCATACCTTTTCTAGGACTACCCAACTTATAACAGGGAAGAGAAGAACTGCTAAGTTCTGAAAGGTTTGTTTCTTGATAAATGTCCCAGTTTCACAGGCAGTTGAACTGAACTACAGCTTGTGCTCCATTCAAACATGTCAATAAACATTATTGCAAAGACATACAAGCAATAATGGGAATGTGTAAAACTCACCTTTATTTCTTCTTGCCATGAATTTACACGGTGCTCTAAACAGTTTTTAGTCCTCCCAAGGAAAGCCTTGGGATTTTGCCTTTATTGGAATACTCATTTCCCCAGTTTAAACCTCTGCTGCTTTCTCTGCATCCCCACCATGAGTGCTGGGAATGGGAACACTGCAGAAGACAAATACATGTCTGAAGTTTCAGTCAGACTCAGTTAAAAGCTGAAGAGGTGAAGTTGCCATTTTCTGGGATAAGCTGCTGTGTATGTTATTGCCCGTCCTTTGCTTGATCACACAATGCCAGGAAGTAAATTACATTTGACAGTGCAGTGGAAGGGAACAGCTCAATTCCCCTCTAGCTGTAGCTTCGTAAGTGTGGCAGTTGTATTTCTACATATAGGGGTAGAGACTGCTCACTGCACTCCTGCAACTCTTTCACTGATGCCAGCTAAGGTATTATATGAGCAAGGCACTGTCAGGCTCTTCATCAGTGGTTCAGCACTGGTTTTCCTGTAGTAACAGGTGCTCAGCAGTACTCTTTTAGCATGAAAGTTTCTTGGAGGTCACAGGGGTAAAACTCATTTCCATGGCAGAAACAGGCTAGATCAAGAAAAATGGCAGTGCATAAACACAATATGCAGGCCTGATAATTGTTGCAGAAAAGGGACTGGTGGTTTATGCTACTACTCCTGAGAGCCAGCATCTTTGCTCTAGCCTAATTCTTCCTTCCTCTGTGGGGTTCAGTGGATGCCCCTTGCCTTCTACCTTGTATAACAACTGCATCATGGCCTGCACTTTTGCTCTGACTTCACACGGGATCAGGCACAACAGCTTCTTGGTCCCACTGTGTATTCTCCATTTCCTGTATCAAACTGCCCAGTGCCCCAGCAGATCTGTACCAGTGCTCAACACAAACACTGTGCTCTCTCTGCTTTTTCTGCTGTCTTCTGCCTGGGGAGATTCTTCTGCTGGAGTGCCAGTTCCCATGGGTGGGAGAAGGACAGCTAAATGTTAGAGGTCTGGGAAGTGGAGGTTGCATGAAGCAGCTCCCTTTCCCCCTCCATCACCTGGCTCACCCAAGAGCATGGTTCTTCTCTGTTTTCTGGGCTTTTGCCCAGCTCTCCCAGCTTTGTGCCAGCAGGCAGGCTGTTAGTTTGGTACCAGCTGCTGTTCACAGAGCTCTCACCATGCTCTATTGCTCATGGCACGGATGCTCTCATGGCACAACCAGTGGCTGGGCTCTGCCCATGCTTCCTGGTGGCTTGCTGTCCTGCAGTGCTGGCTCTGCCTGTCAGTAGACAGGGCCCTGACAGTATTTTAATATCATTAGCTCTCCAATGGTTGCTGCCCTCCTGCTTTCCCTGGTGCTGTGCTGCCCACCCAGACACAATTGATGCCCAGATACTCTTGTGGGCTGGCCAGACTTTCTGTGAAGCCTCTGCCATTCTATGACCTAGGGAAACACAAGACATTAGGCCAACAAATCTTCTCTAACAGGCTCTGAAATTTGGATCCTTGACCCCCTACTTCCAGCCAAGAATAGTTTCCCATTGTAGCTTGGAGCAGGAAGGGTAAGCTTTGAGGTTGACCATGTAGCAACAGAATGTCCTCAGTAATGGTGTCAGAAAACGTGATGCCCTCTTTTTTCCTACTCTGTCCCTGTGCCTGCAGAAGTGTTCTTGCCTTGCCCCTTTTTCATACCCCTTTGCTCACCAAAGGTATCACGTTTGTTGGTGGGGAGGAATGGGGTGCCTCTGCAACATCATCATGAAGTAGTACTGATCCAGGCTATAAAGCATGGGAAGAGCTGAGGGAAAGCTGCAGAACTCCCACATGTTGACATGCTTTGTGGTTAGGATCCAAGACATGTTTGCTCAGACCTAGGTACTGAGATAGCAGTCATCATTTTTGTTTGATGGTCCTTGGGCTAGAATATATGGTGGACTGACCTCCCCACCATGGTTGCATTTTCTCTGACTAGCCAGACTGTTTCTAAGTATTCTTCATTTAGTCCCTGACACAAATACTTTTGCCTCTCTGTGGCTCCAGCAGCTCCTGCTTGTTATAGCCTCAGGAAAGAGCTCTCCACTTGGCTGCCCTTGCCTCTGCCTGCCATATGGGGAGGTGGTGCAGGATGTTGTTGGGGCTCATACTCTCTCTTTTTTTTTCCTCAGGGCTTTTCCACACATCTGTCAGAGTGTTTTGATTTTCTTTGCTGACAGTAAGGTCCCAGGTAGCAGCACCACAATATTCCTAGTTAGTTAGTTATTTAAAGAGTTTTCATGGTGTATAAGGCAGGTCCATGCCCTGTAGCTCTCTGAGGACTCTTCTGAGACATTGCTGGGAGCATTTGGACTTTCTCTGGAGACAGATGAATTCCTTAGTAACAGGCTTAGGCTTTTGTGAAGGGGCTACCTGAGGACCTTTGTGGTTGTTGGCGAAAGGCCTATGCCTGTAGCTGCTTCAGATTCCTCCCAGGCAGCTCCATATTTTTTTGCCCTCCTTCGAAATGGTGGAGTTTCAAAGTTAGTAGCCACATACTCCTCCAAAAAACCCTTTCAAGGAGTTTTGGCAATGCTGGAGATGTTTTTTGGTCAGGGAGGAAAATAAGCAGCTAGCAGTTCTCAGTGAGGAGAGAGAGCTCAGCTTCCTGACCTGTTTGCTTTCTGTCTTCCTTCTGGTTTGCTCTTTCTCCAGGTTTTGGAAAAGAGAATGGGACTTGCCTGAACTGGCCTCTTGCTGGTGGGAGAGTGGTGGCTCTCACAGGTGTGGGAGGAGCAGTGTTGAGGTGCATAGGGCCAGGAGAAGCAGCAGGGGGAGGTTTGGAGGGATCAAAGGGGATTCTCCAGGTTTAGGAGGATGGGATCACTCACTAAGCAGTGCCTTAGGCAGTCCCTGCAGCACAGTCCAAATGGCCTCAACCCTGCAGTTTCTGGACAGTAGGTATTGTAATAGTCTTATAAATTAGAGTAGCAATAGGTAAGGGAGATTAAAGCATTCAAACCCAAGGAAATAACCACAAAATAAAGGGTTTTTAAAATTTGTTTTCAAACCTAACCTCAGGATTGTTGGTGCTTGCACAAGCCAAGTAGACTAACTGTATTCCAACCATCCCCAGCTTCCTGAGTTTCAGGCCATCTAGACACAAAGTAGTTGTGAAGTTGCTGCATTGACCCATTGCATGGGTGTAGAAATTGTAAAAGCATTGTGATCTCCAATTACATGAGGAAGTCCCTGTCTTCTGACAATCACATCTTGAGTTTTTACCCAAGCACAACAAAATCCTTCAGAGTGGGTATAATGGCAAGAGAGGGATGGCAGCGGTTGAAAAAGATTGCATCAAGTGGATGGAGTGCCTAAAAATTTGTGGAAATAGCTGCAAAGTAGCTAACTTGACCCTTGCTCTTTCTGGTGCGAGGAAAGAGATCACAATCAGAAAGCAGGATAAGGCACAAAGGCCCTGTTTCCATGTCTTCAAAAACTTTGGGTTCTCAAAGTGCTGTCAGAAAAAAGCCAGTTCCTGTGATAGCTGAGAGTGGGTTGGCACTTCTTTGCTTGCTGGAATCACACTGTCTAAATAAAAGAGAGTAAGAAATTTCTTCTTCCCCAAGCAAATAGATTTGCTTTTGTTCCCATCAGCACTGTAGCTTGAAGTCTGCAAGATACTGAGAGAAGAGCTGGAAGTGTGAGACCTTTTCATGTTCATGGCATGGTGGATGTGGGTCTCTGTTCCTTCCTCTGTTTTTTTAACCTATGTGTTATATGGGGTGGGAGAAAGAGGAAGTAAATGCTTTTCCTTTAATCAAATAAGCAACTGCTGGCACTACCCTGGGACTTAGCTTCTAATAGTTATGTTTAAAATAAGTCCACTTGGTATATATGCAGTGAGAAGTTCATCATGTTGTTAAAATATGGTGTTCCCCTGGAAAGGTATCTATGCAATAAAATCCAGCACATGTCTAACAAGTTGGGAAGGAGTGGAGGCACAGGCAGAGTTAGATGTGGAGGCTAGGGAGGGTATTTGAAGAAGGGTGTAAAGACACTTACTATGAAAGAGAACAGGTTGTGTCAGGGCAAAAAGAAGAATTCTCAGGGAAAAAAAACGCAAGGAAGATAACTTTGAAAGCAGAGAAGGAGAAAAAGGCAATAAAGAGTAAGACCAAAGATGGAGTCTGGAGTAGAGGAAGAGCTTTGTTTGAGTAGGGAGAAGAAAACTATATATGGAAGAAAAAAATTGGCATCTGAGCACTGAGCTCATGAAAAAGACAGGATCAGTACCTGCAAAGGATCTCAGAATCACAGGAGATGAATTAAATATGTCCCTGAAGGGGTCAGAATCCCTGAACAGTGTAGAAAAATGAGTCTGCAAAAGAATTCCTGCGTTCTGAGTGAATGTGGTAGCCAGACTCATAGGTCCCCCTATGCAGACATTTTGACTTTGTATTTGTATGTAAAGTGCTCAGCACACCTGTGCAGCTGTTGTATGAATAAACTAGGAAGAGAAAAGGATAAAGTAGGGAAGTTCTGGAGCAAAGGATACACATAAATGAGAAAAAGAAGCACATTCCTTTTTTCAAAGGGCAGAATTGTTTTATGTGGAAGACACGAGTGTTTTGCTACCAGATTGGCTGGCTTTTATTCCTTTCTCTGCCACAGACTGGCTTTGTGATCCCTTGTAAGTCCCTTCACCTCTCTGACACCTTTTATTTTTTTCATTTGTGCCTTTGGATGATGATAAAACATGGTCCAAGCACAGGTAAGGAGGTTAAATATTCGCTGCCATTCTCCCCCATCAACTTGCTGTTATTACCATCATCATCCTTTTGGGGTGAGGCAGTGACATGTCCCAGTCTTCAGAGCAAAACATGGACAGAGAAGCAAGAGGCTGCACTCTTAGCCCCTTCTTACTCTCCCCTTGTGATTAGAGCTGAGGGTCTCAGAATCCTCATACTGCCTGGAGGGCAACAGTTTTGAAGGTGAGGAGGGATGTAGCCCACTAAGTCTGTCTGCAGGGCCTTCTTACTCAGCTAAAGCTGCTGACAGCTATACTGCTATTTATTTATTTGGCTGCTGAGGACAGAAACAGCAGGAGATAATCATAAGAAAATCATAAAAAAGAGGGAAAACCAGCAGATAATATTCTGCAGAGGGATTTAACGGGGTGAAAAATTGTCTCTTGCTGAACTGTCTATGACACTAAATGCTGTCTACGAGATCTTCACTCTTCCTCCTCAACAGAGGCTTAAGGAAAGCGACAGGCAAGGCTCTGAGCCAGCATCTGGGGGTTTTGAAAATATGACAGGCAGGAGCCTGGGTTTTTCTTTTCAGCATCTTTCAGTGGCATGGATGCAATCAGTCATTTGGTCTCTTTCTCTCTGAACACAACTGTCCCCTCCTCCTGCCACAATGAGTTGAGGGGAGGACACTCGGGAAACACCACTCTACTTCCTATACCCTAGTCTTTCAATTGAGATGAATTTTTTCCCTGTGCTGCAAGAACATGGTCAAATAGCTGGAAAGGCTGCAGGCAACTTACTGCTGCTTTAGGAGGCAGGAATTTCAAAACTAATCCTGGGCTTTTGATGACAATATGGCATTGGCAAGGTGAGACCTGCTTGAACAGAGGTGGTGAATGAGGTTTATTTAAAACAGGGCAGATCCATCCCACTGAAGCTGTCTCCCCTTGCCATGCTGATAGCTCCCTCTGGCAGGCAGAGGGTTTGAAGCTTGGGAAGTGCTCCTATGCCACTGTCATGCTCTTGTGGTGTCATAGTATGATGTGAACTTCATAGTTTTATGAGGTATGAGGACAGGGTAAGGCAGCTGTCTAGGTCTGGCTAAGATGGGAAGGGCTCAACTGGTTCTCTAGGGTTGACTGTACAGTCTAAAATGAAAAGCAAAACCCAGATTTTTGTTTTACTTTCCAATACAAGAAATGAAAGATGTCAGACTTGGAAAATCTGTGTTTACTTCTCATCTCTGCTAGAGGCTTCAAGTTTAAGTTTGAGTAATTGGTTGAATCTTGCTTCCCTCTTTCAAATGAGCACAGCCTTTCTTTCTTGATTCCCAGGAAGGGTGATGAGTACAAATTCACAGGCAAGGTTCCCAGGTAGGATGTTGCCAATGGAGGTCTTGTAAATGCCTAGTTAGAACTTCTGGGGAGCAATCACAGATGGAAAAGCATTCAGAACTCCCTTTCCTTACAGGGCTCTTTCTTACATGCTGTTACTACCTGTATACATTCCAAGCAGTCAGATTTCTTTTAATAGCCTTAATTAGAATCATAGAATCGATTGGGTTGGAAAAGACTTCCGAGATCATCAAGTCCAACCCTTGGTCCAACTCCAGTCCATTTACCAGATCATGGCACTCAGTGCCATGGCCAATCTCAGGTTAAAAACCTCCAGGGATGGGGAATCCACCACCTCTCTGGGCAGCCCATTCCAATGCCTGATTACTCTCTCTGGAAAGAATTTTTTTCTGATTCCCAACTTAAATTTCCCCTGGCAGAGCTTGAGCCCGTGCCCCCTTGTCCTATTGCTGAGTGCCTGGGAGAAGAGACCAACCCCCACCTGGCTATAACTTCCCTTCAGGTAGTTATAGAGAGTGATGAGGTCACCTCTGAGCCTCCTCTTCTCCAGGCTAAACAACCCCAGCTCCCTCAGCCTCTCCCCATAGGACTTGTGCTCCAGTCCCTTCACCAGCCTTGTTGCTCTTCTCCAGTCCCTTCACCAGCCTTGTTGATCTGCTGGAGTATGGGAGGAGATCACACATCAAGCTGAGCATTGTGCCTCAGTCCTAAGCCAATTTACTGTTTCTCTTACTTTCTAATTCTTTTTCTTCTTTCCTAGGAAAACCCAGTGTAAATGCAAAGCTTCACTGTAAAGTAGTCAAGTGATGAGAGGAAGATGTTCTTCCAGAGGGTATTGGAGGCAGCATCTTTATAGAACAAACCCCAAAGACATATCAGAAATCTGGTAGGGACTGAATCTAGCTTAAATCCCTCATGCAAACAACCTTCCTTTCCAAGAAGGTTTAGTTCATTCTGTGTGGTATTACTGTTCCCCAGCGCAGTGTTGCTGCAGTTGAACTAACATAGGTACAGGTTCCTTGTCTCTTTGTGGAAGGGCTGAGGTTTAATTTAAACAAAGATCTTTTACAACCAGGGATTAAAGGACTCCATTGAGGTCTGCTCCACTAAAGTATCACTTTAATCAGCAAAACATGAGTGTGGGGGCTCTTTACATAAATCACAGTCCCTTGGTTTTAAGGGCTATTTGCAGACATGGGGATGCAAGGAGATGCACCAGTTCACCAGCTCCCAGCTTCTGTATGCATATGAATAGGGAGGGGAAGTCACCTGTATGTTGAAGGTTTAGCAAATACAAATCTGGCTTAAAGACACCCCACGATCCTTATAGTCCTGCCTGAGGCAGCCATCAGGTGCAAGGACTCCATCCTTCTGTCTTGGAGAAGACACTTCACTAGATTTCAGGCAAAGAGACTTAGCAAGCACAGACTGAAAACACTCTCTTCAAGAAGATTTGAAGTCTGAAGTCTTCATCTTCCAGCCATTAGATTGCATCCTTACATGTGGCACAAAGAATATTGTAAAGAAATATGTTTCCAACCTAAAGCCAGTTTACAGTTCTCCACTAAAACATGATGTCTTTTTGGATGTCCATCCTGCCCAAAAGCATTGAGCTGTTTGTAATCCAAATCTCTTTGTAAAGATGGAAATTGTTCTCTCAGTGATAATTACTCTGTAAAAGAACCTGATAGGATGTAGCTGAGATAAAATGTTTCTTCTCATGCTTATGGCAACACAGTTCATTTTGGTATCTGTGATCAAGCAATTCAGTGACAAAGCTATTCAGCAAAATGACATCCTTTCACTGAGATATTTTGCATGGACTGTGCAGCATCCCCAAACCCAGTATGTGCCGACGCTTGAACAAGCAATTCTCAGCTTCCTCCCAGACAAATGTGCTGCCTTTAGACAGCTTTGGGGAAGCAGAGAAAAAATCCTTTCTGTTCAAAGTCCTGAAGTGTTGACCAGAGGAGGTTCACTCTCTTGGCAGTGAAAGAGATCATAAATTACCCCAAATGACCTGCATTTCAGAAACATTATTTGCAGTATTAAAAAACGGAAGTCAGATCAGGACAATAAGATCCTAGGAAGTCCTCAAGGAAACTTTTACAAATGCTGCTGCCAAGCCCCCTCAGAGTTGCCAGTGTGACCTGTTGTTGCTGGGAAGCCTTGTTTTGGCCACTCTTTGTAGCCCAGACATGGTCTGGCATCACTATTTACAGAGACAAACAGAGAAGGATGGAGGGACACAGAGGGCTTGGGAACACTCACTTTTTACAGGGAAACAGTAGTGTTAGGGTCAGGAAGTGTAGGGCCACCATATGGCTGCTTTCCCACTAGCCTTCTCTGATAATGAGTCCCCTCAGTACAGCATCTCAGGTGTGGAAACAGAATGCTTTTTGAGCTATTGAATTGCAGTCACAGTGTCAATACACTGTTGGCGTAGGGGGCATCACAGGTTTGAGTAATTGGGTACCACTGGTCCATTCACCGGTGCTATGTGCTGATATGAGGAAGATACAGAGACCTTGCTTGCGAAGTTGCCTCAATTTCACCAGTCCCCTAAACACCTGTTGCCTGTGTTTTTTCCCACCACTCTGGCCTGTTCCTGAGGCTCAGCTGAAAGGACCCTGTGAGCTGTCTGGGAGGGCAGTTCTGTGGTGTGCCTGTCTGCAGCAGAACACAAGGTGGGTATCGCAAATGCCTCAGGACTACAGATCAGCCGCAGAAAAAGTGAAGTAAAAAAACTATGGCAGTAATTGTAAGGGCTTATTGCTTTCCACTTTATTTCCATGTAGGAGGGCAAATATAGCTGCAGCTATAGACAGGACTTCCATTTTTATTTAAACTAAATGAAAATGAATGCTTTTTAATGGAGAATATTCTTGACCGGGTTAACTTGCTCCTCCTAGTTCACTGCTCCCAACACTGAACTGTCGCCCATTAGTTCCTTTGTGTGTGTTCCACCCCCATCCTCAGTGTGACCCATGTTATCAGATGTCTGTTGCAAGGGCCTGGTTTGCAATCAGTCAATGTCCAAGCAGGCTGAGCATCTGCAGGTCCTGCCATGTCAGGGTTTAAAACTGCCATTTCCATCCCCCAAAACTTATCATCAGTGTAAGGCACTAAGAGGTGCAAATCACTTCAGAAAACTGCATTCGCAGTGATTGATCCATGTTTACACAGAGATCCTTGGACAGCACTAGCAAAAAAATGAAAACTCTCCTGGCTTCCACTGTATGGATTCATTTTTTTGCCTATACCTTCTGGCTTTTTGTGTCAAACACATATACAGTGAGTCTGACAGTGACAAGAGGACAACAATTTCCTCATTAACGGGTGGAAAGCAGAAAGGAGGCAGAATCCAGCATGCCTGTGGATTTTCAGAGCCATCAAGTCCATTTGGGCTGGAGGAATGGCATGTATGAGTTTGTCAGAGCGGGGCTGCTGCAGGGATCGGAGGCTGTCCTTGGTGGCCTGTCACCGGTGAGTGATTATTGCTTTCTCTCACCTGTGTCCCAAACTTCATCTCTCACAGCTGATGCTTTCCCCTGTCTATATTCCCTTCACACACCAGCACTCAGCCAGCAAGCAGAGAGGCAGAGACCGAGCACGAGAGCTGGCAGGGAGTCAATATATTTCAGTGTTTTATTACTACAGAACTGAAGTAGCATTTAGTTGGTTAGGCTCTGCACAGAGTGAGCAGTCTAAGTGACTCAGATATCGGGGCCAACAATTAAAGGCACAACAAAAAATCCATGGATTAATTAGCAGGTCAATGGTGGTTGAGTAGTTATTGCTAAATTACAAGGTTTGCATGTAAGAGACGGGATTGATCACTGGTGTTTGCTGGTTCCTCTGGCTGTGTGTTAGAGATGTGGGTCAGTGGGGGTAGGTTGCCATTGATGGGCCGACAGTGAAGGGGGTCATGAAAAGTAGGGGAGAGGACTGCTCAAGGTTTATCACCCCCTTTGCAGATGATTGCATACTTGTGCCTGTTTGGCAGAGATTCAGAATTAATTGATACTGTCTGCCAGGTAGCTCGTCTCCTCCTGCATCTCTGTGAGGCCTTGGTGGGAGGAGAGGAGGACAGGTCCAGGGACTAGGATGAATGACATGGTGAGCATCCATAGAGGTGTCCCCTCTCAGCATCAGGGGAAAAGGTGTGAAAGTGTATCACGACCAATGACAAGGTTTTGAAAAAAGGTTGAAAGAGCATCAAGACTTGAGCAACCCCCCACCCTGACATGACTTGCTGGAATGTTTTGTAGAAAAAGGTAGATATATACACAGACCACCATTTCCACAGTGGAGCACAAAGGAATTGGAAACAGAGAAATGCAAAGCAGCTCTTTTCCAGCAAGAGGCATCCCAAGGAAACAATCTCTTCCCTTTTGGAACACAGGAAGGTTTGGGGAAGACGCACCTTTCCCAGTACAGAGCTGAAGGGAAAATACTATTTGCCCACTGCTGCTATGATTGGTAGCTCTGCAGTGATGACAGCTGCATCAGAAAGAAAAAAATTACCCTTGAGGTCTCCCACATAAACGCAAAACAGGCAGTGACAGGGGGAAGGAAGGAAAAGAAAAGGGATGCAGCCTGATGGTACAGTACTGGGGGACTCCGCGCTCCCTGTGTTGGAAGCTCACCAGATAGCACTAATGTGCATAATAATCAAGCTGTCAGAGCCCTCGCTCGAGCTCTGCTTGGAGGCAGGCTGTGCCGAGAACATTTTATCTCGTTTCCGAATGACTTTTTATGCCCAGTAAAATGCTGTTTTCATATCAATTAATAATTCAGCTAATAACGCAATTAAGGAATCCGCCTTCCGCTGGAAGCCATTTGGAGGGGACGGCAGAGGAGGGGCAGACACAGCACTAGGGAGGCTTCAGGCTGATGCTACACTGTGCTTGTGGGTCGCTGCTCCTATGCAGAGATACCTAGTAATTAAATGTGCATGTTGGTGAAGCCAAGAGTTACAGGTCCTGTGTCTCTCCACGTGACAAAGGCACTGTGTATCAGCTGGCAAATCACTTAATCGCTCTTTGAGCTTAAGTTTTCCTTAGTAAAGTAAGGCTTGTGCTACTTTCGCCATGTTCTGCAAAGGGAATGAACATATCGCTAAATGTTACGGTGCTGCTGTCACACAAACACAGTCTTACTTATGCAACGATATGTGCCATGCCAGGGCTTTGCAGAAACAAAATACCAAGGCTTAGTGGGTCAGCTGGGATTTACTGTCTCCTGCATACCAGGCAGAAATCTTGGTGCATTCAGAGCCAGCTATTTTTATCCCGATTATGAGAGTCCAAGGATGAGGCCTCCTCTCTAGATCATATATTGGTTGAGAATATGATTACGATTAATTTGAAAGTGATACAATTATACAGGTGCAAATCTCACTATGAGCAAAGTAATCTCTTTGCAAATGTGCCATGAATGTATATTAATCCATTTCTTCCTTTTCCCATAGCGTGCAAGCCTGGCTGCATCTCCTCTAGGGAATTCTGTAATAGCAGCTATATTCCATTACAGTTCAAATAAGTCAACCCATGGTGGTAGATGAAGCTTGTGTGGGACGTTTAAACGCCATTGTGTGCTATCCTGGAGTGGTACAACTGGACAGGAGAAAATGTGATGCACAGTTCCCAGACATGAAAATGCTGATTTGACTTTGTTGCTGAAGGGAAGCTCTTACTTTCTCAAACCCTTACCCTTGGTATAGTCCCTTTCTCCCCTTCTCTGGAAATTTTAGTTTCTCAGAGGTAGTGAACACCTTAGAATAAATAAGTAATCTTTTTTTAGTTATTTATTCCTTACAAAGTTTGAGTCCTGATTGATTGGTTGCTGGTCCTGGTTACAGACTTGTAAGTCAGTGTTCAAGAAAGTGGCACATCCTTGCCATGCTCTGAATGCACATGAAATTGCTCAGAATGAAAGGCTTAACACTACTTCAGACCCACATGGCTTCCTCTTTCCTTATCTGGGAGCCCTCTGGCTTGTTCAGGTGGTAGCTCTTCTCAAGACTTATCTTTGTTTTATGTCCTTGTTTTATTCCACACAAAGGTTCTTTGTCCTCATGAAGATCCTGAAATGCAGGAATGGCACTGACCTGGAGACCATCTGTTCCCTCCTTCCGCTCAGTGTCAGAGTCTATGTTACCTAAACCAAGACGACCAAGGTCTTTCATTGCAGCCATAGTTCTGATAGTATGTGACAGAACCACAAGGCAGAGGGACTCAATACATCCTTCCCTTAACAGGATGAAGCTTTCCTGTTGCAGATTCTTTTGGTAGACTTCAAGTGCTGTGCCCTGCTGTTCACAGTCAGAAAAATTTGTGCCCTTCCGTGTTTTTAGTGGTGTTGTGGAGCTTTTTTCTCTCTTCTCGCTCTCTTTTTTTTCTTTTCTTTAATAGAACAAGATGTTGATGAAACACTTGCTCAGTTTTGCTTTTCTTAATGAATAATCTGTATAAAATTAAATGGCACCACAGACCAATTACATTAGGGGAGAGAGATAGTGGCCCTGTGCTAAGAAAGCTATCATAGATCACTTCTGTTTCTTAATATGTCAGAGATCTCCTAACAAGGTGCCAGGATGTGGGAATCACTCAGGAAATAGAGGTAAGCAGCATCTATATGGTTCAGGGGTATCTACTAACCCTATTTTCTCTCTCTGTTTTTTTGTCTTCTAGGTAAGTGAAGCTTTGGTTTTGCTGTGCAGAAAGTATCAGTTGACTGGGGCTTGACAGACTGAGAAGGTGATATGTTCCTAGGCTCAAAGGTCACAGTGAGGGGCGTGCAATCTCAAGTGTTCATGGCTTTCCTGTTTGTAAGTCTTTGCTACAAAAACTTGTGAGAAAAACAGACATCTAGTGAGTGTGTGATCCTGCAATTGGGATGGTAAACCTACATTGCTTTATACCTTGTCAGTAAGTCATATGCATGTAGTCGTCCTCACCTGGGCTAATGGAATGTCATCTGCAATCAAAAGCATATGTAATCTTTTTTTTTTGTCACTGTTCCTCTACCCTGGGCTGGTTTATAATGAGATCACTGAGCATTACCCATGTGTTCTCTGTTTAGCAGGGGTGCCAGAAGGCTGTGCTGGTCTTGGAACTTGCACGATTTCTGACTCATGGCAACTGCAGTGCCCTTGTACAGTTGCAGTGCAAGTTGTGTGGGAACAACAAGCTCTAGCAAGTGTGTTTATATCTGCCAGGCTGATTCCCCTTTCAGACACCACGTTCTTGTGCTGCATAACCTGAGCTTGACTAAGTACTTTTGAAAGTATATTTTTGTCATTCTTATTTCCACTTGGCACTGAAATCCTGATGGCTACATTTGAAGTCAAGATTTATGTCTGCATGGACTTAGCATATAGCAAGCTGTAGTTTATTTTCTCTTTTCAAGTACTTTACAGTTGCATCTATACCTTGTTATGTACTGAGACCATACAGCTCTCCAGAGAATGGCTTTGGGTTTGTGCACTTGGCTCCCAGGATCATAAAAATAGTTTATGATTCAGGGTTGCTCCTCCTCTTTTTAAGCACACAGACATTATGTGGTAGACCACATAATGCTGGCCTGGGAGACCAGCAAATAACATGTTTGGAAATCCAAGTGTGAGTGAACCACAGACTTCTGTGTATAGGTGTAAATTCTAGTCAGACACAAACAGCAAATAGACTTTGTGTATTAGTTTAATTCTTTCAGCTTTTCACAGAAGGAGACAGTATTGAATAACTGATACTAATATACATCATTTGTACCAGGCATGTATGCGCCTCTGCTTACAATTGCAGTGTTGTGCTCCTAGTTATTTAGAGAAGTTTTCTAGATTATCTGCACTGTCTTAGTGGGTTTAGATAGTGAAGTAAGAACTGCTGCTCTTTCTGGATAAGTCCACAACAGGAAGTTTATGATAATGTGGCATTTCCCAAGCATGGTCATCATTACTGTACATTCCCACTGGGATACTCCTGCTGTCCCTGCAGAAGAATTCTGTTGGATGACTGAGGTTCTGTTACAAAACAAGTAAATGAATGAGAAAACATTTCTTTGTGAAGGCCAGCTGGAATAATAAGGGTTGGAGCAACTATGTGGCGACTGAGTGAGTTTGAGGTACAGACTTGGACCACTCAACTAAGTCAAAGAGAGTAACGAACACAAGAGAAGAACAAATAGGACTCATATTTTGTGCTACCCTGATCTTTCCCATCTTGAGTCCACCAGTTTTCCAGCTTTAATATGCCTGTTTTGTACTGCAAAGGTGTTCTTTTTGGTGTTGTATTATCCAAGCCAGATATTACCTGAGAGACAGATTATGCGGCTTGTGCCTATTCCCTATGTCCTAGAGGCCATGTGGGTGGAGGAAGCTGTCTTTCTGTAACACCTGTTATTGGCCTGTGAGTGCCAAGTTTTTTGGACTTGTCTCTGTATCAAGAATTTCCACCTGGCCACCTTATCAGAAACAGTCTTCTGTAGGGCTTTTTGTGGGTTTGGCTAGTCTCTTTGGATTGCGTTTTCTGCAAAGATTGTTATGGCTGGTATAAAGCTTACATTTCCCCTGATGAGCTTCAGGATGTACATCACATGAACAAATGTTAAAAATGAAAAGCGGATAGTATACTATATTAGCTGAGCTCAATAGGGTTTTCGGTGCTGAAGCTGACAGACCAAAACGTAGCATCCCCACCTCCCTGACACTTTAATGTATTCAGATCCCTGTTGCACATTGTAGCCATGACAGATGATTCCAGGGCAGAGACACCCTGTGCAGTGACATCGTCAAAAAGCTGTGTAATTAGTTCAGAAGCTACAGAGCCAGAGAGAATCATCTTCTGTCCGTGTTCAGATGAAGAGTTCAGTGAAGAAATGCTTTTGCATTTGTTGCAGCCAAGTCCTATTGCATAACCAATGCCTCAACATCACAGCTGGGGACAGCAATATCTACTTTCCCTCTGGCCTAAAGAAAAAGAGGAAACTTATGTTTGTTCCACAGCTGGAAAAGCCACAACAGGGTTTGACAGATTCTTAGCATATGGGCCCTAGGAACCCAGGTCTTTCCTCTGCATCTCTTTCCTCAGTCCAGTGTGCATTTTCTCACTAACAGGAACAGCTTAGACCCCACTTTTGCTGCTCTCCCATGTTCCTACATGCCTGTCTGGAGGTCTGTACTGCTGAGCACATCCAAAACCTCTCTGTAGGAAATCCCCCTCCATGCTCTCTTTTGTTTTGTTACTCTTCAGCCAGATCAATTGTCTTATCTGATTGATAGCACAGTCATAAAGATCTGCTGTCACAGACTAGATGTAATACACATAGGGAAAATAGTAAGTGAAGGGGAAGAAAGGCTTTTGATAGGGTTGAGAACATCTTACATTAGAGACAACTTTCTTTCCCGGTTATTTTTTTCATCTCCTTTATTTTTCTCTCCATAGCTTCTGCTGTTTGGTTTAATGGTATCTGTACTCCAAGAAGACTCCAACTTCACAATGTTTTAAAAACCATAAATGGATGTGGGATTTCTTTTATTTAGCATCCGGTTCTCCAAAATTTTGGCAATTAAGAATTTATCTGAAAGGCTTAAGTGAGTTTCCTAGTCACATGACCCTAAGAGCTAGCACTTCCAAGAGGTGAAATGAAATAAATCAGTATAGCTGCCATTTTTTCAAACAGCATTCCTTTATGGACACTGGGGAGTAAGGAAGAAGTCTTTGCCCAAACAGGAATACAAAAGAAATTGCCATATCATTTATGGCAGCCTCCTTATCGTTATCATTAGAGTTAATGCCATCTTCATTTTCCCCAGTGAAATCAGGGCCTCTGGGGCCTCTCTGCTTCGTGACAGTGGAGACACCCATGTGCATATTAATATGCAGTTTTGCTTATGCTAATAGCAGCTATTTGTAACATTAATATTTGCTTCCACCATAAAAAAGTAACAACAATAATAATAATGCTTTGTCTTGAGGATTTGAGCTCTAATGTTCTTTGCAGGAATGGAAGGGGAAGGAAAAATCCTCTGACCTAATTTTTTATATCCTTGAGGGGAAGACGAAATTTGCAGATGGCATAGGTGCTGAAATGTTTGCCCTCCTCATAAGTGATGTAAGGGTCAGTGGGGAAACTGGTCTACCGTGTGCATAAGGCAAGTAGCAACATCAGTCACAGTGATTGCTCCGAATTCCTGCTGGAAGGCACCATTTGGACGGAATCAGCAGATGGGCTGTGCTCCTTGTGGTCAGCCCTCTCACCTGGGCTGCTCTGCTGAGCAACACACTGGTGCTTGCTCTGGGAGATGGAAAGACAGGGGGAGCAACCACTAGTGTCTGGGTACGCCTCTGTTGAATTTTGAGTCCTCCCTGGATGGCTTCAAGGCCAGTCTCTCTAACCTCACAGTTAGCAAGCCTAAAAGTGTGCCTCTGGCCATACCCTCTGTCCCTGAATGTCCTGGTGTGATGTGGCATTAGGCATGGACGTAGGAGCAGGTGGCTTCGCTTTGCTCTGAAGGAAAGATCTGTGATGAATAGCATAGAGGTTTTGTTTTACACAAAAAACCACCATTGCTGGTTTTGTTCTCATACTGTCCCATGCAGAAAGAAAATTTCAGCTCCACGTCCTTTTCAGTGTTAGTTACCAAAGTCACTGTAATCAATAGTTACAGCAGTCACTCTTCTACGTGAGGTGCTGTGCACATGCATTTCAGGAAGGCTGGGCTTTTCTCAAATTGCCTGCAGTTTTCTAAGTTCCTCAAACTTTTGGATTTGGATTGCTGAGAGTACCTGTTTTATTTCCAGTATCCAGTGTCTTCTGTGGTCTTTGCCTATCCATCCAAGTGATGCAACATCATGTAGAAAGCAGAGGGGAAAACAAAACAGAAAAAAAGTAATAGAAATCTTATCAGGTTTCCTCCTAGGCTCCAAGATGCCAGCAAACTGGTGCCACTGAGGGCAGTGGGGCAACACCTGCCCATTCTGCAGGACAGGTGCCAAATAGCATGTCATTAACATTTGGTTATTTGATATAAATAAATAAATAAATAATTTTTTTTAAAGTTTAAAAATTTTGCTGGATGGGGAAGTCAGACCCTTTCAAAGTGTCTGTAATTAGTTACTCTGGGAGCATATGATGATATTTAATAGGCCCCTCGGTGGTAATTTTAGTAGCCTTTCCTAATACCTGACAAATACTGAACATGGCATACTTAATGTTACTTTAATTAAAAACTCCTTGAAGAAAATGTCAGGGATGTTCCAGTAGCCTGAGATTTATTTGTGAGTAGGGGGGAAACTGTTTCTTGTCAGAAGAAAGACAAAGAGATGCCATTTTTCTCTGTGGAACAGTATGACTTGGATGAGAACTTGTCTTTTCTTATGTCTTGTTTATTCTGAAGTGTCTGAAGCTTCTCTTTCTTGTACTGCCATGGTTTATTTCTGCATTAAGTGCTTACAGTGGTATTTACTATTTTACTTTTTGACCTGAGGGGAGAGAGGGAGGCAGAGATCACACCATCTGTTGAATCCATATATATTACAACACTTGGTAAGAGGAGAAGAAAGCTTCAAGGTGAAAAAAAGTCTCAAGATTAGTTACCTTTCAAAGCTGGTATTCAGAGATGTCCAGATGTCCCTTCTCAGTATCAGTTGTCTGGCTGCCCCAAGACATGACACTGATTTAAAAATTGCCATGTACCTCAGAAATGACCAGTACTGTCCTCTGCAGGTACACCCCACAGGCACAGTTTCCAGACACCTGCCTTTGCTATTACCTGCAATGTCTGTGTTCAAGACATTTGGGTCAAAACAAAGGTTACAATTTCATGCTTTTCAATATAACCCTCCCAGGGGTTAATAACATTCTTTTTTAAAAAGAAAGCTGACATTCTCTTGAAGTCTTATGGGAGCTGAACCTTTAAGCAGGTATCAAAAAATGCATGACATGTCCAAGTCAGGCAATTTAGGAATACTTTCAAAACAACAAAGTTGTACTTAACATTAACTAAAAATTATGCCCCTTTTAAATGTGCTGGTGCAAATAATGCTAAAAATGTCTGAAACTATTCTACTCTGATGTTTTCAGTCCTCCGGGATCACAGCTTCTACACCAAGAAAACCTGTGAGTGAACCTTACAGGAGGTGGAACATGGGTGTGACTGTCTAAATTGCTAGCATATTAACTTTGAAACTCTAGCACTGAGTCCTTTGGAACTTTGCTGTTCTTAAGAAGGAAGCACGTTGACCACTGTCGTGAAGTCAAATCCCAAAAGTAAACACACACTGTAACTGGATAAGAATTAATGGAAGTCTTGGACAGTCTTTCATGAACAGTTAGTTGAAGGGGTCTGTGGCAGCACAGGAAGCAAATGTTTCATAAGATACTTTTGCAAAAGATGGTGTCTTCAGCTTTCCTCTATAGAGATGGTCCTTCTGTAAATTCTGTAAATTCTGCTGTTTAGCATCTTTTTTGTAAATTTACTATTACTGCACTGACTCTAGCAGAGTTGGTCTAGTTTTAAACGTTATGTGTAATTAAAGGAAAAGGTGTCCTGTCATGGCAAGAAAGATGGGGATGAATCTGTTGTATTAGGGCAGCCCTGTGGCCAGATTTGGTTAGCAAATTCTCTTGGTTTTGCTGAACACCTCTGTCTTGAATAGATGGAGATGTTACGTCCATTTGTGTGTTCTCTATGCCTGCATCGGCAGGATTTCTTAAATACCTGTGGAGAGGCACAAGGTATTTGTCAAGTGCAGTGACATAAAAGAGATGTCGTGGAAAATTATAGCACTGGCAGTTCAGCTCTAAGGAAGGCAGTAAGTCTTTATGGATTCTCTGGTACCTGTGAATAACACACAGTGGATTTGTTCTCTGGGCTACTGGGTACCTTCAGGTTGTAAAGAAAAATGGTACTAAAGGGAATATCTGGGTTCACTGGGAAAAAAACCACCATTGACTGTTCAGAACTTAGTCAAAACTCACTGGCAATATAGCAATACAAGTAATTTTTGTGACTTGTGCCTAAAGGTGGTGCAGGGAGGAATAGGTGTAAAATGCACGTAGGAAGGAGCAGTACAGTTGCAGGGCCACCAGTAGCAAAGAAAAAGTGCAAGATTAGGGGTGAGGTTATTGCCATGTGTGTATTCATCCTTGTGAATGCTCCCTCTATTTATCACGCAGCAAGGGATATCCTTGTACTGTTCATTTGCTCCCTGAGCTTTGCAGGGTCTGAGCTGCTCTTATTTGCAGTCTAGGCTCTTGCATAGTAACAGTGTAATCATCATAGTCATAATGACAAAGTCTTTCATAGTAACTAATAGGGTTTATTGCATGTGATATGTTTGTAGGTGTGTACGACTTCAAATCATATCCTTTTACAAGGAGCCCAAAGCAAGTTTCATCCCAGGTTACATCTCCCTGTTGATATCTCCTTGGCTTGGCACAGCAAGCACATGGTACAAAGCTTTTATTGTGCATCAGAGACACCTAGGGTAGGTCATTTGTCCAGTGTAGAT
Source organism: Pithys albifrons albifrons (assembly GCF_047495875.1). Classification (NCBI taxonomy): domain Eukaryota; kingdom Metazoa; phylum Chordata; class Aves; order Passeriformes; family Thamnophilidae; genus Pithys; species Pithys albifrons. The sequence goes on from NC_092458.1 coordinate 91,230,501, forward strand.
CTCCTGGTTCAAAAGAATGCAGGGTTTAGCTCTCTGTCCCTTCACCATGCACATCAGCTCTGCAAGTGTCTGTTGCCCCCTCGTGACATGAACTCCCAGATTGGAGCTCATTTGACTCTAAGGTTAATTTTCTTTAGCCACTGGCAGGCTGATTTAAGTGCCAGCTCATTATGATGGCATTCTAATTAAAGCCCCACGATAGCCTTTGACCCTGCAAAATGACTTGGGAGAGAAGAAGCAAATAGGGTGATAAGCTTAGATACTGGCACACAGGAGGAAATATATTCTGCCTGACATTTGTGGGTGTCAACTTCAGTGTTATCAGATTGTCCTCTGGGAAGGACTGATTATTAGTGTTTGTCTCCCTAAGACAAATTCTGCGGCACTGATTTCTCTTGCTTCAAAGGGAGTTGCACCTTCTTCTTGCCAGGAATGGATTTAGTCCTCTGCCTTCATTTTCAAGGTGTATTTTGTGTAGTTTCAGAGGAGCTGATCACATCTCTCTTACAGTGTGTGTAAGGTAAGTCTTTACTGGGTTGTATGAATTTTTCCAGGCCTACCTAGGCACCAGAGCTGATTGTCTCTTTTTTCCTCAGGTTATAGAAATTGGAAGTGAAAAAAAGACTTGGGTAAAATAGGTGTTTCTATAGTACTTGTGGATCTGCATCCATATCCCAGAATGTAGGTTTTTTTCTCTTTTATTCCCACGTGACATAGCCTTTGAAAAAAAAGTGGAGTAGCCATCCTGGTTCTAAACATGAGACTTCTGCACAGCACCAGCATTATCCAAAGCAGGTCCTTCCAGCAAAGCTATTAGGAAAATATACAAACACAACAAATCCTAGCTAGGAATACTCTCTGCCTTCTGCAGACAGCTTTTCCTTGTGCATCTTGAATCGTGCCATTTCTTTCACACCTTATCAAGGATTCCTAGTTTTCTCTCTCTCCCCTTCTTTCCATCTCCTGTCCTTTAATAGCTTTTATTTGCATTTTTCTCATATCCCTCAAGAATAAGGAAGTACTGGGTCTTCAGTGGTGGAGTAAAGAAGCTTCAGGGACATGATTCTCTTGAATTGAAAACAGTGGCAATCCCATACTCACCATACCTGACTGATGTCCCTCAGTACACTCAGCCTATGACTGGAAACCTAGCAGACTGATATATGAAATCTCATGGGTTTCTGTTGAGCAGGGAGGGAAGTTTGTTTTCCATGGAAGAAATGGGGAAACAAAACAGAGAGCAGAGGTTAACACAAGGCATTATTGCAAGTCAGTAGCAGAGTGTACTAGAACTTAACTATCTGCAGTTGTTCTTGACTTGACCCAAAGTTCCTTTGTTAAGAGTCAGATCTTTTGATATCTGATATTTTTGTGTGCAGGGAAAGTTGTTATTCTCAGAAAATACCAGTTAATTGAAAAAGAAGCCTGGTGTGGAATTGTCCCCATTTCAACATGATTTTTTCCAGGAAGGGTTTCACATTTCTGGGTTGAAGTGCCTAGCCAAGCCAGAGAGGTCACACAGGAGCAGCCTGGAACCTGTGAGCCAAGTTACTCAGCTGGGACTGGTGGCGTGGGGAAGGAGCCTTATGGGGAAGTCATCCTTCTGAATCAAAGAGAGCAGAGACTGGAAAATAGGAGGCTAATATTCCAGAGGAGCAACTCTAGTTAAGGATGATGTCTTGCTTTTGCATTTGGAGAAGAATGGGGAATAGGGAAGGCCATTATCCCACTGGGGTCTTGGCTCGTTCTCGATGTGGAATAGGAATGATTTCTTAGTAAGTATTGAGGGATGAAAGACTAGTTTTCTTCCTACTCCTTCTGAGGAATAGCATGCCGATTGTCCCAAGCTTGTCACCAAGAAGCCACATAGGGCAGGACTGATTTTCAGAGCAGACAGTTGAGAAGTTAACTTCTGTAATACTGAGGTACTTCAGCAGTATTCCCAGCAAGCATGTAATATTATAATTATTGGCTTTTGTGTATGTACAGTATCCTATCTGTCTTCCCCTCCTCTGTATGCATGCAGGCATGCACTCATTCCTATCTCCATTATCTTTAACTAAATTAGAGTAAAATACTTCATTACAGAGACTTTCAGCCATGAGTTTGGGCCCCAGGGAGTTTATTTTCATAAAAAGTATTATGCACAAGGTTGATCTGATCACAGACAATTTGAACTATCTTTGCACCCCCAGGAAAATTCCTTTCATAAATGTAAATGATGTGACACTCCAAAGACCAGAAAACAAGACAGAAGGAGAGAAGAAAGAAAGAGACTTTGTGCTGATAGAAAGGAGATAATGGGCAGCTGCAGAGGTGCTGGGTCTTGAGTGCAGGACATGAGGCTGTCAGGGCTCTTTTGCCTGCCCTTTTTCCCCTCTCACAGCATAGCTGTTCTATGGAACAGCAAGCTGTTGCAAGGTGTTGGAGGAGGAAGAGTGATGCATTAAGTATGTTTGATATTATAATCACTGTTTCCATGGGAACAAGAAAATGCCCTCCATGGCTTTTGTTTGTGTTTTGAGCAAGGAGGCATGAAGTGAAGGTTTGTAAACAGAAGGCAGCAGGAAGAGATGCGAGCAGGGAGCTTTGTGGCTCCCCGCCCATGACACTGACCCACTTCAGGCACACATGGCTTCTTCTGGTGTGTGAGGCTTTCTTCAGCCAAGTTGCAACCTGGCTTTTAGACTTCTCCTGGGATGTGAGAGATAGCAAGAGAGCAAAAACCTGTGCTTTTCCAGTTTCTTCATTACTGAGCTGGTCAAATGTTGGTACCTGTAGGACTGAGTGCCCTTTCATGATGAGGTGAAGAAGTAAGCTCAGCATGCTTCTCCATGGGATTCCCCCACGCTGTACCATCATATGGAACCCAATCTTGATCCTGTGGGAATCTCTCTGGTATGAGTAGTAAGCATGGAGGGCAAGTTAATCCCCACTTTCACAGAATATTAATCCTCTACACAGAGAAATTCACTGGGCAGAAAGATGCGATGTAACTGACACCACTTTGGCTTCCCCTCTCTAGCACTAGAGTGAGCCATCTATTATTAAAAGCCCTATCAGTTGTGGTAAGATTGTACCACTCCCTCTCACTGTAGCTGCTGAGTGTTTTCTAATTGGTTTTTATTACTACGCCATCCCTGGGAGCATGTGGAGCTCAAATACACATTTACTAAGACATTTGCGTTTGTTCATCCTTGTGGGGGATGCTTTTAGACCATTTAAAGTTTTGTCAGGAGGATTAAAAAAAGAGGGCAAGAGAGGAGGAAACTAAGAGAGAGAGTTCCCAGGCTGGAAAGGATGTGGAGACAAGCTCGGAGACAAGAGTCAGAACAAAGGGAGATAAGTTTGGTTGGTCTCTCCGGCAGTTGTCCTGCTGGACAACTGTCCTCTCTGGTACTTCCAGCATACAGCTACTCCAGTTTTCTTTTTCCCAAAAAGACACATGTTCACTAGGCTCCTCAGTCACTTGAGGTATTTGCTAGCTAGTCCAGCTTGCACACAGAGCAGTCCTCTCACCCTAGAGATAGAAGTGGAGTTAATGAGAGGGCAGGACAGACTGTGCCCATCAGGCACAGAGCATGGCCAGATGACTGCACTGACCAGCAACCTGTTGACAGGTGACTGGTCTCTTCTATCCCTTGCTCTCTCTATTTTACCACGCTTTTTCTTCCCCAAACTACTTTGGTCCTTCCTTTTTCTTCCTTTGGCCTTTCCCCAAAATACCCCAAAAGTCCTGTACAATTCCCAAGTACTTTTCTTCTGCATTCCATCAGATGTGTCATTCTCTTTAGGCAGTATCCAGGGATTAACAGCCTTCTCCTGTGTCACCCATGTCTCCAGTTGTGGTCTCTCTGGCTTCCCCACTGCCCTTCGCTTTGCTGTTACCAGCATTTGCACAGGTCCACCTGCATGTGCAAGGCTTGCAGGGAGAGACGTGCTCACTCTGTAGCTAAAGTTATTTGAGTAACAGGATGCCACGCAAATTCAGAGGTATTTCAGTATTGGGAGCTGCCATGAGGCAGCTGGTGAGATTTCCTAGTCCTCCCAAGCAGCACAGGTATTTTCTGGTTTTGATATGAGTGGATGTTAAGGAACTCAGCCTGGTGAGGCATTTCAAGGAAACGGAAAAAAAAATCTTTCTGACCCTTTAATCTCGTAAGTAGTTTTACACGTTTTGGGCTTGGGAGTCCTTAGCAATTGGCTAAAATCAGACTTGTGAAGAGTGATGTAATAGCCTTTTGCATATGAGCTGCCTAAGCAGGAAAGTGTAGCAGTCAGATTCACGTTCTTTGTGTAGCCATTAAACAAGCTGTAAAGGCGCGTCACCACTTCCTTGATTCAGGCGGGGATGTTCTGGTTTTTGTGGTCACTGATCAAGTGAAATTGTTTGTTGTGGATGGGTTGTTCATTCATTGATTTCACAGGCATTCCTGCTGCAGACAGAGCAGAGGTGGCTTGGCTAGGGCATCCAGTTGTTCAAGCAGGGCAGCTTACCTCCCTGTTTTGATAGTCTTACAGTGTCTGGGAACAGGCACTCACATGCTAGTGAGAGCAAATGAATGTTTTTTAGGGATTAACCCCCAGCGAGGCACTTTGGGGCTCCTCACACAGGCAGTGAAAAGGCTCTGTTCTGCCTGCTGCGTGCGGTCTGGCAGGGCACACTCACACAGGGAACTCTGGCAGGTTTCCCAGCCCCCTCACGCAGTCTCCTGCTGAATCTACTGGATAAACAGGTTTCTCCCTTTCCTCTCTGGAAGGGACTATTTCAGCCTACTTCGCTTTGGCTGTCAGTGTTTTGCTTAAGAGCACAGAGGATGTTACTCTTCCTGTGGTGCTTGTTGTGCTAATGGGATATATTTAAAGCCAACTCCACTGTAATTTCCTTTTCCTTAGGGAGAAGAGGGGAAAGCACTTTCTCCTCGGAGCTACATCCCTGCTGCTCACTTTGTGTCTCTCTCGAAGAGTCTGCAGTAGGCTCATTTCTCTTCCAGATATGGAGAAACGCTGGGAGGTGTGTGAGCCCTGGAGGAACCCTTGTGGATGCACTCCTGCTCTGCACCACCCAACATGGCTAAACCTCATCTCCTCTCCCTGCAGTGGCCTCAGGCAAGGCCTTTCCCTGCTGCCCATCGTTTGTTCTATGACAGCGGACCATGCAGCGTACAGCAGGCTGCACCTTCAACTGGAAATCACCCAGTACAGAAGCTTGTGGTATAATTCTGTAATGAGAGCACGTTGCCCAGCATGGCTTGGGTTTTGTAGGTTCTGGTCCCAGAGCTGGCATCTACTGTATCAAATCATTTGGAGGTCCCCACACCAAAAAGAGATCCCTTCCCCACATAATGTTGTTGCAGTGGCAGTGGCTGAGCTGGAGCGTAGCTCTCAGGACATAAAAGAAGGGAAACTGTTGGCAGGGCTTTTCCCCGAGGGTCCCATAGACCCTGTAATTCAGCTCCCCCTCAGTCTGAAAATCCTGTGTCAGCTTTCAGAGTTTACAGAGAAACTTGGCTGTTTGCTGGGACACCCAGGGCTGGCTGAGATGAATGGGCAGCCAGGGGAGGGAGTGTTGTTTTTCTGTCTGAACAGTTGATGTTTTTCTGTTGTGTGGGTTGGGATATGTTGCTGGATTTGATTTTGCTTTGCTGTATTGTTTGTTGAATAGCTTGGGGGGATGTATATAACATTGAAATGGTTGGGGCCTGCAACGGGTACTTTTTTTTGTCATTTAAAAAGAAATCAAAATAGATGAGACGTTTTTTTCTTAATCAAAGATCACACCTAAATCAAATGCTTTAGAGCTCACTCCTCTGCTATTCCCCCACTTCCCACTCCTCTCCCTCTCCTACACACATATAAAGTTTGGCTGTTTGGGAATACAGCTGAGACTTTCCTACTGTCTGGTAAGCATGAATTAAATCTCTTTTCCTGTCTCTTTTAAAAATCCCAGCCTACAAGGTGAAGCATATCCATGCTTCTTGAGGCTGTTCTGTAGCTGGCACTCCTCTCTAACTACAGGGTAGGTTATTTTTGAATTACCCTAAACAGTCAGTTCCCCCGCTCAGAGGTCAAGGTCAGTGCAATGATCACCATGTGCCCCTGCTGGCACTTCCCCGTTGGGAGTGATATTAGCCCACACTCCTCTCCTGCCTACTCCCTACAGCCTGTTATTAAACAAGGACAAGCGGGTAGCTTGTCTTTGTCTGTGTGTGAGAGCGCGACTCTGTCACCTGATGCATACAGATGGCTTATTAACCAATTAATTCATAGGACTAAATTGGTTAAATCAAACTAAATGACACCCAATTGCTGTACAAGGGTAGAAATGGATTGGAATAAGTGTTTCTTAAATGCCAGCCTCGTTGAGCAAAGGAATGAGTAGCAGGGGGAGGAGGGGAGCTTATGGAGGAGCAGGGATGACAGCAAACACTGGCAGGCAGCAAGAACAGAGCCACCCAAGCCATCACGTCCTAGGGAAGGAAGTGGCTTATGAACTCATGGCAGCTTGTGCTGCCAAAAAATCAGATCACTCTTTTTGCTGATGATACTTTAGGACTGGGAATGACTCTGGAAAGGGAGTCCTAGACATAGCCTCAGTCTGTGTCCTGGGCAAAAGGAGGTGCTTCTTGGATCCCAGACTTCGACTGAAGCACAAATCATTATCTGAGCTATTATTATTTGATTACAGGATGAAATGTTATTGTTTATTTGCATCGGGAGTGAAGGCTGGATTTTTCAGAAGTACAGTCTACCTCCTCCTCTGCCTGAAGTCCCTAGGAGCAGTTATGTTCAGCATCCTGGAAACTGGGGGGGTTTGTCCTTTCTGTAAGCGGGCCCTTAGGACTAGCTAGAACAACTCCACACAGCTGTAGTGCTGTTATCTGCCTCACTGCAGCAGTATCACCAGTTGCCTGAAGGTGCTTTTCTCTATGTTTTCCCTTGGTGGCATTATTTATTTGGGGGTGGGGATGGGTTGACCTTGGCTGCTGCTGCGTGGCCACCAAGGTGCTCTATCACTTGTCTGCACCAGGACAGGAGGAGATGACTTACCAATCACTATCATAGGCAAAACAGACTGGACTTGGGAAAATTAATTTTATTTATTGCCAATTAATAACGGGGTAGGATAGTGAGAAATTAGAACAAAACTAAAAGCATCTTTCCCCAGCCCTCTTTTCTTCCCAGGCTTAACCTCACTCCCAACTCTTCTCCCTCCCTCATGAGCAGCACAGGGGAAGAGGGAATTTGAATTGTAGTCAGTCCATGACACTTTATCTAGGCTGCTCCTTTCTACTCGTGTTCTTCCCCTCTTGCAGTGTGGGATCCCTCCCATGGGAGGCAGTCCTTCAGGTACAGACTGCTCCAGCATGCATTCCCCTTGGTGTGCAGCTTCTGCCAGAAAGCTTGCCTCTGCATAGGCTTCACTCCACGGCCCCAGCTTCTGCCAGAGCTGCTGCTTCCTTCAAGACATATCCTCCTGCTGCATTACTGAGTCCTCCAGAGGTTGCAGGGGAATCTGCTCCACTGCTTAGAGCACTTTCTCCCCTCCCTCTTCCCTGACCATGGTGTCTGTAGGGCTCTTTTTCTCGCATTTTCTCTTCTCTCACAGCTGCTAGACAGTGATTTTTTGCTCTTAATTATGTTACCACAGAGTCACTACCAGCATCACTGGTGGGCTCAGCTTTAGCCACGGGCAGCTCCAGCTTGGAACCACCTAACCAGGCTCTGTCCAACATGGGGGCAGCTCCTCCTGTCCTCTCGCAGAAGCCACTTCTGCAGCTTCCCTTCCAAGTCAACTTTGCCACATAAACCCAACAGAGTATGTTTTAAGAGACTTTGTTTTTCTGCATAGGACAGCACCCCTTTTGGTTTTTTTCTATACTGCATGCTGACCTTTTGCTCTGTGTTGTGATGTAGAAGATGGATTTGATAGGATTAACTGGATGACTGGGAGCAAGAGGTATTTCCCCTGACCTCAGTTCAATTTAACAAGTACTGTGATATGTAAGAGTCATAACCTAATTTGGAGTAGTGAAGGGAGTACAAAAAGAAGCATACCAAAAGCAAGAGTTGTGCATCCGAAACTACTCCAATCGCATTTTATGTCTGAATATTTTGCCTGCCTCAAGGCTATATCTCATACCGCCATATTAAAGCTTAGTTTGCTTATTCTGTTCTATTGGAGCTAGTAATCTGAGGGAGTTTTCTTGGCTGCTTCCCTTGGCAGAAGCTTCATCTTGCTGGTCATGAACAAGGGAGTCTGTGGCTCCCCTTAAGGTGTAGTAGGGAGATGGTCCATGTGGTAATATGGGAGATGCCAAGGCACAAGAGTTTCCATGAGACAGAGGCATCTAGCAACAGCTTATGGCAGTTTCCTGCTGGTGGCATCTTTGTTCAGCATGATCCAGGCTGGAATCTTCTGTTGACTATCCACCTCATGTTCCCTTGGTATATGCTGTTTGCCCCAGGCAGCACTGGAAAACTGTACCTGTATGTCTGAGGGCATGAAGAGTAGGAGCCACTGGCCATGAAGGTGCTCGGACGATGCTTGCTTCTGGAACTGTGACAGCTGCTTCTTCATGCTTGGCTGGCATCTGAGGTTTGCTTTGGGTTGGTGCTGTCCAGGGGGCAGTTGGACTTGCTGCTTGCTGGGTGTGGGCAGTCCTTGTCTGGTAGAGGATATGCTGTTGTGTAAAATGGCATCTCTGACAGTGCTTGTAGCAGAAGAAAGGGATGAATCCTTTAATGTGGGGCAGGTCACCAGGATCAGCTGAGAAAAGAATGACAAAATTAACAAACCCTACAAAATCAGCACACTTGCAGCACACTTCACTCCAATACACAGTGAGAAAAAAACCCCTCACAGCCCAGAACATGTTCACACACGTGTATGCACACAAAGTACACGCACACAGAGCACATGCCAAAAGCACGTGCACAGCTCTGGCACCTCTGCTTGTGCAGCATTAGCAAATTACACACAGGCATAGCCTGAAACATATGCATGCATGGAGTACAGCCCATTAAAAATGAAACCTGTGCATATGAAAAACTGCCAAGAACACATTCACCAGCGCCCTAGTACTAGCTGTGGATAACCACCAAACAAACACATGCCTGACTATTCCATCATGTTAAAATTGCTCTTCTTCAGTTGCTGCAGCAAGATAAAGTCTCCAAACCCATCATGCTGCAGCATCTTTTCAAGGCTGCAGCAGTATACGAAGGGTGTATAAGATATTGAATCATTTAGAGGATTTTCATTTTTTCTTTTTTTTTCTTTTTTCTTTTTTAAGAAGGATAGGATTTATACTTTGGCCAGTGGCAGAGCAAATGTTTTGTGGGCTGAAGCCAGGACCACTGCTCTAGACAATTTGATTTGTATATTTTGTGGCCTTTTTATCCCCTTCTTTTCCCCTTAGAATCATGCTCCAGGGTAATTTTTTATTCTTAGAGCAGAGTGTATTCAAGGAGCTTTGCCACCCTGTCATTAACATTTGCTTTAGCAAGATCTCTGCCTTTTCCTGGGCCCTAATAGCCCTTGCTGTCCCTGAAAAAACAGGCTGAGGAAGGGATGCTTTCACTACTTCCAGAAGTGAAGTAGTAAGTTGAATGTTGTTCCTGCCCAGTGAGAAATAGAGACCAAATTTAGCCATGCACCCACAGACAAGGTAGACCTTTGAAGTCTTCTGTGGTTTTTGTCTCTTCACTGCTCTACCCCACGTACCTGTTCCCTGGAGGCTCTAGTCATGCACGGTGGTTGATTGGCTAAGTACACTGCTTCACAGCCTGTGTGTTGTGTTGGTCTGTTTTAGTTGGGAGTAACTTTTTATGGTTTCAAAATGTCCATTTTAGAGGAGCAAGATGGTATGTGGTCAGGGCAGGTTGTTACCTCAAGCTCTGCAGTGTACCATGGTCAGGCTGTGCACAGATTGCATCCCTTTCCCATGCCTCAGTTTCCTCATCCCTTCTGGAGCAATAACAGGGCTAATTCATCTCAAAAGGAGCTAGAAAGGATCATTAGTATTAGAAAGTGCTTTGATGTCTCTGGTAGACAGATAAGCCACTACTATCCTCTGAGCTATTTTCCCCTCTCCACCCCATTTATAATGATCTGGACTGTCTTGAAGGCTGAAGTAGATGCAGGTTGATCTCAGCACATTTTGGTTTTACTTTTATTTACACAGCTGTGACTGTTCAGAGTGTTTGCATGGGCATGGAATACATATTCTTTTATTGTTTCTGTCGTTCAGAACAGAATTGCTTTAGACACAAAGCAGGAGGCCAGGGTAATAAGAGAAGAGGAAAATTTAATTGAAAAAAAGAACTCTCTTTATTACAAAAATGGAAAGGCTGAGGGGTCTTGTTGATGTTTCTGAGAGTAGTTAGATAGGTCTGTTATTGTCAGTCTGAGAGAAAGCCAAAAAAATTTTTAAGTTCCTATAAGCAGCAGAAAGTTTTTAATGATTCTGTGAGTTATATGATAATCCTGTGGTCTTTGGTCTGTGCTGCTTCTATTACATTCAGAGATGTAGCATGGAAACCTGTACAACCACTTTTCCCTCAAGCAATTCTTCATTTGCTGTTGGCAGTACTCATGTAATGAAATGAATATCAAGTTTGGAAATGGCTTTGTCGTTAGGTTGGATAGTGGAGATCCTCACAGAACTCCTTGTCTTCAGGTTGACTGACACCAGGAGAATCAACAAGGTTTCAAATAAGTATGAGGAAATGTAGTATATGAAATCCTGTGGATGCCTTGATAATCTCTTTTCTTCCCCCATCCCAAGGAGGGGGAAATCTTTTGAGGAAGCCATGTCAGGATTCAGCTCTAGAGGGAAGTATGGTTCCTTCAGCTTCTTTACCCCTCCCTGGGAAGCTGAGTAAGAGAAGGAAGGAGTTGGAACACTGGAGGATTGTAAGAGAGAAAATCAAAGATGGGTCCTCAGGCTAGTCACCTCCTGTTGATCTCTTCTGAATGCTCAGCACTCCTACAACTAAGTCCCCTGAGACAACAAGGAATGTTGAAAGTGCCTCCATGAGATCAGACCTCATGGCCCAGGAATGTCCTTTAATTCATTAATGCTGTGGTGCAAAAAGAGGAAAAACATCCCACTTGCGGCTTTTCTGCCCTTGCCTTTGAAAGACATAGCAGGACTTAGGTATATAATCATGTTCAGACAATGAGAGGTACATTCACAGCAAATTTATGTTCGAATGTTAATTTCCTTACTTTGAGTATTTATTTTACTTGGTGTTTTTGTCACTTTTCTGTGACCTTTAGCAAACTATGTGTTTTGGCAGTAAACACAAAAGTTCGCAGTAGAAAGGCAGGAGGGTGAGGGGTGCGGGTGGTGGAGGAAGACATCTTTTTATGCTAATCAATCTATTTTGGTCTGAAAATGTCTGTCAGCAGGATTTCACATCTGTGGGGAGAGTTTTTAAAGTAAAAAAATAGTTCCGTATGTATTGGTTTTTAATCAAGTCTAAGATAAAGAAGTGGTGACTTTCCATTTTATTGGCAATTGCTTATTAGTGCTGTCTTGCTTTCTGATAGCTTTGGAGCACAATGTATTTTCTCAAAGCACTTTATGACTCCAGGGACAGATACAAAATTTCACTTGCAAGCAGGAGAGAGACTGCGGTGTATCTGAGATGCAAGAGGCCTAGATGTTGCTCTCACACTGCCATGAGCTTCTTCTGTGACCTTGTGGAAGGTGCTTGGATTATTTTGCAGTTGTTTTTCCCCATTTGTGAGCTGGAGAGGGTACAACTAATGTATTAGTGATGTTGTGAGGATAAACTAAATCAAACCTGTGAAATTCTACAGTGAAGTGGTCATTGGGGCTCTAGGCAGGCTGAGCAGGGGTTTTGAGAAACTGGTGTGACAGATTCAGTCCATCTTCTGGAAGCTCAGTGTTCTGTATTTACATGTCAGTCTTCTGAACAGAGATTTGTAGCCCCTAGCTGAGGCACCATCATGTGCACTGCAGTCCTGGGAAAATGAGTCATGGAAGGACTGTGTGGAGTGGCAGGGTCTGGGGAGAGATGCTGTGATGAAACATGAGAAAGGAATGGCTCCCACCTTCCCTTCAGATGGCTACAGTGTGCTGGCAATAACCATTCCGAGCTCATCTCAGCGGTGTACCAAGGGATCAGTGTGCAGCACACCCGGCTGTGCATCGCAGTAGTGATACTCCTGTTGGAGCTTGGAGCATAAAGTACCTCTTCTGCAGTATGTGGAGATAACTGCAGTTTTGGGAGGGGGGCCCTAGTGTGCTGGCCACACACAAGTCACAGAGCTTCCCAGTGTGGATTTTTAGCTTGGGCTCAGTGGCAGCATCATTTCCACTGGAGAGGTTTCAAATAACGCTTGTCTTAGGTTACACGAGACAGTGTTAAATGGAGAATGAAAGAAGCAGGGTGTTTTGTATTATGCTTTTGGGGAAAAAAACATCCCTATAGGACTACAGAGTAGCAGCAAGGATGGACATTAAGCTACTGGTCCCAGTAAGCTATTAGTCCCAGTTATCAGCTTTTGACTGTGCAGGATAGAGGAGGGTAAGTAACAACATCCCATCCATCACTGCAGTGCTAAGACTGCGTGGAGGAGGAATGGGGGAGTCAAAGCTCCCCATTGCCTGAGTAGGACCAGCAGGAGAGATGTAGTATCCAGCCACAGTATGAATACAGAATTAGAAACTATGTGGGGACTATTTCAAATGCAGTTGAGGGTTTTTTTGCTGTCTGTACTTCTTCCTAAGGCCACAATACAGCTCCTTCACAGTCCTTCATCCCAACCTGCCCCTCTCCTGCTTCCCAGCAGAGCAAACACTAAAGCACAGTGAGGCAGCTGGCAAGCGCTCAGTCGTTCTTCCTTCCCTCCTCCTCTCCCTGCCAGTTTTGTCCTTCCTTGCAAACTGTGGATGAGTTCTTTGGGGTCTTTCTTTAACTTAACGTGCATACCAAGCTGAGCACAGTGAGGGCTTGGACCCCTGTTAGGATCTGAGTGGATAATGATGGTTTCTGTCTTCATTTCTGCTGATTTTGTGGACTCTGGTGGCATTTTGTCAGCTGCATAGAGAGGCACCACTGCCCGTAGCAAGCATTGTCACCTGGAGTCCACACCTGGAGCTGCTGCTGCTGCATTGATCTGCCGTGGAATTTTTGTTTGTTTGTTTGTGCCAATAATGGAAACATCTTAGTACCTGCCAATTATGGAAAAAAAAAAAGAGGCAGCCATAATCTCTTCTCTCTTACCCTCTCTATTTTTTCTCCTCTCCACTGGGACAGAACTAAATAAAATGCTTGATAAAATTTAGGCTTTATGTGTGTGAGGGAGATACTTATTGTGGTGAGCTGGGTTGAAGAAATGAGATTTGCATAGATATGGATGGATAAAAAGAAGAGAAGATTGAGAGAAGAATGCTTGAATACTGAATACCTGAAAATGTATGGAGCTGAATGTATGCCTAAGAAAACTGTCTGGACTTCTGCAAAGTTGTATTCACTTGCATTGACTCTGTTCTTAGCCCCTTGTTTTGCTTTTAAATCATATTACTGATTTTGTCTAACTCTCCAGGTGTATCACTTGACGATGTTCTTTCTCATTAGGGTGTGAGAGGAGAGAATTAGTGTTCACTGTCCTATGGGTAGGTCACTACTGCAGGGTGATGGTAGAGCAGTACTCTCCTAGAAACTTCATACAAGGAAAACACCCATTGCTAAGGATAATTAGAATCTGAGGAAGCCCTGAGAAGAAGTCTGTCATCATGAAATTTCCTGGGCTGCAGGCAAATGTTAGGAAATTCCTCAGGTCCTCAATTTCGTGGTCATCCTCAGCTCTGGAGGAACTGAGCCACAGGGCAGAATCAGAGACTCAAGCGGGACCATGTAGCTTCCTCTTCACAGCAGTACCTGCGTTTTTCAGTCGTACCTAGGACAGTCATGGCAGAATTTGCTAGAAGCTGAGAAGATCTTAAGAAGACTTTTTCTTCAGGGCATTTTACTTCTTCCATGTTGCAGCTGGTACTGCTTAGAGGCTGGGAGGTCTGACATGAGGGTTTGGTTTGGATCTGATACTCATTTGATTCAGAAGCCCGGCTGTCCTGCTGGTTGGGAGCAGATACATCAGGGAAAAGGAGGAAGCTGACACACTTGGGTAATCTGGTCACCTGCTAAGTCTCAACCCTAGCAATGAGAGTGAGGAGCTACTTTACTTTTTGAAGCTTTAATGTGTCTTCAAAAATATGCTGTCAGTCATTGTCATAATTCTGGATGTTGTGATGTGTCTCATTCCTGCCCCTTCTGGAATACTCTGAGAGTCTTCCTTTCAATTATTTCCTTTAGCTGCCAGTCCCAAAGTCTAATAATGTAACATGTGGAGAGGGAAAAAACGCAGAAAAAATGATATTCCAGCACCTTTGACTTCAGCTTTTCATTTAGCTGAATGCCTTTATAGTCCTTATTTCCTAAGCTTGGAAAAAAGTCTGCTGATGAAGAAAGGTACCTACTTACTTTTCATGTGCATAGGTGCTCTGGAAATCGTATCTATGATCTCTCCAGGACAACCTGAAACCTAAGAATTGAACACATGAGGACATTTCTTCCACCTGGCTGTTGGTGCTTTGTGGCCACATCTTTGGTTCCCATATCCAAGCAGAAAGAAGGTTTCTTCCAGCTCAGCCCCTATCTAGGCTGCCCCATTTGCAGTCTTTCCATATGATAAATGGGCTAATTAATTTAAAGGGCAAAATGAGAAAAGGTAAAAAAAAAAAGAGGGAATGGGGAAAAGGATCAATTGACAAATTGAAATGTCATTTCCCAGCCTGCAGCTGGACGCTGCTGCCTCTCCTGTCTCTCTCCCACCCTCTATTTTTTCTTCGGAACCTTTTGTTTTTTGATTTGGTTATAAAAGCCAGGGTGTAATTGAAACTGGCATCAAAATCAAACAGCATGACCTTGCCAGGTTTCTTCCAGTCCCACCACGCCATCCTTGTCGTCTGAGGGAAATAAAAGAGGGTGGAGGGGGAAGCAAGGGAGGGCAGCAGCACAGGGAGTCCCCTGACAACTTGGCTTCTTGCATGCCTGTCTTTGCAGGGCTTCTCTTCTGTACATCTCTTACTTATTTAATTTTTGTCCAAGGCAGCCAAAGTGCCTTGGGGACCTGGGGGGTGACGGCAGAGATCACCAGCAGCTTTTTCATAGGAGCTGATATATAAAACTACTATGGGAACTGAGCAACGCAGTCTGCCAGCTCATGAGAGTGGTGTCAGCTTGAAGGAGCTGGGAAAATGTGGACCTCAATGCCTTGACCTTCTTGGCCTGTCTGGAGCTAGAAGGAGCGGTCTGTTATTCCCAGACTCAAGATGTGTGGCTCTGGCCATGCTCCCTTATTCTGCCCTGTAGCAGCACCCCTTCCAGATGACTGAGTCTAGAAAACTCACATCATCTGTGAGCCAAGCATTTGCTAGAATTCAGGTCTCCCCAAGGAGGAAGTTTAATGCACTAATTGTCTTTAGCTTGCCTGCTCAAAAGAAGGCCTTGTGCTTAGGAGGGCTGGTTGCTGCAGTGTACCCTGGCTGGGTCCTCAGTGAGCATTTGAGGAGGAGCCTGTGTGCATGTCTTCCCTTTCTCTAGCCCCTTTCTTTGGCAAGAATTCTGACAGGCAGGGAGCTGCAGTGCACTTCAGGGGATCTCCAGATTCTGGAGGTGAAGTCTGTAGGGTGGCTAGGTACAATGGGAAGCATCCCCCGAGTTCTAGTGTGGCGATGCTGCTGCCTGGATGCAGTTCCCCTAGAGCAGGGATAAGCAGAGCCCTGGCACAGTCCAGGTTTGGAATTGTGACTATCTCATTGTGAGCTGCAGTTAAAATGTGAGCTCAAAGCACATAAAACAGTGAGGAATAAATCTCCACTAAATCGGTCCTATCTTTGGTGCCCTCACACGCAGCCAGGTCTCTGGTGATAGCTTTTACAAACTGGAGCAGGGAATGAGGATGGAGGAATGCAGCAAGACCTCAGGGGAGAAGACAGCAAGCTTGTTTACAGGCCATTCAGAAACTGGGTTTGGAGGAAATAGTGTTTGGTAGGATTGCTACAAGCTATATAATATCTCCATCTCCTTCCTCCATTCTGTTTGTACACTGCATGCCCATTAGATCACTCTGAGTTTACGCAGGAACTGCTGAGGTAAGAAAAAAAAATTTATAAGCCTGTGTTTCTATGTTCTAATATAAATAAATATAGAAAATGTGTGAGAATGGAGCTCCCACAGGAGAACAGGTGAAGAAGCTTGAGTCAGCAGAAGCAGAGCAGAAGGGCAACAGAGGTTTACACAGGCCCTGATACCACCTTGTTGAAGGCAGTGATTTGAAACCTCAAGGAGATGAATAATACAATTTACTTCAGTTGTTTCTTTGCAGACTTAAGCCAAATTCCAACATGGTATTTCAGATACTTTTGGTACATGATGGGATAAGATTTTCTTTTGAGAATAAAAAATGGCATGATGTCATGTTCATTCACAGTAGTAGTAAAGTTTCCATGGACTTTCAACAGATCAGAATCGGGCCTGTCAGGGAACAAAAACATCTTTAAATTATTGTGTACCTTTCTCTGCTAATGCTGCTTCCTTGTGGCTTGCATTTTTGAAGTTATCATATTTTCTTCAATTTGCCTTTTCTTTATTTCCTATTCCTAAACAGCTCTCAGATCATCAGGTGCTAGTCTCTTACTGCAGGTTTGAGCTGTGCACCAAGGACTATCCTATATAAACATTTGCAGAATTTTTATTCCCTGAAAGGAGATCTTTCTGAAGCCAAAGAACACCCTTCTACCGTTAGTATCAATGTAATTAGTGAGATTTCACCCTGTGCAAAATGCTGACCACTTTCGCCCTGCATGAAACATTTACTGGTAAATAATGCAAACTGTATTTTTATGAACATTAGATCAAATTTGTAAGTGAATGTGCTTTGTTTGCACTTAATTCCAGTTTAACATCCACTCTCTGCACATATTGGACCAATTTAACTTTATGGTCAGAAAAAAAGAAGAAAAGAAAAAAAATAAAGTTCAGTGTTGTGGAAATATTTTTAGAAACTGAATTGTAGAAATTCCACTGAGAATATTCAGAGTAGAAGGATTTGTTCATTCGTCCAACCTTAGCAATTGTCACAGAGAATCAGTCTTGATGTCTCCTGAGCCCTGATTTGACCTATCAGAATAAGCAGCATCAGATTTTCAACTGAGAGGTAAGGGAAATACTGCAGTTGGTGGATATTATCACATATTTATCAATAGTAATGATTAGTTTATTCCCTAAAGCATAAGGTAATATAGTCCATGTCATCAGCACTGGTACTTTATATTTGGATGTTTTGGTTCTCCATGTAAATATACACTTCTTCATTTTGCTAAACTCTTGGCTTTAGTGTAATTTGCCAGTGAAGTCTCTTGCTGAAGTTCAGTGTTTTGTTAAAAAATGTATTTCTCTAGTAAATTTGTAATCATCACCTTTCAGCTTCATTAACTGCTCATTTTTTCTTGCATTATGAAGAAAGGAAAAACTAGCTCTTCACTTCCATTCTCTGTATTATTCACTACTTTATAGACTGTTATTACACCTCCTCATGTTTATCTTCTCTTTGATACAAACTGTCCCCCCTCCTCTTTTTCCTCTTTCATGGATGCATTTTTCCACTCCTGTTATCATTCTTGCCACCTTTCTAAAGAGGAGGCTGAAACAATGCATGGTTACTTATCTGGCCACTAGTCAAACCATCTGGAATTTCAGACTTCACCTTAGAGGTGGGAAAAATTGGGGGAGAAATCCATCAAATAAATTGGAAAAACAAATACATTTATTGAACGCACCATCTGGTAGTGCACATTCCATCAGCAGAACAAAAAAAAAACAACCCACCAAGCTAAATTCAACAAATCAATTATTCATTGTGAATTATTCACTAGCTTCTATTCCAAACACTGCCAAGATGTGTTTGTTTATTTTTATTTGGAGTTTAAAAAAATCCATGGCAACATTGCTGTTTGCCTGTGTTCAAGCACAAAGAGCAGACCTGCACTTCTGTTCTGGATGCCTTTATTTAATCAAAGAAAGAGCAACAGAACAAGAAAGAACAAAAGCAAAGTTCTCAGAAGAGAAAATAACATGTGTCCGTAAAATACTTTTTCACTGTGTCTTATAAAATGGTGTTCCAGGTGAACAGACAATTCCAGAAATACAAATGTGAAAAATATGGAAAGAGAGACTGTACCTGTTATATCTGTATTTCGGCAATACCTGACACAAAGGGGGTTTGTACCATAGATGAAGAAAAGAGATGGATGGATTTTTACAGAAAAACAGCTAAATAAATTGGTGTGATTACAGTTCAGAATTCAGTTGCACCATCAAACTGGGGAGGAAAGGATGGGAGAAGAGAGAGTTTGAGCATGTCAGATGGGAATAGGAGGGTTAAGGCATCCTCCTCTGATGGGGAGCTGCCATGTACTTGGGCACAAGCTCCTACCTGTTTTGGTCTCTGTGGCTCTACCTTGTGCCATAGGACTGCAGGGGGGAGCTGACCGCAGTCCAGGGAAATGGTAATCTATAATCTTCTCTCTGGTTTGCAAGCTTTTGCAGAGCAAGGCCATTTGGGGAACTGGGATAGCTGGACAACTCTGGGCAGTGTGGTTATATTGGAGGAGTCAGCAGAAGGGACAAGGCCATGGCCCCCAGTCCTGCTGCTCTGTAGACAATCACAGCAGTAAAGGAGCTATTCTCTCATTCTTTCCTCCTTCCATTTTTTTAACCCGACTTAGTTACAGCTAACAACTAATTAAGCCCCTAATTGAATATTGGCTAAAGGGCAGTCAGATAAGTGGTTTGTGTTAGGAAACCAAAGGAAATAAAAGTGCGCTATGACTTACACTTTCTATCGATTGCAGTGCCCTCCAATAGAAGGTGCTAGGGACGTGGCCATAAAAGCATTTGAGGCAATCAGGGCATTTTTCCATATGTTTGCACAGTGCCATTCATACAGCTTGGTTCCTTTGGCTACTCCTGCCTTTGGAGACTAACAGTAGCACTAAGGTGTGCAAACATCCCTTTGCAGGTGCTGATCTTGGAATCTCAGTCTAGGTTTTGTTATGTTGCCTCATATGAGGTGTTCAGTTCTGACCTTATGAGGGTGTTGCACCAGAAAACCCTGTTGCCTTCACCCAGTAGTGAAATGATGTTATTCACTGATATTTTTCCAGAAATAGGGCAGGCAGAAACTCTCATTTGGGCACATGCTTTACTCTATAAATGTTTGTTCCTATTTCTTCCATGTATTAGGAAAAAAAAAAAAAGCCTGGACCCAACTAGGTTTCATATGTGATTTTTATACCACTTGATCAGTGCCTGGCTGGTCATCAATTTTATGCCTGCAATTAAATCACTAGCACAAAATGTTCCACCATTAAGCCATGGACAAAAATGCTGCTGTCTCAAATTGCACCTGGATAAGAAGTAAGGATTCTTACTGATAAAGCATAATTCCTGTTTCAAATGCATGCTGCCTTTTTAAAACTGTGGCCCAGATTTTAGGAACTACTGTTAGAATAGTCAAAGAAGTGGCATTTCTCATCTGCTGATGTTCTAAGCTATTGGGTTGCTGTACTGAACAGTTTACTCTGCTAGAGATCTCTACTGCTACTTGTGGCACTGATACAAACATGTAGTCCAAAAAAAAAGGAGAGAGAGAGAGAGACAGACATTGAAATTGAAAACATACAGGATTAAAAACAAGGAAAAAAACCCAAAGCACAACAAACCAAAAAGCCCAGCAAATGAAAGATTAGGGACTTTTTTCGCCCTTAGAAAAAGATTTTCTTTAATCATCTGATTTACCTGGCTTCAGCCCAAATGTTGTTCCTCCTTCACTCTGGCTGTTGTGGTTTCTTTGTTCCATGTCCCTGCTCTGGTGTGCCTATCGCCATTGCCCTGCCACAGGCTTGCCCGGGCAAGGCTGTGGAAGTGTGCTGAATGTTGGCAGGGCAGGGGCGGAGGGAGGGGATGGGCAAAGAGTGGGCCCCAGTGAACAAGCACTGCTCTGGCAGTATTTCTATGTGTGGGAGGCAGGACAAATGTTCACCTCTACTTTACAGAGGCTGATGCCCAGGGAGAGAGGTTGCCTGGAGCATAGTCATCCAGATCAAGGGACTGATCAAGAAGTTGGTGCAGAGAAAGTTAGTTAAGCAGAAAGTGAGGCTGGGGAGCAGCTAAAATCCCTGAAAATCCATCTGCACTTCATAACTGGCAGATCAGAATCAGGCTGCATAAACTAGGGGACATACGATTTTGACATCTAATGTCAGAAGAAGATGCATTTCCAATGGAGGATTCCTGTTTCTTTGGCATTTTGGGGGAGGGAGGCTTACCATGAATGCCAGCAATGCACCAGGCTGCCAGTATTTTTCAGCAACATTGTTCTTTAAAATACAGGGGAGTTTTGTTGGCCTTTACAAATGATTTATTCTGACAGTTGTTGTATGTTCAACAATAAATTAAGTTAAAATAGACTAATAGCACATATTCGTGGATGCTCTTAACAGCTTGGTAATAGATAGGAGTTTCCTCTCCAACTTCACTCTCCTTCTCAAGTAAAAAGACTTTTGTATGCAAGCCAGACAAAGGTGGGGTCCTCGAAAAGAAAGGACAGGCAGGCTGGGAGAGAGCAGTCTGAAACAAATGTCTGTCTAATTATTGATATGTGATGGCAGAGGACTGAGAAGATCACTGGAGGCTTTGGTGTTAGTGTCAACACAAAGTTTTCTTCCAGCAAATAACATGGACAGTGAGAATTTGCACTTTTAGCACTTTGAATCTTTCTAGAAATCTCAAAACACATGGCAGTTGACTGTTTCCCAAAAGTCATTGCAGCATCTATCTCACAAGTCTAGTGGCTCACACTGCATGTCAAAGGAACCCCTTCCTCACCAACATGCTATGCCTCAGGCAAAGCTGGCTCTGTTATCCAGTACAATGTTGCACCGAGGCACTACTACACTCAGATCTTTGTACTTCGAGCTCAGATCAGAGGGTGGAAGTGCCATCACAACCTTGTGCCCCAAGGCAGAGTCAGCTAAACTGGTGCCATTCTAACCTACCTCATCTCCTCCTCTGTTGGGATAACTGTTCTTACCAATGGGATAAAAACAGCAGATATCTGATAAACTGCCACTTTATTGAGGCTCTTGACACTGTCATGGCATCTCCATAAGCAAAATAGAGAACGTCAGTTGAAATACGTAAAGGTAGTTTGAACATCTGTTGTGCTTTGTCAAACTGAAAGATGCATGGAGTGGCAGTGGTCAGTCCTGTGTCAGTTACTGCTCAGTATTTTCTTTTGTGAGTTGGGTGACAGGGATAGCAAAAAAGCTTGTATTTTTAATTTTTGTGAGATTGCAGGCACGCTTGTGGAACAGGCTAGAACAAGATCCATAAATTGCCTGAAAATATTGTGTCTGAAATTCAGGGAGAGCACATGCAAGGAGCTGCAATTTGTCAGAGATAATGAAGTGTGTGTATGTGGGCCAGGGAATGGCAGGTTGGAGAGGCATCCTGTGGAAGGACATGCTGGACTTAATGTGAAGTCAGAAGGTGCTAAGCTGGAGCAGGGGTATATTTATTTAATTATTTTCATCCTCTCCCTTTTTCCTGCAGTAGCCATGAGTCTTTGCTATAGCCAGACAATCACAGGTACAGATAGGTGACAGTGTGTTATGGAAGGGTTGTGGTGATTCTGGAGTGCATCAGGTGCTCCACCTCTTCTTGCTCCCTGTCTAGCTTTGTGCCAGCTCAGGAGGTCAAGAACCCTGGTGCCACTAGCACTCCTGTGGTATCAGGGAGAGAGAAAGCTAAACAGGTGGAAGAATGAGTTAAAAGCCAATATATCAAACCAACATCCTGTAGAAACACCCTTCTGAAGCACAGTGACAATGGAAGAACTGCTTTTCTCCAATGGCAATGAATAAGAGCTCTGTGTCCACCTGTCCAAGCCCTGCTGAGGCAGCACAGATGAAAGCCTAATTCTTAGTGCTCCAGGTGTTGAAAGTAATCTGCCTGTCACCATCTCCTCTCCTCCCCTTGCCTGCTACCTCCTCTCCCCCACTTGCATCTTACTATTTTCTTGTAAAGAAGGTGTTCTCTGTTTTCTTAAAAGGCTTCAGGTTGGTGGTTAGACCTGGAAGGATAATGCAGTGTGATTCACTGGCTCTGCAGTTTTGCATAATCTGTTACAAATGCCTCTGAGCTGAGGACAGTTGCCTTGACTTTATTCAAGGAATGATTGTTTACTTGTATAGCTCTTTTTGTGTTTGTGCTTTCCTTCCCCTCCTCCTTCCCCCCCTCCTTTTTATATTTTTTAAATCAGCTGAGCGGCCAGTATCAGAAGTTTGCTATTGAATGTACCTTGGTTGTGATAGACCACACTCTCTTACCTTGTTTTTTGATTTGCTATCTCTGTAGCCGAAGTGTGTTACAAAGAAACTAGTGGCCTTCACTCTCTCTGGAAGAGGGAGGAATCAATTTATAAATATAGAACAGCTAAGAACTAGATGTCTTGGAACTTGTTTAAAGCTTTTTCCTCTCCCCAGGCTTGTCCCAAAGTTTCTCTTCTAGGAAATCCAAACATCTCTGCATCTCTTTGGGTGGGTGGGAGTTTGAAGGTAGTCTGTGCATGCACAGTTACATGCAGTAATTGTGTGTGCACAAACATTGGACTCAAGAGTTAGATAGGCGCAATTGTCTTTTCTGATTGCCTTGAAACCAGAGCTGCTGCAAGACATTTTGGGAGCTCTTTTTTATTTCTGTTACAAGCAGTGTCTGGTCCAATATCAAGTACAACTTCCGATGTGAATGTGTGGATGTGTTTGAGCTTCTTCTTTGTTCTCTACCCTTACTTTTGTGTGGGTTGGCAAGCTGCAAATGGCTTTTTGCCAGCATTTAATGGTAGTAGCTCCCAACTGCTGAATGTGAGTGCAGAAAGCAAATGGAAAAGAAGGGGAGTTTTGATAGTCAGAGCAACTATCTTTTAACTGGGGAAAATTCTCCTGTAATACAGATTCTGTAACTTTCCCAACTCTGCTTATGACACGTTTTAAAATCCATACTGCTGTGAAGTAGAAATTATAGCCAATTAAACAAGACTACCAAACAGAGTCTGTCCCCAAATTTTCCCTTTTTGTATTTGTTGAACTGCACAATTATTTTAAATTGAGTGTTGCATATTCATAAACCACATTTCAAACCACCCAGTCTTCTGGTTTATGTATCTAGTTGGAATATTAGCATATATTTCAGTAGCTCATTTCATTTCATTGATCCCAAAGATCCTTACAGCAGACGTGCATGATACTTTTACCAGTACCAAAGTGCAGCCTCCTCTGCAGCGGAATATAACAGGTGTTTAACAGAGTGAGAATTTCCTCCCACCACATCACCTAAACCAACATATAGTTGCTGCTGCTTCCAACACAAATGGCTGGATAGGTTGTGTACAAATACAACATACAGCAGAGGGGTGACAGCACATCCATGACATTGGCAAATTTCTTATCTTAGATTGGTATTGAATCCCATCTTTTAGAGTGACCTCAGAGCCTAAGGGTTAGTCCATCTGGGCAGGTTGTGCAGGTGTAATGGGAGATGTGGATTTTAGCAGCTGTCATTGCAGTGGTGGATTGGGGTTACACAGGCTGTTGGGAAAGCCACTCAGAAGGAGGTTAAGCGAATGAGGCTGTTTGTAAGAGGGGATGAGTTATACGGGGGGGTTGCAGGGATATTTTCTCAAAATCGCACCTCACATGTGAGTGGTAAAACTTTCGCATGCAAGGAAACTCATAGATCCACTTGGTGAAATGAAGGTTATCAATTGCCTGTCTCTTTTTAGAACAAAGCATGGGGTTGGAAGCTCATGGAAGGGACACTTCAAAGCTGCACCCATTACGTCCCCCTTAGAATTCTGCAGCAGCACCAATGAGTTTCTGAGTCACTAACACTGTTATTTGCAGTTTCTCCTATCCAAATACTGACAGTTCGTTTCTCAGCTCTGTTCAGCTTGTCAGATCTGTGGCGGGATGGCATGGCTCTTCAGGCACAGTTACTGAAAAAGGGACAGAGAAACCTCCTAAATTTCTATCATCTTTCATTCTGATGACATTTATTAAATTTTCACTGTCTGAAAAGTTCAGCTCAGATGTGTTCCCCTGTCTTCTGTGTCCCTCTGATGGGCAGGGAAGCTGAGCCAATGGGCAACATGTATGTGGAAAAAAAAGGGGGAAAGGTGTTGGATAAGGGAGGAGGAGGAGGAGGAGGAGAAAGGAAAAGAGACAGATTCACTAAAAATAAGAAACAAACAAACAAAAAGAACCCTAACACATCAGAACGTCAGAAAGGGATAGAGAAAGAGGTAGAAAAATAAAGTGGTTAAAATTGTACAAAAGACTTCTTAAGCCCCCTCACTACAGTCTTCAGTCTTTAAAATACCTGAAAACACAAGTGTTGTCTTTATTGTTGTGTCTGCCAATGACCTTGCCATATAGCTAGTGCTACATTTTCTGGTCCTTATCTTTCTGCATTTCCCCACTATCTGTTTTTTCTCTAATTATTATTTGCCTCAGACTGTCCTGTGCCTTCAGGAGTTTTTTCAATCTCTTTCTGCCTTAGTCCTGATTCTGGAAGGGCTACAAGGGGTTTCTTCTATTTCTAAGACAGAGGGACAGCCACAAGAGATCATGCCCACACATCTTCTCTTTCTTAGGCTACGTAAGACTAGCCTAAGGGATAAGAGTCCTAGGCAAAGAAAAGCAACAGGAGATCTGAACCGAACTTCCAGATCATTCTTCATGTTTTTCCCTTACAATTTGGGCTTGAGGTGCTGCGTATATTGGTAGTGGTCTATGCCTCCATCAGTTGCATAGTTTAACTGCCTGTTCTGAGGGGGTCATTTGGAGACCATCCATTAGGGAAAGAGGGATTACATATAGCATGGGAACACTTTAAAATGCTTTTTCCTAGGCCTGTGACACTTGGCAGCCTGGTACATACCAGGCGCTGGTAGCATGCACTGCAGGACATTGGTACCACCACTGCTGGGGATCTGTCTAGAAACCATCTCTTTTTAAAAAGCACACTCAGCTTTGCTGACGTCCCTGGGCACAGGCAGAGCAGTGGCTGGTATGTCATGCAATTTCCAAGATAGGAACTGATCACAGTTGCCCTCATCCTGAGCTCTGATCTCCACAGAAAGTGCAGACAAAGTTTTATGCCAAGAGAAAACCATGTTTAGGCTCTGCTGGCCACATAATTGTGTACAAAGGAAGTAGCTGAAAAAATCCACTGGAACGAGCATGAGCTGACTGAACAGAGCCGTGCTTGCTGATGATGTTGATGAGTTTTGCTTGTGGATAGCAATGAGCCATGTATTTTAACTCCCAGGAGTACAAATGGTCCTTCAGCTTCTGTTTGGCTTCTCTTTCTGGTAGGCTGATGCTGCCCATGCCTTTCCTCTGTCATGCATCTGGCTCATCAGTTTATCAGAAGAAAAACTCTGAGGGAGTGATGCATGCTGGATTGGTAGCATCTGCCGTCTTTCCAAAAGATGTGTTAGATAGTCTTGATGGTTTGCATATGTAGTTCTAAACTCTCTGTGGCTGAAGGAATGCTATGGTGGTGACATTTCAAAGTTCAGAGGTTGTTGAAACACTGCCAAATATCAGGAGCTTTCAAGCATTTATCAACACATCTCTGGAATCCGGAAATTAGCAGAAAATGCACTTTCTTGGGACATTTCCATTAGTTCTTGTATTAGTAATCAAAACAACTTCTCTATGTAGCTTAAAACGGTAAAGTTGTTTGAGAATAAGTTCACTGGTGGTTGCTTCTTTTCTTTTTCACCTGTATCACTGGTAATATGGAAGTGTCTCAATGTCTACAGATCCATCCTCTTTGGCATTTACTATCATACATGGACAGGAAAGTTTGTGGTATAATGGAATGACAAAGAGAGAATGAAGTGGGTAACTCAACCCATGTCTCTGTTTCAAGCTAAACATGACATAAATGTAAAAGTCAAAGATACAGCCATTCATCGACTCCCTGTTCTTACAGATATCTGCTCAAACATGCAGCATTTCCTTCTCAATAGCATTTCTGTTGCATGTTACTGTCCATCTGCAAGGAGATTACATGTTTAGCATCTGTCTACCCATCCATCAGCATTACGTTTCTTAAGGCACCAGTTAATGTAGGGTTTTAGCATCTGTCTTTCTTGCCACCTGCTCTCTGTATTCTGCATCTTTTCTGGCAGAAAATTCCCTCTCTAGTGGGCATTTTCTTTTTCTTATCTTGGTTCAGGTAGAGACTTACTAGCTCTCTTTCATGGAGATTGTTTTTTTCTTTCTCTCTGTACTGCTTCTTGAATGTAAAATAAAAGTGAGGCAGGTTCAGACATTTAGCGTTACTGCTGGGAGATACAGGCATGACTTGCAATGCGTCACTGTTTCCTGATGGCATAGGACAGCTCACTTTTGCAATTACTCACAATACCGGCAGGATGTCAGAATCCTGACTTGCACAGCTTCCCTATTCAAACATCTTACTTGTGATTAAGAAAGATGTTGGCGTTCTCATTATTCAGAAGTATTAAAAGAGTCATCCCACTATGTGGAAGAGTGGCTGACTTGGACATCAGAGCAATGTACAGGTGAACATCTTGACCTTTTAACTGCCAGGCTATTAGCCATGCAGTCAGGTGGAGAATTCCAGTGCTGAATCTACCAAGACTTGTTACCCACAGAGACTAAATTGCTCTGTTTGGAGCTGGTGCACCCTGGAAGCTCAGGGCAATTAGCTGTGGATGATGAGAGCAGAATGTAATGACAAGTCCTCAAGGCCAAAGTGCTCAGCTACTTCACTGTCGGAGATCTTGGACACTCTACAGGGCCTGACCTTCCCTCTTGAGCTTCACCCCTGGCATGTAGATAATCAAGAGGCTGTACTAACTGGGATAGAAAATTGTGGTAAACATTGTGCAGTTTCAAAGCTCTTCTGCTGCTGAAGGCTGCAGGTTATGGAGACAGCATAAGCCAAATAGTTTTGACTCTTTTTTATTTTTGTCATTAAAAAGAAGAAAAGCAGAATCCAAATGCAGTCTGTACCTCCTCTCTAGCTGAAACTTACTGTGTGTCTTGTAATGATGCTTAGAAGCCTTGATGTCATTATTAGCAGTGTGCAAAGAAATATCAAAGAACTGGTCTCATCCTCAGAAAACTTCTGATCTAAAATACAGATCCTGCAAAGCGTTAGGAATCCGTTTAGCAGTATGTTGCAATTACTACTGAAAAAATTGCTATTATGGAACATACAAGTCCCAAATATCAGTCAGGAACCGTGTTACTGAGCCCTCTAATGACACACAATAAAGACAGTTCCCAAACCAGCAAGTTTACAGAAAAATGTTGAGCATTGACATTCTGTTGGATTTCTTACATTGCATACAAATTCAGTGCCCGTGTAAGGCTTTGCAGACACTATGCATAAAATGAGGAAAAGATAAGAAACAGATACAACAAAGATACAGGTGGAAGCATAAGGTAACACTGTAATGTAATATTAAGAATATAAATCTAAGATGGAATTGAGAATATTCCAAGAGCTTGGGGTTTTTCTGCACCATTAACTTGATTGCATCACACACCAGAATATATATAGATTCTCTGTTCTTATTTTACCTGTGAAATGTACAATTTCATATATAATGTGTGATAAATAGGATGTACAATGGGCTAGAATCAATGGTGCAGGAGAAACTTTAACATATGGAATGGCTTGACTTCTAAGTGCTTGATTTCTCAGTCCTAATATTTTAGCAATGCTGGTTTTTTGTTCTGTGGGTACATTTGCATGCATGTGCCCTCCTGAAGAACTAGGTGAAACAGAAGCCAAACTTAGCTGTGTAGTAGTGATGTCTTTAAAAAGAAAGACCTAACGAGCTCACTGCAAAGCCCATCTGTTTGACAGGCCATTTGTTGAGTGCTAGTGCAGCTGGAGTGGGATTGCCTCCGATGGGAATAGATGGGCAGGCTGATAATTTTTATACAGGAAAGCTGAATCTGTGGGGGAAGAAAAATGTTTTTGCATTAGTTTTGTTACCTTTTTGTTGCCCTATTTGTTAATAGCAGGACTTCCTTGGGGCTCTTTTCCTATTTCAAAATTGAGATAAATAAAGAAAAATAGGTATTTTTTCTCCATAACCATGGGGATAAAGCAGGCTGACTCTGTAGAATGACAGAGATTTTCTCCTGTGGAGTGGGGAGTGCTGGGGTTTAGAACATGTTACTTTAGACAGATATCTATTTGGACAGAGTGAAAAATCTGAAGATGATAAATGGCCTGTATTTGCACATTTCCCAACTGAAATGCTGGCATTACTGGAGGCCCATTTCCCAAATCTGATCTGAAAGACATGCTTCATACTTATGTCTCTTCCTAGTGCTTTTATACCATCATAAAGACTTTAGTATACCATCAAAACATATTAACATTTTTCCTTGAGCTGGGGTGGTGTGAAAGTGGCTTATTTTCCAAAACTCATCATGCCTTCTCTAGGTAACAAAGAAGTCCCATTTATCCTCACTTTCAGTCCTCTTAGAAGCTCAGGGCATGAAGGAGGCTCGATGTGACAGTCAAATAGGTAAGAACTCTGATGAAGTCTATGAAAATACAGCCTAAGGCTCTGAGGGAAAAATCATTTTTACCACTAGTGCCCTTTTCCAGTATGATGGTACCAGCTCAGTTTTTGTGGTCTTTTCTTAAGGAAGGAAACATAGAGTGACAAGCATATGTAGGAGTGGAAGGTAACAGATGATACATAGAAACATTATGTATGAACATAAACATAAATATATGATGGAAAACATTGCATAACCTCTGTCAGTTTTCCCCCTCATTCCTTCTTCTCCTTTCTAATCAGATAAATTAATATTTTATTTTTGTGCAGCTGTAGGGGAGATATATTATTGAAGGGATCAGGGATCATGTTTTCCCAGAGTCCCTCCCCATTCCCTGGCTTTCTGTGCTACATAAAGCCAAGTTTAAAAAGAAAAATAAACAATGGCTTCTAGGGTTGGAGTTGCGGAGGTTCTATAAGTTCCACCCAAACACTCATGGAAACACACTTTGCAAGGTTGCATTTATATCTCAAGTCCTACTTGTCACACTGTGATACTTGGGTAAGGCCATGAATAAGGCCCCCAGGAGACAAGTACATTGAGTATGGCTCTAATAAGTTACAGAGATGCCCAAAGTCTGGATATGATCAGAAGAATGGCATGTCGCTTGCAGCCCTGCTTGCAGTTTTGAGTTCTTGTTATGGGTTCACCTAGGTGGGCCTAAATTTGGGCTCTGAAGTTTGGACTAGGCCGAAGCTGTCAGCTGACTTGAGCTGGGCTGAGCTAACAGCTGACCTCTTCTAGCCAGTAATTTTGTATTCCATACCACACTATGACATCATCTCCAGGGAAGTAGGAACCAGTGTGGGAGTGGTTAAGGCAGTCGCCTCTTAGCCTTCCTCTTGGGAGGATGCGCGATGCTGTCCCGGGGGGATGGAGAGGACCAGGCCCACCACTGGCTCACAGGGTATCTCAGGAAAGTAAACTGTGTTGTTCTGGGTCTCTCCTTTCTGCTTGAGTTTGTCTCCCTGGGGAATAAGTTTTTTTTTTTAAGTAATGTGTAGTTAAGACAGTAGAGTTTGTGTGTTCGTTAGGAAGTGGGGAATTTGTTGTTCCAGACTTGTGTGAGTGTATATTTGTACTATCTTCTAATTGTCTCTTTCTTTCTCTAAAAATATATGTAGTTTTAGTATAAACGCGGTTTAAAATGGGTTCTTTTGTCTTTCCCCTCTCTTTTCCTCCCTTTCCTTGGTGTTAGGAGAGAGGCTTTTCTCTCTGTACTTGGGGGGGTTAGCAGTTTGCTATCTCAAACCAAGACAGTTCTGCATCTGTGTACATTGCAGGATCCCTGTCCAAAAGGAGTGTTTCCATATTTGTGTAGCATGCTGTAAAATACATGCATGAAAAACTCTAAGGAAAGAAGTGTATTGTGATATTTTGGTCTCAGGCATAGCAAAATTTGCTGCTGGTTTATGTTGTGTTT
This sequence comes from Pithys albifrons albifrons, assembly GCF_047495875.1. Lineage (NCBI taxonomy): Eukaryota > Metazoa > Chordata > Aves > Passeriformes > Thamnophilidae > Pithys > Pithys albifrons. The sequence continues at coordinate 91,260,702 of NC_092458.1, forward strand.
GTTTAGGATTTTGTTTGCTTGTTTTTTCTGGAACAGACCTGAGGGTTTCTCATCCAGGGAATTATGAATATTTCAGGTGCACTGAATTCAAATCAATTCAGCAGAGATTTTCCTGGTTTCAGTTTCATGGAGGAGGTAGATAAACACTGGAAGTTTTGGACCCACACTGAATCTGCACTGTCCCTCAACAGGACAACCTCAAAAAATCTGCTCAAAAACTCCAAATACAAGTTAGTGCTTGATCCTGTTGAAAACCACTACTCCTCAGCATGACAAAGCATGAAGGTGCTGATGAATCTGTCTGTAATGTCAGGTTCAAAATAGCATTTGAAAACAGATGAGTTATCATCTGAAAACTGTTACTGGGGCAAGTCGATGCCCCCTCCAGACCAAGTATAGTGGGGGCACAAGCAGCCCTGTTTTTCTGCCATTCCTTTGTGAATCTCCATGTAAGACACAGCAGTGATTTAATGCTGCAACCCAGAGATAACACATATGTTTAGGTCATGTTTGTTTCTGGCATTTCAGATGCCAATGTATTTTTTTTTTCTGGAGAGTCTCCCAGCTGTCACAAATGTGTTTTAGGAAAACCTGCTGGTGAGAATAAACTGATCCCACAGGCTGATCTGAAAGATATTCCTTTCTGTGTTTTGCTGGTAGTAGAAGGGGATGTATTTGAGATTAGGGGTACTGGATGCATCATGGCCATTTGCCTGACTCCCAGGAGTTCAGTGAGAAGCTTTATCATCTCCTGGTGTGCTGTGAGGTATTTATTAAGTCCTGTGCAAAATTTTCACTTTCAGTGCAGCGGTGTTGGCATTGTTTAGAAACACAGAGCATCACCCTCTATGAAAGTCATGCAAGAAAACTGCCCTGCTCTGCCTTAGACCCTCCCTAACCTCCCCTTTCTGCCCCTGGGGCTGCCTCCAACCCCATGACCCCTCTTACTTGATTCATTGCTGAGAAAGCGCACATAGCTGTAGCAAAAATTTGCATCCTCCTCTGTGTCCTCCCCCTTCCCGACTACACACAGAAAGAAAATTCAATTAAGCAAGTGATTTGCTGTTGTGTTTAAGTTACAATAGTAGTAATCACACCAATTATAGAAATCAGGTTGGCAATCATGGACCCTGCCCTCTGCGTTGCTTATTAACTTCATTCCAGTGTGTGATTTCCCACCACCCCCCTGAAATTGGTGAATGTCACCTGTGTATGTCCCTGCTCCTCCAGGCTGTAATAGCATCTTTGAAACCTAACAACCAATTGCTGCCCTCACACATGTAGTCAGATTTATCCCTTCCTCTCTCTATTACAATAATGAGTGGGTAGCAGATGTAGTCAAATGTTGTTGCAGTATTCTCCCTCTGTCCTCCCTCCCTCCCTTTCCCTAGCAAGCAGTAGTTTGAATCTTAAACAGTGTCTTGGATTACTTAGTGAAAACATTTCCCAGGCCCAGGGGAAAAATAGTTACACAACTGCCGAGGATTGTTTTTTCCATTTTCCTTTTTGTTTCTTTCTTAATCCTATCGTTTTTTTCTACTTGGATGAATCTTCTTTAATTATTTAACCAGTACAACAAGAAGCACCATTAAATATGATGACAGATGTCTCCCTCTGTTCCTCTTCTCCCATCCCCAAGATTATCAATGGAAAGACCTTCACAGGTGAAACCCTTTGTTTCAGGAAAATTTTACCGTATTATGTGAGCCTAAGCAGATTTTTTTCTTGGCTTCCTTTAGTTACCTCTTCCTCCAGTTTTAGAGTCAAAGGGATGCAAAATTCAAAATATATTTGACTACAAAATTTTTTGAGAAAGAAACAATTGGTCAAATTTCTTTGGCTCAGGCAGAAAATCATGCCCTTTTCTGCCATGAAATGCTGAGATGCTGTATGTCAAACATGGCCCCTAGCTTTGGGATGCAGCAGCTGCTCCAGATATCCAGGTACCCTCCAAAACCAGAAACACTCAGATCACCGTCTTCTTTCGGTAGAATTGTTTATTGCTCAATTGGACATATGTATGAGTTTGGTGTGAAATTGGGTTGTGACATGTGGAGGATATGAGATGAGGTGATGAATGAGATTAATCTTGTACTACTTTAAAAAGATTTCAAGATCTTTGAATAAAAGTGCCAGTGAAAGAAGAAACAAAATTGGGATTCTTCTTATTGATACTGCTCTTTTTTGCTGCTTTGCTCAATCCCAGGGCTGGGAGATGATCTCAAATCTCAGAGCCAAACTGAACACTAGCATAAGTAGTTAGACAGCTCCACAGAATGGGACCTTCAGACAACATCTCACTCCAGCCCTCCTGATGTGAAGAGAGACATCTTCCACTAGATCAACTAGATGTTGTTTAAAGTGACATCCAATCCGGCCTTGAGCACTTCCAGGAGGAGGGTATCCACAACTTCTCTTGACAACCTTTCTCACCATCTTCATAGTAAAGAATTTCTTTCTTATATACCATTTAAATTTACCATTATTTAGCTTCAAACTGTTGCCCTTTGTCCTATCCCTGCAGATCCTGATAAAAGGTTCCTCATCATCTTTCCTATAAACACACTTTATGTATTGAAAGACAACAACAAGGTGACTTTTGAGCCTTGTCTTTTCCAGGCAGAACAAGCCTAAGTCTCTTATCCTTTCTTCATAGCAGTGATTCTCCTACCCTTCGATCACTCACTCTTGTGGCCATCCCCTGGACTTGCGCATACAGATCTGTGTCTTTTTGTGCTAAGGACCACAGAGGTGAATGCAGTACTCCTGTTGGGGTCTCACGAGACCAGAGTAGAAGGGGCAAACATCTCCCTTGCCCTGCTGGTGGCACTTGTTCTCATGCAGCTCAGGATACAATTGGTTTTCTGGGCTGGGAAGGCACACTGCTGGCTCATATCTATTTTTTTATCTGCCAGCATTCCCAAGTCCTTTTCCACAGGGCTGCTCTCAATCAATTCCCCAGTCATTATTCGTACTGGGGATTGTCCCTGTGCAGGTGCAGGACCTCACACTTGGTGTTGTTGAACTTCATAATGAGTCCACTTCACAAGCCTGTCAAGGTCATTCTGGATATTATCCCTCATCTACCTGTGGTGTGCAAACTCTCTGAGGGTGGACTTGATCCCACTATGTCATTAATAAAGGTGTTAAACAGCACCAGTGCTGGTATGGACCCTTGAGGGACACCACTTGTTACTCATCTCTATTTGCACCATTAAGCCATTGAGAGCAATTTATTCCATCCATCCTTATTTCAATTCCTTATCCATGTACTATTCCATCCATCAAACCCATATTTATCCACTTTATCAACAAAGATGTTAGCCTCATCCATGTCAAAGGTGTTACAGAAGTAAAAATAGATGACATCAGATGTCATTTCATCAAAGTGTTCTCCTGCCTTTTCTAGAGCACAGCAGCTCCTTGTGCCACCTCCTGTCATACTCCTGCCCCTCCCACACCCGGTGTGTCTGAGTTGGGTATTCTTCAATCATTCATGGTATTTGCTGCAGTCCAAAAAAAAGCTGTTAGGAGGACATTAATTTAGATGCTTGTTCAAAAGTCAAATTAGCCTCTCACATCTCTGCCTTTCTGGAATCACTGTGTTTCCTGTGGTTGGTCTGCTGTATTATTTACACTTTCCACAAGAGAGGTGGAGAGCCATCTGGATTTGGTGTGCAGCCAAAGCTGGTCAGATTGTCCACAGAATTAAGATAGAGCTGCCACGTATTGGGAATATCAAGCCCTTTAACAGGTATGAGAGCAGCTCTGGAGTGGCATTTTCCCAACATACTATGCCTGGTAAATTGGGCAGCACTGAAGCATTTAAAGGATGCTCTTTGTTATGTCTATCCTCTACTGCCTGTCTCACACTACAGCTCTCTAAACAAGCTCATTACAAATCTGTGTCATGTTTGGCTCAAGGTATTTGTGCAGCAAAGTTGGGACCTGGCCACCAGAGTAACTTTAGGGGCCTGATGTGGTGCTGAGTGGTGAATCCATGTCATGTCATAACCACACTGCCTTGAATTACTGCCGTGGTATGGCTCTGCCTCTTGCCTTGTGTGGCTCAGGCTGCCTCCTGATCAAGCTGCCAGAGAGGCTCAGTTATACCTCTTGTCAAGTAGGGGAGGATCCTGTTTAACTAAGAGCGTATCTTGATGGGAATGAGCATAGAAATAATAAATTTAGGCCTAGGAGTTCAAGGAAATGGGCACTCCAATGTTATGCTCTCCCTTGATAAATTTTATTGTCATTAGTCCATACTAAGAGAGAGTTGCTCTGGCTGCCCCAGGGTGCACTAGCAGCAACAGAGGAGAGTCACCCCCAGGACACAGATCCCTCAAGGGCTGGTACTGCCCTGCTGCAGCTGATGGTGAAGTGGCTGTTTCCCGTGGGTGTCCCAGCTTGGTGTTCTGTGCTGGAATGGGGGCTGTGGCATTACCTCCTGCAGTGGGCTGAGTGTCTGCCTTGTAGGGTTCGACAGCAGGGCTGGACCAAGTGCCTGGCTGCACTCTCAACAATCCCCAGGGCAGGCACAGGCTGTATAATCATACAGACAGGAGTGGTTTAATCCTAGAGAAGGGAACAGATGGGGAAGGGAAATGGCAGCGTTTCAGGATGTGCAGGTGTTACCTGCCACAGTGCCACTTTCGGTTGGCTGCACAGTGAGGTTTTGCTGGTCTTCCTGCCACCTTGGCTGGCCTGTGGGCTCAGGGACCTTCCAGCCCTGTGGCAGGTGGGGGAGAGGGGGGCCATTGTGTCCCAGGCAGACCCTAGAGTTTTCACTCTTGTGTGTTTTGCTGTCCTGACTCCCAGCTACGTGTAAATCTTCCCCTACTCTTCACCTGCCAGAGCCCAGGGCAATGAAGGATCAGGTGGCAGGTAAAGTAATCAATCTGGAAGGCTTTTAACAGTGCGTCCTGCCATCATTTGACAGTGCATCTCTGTCAAGGAGACTGTGTCTTTCCTTGATCAATAAATCAATCTGTCCTTTTTTACCTTTATTCTCCAGCATGTCAGTCATTTCATGCCATGGATAATGTAGAGCTGCCACTGAAGTGGCATGGTAAACATTGCCTCCTGCCTAGACCCCTCAGGGCTGGATCCAAGTCCAGGGCCTCTGCAGGAGCCAACATAGCTGATGATGGCACTGATCCACATCCCTTTACCTTCCTGGGTACTACCCAGTGGTGGTATCTGCTGTTGGAGGCAGGTCCTCTCTCAGGATATCTCTGTGATGAACCTGAGTATTTCCCTGAGAAGCCTTGGGCTCATGACTCTGTAAGCCACAGGACTTCATTTTCATTATGTGTCACCAACTCAGACATCTCTCCCAGCACCCTCTGCAACAGGACTCTGCCAGCATCTCCGCTTGCATCTCTCAAGTTTTCACTTCCATGTGCTAGAAGGAGTTCCACCTCCACGTTTTGGAGAGAAAAAAAGTGTGGTCTCTCATGGCTAGTTGCTAATGGAGGCATGAAGGACTCTGCTAGATCCATGCGAAGCATGGGCTGAGACAGACTGCTGAGCTTTGCTGCATGGGGCTTAGTGCTGCTGGTCTGGGGTTGGCTCTGCACCCTGGGTGAATGCTGCACAAGGGGAGGTCTGAGCCTGCCTGCTAAGGTTTGTAGAGACATAGCTCATGTCAGCCTCAATCTCCTATTTATCTCCTCTTGTTCCTGCTGTCACAACTCTTTCCTGCAAATGCAGAGTGAAGAGGGCAGGAACATTGGGTAGAGAGGGACTGACAAACAGCTGTGTCCTCAGAACTGTGGTGTGAATGCTGCCTGCATGCTGTGGCATCTTTGCTTGTTTTACTGAGGACCAGACCAAGGGTCACCAAAGTCAGTTTGCTTAGGAATGTCATTCTGTAATATCAAAGTGAAAGGCTTTGCCTCTTTCAGCATCTCTTCCACAGAACTGAGATGTGATTATATGAGACTAGAAAACAACTGGTTTGGATGTGTCATGCTAATTTAGGGCATCTTCTTGCGTTGTTTTATTGTTCCTGGCTCTTTTTAGCAATGAACTTTTCTTTCTCCTATTAGATTTTGCCCTAAGATCTCTGATTGCAAGCCCAAGGTGTACAAAGGGGATCCCAGTAATTGGATGCCATAAAAATGCCTCAGTTTGGGCTTGAGAATTCCTCAGGCTAGTCTAGAAACATTTTGAAACATCAAACCCAAGGTATCAAGAGACTGGAAGTTTCCTGTTGGAGTCACAAGGAGTCCCTGCAACACATCAGAGTCAGGCAGGAACCAGCACCAGACTGTGACTCATGTTATCCTGTCCCCTACCTTTATGCTTTAACAACAAGATCATCATCCCTCTCCAGACACTTCTAATTGTATCCTTAGGCTATCACGACTATAACTACACTGCTACACTAATTAGGCTTACGGTTGAATATCTTTCTTAATTTCTCCTTTCTTGAATTTCTTTGAAATGTTTTAGACAGCCATCCTAACTTAACCAATCTTTCATCACCTAACATCCTTCATCTTTCCCTCCCTCTCGCCTGGATGCACATGTGGCATGCTATGCCTCTGTTACAGCTTCTCTACAGCTGGTGGCTGGTGGAGCATCTCCTTCCAGTCAGGCAGCGGGAGAGCTGCTAACAGAGCAACAAGAGTCCTGTTCTCACCCCTACTGTGAGATTTGGAGAGGCCTTGTTGCATTGCACAGCAACAGCTGCAAAATTCCTGTATGACCCTGGATTAGTTCTCCTCTTAATTGCTCTTACTTATTTTTGAAGGTCAGGCCCTGCCATCCATTGCCAGCTCCTCAGAGAATTTAGAGGAAAATAAGAACTAGCAACTTAAAATGTGGCTCTTGCCTCAAAAAAAAAAAAAAGAAAGGAAAGTGATATGATAAAAATAGCCTCTTCCTCCTCTGTTGCTCTGATTTCTGTATGACTCCAGGTCAGTTTTGCTCACTTGCAGATAGAAAAAAGTTTTTGCCATCTCTCTCCTCTTTCCCACAGAGCTCCAGGAGAGTGAGCTGCAGTTTCTCAGCAGAATGGCTAACTAAAGTCTAAATGAAAAATTGGGGTTGTTCTTGGGAATAAGGGGGAGGGAAAAAAACCCAAAACAGTTTAATCCATAGATCCTTTTTTTAGATCTGCATAGTTGAGAATAAGACTGAAGAGTGACCAGCAGCTTAATTCTTTCAGTAGTACACAGCAGGAATCACAGATTTGTGATAAACACAGTTGCATGTAACTATTGCAAGGAATTCCTTTAGAAAATTATTTTAAAACATTTTGGCCAATGAGATACTTGCCAGGTTTTTATGATGTAAGCACCCTTGCCTCAGACAGACAGTGGTTCTGTGTCACATGCTGCCTGCCCCCATAGTGCCAGCATGTAGGGGCAAAGAAAGTAATGCCAGTCTTTTCAATCTTCTGCCTGCCACAGCCAGCACCTCTTCTTCCCTCTTTTGGCCTGCTGGGGGAGAGCACACCTTTTCCTATTGTTTTTTTCAGTTTAAAAGTGTAAAATGTTTCTTCTTCTCTAGCTCCTGTAATTGCTGTGAATGGATATTTTACACAGTGGTTGCTGTCTGCTTGAGGACCTTTTTTAAAGACAGGAAAACTTCAGATCATCAGAAACAGGCTGCAGACTACATTAACAGAGTGTGCAAAATCTCCCTGCTATAGTCCATACCATGTGCAAAAAACAAAAAAAAAAACCCTCAGGTCGGTTCTCTGTTCTATTCCTTCCTCTCCCTGCCCTCCACAAATGCAAAGCCTAAAAACATGGAAGAGTGAAATAAAAGCTGTTTCCCAGTGAACTGTGCAAGTCTGCTATCCGAGGGACTTCAAGGGCAGCTGCCAGCTATAGTAAGGCTTGCAGGAAATTCACAGGAGTTGGCTGTGGGCATGTCAGATGATGTAAGGAGAAGGGACTCACTGATGTATACAGAAATAGAAGCCACCAAGCCAGCTGTGGAGTTGAGAAGAGAGAAAAGTTGCTTACTCACAGAAAAAAAAAAAGGGGTGTGTGCTGTGTGTAATAGTATTTGAAAAGATTTGTCTTCTTTTCTATTCCTTCCCTGTTCCCACTTTTCCAGACTTTCTTAATTGGCAGAAGTAATCCCACAAGCATCCCTAAATTACGAGCTCACAGGCAACTGAAACTCACAGTGCCCTGAGACGTGATGGTGTCTCCCGCATTGGGGTTTTTCTAAAGGTGAAAACTGACTCCTAAAGTAGTGTGAAATAGCGTGGATAAGGATTTAAAGCTGTCGAGACTTCATGTCCAGGCTCAGTCTGGCATTGCCCACAACACACACTTGCTAACTCTCATTCAGGTACCTGCCCACCAGTGGCCTTCTTGTCCTGGTGCCACTCCAGTCTCATGGAGAGTGGGATGGGGTGAGCTGATCCCTGTCACAGGATGTTGGACTGTTGTGTCCTGGGGTGCAGCTCAGAGGAGCACCTCGGGCCAGGCTGCAGGCTGTCCGAGCAGCCACCCTTTCTGAGCGCTGTGACAGTGTCCCCTCCATAGGGGCAGCCCACTTGGCCGGAGTCGGCCAGAGAACTCAGGCTTGAAGGCATGCGAGGGTGAGAGAGAAAGCAAGCGCAGCAAAAGCAGGGAACAATCTCTGACTGCAGATGGATTTTGCCCCCTTCTGTCAGCATCCTGCAACAGACCGGAGCTGCTGCCTCGGGCTGGAGGTGCGCTGCCAAGCCGGGCGTATGTGGCTGCACAGATGCTGTCACAGCCCCCTGGCAGCCTCTCCAGCCTCTTCCTCGTTACAGGCAGGCAGGCTAGAAATTATGGCGGAAGCCTCTGGGCTCAGCTTTCAACCACACGATTGTGCCTTAAACAAGGGTGTTTTATTTTCAGGTCAGAAGATAGTGGTCTGGGGCAGGAAAGTGGGTGGGTGTGTGGGAAGGAACAGATATTTGCAGGATGAGGGGAGTCATATAGCTGAGGGGTGACTGTCAGTGTCTGAACAAGCCTTGGAAGATGGCAGTGTATTTTTACCCACAGATTCACTTCTGAAAATCTGCTACCATCTTAAATGCTGTCAGTACATGAGTACTGGCTTCACAGGAACATGGCAGCAGGATGTTCCCCAGTCTTCTGGTGGATAGAAGAAAGAGTGGGGAGCCTCTGAAGAATCTGTGATTGCACTGACCTGCTCTACCCCTAGGCCCTTGTATCCTACAGGCCAGAAAAGTTTGCAGTTGCTGCCAGATGATGGCTGTGCAAACTTGTGTGATAAGCCTCATTCTGGCATGTTCACTGAGGTAAATGTTGGATTGAGAGGATCCCATGAGAACAGGTAGGGTAGAAGGAGAAATGTCCTAGGGATGCTCATATATGCCCTGTGAAGAAGAGAATGGGGAGCTGTGCAGGCAAGTCTGTCATTTTTTTTTTCTGGTGCAAGCTAGCAGTGTCACATACTCTTAATCTGGTGATCTTGTGCAAAAGAAGCAGGAATTTTATGCTGTCTACTCTGGAGAACAGAACTGGCTTTATAAGTGATGTCTCAAGCCACGGAGGCAGGTCCATTACAGGCACATGTGCCTTCCAGAGCACACAGGGACTGTGTGTCAAAATCCACCAAGTGGCAGAATCTCTTAGTAGACCTGTACAGGCTTCCTCTGAAATGTTTGTTAGGAGACAAGGTTGTTGGACTCCTGGTTCCTGCACGGATCCGTTTGTAGCAGGATTGATACAGATGCTCTTGCTGGGTGGAATGCTTGGAATGCTTGATGGAACAGGGCTTTGGAGCACCATGTTGTAGCTGGAGAAGAGCACTGGGAGAAGAGGAAGCCAGGCAGTTTTGCAGATGTCAGAGTCTATCATCTCCCCACCAATCTGTCTGGATGGTTCTTGCTTGAGGAATTGCATTCATCAGGCTTTGGTTCCATAGGCATGTGAAAGCTTTTTCTTTTATTATTTTGCTGTTCAGCATTAGTTCTGGGCTTCAATAGGAAGGTTTTAGTCACCTTATAAATAACCCCTTTCTCTCCAGTGTGACCTCTGTGCAGTCTTGGCGCGTGCTGCTAAATAGCTACACAAGAGGTGGTGGCTTTTCTACAACTTTGATGCACACAGGCTTAGTGGCATTTCAGAGCCTCCTCATGGATGTATACTCATATCATATCATATGAGGGCCCATAGAGCAGCCCAAGGTACAATAAATTCAGTGGTGAGGAATTTCCTGGTGATTGCCCAGTCATTATTTTAATGTCAGTCTGATTGAAATGAAATTTTAAATCCAAGACAGACCTAGAAGGATGTGTGCTTTGGAGCCATGTTGACCCCTTTGCTTCCATCCCAGCTGAAAAACAAGTCTGCTGGGCAAACCTGCTTCTTTTCAGCTGCTGTCAGGAGTGTTTTATCTCTGAACTGGTCCTGAGCTCGCTCCAGGGCCCAGCTGGCATGAGGCTGCAGTGAGGAAGAAATCTCACAGGCACCATTACAGCCTTCATCCCGAGGGCAGTGTTGAATACCACCTAGTCCCCACTGCAGAAGGCACAATGTCATTCTTTGAAAATTTGTGGTGTGTGGAATGACCCTGGCTTTTGGGGAGGATTTAGGTACCTCCAGGAAAGAGATAAAGAAGCACATCCAAGCCTTCGGTAGCAGATTTGTATGCAAGTGACACATAGAGCATCTTCCAGCCCATCACTCTTTTCCTCCTGTTAATCTGCATTTGTCTACGGTTTTTGTGCCTTGGCTGCAGCTAAGGGCAGACGTGGGCAGCTCACCAAGACACCTGGTCATTCCTGGTCTCCTTGGGTTATGTATTTGCTTTCTGCCTTTTCCTGCTCTATAAACTATCAGTAAGAGATACTGATCACTGGGTCACTGGGAAAAGCACCTAGCCTTCTGTATGCAGATTGTATCCACAGCAGGCCCAGCAAACCCCAGTAAAACCCCAGGTATGAACACCTCTCTATCTTGTCAGGCTGTGGGAAAATAACTATATCTATCACATGGGGTCTGCTTTTCCATGGGAAGTGAGAAGTGCTTCCAGTACAGGTTCCGGTGTCCTAGACCTAGGAAAGGAGAAGACACCTGGGCCCGCTACCCTCCTTCTAGTTTGCACCATGCTCTATCTGAAGGCTGGATCCATAGGAGCCCAGAGCCTGGGGACTGTGATCTCCTTGCTTGCCAGGGCTGTGAGTGGGTACCTCCTGATGGCCTTGACAAGAGCCTGTTGTGGCTGCTGTATTTTCTTCTTTTTCTCCAAGCAGCTGAGGGTGGCACCTGTGACTCTGGGAGGGAAAGCTGGACAGGTTTTTGAAGTACTAATGATGATTAGTTTGTCTAAGCCAGCACAAAGTATCAATGGGTTTGAAATGTTAATCAGGAGAAGGGCCTAGTGCTGAAGAGCTGCAGAATGAAAAATGAATGGGGAAGCACATGAAGGGAGGACAAGGGCTGGAGGGGGAAGAGATGCCTAAGTGGGGATTTGACACAAGTATTTTCAGCTGCTCAACTCTGCTCTCTGAGTGGGACAGATGCCTTCCTCTTCTGTGTGCCTGAAATATCTCCCTTTGCTCACAGAAACACTGTGATTGCAATTAAATTCACTCTGCCGGTTTAAGAAAAGTCTCCTTGAGGATTGCTTCCCAGGTTCTCCTCTGCTCAGCCCTGGGAGTGACCCTGCACTCCATCCCCCAAGAAATTTATCCTTATACTGCTCTCTGCTGCTGGCTTATTTGGTATGTTGGTGAGCATATACCTTGGAACAGTCCTAGAAGATACTCACACACAGCTGATCTCAGACAAACACTGCCTTGCAGGCTGCACTTTCCTGTAGAGTGCATGGATGGATGGATTCTGATAAACACTAAAATACGTGCACTGTAAAAAGATGTTTGCAAACATACTCCTCTCTCTTCCCTCTTCCTTTTGTAGATACCTGTGCACCTCCATATTTTTATCTCACATTTGTACTTGCTATGCATGCCTGTACTATTTTACACTCACACTGACATATAGGAAGATCATCTTCAGAGTATCTTGCCATGCTGTGCTGGTACTTTCAGCTCCTGGATTTTTTTAGGACAAGATTGGTACTCACACATTTTTTCCTGCTGGTAATCATTGAGTAGGAGTAGATGTGTGTGGTAATGATGTCCCCTCATCACACCTCATCCTGATCATGTGTAGATATGAGACTGTTCTCAGACTTTGCCAGGAGCTCATTCTTTGGATGGTCTCTGGGCTCCCTGGAATAGGAAGCACAAGGGGGTGGGGGGTAAGGAAAGAGATAAAGAAAAAGAAACACATCATTTCATAGTTCTCTAAGCACAGACATGCCTAACTTCTTGCTTGAAAATCTGAGCCATGCAGCTCACCCAATTAGACAATAACATAAGAACTGCCATACTAGGTAGAATCAAGAATCTGTCTAGCTGCCTTTCCCCCATATGTCTTCAGCAGTGACCTATAGCAGATGCCAAGAGAAAAATGTAAGAGTGCTGTAAGTTGTCTCGGTTTGAGGGGAAAAAACCAAAATGTTTTACCCACAAGCAGGGGAGGGGCCTCCTCCTCAATAATCACACCACTCTTTATCAAATTTAAGAAAAGGAATTTTAATACAAGAAGGATAACTGCTATATATATATATATATATATGTAAACAGACTAGTGCAACCCACTTCCCCAACACCATAAGAGGAAAAAAAAAAACAACAACAACAAAACCCAGCAGGTTTTCCTCCGGGAGAAAAGGTTATACTTAAGTGTCCTTGTCACAGCCCGCTGGCTGCAGAGTGAGTTTCAGTCCCTCTCCAGCGAAACAGACGAGCAGTGGGCTTTCAGATGGACTCAGTCTCTTTCCCTTGTGTTCCCCGTCCAAGAAGCAGAAAAGGTACGAGCGACCAGCAGCAAATCCAAGGCAGGTAGCAGCACGGCAGGAAAAAGTAATCCGAAGTAGGCAGCGGCAAGACAGCCAGGGAAAACCCCAGCAGTAACCAGCAGGGCAGCCTGCCTCCTTGGAGCCCCCACTCCCCCGTTCCGCCGAGCCAAGACTGAGGAGAATATCCAAAAAAAAACCAAAAGAGACAAACCTGCCCCCACCCCAGCGATCACAGTTAACTACTTCTTTTGTCAACCGCTGGCCTGGGCAGTTAAGTGGCAGGGGAGAGAATTTACATAATAATCCCAAACTACAACATTATCCACCCCTAAATTCTCTTCCATGCCGGTACTCTACATTAAACTTAAATTTTCTTTCAAATAATTAAGTGTTTACAAATACAGTAATATGAGTCGTTTACCCAGAGATAAGTTCCCCTTGAGGTACACATCGTGTCTCTCCATCTTCCTGCATCACCCACCAGGTGGAACCAGATCCTTGAGCAAAGACAACCCCACGAATGGGTTTGCCTTTGCCTGAGGCAGGGTTGATCCAGACTGTTTTCCCTAGCATACCTCTCAGGTGTATTACAGGGACTTTGTCTCCATCTACAGTGTGAAGGGGTTCTGATTGGGCAGGGCCGGCTCGATTGACAGAGCCTCTAGTGTTGACTAGCCATGTAGCCTTTGCTAAGTGTTGATCCCAGTGTTTGAAAGTCCCTCCACCCAACGCCTTTAAAGTGGTTTTCAACAGTCCATTACACCGCTCAACTTTCCCGGCAGCTGGTGCATGGTAGGGGATATGATACACCCACTCAATGCCATGTTCTCTCGCCCAGGTAGCAACTAAGCTGTTTTTGAAATGAGTTCCATTATCTGACTCAATTCGTTCTGGGGTGCCATGTCGCCACAGCACTTGTTTTTCCAGGCCTAGGATGGTGTTCCGAGCAGTGGCGTGAGGCACTGGGTGTGTCTCCAGCCACCCTGTGGTTGCTTCCACCATGGTGAGCACATAGCGCTTGCCTTGGCGGGTCTGTGGCAGTGTGATGTAGTCAACCTGCCAGGCCTCCCCGTACTTATACTTATCCCAGCGTCCACCATACCACAGGGGCTTCACTCTCTTAGCCTGCTTAATGGCAGCACATGTCTCACAGTCGTGGATAACCTGAGAGATAATGTCCATGGTTAAATCCACCCCTCGGTCTCGTGCCCATTTATAAGTGGCATCTCTGCCCTGATGGCCCGAGGCATCATGGGCCCATCGAGCCAAGAACAGCTCTCCCTTGTGCTGCCAGTCCAGATCTGTCTGTGATACTTTCACTTGCGCAGCTCGGTCTGCCTGTTGGTTGTTGAGATGTTCCTCATTGGCCCGATTTTTGGGCACGTGTGCGTCTACGTGGCGGACTCTCACAATCAGCTTCTCTACTCGGGTGGCAATATCTTGCCATATATTGGCAGCCCAGATGGGTTTCCCTCTGCGTTTCCAATTGGTTTTCTTCCATCGGTCTAACCATCCCCAGAGAGCATTGGCCACCATCCATGAGTCGGTGTAGAGGTAAAGCTTTGGCCATTTCTCTCGTTCAGCAATGTCCAGGGCCAACTGCACGGCTTTAAGCTCTGCAAACTGACTCGACCCACCTTCTCCTTCAGTAGCTTCTGCAACTTGTCGTATGGGACTCCATACAGCTGCTTTCCATTTGCGATTAGTCCCTACAATGCGACAGGAGCCATCGGTGAAGAGGGCGTAGCGTATTTCCTCTTTTGGCAATTGATTGTATGGTGGAGCTTCTTCCGCACGTGTCACCTGCTCTTCCTCTTCATCTGCTAGACCAAAATTTTCACCTTCAGGCCAGTTTGTGATGATTTCCAGGATCCCAGGGCGATTTGATTTTCCTATACGGGCGCGCTGCGTAATCAGGGCAATCCACTTGCTCCAGGTAGCATCAGTGGCGTGATGTGTAGAGGCAGCCTGTCCTGACAACATCCACTTCAGCACTGGTAGTCGAGGTGCCAGAAACAGCTGTGCTTCTGTGCCAATCACCTCTGAGGCGGCTTGGACTCCTTCATAGGCGGCTAGGATCTCTTTCTCTGTGGGGGTATAGTTGGCTTCAGATCCTCTGTAGCCTCGGCTCCAGAATCCAAGTGGTCGGCCTCGAGTCTCACCAGGCACCTTCTGCCAAAGGCTCCAAGACAGGCCATTATTCCCGGCGGCGGAGTAGAGCATGTTCTGTATGTCTGGTCCTGTCCTGACTGGTCCAAGGGCTACAGCCTGAGCAATCTCATGCTTGATCTGGTCAAAGGCTTGTTGCTGCTCAGGGCCCCAGTGGAAATCATTCTTCTTACGGGTTACCAAGTAGAGAGGGCTTACGATCTGACTGTATGCTGGGATATGCATCCTCCAGAACCCTATGGCACCCAGGAAGGCTTGTGTTTCCTTTTTGCTGGTAGGTGGAGACATTGCTGTGATCTTATTGATGACTTCTGTTGGAATCTGACGGCGTCCATCCTGCCACTTCACTCCCAGGAACTGGATCTCTTGGGCTGGTCCCTTAACCTTACTCCGTTTGATGGCAAAGCCAGCTCCCAAAAGGATCTGGATGATTTTCTCTCCTTTCTGAAAAACCTCTTCTGCTGTGTCCCCCCACACAATGATGTCATCAATGTATTGCAGGTGTTCTGGAGCCTCACCCTTCTCCAGTGCAGTCTGGATCAGTCCATGACAGATGGTGGGACTGTGTTTCCACCCCTGGGGTAGTCGGTTCCAGGTGTACTGCACGCCCCTCCAGGTGAAAGCAAACTGTGGCCTGCACTCTGGTGCCAGAGGAATGGAGAAGAACGCATTAGCAATGTCAATAGTGGCATACCACTTTGCTGCCCTGGACTCCAGTTCATACTGGAGCTCCAGCATGTCCGGCACAGCGGCACTCAGCGGTGGGGTAACTTCATTCAAGCCACGATAGTCCACAGTCAATCTCCATTCTCCATCAGACTTATGCACAGGCCAGATGGGGCTGTTGAAGGGTGAGTGGGTTTTGCTGACCACCCCTTGGCTCTCCAGTTCACGGATCATCTTATGGATGGGGATCACAGCATCACGGTTCGTTCGGTATTGCCGACGGTGCACTGTCGTGGTGGCAATTGGCACTTGCTGTTCCTCAACTTTCAACAGTCCAACAGCAGAAGGACTTTCTGAGAGACCTGGCAATGAGTTCAATTGTTCAATCCCTTCTGTCTGTACAGTGGCTATTCCAAAAGCCCATCTATGCCCCACGTTGGGCGCCAAGAAATGTCTCGGTTTGAGGGGAAAAAACCAAAATGTTTTACCCACAAGCAGGGGAGGGGCCTCCTCCTCAATAATCACACCACTCTTTATCAAATTTAAGAAAAGGAATTTTAATACAAGAAGGATAACTGCTATATATATATATATATATATGTAAACAGACTAGTGCAACCCACTTCCCCAACACCATAAGAGGAAAAAAAAAAACAACAACAACAAAACCCAGCAGGTTTTCCTCCGGGAGAAAAGGTTATACTTAAGTGTCCTTGTCACAGCCCGCTGGCTGCAGAGTGAGTTTCAGTCCCTCTCCAGCGAAACAGACGAGCAGTGGGCTTTCAGATGGACTCAGTCTCTTTCCCTTGTGTTCCCCGTCCAAGAAGCAGAAAAGGTACGAGCGACCAGCAGCAAATCCAAGGCAGGTAGCAGCACGGCAGGAAAAAGTAATCCGAAGTAGGCAGCGGCAAGACAGCCAGGGAAAACCCCAGCAGTAACCAGCAGGGCAGCCTGCCTCCTTGGAGCCCCCACTCCCCCGTTCCGCCGAGCCAAGACTGAGGAGAATATCCAAAAAAAAACCAAAAGAGACAAACCTGCCCCCACCCCAGCGATCACAGTTAACTACTTCTTTTGTCAACCGCTGGCCTGGGCAGTTAAGTGGCAGGGGAGAGAATTTACATAATAATCCCAAACTACAACATAAGTATATGATATAAGTAATGATGCCTCTCTGTTACACTCTCTGAGCCTCCAGTGATTTGCAGCACACGAATTTCCTGAGCCAGGAGCATTTGCTTTGTGCTCAGCACTTCCTTCTGGATTTGTCCCATAGCTTGCTGAGGTCCTGCAGTGTCCTGTGGCAGTGTGTTCCACAGCTAAACTCTGCTCTCCCTGCTCTATTTTGCTTTTGATCATCACCTGTCTGCTTCACTGAGTTTCCATTGCTTCTACTGGAAGAAAGAGTGAAAGATGTTTCTTACTTGATACATGATGTTCATGATTTTATGTTTCTCAGTCACGTTTCTTCTCCATCATCCATGTTCTAGCCTGAAGATACCTATTTATTTTTTTGTGTGAAGAAACACCTGGACAAGGATAAGCAGGAGGAGGCACTCCAAACATCCTTAGCTCTTGGCACATACTTTTTTCAAACTGGTACTAGGAATCAACTTGTGAATGGCTCCTCAAAGCTCTATATTCATGTGTAAACCAGTGTTGTCTATAGTCTATCTGACTTTTATATACCAGAGATTTTGCTGTCTCGTATCTAAACTTGCCACCAGAAAGGCTTTTGAAGAGCATGTGCTGACTGTATTTCCTGCCTTCTTACTCATTTTCCTGACTCTGACATTTGATCTGTCCTCTCTGTGCAAACCAGCAGCTCCCCGCAAAGCACTGTGCACCTCAGAGGAGGCTGACACCTCACAATCCTGTCGAAATTAATGCAAGCTGGGAGTCTGTGGCCTGGCCTCAAGGTCAGTACTGTGATGTGCAAGAGTCTTAGTCATTCCTCAGTGTGCATATTCCTGAGCATGTGCTTCTGCAGGAGAGACAAACTGGAGCTGTAATCAAAGCATCTGGCAAGAATCATGGCCTTGGTGCAGTTAGGTAATTAGTTGGATCCCTGGCATCCTGGGTTTGCCACCTTCCACATCTGTCCTTTTGGAAAGGACAGGTTCTGCAGTCAGCTGCACAACATAATCACATCAGTGGCCATTAGAATTAGCTCTCATCTTTACAAGGCAAAACCTACTTGCAGTAAGCAGCTCAGACAAGAAGGAGACCAACAGAACTCCCATCTCGGAAACTGATTTAGAGATAAGGAATTCCACTAAAGGATGATGCAGTAATGTGAGCAATAATAATAATTAATCTTCTTAATCAGGTAATCTTTTTACAGCAAGCAGAGCTTTTACTGAATTTAGTCATATGTGTTACTCTATAACACACAAACCATTTAAATAAATAGCACCTTTTCCTTTAGTAGGCTTTGGATCAGAAACTCTTGCCAAAGAGTTGGGTACCACATTTTCATGTAACTGTCGTTCCTAAGCATTTACTGAATGACTGGCAGGATTGTGCTTCCATGAGAGCTGCCTGTCAGTGGGTTGCCATGATTTTCTGTTCAGCTACTATGTACACATCTTACATGACCAGCACTCGGACTTACCTAGCTCTGCTTTTTCTTTCTGATGAGGTGGCTGTCACATTTTCCAGAGATCCATGCAAAATCTTCCAGTGCAGGTAATTTAGCTGATACACATAGTCAGCATAATGATACTCCTGACTTTGTCTGTCTCCCTAGGGACAGTCTTGCAAACCAAAGCCATTTGTGTTAATGTTCACAGAAAGCGAGTAAAACGGACCACGAACACAATCAAAACAAATCTGCTGTTTATATTTGAATGACTGTTTGGTCATGCTCTAATAGCAATAATCATCAGCAGTAGCAGCAGGGAGCCAACATGCACGATAACTGCATTACATTTTCATTTGACATGAGTAATTGTAACATTCAGTGAAGTTGTTCTAATAGTTGTGATACACTTGTTGGTCCATGAGGTGGGAAGTGGTAGAAGGCCAAATTAAGGTAGTTTGCTTGACTCTCGCTAATGAACTGCCTCACTCTCACTAATGAACTGCCTCACTCTCAACCCATAATGTAGTAGAAGTAATTTGACTACTGCTGATTTTTTTTAAACTATATTTAAGGCATATTGGCCATTTCCTTTTCTGCACGACTACATATAATGATTGAACGTGGGCCCAGACAGGAGCTGGCATGAGTGCTAGATGCAACATCTGGATTTGGTTCACAGCTCTTCCTCTCTGTTCGCAAACTGAATGAATGCCCTGTATCGAACCAATCTCATGTTTAGTAGAGAAAAGGGAAGAATCAATTCTATTAAACAAAGAAAATTCTCAGCTAATAAATGGATCGACCCTGTCTTCAGTATAATAATGCTATATCAGGTTTCTTAAAGTCTTCCCTCCGACTAAAATCTGATATAGGGGCTATAGGTAGTATCACTGGTAGTTCAAATGGGTCTGAGTTCCACCAGCTTTGGGGTCAAAGTGCTCAGCCACCCACACTGCGAGACTCAAGCTGAAGGTTGAGCCTTAATGTTCCACTTCAGAGATGTCTCTACACTGAAATGCCGTGTTTTCTTTCTTATTGTCTAAATAAAAAAAAAAATCAAAAGCAATAAATAAACATTTGAAATCTGGGGAGCTCACAACAGGGTCTTTGCATACCTACAGGAGACAGGCCATACCGGCCTTTACCTTGGTGTCCTCCCTCCAGCCTCCTGCTGTTTCTGGCCACCATGCTGCTCGCCATCGCCCCGGGGTGACCTCCCTGCTTAGCACCCTGCAGCTTTTGCTCACGTTCACAGCAGGCTCTAAACGAAGTAGAATGAGGCTCCAATTACAGTTTTAACGAGGATGAAAATCCCGATTCCCATCTCGTGCTGAGTTCCCAGCTGTAGGAATTTATCAGATTGTTACAACCCGGCGGACGCCTGCTCTGGCTCTGCCGTGGCCTCTGCTGGGCAGTGCCTGCTGGCTGTGTTGCGGATAACCGTGTGCTCTTTGCTCAGCCAGGCCAGGCTGCTTCTTTACACAGAGCGAGCAGTCGTTTTGTTCACTCATCTGCTCACATTACTGTGGTATAATGATTTCCTAATTGCTTATATTAAGCACATCTTTAAACAGCTACCTGCCCACCTGCTAGACTGAACCACAGGTTTGGTGGGACTGAAAACCGGGCCCTGTAAAGCCCCTTGGACAGTATCTCCAAGGATTCAATTTTTGTTTCCAATCAGTGATGAAGCCAAACTGTTAATGTAAGTCTTTGCCTAAATCATAGCTAGGTTCTGTCCAGGGGCAACATGGGGGCTAGCCTCAGCCAACAAATTCTCCCTCCAGCTCTGCCCTGTGACAGTCCAGGGTCACCCAAAGCTTTTTTTGTGCGCAATGAGACTCAGGTGGATCCTTCACCTGGATTATCTCCATCTACCATTGAACCAGTCTGGCCTGAGGGGTTCCTGTGTGCTCCCTCTATCTTCCTCTTGAGCCAAGCCTGTGTGCTCAGCCATTATCAGTCCTTTCTGCTCTCCTCCATCTTCCCTACACTTCTGTCTTGTGCATGTTTCTTCCACGTGGTTCATTAGGTAATGCCAAGTCTGTTTTGCGTGTGCTCGGTGCAAGGCAGCCTGGCATCAGCCCGAGCCTGCTGAACCCTGGCACAGAGGGGAAACGAGGGAGAAAGATAAAAAGGTAAGTGAAATGTAGAAGGAAAATGTAGTTGGGAGTTGGCACAGGTGCTTCCAATGTAGTGCCAGGCGGTACTTTCAGACGGCAGCAGCACGTGGCGAACATCACTTTGCATATGAAAATCTAGTTAAGCTAACGAGGTCCTTAATTAGGGCTTTTATTATCTTTTAATTCTTTGCTTAAAGGAAAGTGATTACAAAGCTCATCTTTATGATACAGCAAACTAATCTTTCATTTCTGAAGTGTTTCCTTTCCTTTCCTTCCCTTGCTACAATAATGAGAGGGAGAGAAAGGAAAGGGATGGAGAGGTGGGTGCAAAAAAGGGAAAGAAAGCTGTGAAAACAAGGCCACAAAGCAGAGTGAACCTGCATACTCTTGTAATAGCATATCCATGCAGATGGAAAAAGCCTCAGGAACCTATGATTCAGTAGTTGGGAATGAGTGGGTGAGAGAGACATAGTATCAAAAAGGCAGTGACACAGGAGGAAGCGTGGGCCCTGTGCTTTGGAGGCAGGATCAGCACACCTCTGTCCCTAGCACAGGGCTTGCTGCTCATCACTGCCACCCAGTCAGTCTGAGCGGCTCAGCAGGCTTTGTGCATTACAGTCCAGCAGGACGACATCTGGAAGGGACTTCTATAAAGACACCATAAATATCCAAGCAGAGTAATAGAGGGTTTGGGGTTCATGTCTACTCCAATCCTAGTTGCTATCGAACTGCAACGGCCTATGAAACTAAAGGATGAACAGAGCTGAGCAGAAAGAACATGCTGAACAGCTCTGTCAGAGCCCCCTCCTAGTCTACACCTCTCACCTCCAGCTTTTCCATCCCAGGGCTCCCCTCACCAGCTCTTCCAGTATATTTCAGGTATAATGACTGGTATCCTTTATGTCCTTATACATTTCCTAGAGATCTGCTAGTTTTATCCCAGCCTGTTAAATCCACTGACATACTAGTGCTCAGCTTCACACAAAGAATAGTTAATACACTCAATCTTGTTTTATTGCACATTTTGTTATCACAGTCTTATGAGTCTGACAAACGGATACCATATTTTCTGTCTTCTGTGTTATGGACATTTGTTGAAAACTGCTAAATTCATGTTTCTTGTGAACACTGCCAACTTGAAACCTCCGTTGCTTCTTCCTTTCACCTGCCTCTAAAAGCAGAATATGTTATGACAGAAACCGTATCAGCTGGTGTGGGTGTGGTGATAGATCTCTCCAATCCAAAGAGTGTAAATTGGGGTTAGCTGCCCAGAGCTCAAGAACCTCCTGGTGGGAACTCCATGAAGGCAAGTTCTATGAGCCAAGACTGATCAGGTGCTCTGCTGAGGCATACGTATCCCAGTGCTGATGGAGGAATAATCCTTTGAATAGCATGCAAAAATAAGGTGAACGTCGTTTATTGCCATTAGAGATCATGTGATATTTCCTATGAAAGCAGAGATGTTAACATCAATATCTTCACCAAATTCAAAGTCAAGTGACTACACACTACTGTCTGAATTTCTTCTCTTTGCAATTAAAATTTCTACCTCTTCTCATTTTTTTCCAGACTGCTGATGTGATCTTTACTGTATGTGTTTTGAAGATACCAGAAAACACAGTTCAGTGTGTTAGTGCTATCCACTTTTCATTGCCGTGATAGCAGTGTTTGCTGTGCACTTTTTAATCCAATTACAGTCCAAATAAAAATAAGGGAAATTTTAAACCTTCAACTCGCAGTTGGGAACATAGCTCTGCATTAGACACTGGGCATCAAACAGCAATTTGTGCCTTGGAATTCTTCCCTGGTAAAAGAGCATCAGCTTTATCTATGAAGTTGTAGATGATTCCAAAGACAAATGGACTGATTTTGCAAGGTGCTTACTGTCTGCATTTCCACCTCAAGCTAATGCTTAGTATCTATGAAAATTAGGCAAAAGATTTTTTACAACCCCTTCGAAGTGCTTTGTAGTCTCTTTTCTCAATATCTTTCATATTTATCTAGATTGAAGCAAATTTAAAGGAGCAAATAAAATTACTAGCACTTCTTTGTCAACCTGGCAATAGTTTCTGTCTGTTCTGCTTAGAAATCTCAGTCGGAACAAGTAAGATGAGCACGTATTGAGGCTTTGCAGAAAACATCATTATGATATTTTTAAGCTGGTGGATTAGTGTCACCATCTTTAACTATTTATTTCCTTGTTTGTATTAATCTCCAATAATTCCTTAAGGACATATCGACCCTAGTTAGAATTGGAGAATAGTGGAATACCACTTATCGTATTCATACATCTCTGTAGAGCTAATTCACATTATAAGGTGGACAACCTGCTATTGCATTTATTTTATCTGGAACTCCTGTTATGCCATGTTTGCCCAAACTCTGGCCACAGTGTTTTAATTCATAGGTATTTTATTTACTAGATTAGCATTTCATTCTGGCTTCCTGCAACACTTGCTGAAGTCTTTCTTTGTGTTAACTTCCCTGTACCCAAATTAAAACATCATCCATTAAAAGTCTGACACTTTGTAATCCCTCAAAGATCTGTGCAATTACTCTTTGTTACACCTTGGGAGCAGAACTTGTACCAAATGGCCTTTATTTGAATGCATTGTATAGTATCCAAATGGTACACTAAAAATCACTAGCTTATAGCCCAATTTTTTTCTTCCAAAAATGATCGTGTTACATCTATATTTTTGTTTTTCTGCTAAGATCTTAGCTGTCCTTTCTTTAGTGATTTTGATCAGATGCTGTACTGACTTTATGGCTTCATTTTGGTTATGTGAATCAATACACATCCATAGCATATTTGACTTCTCAGTTACAACCACATAATTCTTTCAAACTATAAATTGTTCTTCTGTACCAATAAAGACTTGCTTTTTTCCTATGATTAAATTCAGTTTTCCTACTCATTATGGTCAATGGTACCTTTTTCTGATGGGCATCTGTTATGGGTTCACCTAGGTGGGCCTAGATTTGGGCCCTGAAGTGTGGACTAGGCCGAAGCTGTCAGCTGACTTGAGCTGGGCTGAGCTAACAGCTGACCTCTTCTAGCCAGTAATTTTGTATTCCATACCACATTATGACATCATCTCCAGGGAAGGAGGAACCAGTGTGGGAGTGGTTAAGTCAGTCGCTTCTCAGCCCTCCTCTGGAGAGGACGCACGATGCTGTCCCAGGGGGGATGGAGAGGACCAGGCCCACCACTGGCTCACAGGGTACCTCAGGAAAGTAAAATGTGTTGTTCTGGGTCTCTCCTTTCTGCTTGGGTTTGTCTCCCTGGGTAATAAGCTTCTTCTTAAGTAACGTGTAGTTAGGACAGTAGAATTTGTGTGTTTGTTAAGAAGTTGACGTGGGGAACTTGTTGTTGTAGACTTGTGTGAGTGTATATTTGTACTCTCTTCTAATTGTCTCTTTCTTTCTGTGAAAAATATATGTAGATTTAGTATAAATGCAGTTTGAAGTGTTTTTTTTTCTTTCCCCTCTCTTTTCCTCCCTTTCCCTGGTGTTAGGAGGGAGGCTTTTCTCTCTGTGCTTGGGGGGGTTGGCAGTTGCTTATCTCAAACCAAGACAGTTAATGGTGCGTTGGCCGGGAAACTCGGGAGCGACGGAGGACCTTGGCGGGTGTCCCAGGATCTTGGCAGGCTTCCCGGGAGGATTGTTGTAGAAACATAGATTGATAAGTGCCTTGTTTAAGTACATCCAGAACAGAAAATGTAAACAACCCTCCCTTGCTGTTGAATGCTCGTTTTCACTGTTTCACTGTCTTTGTGAGTTCAAACAGCTCGACTGGTGCCTGCTGTGAATGCAGCCACTGCAGAAAAGAGAGGCCCATGAAAGCTGTTCGTGTGTGGCAAGACACGGCTGTTTGAGTTGAATCCCTGAGGACTCATCATGTGAATGCTGATGTGCCCAGGAGCTGATGAGGAGCATCTCACCTGGACTGGCATGGGGAGGAGTTGTTCCTGGCTCGATGGGCCCATCGTGCCTCAGGCCACCTGCAGGTGGATAAAGTCGAGGGGTGGATTTAACCGTGAACACTGTTCCTAAGGTTATCCACAGTTGTGAAGAGTGCTTGCCATTGTGAGACCCCAGTGAACAGGGAAAAGAGGTGCTGCTGAGCCCCCTGCAGAGAACCCAACAGATGCGGCACCCAGAACCAGCGCCCGCAGTGCTGAGCGACCCGCAGGAGCCGGAGCTGTCACTGGCAGGGCTGCTGCCAGGGCTGCGAGCGAGCCGGGGGAGGCTGCGAGCCGTGGGAGGCTGTGAGCCGTGAGAGGCCACGAGCCGTGAGAGGCTGTGAGCTGTGAGAGGCCACGAGCCATGAGAGGCCACGAGCCGTGAGAGGCTGTGAGCCATGAGAGGCCACGAGCCGTGAGAGGCTGTGAGCCGTGAGAGGCTGCGAGCCAAGCCAGGGCTGCAAGCGAGCCAGGGCTGGCGAGCCGCTGGGGCTGCTCCTGCCTCTGCTGCTTGCTTGTGCTGCTGTCGGGGCTGCTTCCGAGGCTGCCAAAGCTGTTAGGAGTGCTGCTAAGGGGGATGGCTCACATGGTGAACTGTAGTACTTCTGTGTGACCGAGGAGAAAGACATGAAGAGAAGCCTGCGTAAGCTGTTGATGTGTGGTGGGACACTGCCATTTGAGTTGAATCTTTGAAAACCCATCGTGTGAGTGTTGATGTGCCCAAGAGCCGAGCCAATGAAGAACATCACACCCTGGACTGGCTGGGGGAGGGTTGTTCCTGGCTCAGTGGGCCTATGATGCCTCAGACCACCTGTAGGTGGATGAGGCCAAGGGGTGGATCTGACTGTGAACACTATTTTAACCCCAGTGGGAAACTAGAGACTCCTGAAGAGAGGATGGTAACCCTATTGAAAGACATGAACCATCAGATAAGATGACCTGAGATGACCTGGTTTGTTTCCATCTGAAATATCTACCCCATCCTAATGGACTCTTAGCCACATTATGGAGGGGTGGAAATCAGCCCTGAAAAAATAAGTGTTTAAGCATGAGAACCTAAGATATGAGTGACATAATATGGTATGGAATAAGGGGTGGAGAATGTTATGGGTTCACCTAGGTGGGCCTAGATTTGGGCCCTGAAGTGTGGACTAGGCCGAAGCTGTCAGCTGACTTGAGCTGGGCTGAGCTAACAGCTGACCTCTTCTAGCCAGTAATTTTGTATTCCATACCACATTATGACATCATCTCCAGGGAAGGAGGAACCAGTGTGGGAGTGGTTAAGTCAGTCGCTTCTCAGCCCTCCTCTGGAGAGGACGCACGATGCTGTCCCAGGGGGGATGGAGAGGACCAGGCCCACCACTGGCTCACAGGGTACCTCAGGAAAGTAAAATGTGTTGTTCTGGGTCTCTCCTTTCTGCTTGGGTTTGTCTCCCTGGGTAATAAGCTTCTTCTTAAGTAACGTGTAGTTAGGACAGTAGAATTTGTGTGTTTGTTAAGAAGTTGACGTGGGGAACTTGTTGTTGTAGACTTGTGTGAGTGTATATTTGTACTCTCTTCTAATTGTCTCTTTCTTTCTGTGAAAAATATATGTAGATTTAGTATAAATGCAGTTTGAAGTGTTTTTTTTTCTTTCCCCTCTCTTTTCCTCCCTTTCCCTGGTGTTAGGAGGGAGGCTTTTCTCTCTGTGCTTGGGGGGGTTGGCAGTTGCTTATCTCAAACCAAGACAGCATCACATGGGAGTGATTAATTTATCAAAGTGGTGTTTGGAGATGTGAGGATTTGTGTAGTCTGTTTAGGATTCTGTAGTGCTTACAACACACATCACTTTTTACTAACTTGGGCTATGTCATTTTCATGTCCCAGTTTTTTCCCTGGAACACGTTGCAGTCTCCCAATTTAAAAGAATACAGCCATGCCATTAATGTTTAGCTGTGCTTGCCTGTCTGAGCCATTTATTTTGCACTCTCTGTCTACAGAAATATATATGTCATTGCCTTTTTGTTCTCTAAATGTGCAGTCTCTCTTGGTTTTAATATATGTGCCACAGCTCTGAAATTCTCTTTTTGTCTTTGCATTTATATATTTATATATTTGACCAGAATTCTGGGTCTGTCTTAGCTTGTGTGTCCAAACCAGAGTGGTTAGGGGTTTGTGATTATCAGAGGAACTTCTATTTCTCTTCTGGATTCTTTTTAGATTCACTTCATCTCTAGCTTTTTAAAATGATGCAATACAGACACTCATTCATCATTGAGTCATGCAGAGCCCAACTGTGTGTTTTGCTGCCTTTTAAAATGTCTCTCTTCCCGCATTAAGATTGTATACCCTCTTCTTCAGAGCTTTGCATCCATCTGGGGTCTGATCCAACGCCCCCAAAAGCCTATGGAATCATCCTAGTTGCCTTCAATAGGTTTTAGATAAGGCTGCAGTCATTTTGTCCCAAGGCTACAAATTTCTCTTTCATTTAAGGCTGGTGGAGCTCTTCAAATTCATGTGACTGAGCTTAAATTTCTCTCCAGTCTCCAGTACATCAGCTAGATCAATTACCCATGGTTGCAATGTTTTTAAATGATCACATTTTGTATAGTAGCAGCTTCTCTCTCTGATTTTCAGAGCCTGAACCAAATCCTCCCCAGTTGCTTCTCCTCCCATGCAAAAGCAGTGCACGTCAACAAACACCAACGAGTCCACTGTGTGTATGGTACTGCAGCTTTTTGAGTGCCTCCTCTGCAGCTTATTGGGACTGGGCAACTGTTCAAACGCTTCCTGATGCTCTCTTTTCTGTTCAGATTTCTTCACAATTCAAAGAATTTGGGGGAAATAAATACTCCTCTTCCAGCTGACACTTGAGTCAGGGTTCAGTGGGCACCAAGGAAGAGCAACGTGGCGCTATCATGAAAAGGAAGATTGCTCTTATGCATATGGTTATACGCAGGATCCTGGAAACATCCGAGTGGTACTGGGCGTGCTTGGAATTTTAATACACATACCATTAGAATGGTCCATGCCATGCTAATATAATGCCTGATCAGCTCCAAAACCTAGTTGTGAAACTAAACACCTCCAGGGTTAGATGAAGCACTCAGCCTAGGATTGATCCAAGTCTGGCTACAGGCCATAAAGATACCACATCCTTGGATAAGTAACGGCAAAAAACTGAAAGTTGCAAGCTAACCTTTCTAGCTGCTGTGTACAAGAGAAGATGAAATACAGGAAAAAAGAATTCACTACAAGGCATCCATCAAAGTCCTTCTCGAGGTGAATAATTACACTCTCTGTTAATTACACGTAGTACTATAGCTTGGCTTTCATGATATATGTCAGGTTTTATTGCTCTTGTTGTCAGTTTCTGGATGTCATAACTCTACTCCCCAGCAGCCTGTCATCAAAAAGTGCTATGGTAAATGAATTCCATAAAAAAAGCCTTTGCTAATGTTTGTTTCCCCAGGAACAGAAGTGCAATAGGGTAGCTGCATATCCTTCACCAAGCTCTGCCAGCAGGACGGTGCTCAGAGCTGGTTTATTTCATCACCTTCTATGGAAGGCCTGAGATTAAACCTGAGTAATTTTTTCCGCAGCAGGCAGGGAGGTGTTTCTTTGTACAGGCTTTATCATATTGCCTCTAATCTCAGTCACAAACCTGACTGGCCACCATTGCTACTCAGCAGGCTATCCCTGGCTCTCCTAATATCACCAAGCACCCTGTGCTCACAAGATTTTAGAGGTCTTCTCAGTCTGTTGTGGAATCTCATGACCTTCCCTTTATCTTTGTGTTGGCAAGGCTAATTTTCAGTACTCAGCTTATTTTTCATTCAGAAACATTTCTTGGGTGAATCTTTTTCACAATTATGGAATCACAGAAATAAGCAATGAAAAAATGTATGTGCTTATAAAAGTCCTGTCAGCCTGAACTCATCCAATCAGGGAGAACTACCAGTATTATTTGACTTTGCTTTGTCATACATAGTGATTTACTAGCTAGCTTTTAAAGAGCACATGAATTCTTGGAAGAGTTATGGTTGGACATTGTGTTTCAACTTATTCAAAGAGAAATATGTGAGGATGCTGTAGTTTTGTCCCTTTCTTTGCCAAAAATAAATACATTTCATTTCACATTTGAAATTTTTTAATTTGCTCTAGTCATAGGGAAAGTTTTATGTTTAGTCCATGAGCTGAAATATGTTCTCATCAATTTTGTTTTGGAATATGTTTGCACAAGGAACAAATTAATCAAAAATGTCTATGTGCCAAAATTTCATGGCAAAACATTGCCAAATTTTAGCTGCAAATAATTTATCCATCTCTGGTGATCAGGATGAATAAGAAAGAGCGCAAGTTCTCACAGTAGTTTCTGTCTCTGGTTCTTTCATGTTCTTGGTCATGGTTAATATCTGCAGGCCTGAAAATATTTACTGTGTTGATGTGTTTAATACCCCTGTGAAATAACAGGGAATTATCTTTTTCATGGGAGGCTCAGAAAAGGAGAGGCTAAAGATGGGTCAAACCACACAAATGAAATCCCCAGTTTAAGATGGAATGCACTATTTTCTGGACCTGTGATCTTTCT
The DNA here is from genome assembly GCF_047495875.1 of Pithys albifrons albifrons. NCBI lineage: Eukaryota > Metazoa > Chordata > Aves > Passeriformes > Thamnophilidae > Pithys > Pithys albifrons. The sequence goes on from NC_092458.1 coordinate 91,289,607, forward strand.
CTGTAGGCTGTAAAGGGAGCTTATGATAGAATTCCATCTTGAAGGTAAGATGTTAGGCTAAATGCATCCTGCTCTGTCCAGTGGGTATCCATGGGAGGTGTCTGTGGCTCTGCAGGAAATCTCTGGCAGAGCAAGGAAATGAAACTGCTTCAGGGATCCCAAGCAAATCATGGGACCTTCTTTCTTCTGCGTCATTTTAGCCATCTGCCCCTCTCACAGATTTCGAAGTAGGTAAGTGCTGATGCAAGCAGGTTTCAGTCCAGATAAAACAGCATTCACATGGCAAGCAAAGAGAAAAATAAGCACTGTGAACACAGAAGAGATGGACTAGTAAAGAGGATTAAAGCCAAAAACCATCTTTGTTTTCTTTCTGAGGCAAGTCTTGGACTATAATGGTCTAGCTGGCCATGCATTGAGCAGGGAGTTAGACTACAGACCTCAAGAGATCCTTTCCCATCTGCACAATTCTGACTACCTGTTTTTTCCTCTGGTTTGGTCTCCAGTCAATGAAACATGGTTGTTGCATGCACCATGTGCTATAGCTCTTTCCCATCAACCAAACACTATGGCCTGTTCTTGGTGGCTGTGAAATCTTGAAGCCATCTATGTCCATCCTGATCAAATGCCCTAACACACTGGTATTTAGACATCCTGGAAACACTGGAGCACCAATGAGAAATGGCAGGGAGCAGTGGCATCTTAGGTACTTAGGAAGGCTTGTAAGTGGGTGTTAGCAGCTGTCAGAGGTGTTGCTGATAGGAAGGATTGGGCATACCATCTCAGGTGCTCCCCTTCCTAGAGCGGACTTTCAGAAAATGCAGAAAGGTTGCACAAGGCAGGTCAGGGCTTTGCTCCCTACAGGCTTAAAACACCTCCCACTGAATCACCACCTCAGCTGCCGGCCATAACCACAAGCCAGCAGCCTCAGCCCTGGCCCTCACAGCTCATGGTGCAGGGAGATGTGGGGAGAGTGGGGGGTTGCCCTCCCCTCCTGCTTTGCTTTCCTTGCCCCTCAGAGTGGGCTGAGGGGAGGAACAGGGCTTAGCCATGCATCCAGGTTGGATCTTACCCACGGCTCTTGTCATGTTTTCAGACCACTTGGCAGTGGTTTGGTTTTGTTTGGAAAGCTGAATATCTTCAAAATTGGCTGTGATAATTGCCTAAAATTGCTTTTAACCCAGCTAAAATCACTCATAATTCCTAGAGCAGTGAATGTGATGCATTCTCATTTGTTCTGTGGTCCAGTGCTCCCATCTGGCTAGGAGATCTCTGCTGTCTACTACATCATAGTCTTTCCTTTTATGGAAGGGGAAGACATAGCTGCATCTCTCTCCCTCTTTTTGCTACACTTCTGAAATTTGTAGGAGTGAAGTAGCTGAGAGATCACTGTTTCTGTATCAGGACTAATTGAAACTGTCTCTTTTTTGATGTCTCAGGAGAAAGTGGGTCCAGCTATGCTCTGCCTTCTCATGTAACTGCAATAAAGTCATATAAAGCCAGATTCACAAAGGCAGGTATGCCCTGAAGATCTCATGAATGCTTTGGGAATCCAGGCCTTTGTTTCAGTTCCCCATCCCTAAAAACAGAGTCCATGTCTCTGTCTTGGAACTCAGGGCTGTTCTCTTGGTAGCTTCCAGGTTGAACTCTAGTCACAGGGACAGTCCCTGCTACTAAAGGTAGTTTTTCTGCCAGTATGTAATACTGTAAGGTATTTTTACCATTCAGCCTCCCAGATAAACTGCCTTAGCAGAATCTGCTGTCCTGGTTGTCAAGAATTTGGAAAGGCTTGTTATAGAAATTCAGTGGCATTTGGAGATGACTGAAAAAAATATAACTCCAAATGTAACTGATCTTAATGAAGCCCTTACATAGATATTTGTGTATTTATTGTTAGCTCCCTCTGTGAAAACTTGGGGGGTGTGTGAGTTATTTAATTCAATTACTTCAGGATTGTGCTTAAGAGTATTCCCTTAAGATCTCAGCACACCTTTTAACCCACCAACATATTCAAAGATAGTCTGCACAATGGAAATCTGAGATACTGCCTTCAATTTAAGTTCCACACAGTCTCTCTTGTTTTATCTGAATCAGCTTCTGCCTTCTCTTTAGGAGTATGTTGCCCAGATGCTTGGGACTTTCTAAGAGCAAGTGTTAACAGGCTTTAAGTCACAAAAAAAGTTTTAGTTTACTCTGATAAGCACCAACTTTGAACTGATGCCAGTATAACCCTTGCTATGATACAGTCTCTCAATGAAGCTCGGAAGGCAAAGGTTTGGTGATTTCATCCTGCAGGGCACTGATAGTGAACACACATTTCAGGAAATATACCTGAAGCATTTCTTCCTTTTTCTGATTGCATCTTTTAAACATCGGTTTTAGGGGAAAGCAAGGTTGATGCCAGCATTCAAAGTGCTTTTACCTGAACATTTTCAAAGAGTCTTAAAATTAGAATTGAAAGGGTCCTAAAAACATGACAAGCCAATCTCTCTACCCTGATGCATAGTCACCTGTGCATTTGTCATTTCTGCCATATGATTTGTTTAAAAGGTGTCCAGTACTGGAAAGCCTATGCCCTTCCCAAGCAGACTTTCTAGTACTTTACCATGCTTACCCATAGAGCTTTCCTTCTCCTTGCTAGATAGCATCCATCTTTCCTTCTGAAATTTAAGCCAGTTACTCCTTGCTCTGTCTGCAGTGGATGTGAACAATAAATGATTCTCCCCTTTTGGAAACAATCTTTTATATACATGAAAATTTTTATCATAACTTTGGCAGTCTTCCCTTCTGCTGACTTTCAATTTACCCTGGAACACGTGTTTGCTAGGGTTGTAACTATTCTTGTTTGTTTTCCTCTAGGCTTTCGTTTCTTTGGTCCACATCTTTCTTAAGGTATTATGCCCAAAACAAGATATAGTATTCCAGCTGAAGTCACTCAATGCCTGGTAGAGTGGAAAGATCATATCATGTCCATATGTCCATTTCTTATGTGTCCATATTTGTAATTTTTACAATGTTATAATACTATCCATATAAGTTCAACTGGCAAATCACTACATTCTGTCCACCTCAGATTATTTTTTGTTTAAAGAATTTCTGACTATTTTGTTGTTCCCTTATCTTCTGTCCACATGGTTGTTTCTTATTATTAAAGGCTTTAATTGACCTTTGTTGAATTAATTCAATTTTTAAGAGAGCTTCTCCACATGGTAAAGATCTTTTTAAATTTTCATGTTAGGTTTCAGCATTCAGATATCATCTATGTGATTTACAAGCCAGATCTCTGCTCCACACCATTGTTCACTTAGAGGATAATGTTCAGCATATTCATCCTGGGAGACACCCCTGTGGCATCTCACTCAGCACAGTGACAAAAACCACTGGTTGACAGAAACCACTGAGGGGTGCCCTCTGAGTAAAACTGTGCCACTGGTTTTATACCTGCCCTTGAGTAGTGCATTAGTCCATGTTTTCTGAGATTGCTGAAGAGCATATCACAGGCACGAGTGCCACAAATCCTACTCAAAGTCAAGATATATGATATCTATTGCTTGTCACCTTTGCCCAAGGCCCATTACCTGTCACACAAAGAAATTAAATTGGCTTGACACAATTTCTTTCTGACAATTCAACAGGGTCTGTTACTCATCTCTTTGTACTTATCCTTTTAGCTTCCTACATATAGTTCCATTATTTGTTTCAATATTTTTTGTTGGGATGGAAGTTAAATGGAGTGGTCTGTAATTCCCTAGCATATTTTTTCCAAACTAGGCATCATGTTTCCCCTTTTCAGATTTCTTAAGTCTTTTCTATTCTCTATGATTCATCTTCTCCATGAACTGCAATTGCTTCAGCCACTTCTCTTAAGTATTCAAAGGAGGAAGTTTGTCACAACCAGCCAGCTTGAATACACATTCCTCTGGGGTTTTTTTTGGCTTTCATAGCCTGAGCTTTCATGCCATTGGCATTAATAGCATAGTGTTAGATGCTTGCACTTGATCTACCTAATGAACTGGCCTCCAGAAATCATTCAGCCTTTAGACTGTCATCTGTCCTTTTTCAATAACACTTTCTTTTTGTTCTTCTCACTGCTAGTGAATCAAGGCAATGCTTGTTACTTGTTGATTGAATCCCTGCATCCTTTTATGCTCCCTCCCTGAGATAGCAGGGCCTAGGGTTTGTGTTCCCTTCATATGAGCTCAGGAATGTGATCCTGATTTATTCAGCTCCTGCTCCCCTCCATTCTGCTTTCCTATGTGCTGCAGTAGGACACTTTGGGTCTCTCAGTGTTGTTTTTTAAAGAAACTGTCAGCTTTCTTTGTGTCCTTTAAAATCATTTCCATCAGAGCCTCCCTAGTTGTTTCCCGTGTGTATTGTTGTCTACCTCATTAAAGTTCCTTACTGTTATGTTCTTGTTTTACTTATTACTCTTTTTATGGGTTTAGAACTGTATTCGTTGTCACCAAAGTTGCCCTCTGCTTTCATAGTCCCGTTCACCTTGGTTCCAGGTATGAAGCAAACTTGCATCATCAAAGAGATTCTGTCTTTGGGCTGCAGCTCCAGAGCTTTTGCTGCTGTAATGGCATTTCCCTCTCCCTTGTTCCTTCTCCTCATCTGTCCCCGAGTTTATGTATGTACAACAGCAAAGCTTATAAGCACTGGCTGAGCTGCAGAGGATCAGAGCTGCTGCATAACTGCCCTTCTCCCACTGGGTCACTGGTTAGCAGTTTTGTTTACTTGGGCTTTTGAATTCCTTTGGGCTTGCCTCACATTGCATGAACTTCATGGATGCTTTGCATTTATTTTTTTCTCATTTAATGCTCATTGAAGTTGAACAGCTCACTTCTTGCAGCTCTACTTTGATTTACCTATCAGAACCAGTAACAACCTGATTGTCTGACTTTGTCAGACCTGGTCACTCCTACAGCTGATGTAAGTCCACATTAAGATCTGTTCTCTGACAGAACTGGCTTCTCAAGTGTCTTCACTTTCAGATTTTTTTTCATTTCTTTTTTGAATAACCAGTTCTACTGCAACAACTGTGCAAAAGGAGTAAATTATAAATGCACAAAACACAACCAGTGCCTATTTTTGCTTCCATGTTGTTTTATATGGAAACTTTTTTTACATTTCAGTCTTAAAATTACTTGTGTTACAATGCAAATTTTAACATCTGTTTACTTCTGTAAAACAAATTTGTTGTTTGTAGTTTTCTGCTTGTACTTTTCTGCCTATGGTAAATAATTTGTGCAAGGACTCTAGTGAATGGATTCTTCTGACTGAAGTTACTCTGAATTGAATGCCGCTCTTCTGTAGTTAAAGTTTCAACTGGAGTTTACCTGATTTTGAACAGATGTTTGCTTATGAGACAGATAAACAAAGGAATAAAACCCTCCCAAAAGACAGACCATGTGAAGCCTTGACTAAGAGGTTTTTACTTAGTATGAAATGAACAGTATTCATTGGAGTGCTGACTACCTGAAAGTGGTTTTTCAGATGGCAAAATGTCCTTTTATTCACTTTGCCACTTTATAGTGCAAGGACAAAAAAAAAAAAAAGGAAAAAAACCCAAAACAGACATTAAAACTACTTTAGTAGACTCATCTTGTTGAAATCTAATGCACAAGAGCACTGAAAATTAGTTGATTGAACTCTAATTTTAAAAGTCACTGACATTATAAAAAATGTCAGAGGGCATGTCATCAGAAACAGGCTTAAAATAGGATGTCAGATGACTGCTGAAGACCTAATTCTTTTTTCTGTTTCTATTCTTAATTTATTTAGCAATTTGCAAATACTGAAATTACAAAGCAATTGTTAAAAAGGTTTTTTAGCAGAAATTCCCAACCCACCCACCCCGCTGCATACTCAGAGAACTTGCATACAAACAGCAACACAACAGGCAAAGAAAAAACCCCTTCAGGAGGAGTTGAACTGAACCCCAAGAGAGGTAACAAACTCCACCACCAGTTCTCTCTCCTCTCTTCCCTTTAAATTGCATCATCCTTTGTTCAGGACAGTGTTTTTAGTAGGAAAAATTTACTGGAGGTGAATTTCTTGTCTGATGATAATAAGAATTAAGTCTGTCAGAAAAGCTCTGTGTTGATATAGACAAACCAAGGAGACCCATTGTTTGATTTTCTGTTTCAGAAACATGCCCTTAGTTTATAGGTGATGTTCTCTTTTGAATTCCATTAAAACAAGTTTGCTGTAGTAAGAAGGCAAATGGAAATGCTCTGTGGTGATTTGGAGAAGCAGTCATAAATTTTGGCTACTATTCAGAAGCTGTTACGAATGCATTAGTGTAATAAGAAAAGCTCATTAAGTCTTGGTGTGTCCGTCTCAAATGGGGATAACCTGAGACTAGAGGAAGAGGGGGGCAGATGGACAGTTGATGAATATATTCTTCAGAGAAACAAAAGGGAAAGGAAATAACTTCTACCGGTAGAATAAAGGTGTCAGGAATTAATACCAAGTCATGCTGTACATCCTAAAAGGCTCCAATTACAGATCATGTCTGTCCCATACATAGACAGTTGAACTTCCCAAGAAGCAGATCCTCAACAGTTACAGTTTGTGTTCTGGTGTTTTAAGGCATATTGAGATTTGTGACTATTCATCTTAAAATTCCAAGCCTCAAAGTGCAGAACTTCTTTTGAGAATCTCAACTCTCTGCACATTTGGACAGAGGCAGGGCATTTTAAGTCTACATGGCAGCTCTCATCCTCATTCCTGTGCCAGAGAGGATGAAGAACCAGAAGAAACCTGGTCACAGGGAGGAGCAAAAATGCATGTTTTAATAGTGGAGGGGTCAGTTTCAGTTGTGAAACCAGGTAGCGGGAGGAAATTTAGCTGCTCAAAAGAAAAAATGAGTTGTGTTTCCTCTTTATGAGCTAGGATGCCTGGCTACCTAGCAGACTCACCCCAAAAATATCTCCAAGTGATGAAGAAACAGTCAGAGTACACATGAGAGTGCTTTTTAGTATTCTTAGAGATTTTTCAGTTTCTTATGCCAGGCAAAGTAAAGAATGATTGATTGGGGAAACCTCAGTAGGGCCTAGGAATATTCTCTAGGATGCATTTCTGGAAGGGTGAGTATCAATTTCCAGTCTTTGCTTGCAGTTCTGGAGGTCTGGGGCAAGGATAGTCTTGAGCTTTGTCAGAGTTTGGGGCTGGAGCCAGTGCTGGAGTGTGAGCTGCTTTTGGGCACTTGGATCAGCTGTGCTCCACTGTGGCACAGGGGTGACACAGAGCGGGAGGCAGAGAAAAGCTTAAGTGTGCCGCAGGGACTTGGAAAGACAGAGTACAGCAAGCCTGTTCAGATCAAGAGAAGCTGAATTGCACATGGGCCCAGCACGTGAGACACACATAAATATAGCAGCCTGGTGAGTGCCCAGCTGAGGCGAGCTTTATTTTGCTTTTTAAAGGAATGCTGTCAATTCCTATTTGGCTGATGAATTTTTGCTTTGTTTAAAAAGGGGGAAAAAAAAAGAAAAGGTGGTGGTTGTTACGTTGGGTTTTTTTCCCCCCAGCACAAGCCAAGAGCAAGTAATTCCCATTAAGTAGTTCACTTTTTGTAAAAGTTCCAGTGCAAAGGGCTGTCTTGAAACAAAAACTGCTGCCCTGTCACCTGATACTTAAATTTGCTGGAGAGAAAAAGGAAAGTGGTTGCATTGGTTTTCATTGTCCAGCCCAAGAGGAGCACAAAAAGCTATCAGTGAGCGGCTAAAAGACACACATATTTGAGAATACTTCCCCTGGCAATATTCTGAGTAGTTGCTTGCATTATGAATAAGGGAATATGTTCCTTTAAAAAACATTGTTGCTTTTTAAGTGGCTAGTTCTGCTGTAAACAAATCTTGGAAAGCGCCTGTGGAATTAGATGTATTTCAATTAAGGAACTCAAAGGAAATAGGTTTTTACCTACAGCAGAGTATGGAAATGAGGATGGGAGCATAAAGCATTTTACAAAGCAAAATGTAAGTTCCTTTGAGTAAACAGGGAAGTAACAGCTGTGAAATGTTGCTAGAAGAAATTAAATGTTGTGGTCAAAATGTTTGTTTTCCTTTTTGCCTGTTTGCTAAGGAATAATTGTTCAGGTACAAACAATCGATCAATCTGCAAGTGTAAAGAAAGGGTCAGAGTGTCCATTTCATCAAAACAGACCAGTACATTACCTACATGCCAGATTAAATTGTCTGGAGGAAGGAATGATGTCAAAACGTCATACCTTCCATGGAGTTGTTTTCCTGTAGACAATGATTTTCTGAATGTCTGCTTGTGGTTGTTAGAAGTGCCTCTTTCAGAGAAATTGGCAGTCGTTGTCCACCAGGCAGGCAGAATTAAGGGTGTTTTGGAAGATGCACCCTGGTGTTTATTTTGTCAGAGTTCACACAATAAGATATGTTAGCTTCCCTTTTTTCTTACATATTTATTGGCCCAGAAGGGAGGTTTAAGGGCAGTGTCCAGAGGTTTCTGCACCCACATACATGTGTAAGTTGTATAAAGTTTGTGAATCATTACTGGCATCAGAAGAACTATATGTGACTCAAGCTACATATGTGCATAACTGTTTACAGATGCAAGTCATGGTAATCATTAAATTCAGGTTAATGAAGCCTGTGCAAGGTTTAATTTCTTTATGTGGAACCCATAATTCTGCTGGTACTCTGTACAGGCTAATTCATGAGCAGCTTAGGAGGCCTGTTTGCTCCCATCACCTTTCCACTCTGGGCACCTTTGGATTTCTGCCCATTGACTGCACTGTTCCCTCGCCCTGCCCTGCACACTTGCAGCTTGAACATCTCGAATAGTTCCCTTTTTCTTATAGGAATTTTCCTTGTGTATGGAAATTAATTGCCAAGAACCAAAGTGTCTTCAAGACTTACAGAATGCCTGTCAGGGACAGAAGGGAGATACGCAGCTCTTTGCCACATGATGTTCCTTGCTACAGCAAATGCACTTGATTTCTGTCTTTTTAATGATTTTTTAAAAAGATTTCTTAATTGGCCACCTGCAGAAATTTGAAAACAGCAATTGGTATGAAAAAAATAAAAGATTTAAAACATGCAGAGATGGATTTTTTTTTGTGCTTTTATGGAGGCGTGACCATAGGAACAAACTAAATGGCTGGATTGTATTTTATATTGAATTTGGTGCAAACAGGAGTTTATGCAAATAGCAAAAATCCTAAGTTCCACTTATAACTGGGACCAAAACTTTAACCTCTAGAAATAAAAAAACAGAGTGAATGTAATGGAAAGTCTAATCTGCTTTAGCACAGTGTAGAAAGAATTCTGTATTTTGTGTATGCAGCAATTTGCTACTTCTAGAGCAAGTGGAAAGTGTGAAAATGTTTTGATGATTTTCCATGTCTTCAATGGAAGAGAGTCTTCTGTGTTTTAGGAGATTTCTGTTTTGTTTGAAACAAGAAAAACTCCTTGATTGTGTAATTTCCAGATAGCACTGACTAGCAGAATACCAACTACATAAACACTTAGTTTATTACAGCTAACTGCATTGGTTATTTATGACCCTGTGACTTTCACCTTTATTTTCTGCAACTGTTGCCTGTGCCTGTGTTTTCAAAGAGATTTGAATTTTGGGTAATTTAAAGAGATGGAAAAAACCTGTTTTATGGTGGGGGCTTGTTTTGCTTTGTTTTAAGTGAAAGAAGCTAAGGAAACATTTAGTCTGGCAAAGGTTCAGTCTTGCATTGCCTCCCTCTTTGAATTACAGGTCCAAATTCTTCAAATTGCAGTGAGGAGTAGGGAAGAGGGGAAAACAATCTTTTTAGCTTCAGTACGAAAGCCTGCAATTATGAGCTGAAGTTAGAGGAATGCATATGAAGAGTTATTTATCTCAGAGCTGAGAGAGGAAACTGATTACAACCTCAACTATTAAGAGATTCCAACCCTTCCATAATAAAACTGCAATTCTTGGAAGTTTTTTGCCCTTTCATATCTGCCACTTCAAACACCTTTGACCAATGCATGAAGACTTAGATGAGGAAGGGTGTTCAGAAATCAGATTTCCATCCTCAGTTGCCTCAGAGATGTCAATTTCTGTAAATTTCACTGTTGAATTTTTGCCTGAATCCTCTTGCTTGAGTGCAAAGACAAAGGGGGAGGACAGCTTTTTTTGCTGATAACAGTAGGAACTATTTAAAGGCAAAAATCTGGAGCCCTTCTGGACCTTCATCCTGTTAATGCTGTGGATGTGGCTTCTTCGTTCAGTTCTAAGGGAAGGGGTCTCTACTGAGTTCTCCCGATCATACCTGTGAGTCATGTCTACACTAGGACCCCTGTCCTTTGCATCTCAGGCTGATGTTTTAACTCTACTGCTGCTCTGTCCGTGAGATCATCTGGTCGTGTTGTTTACAAATGGTTTTACCAGCCAGCAAATACAGTGACATATGAAGGTAAAAGGGATCCCCCAGCCCTAGTCTCACAGCATCTGGGAGGTGGTGATGGAAGGAGGCGCACAGAGCAGATACAAGTAGAAACAGTCTTTACTGTCACATTGCAGAACAAAAGAAATAGGTTTGGTCAGATTTGACTCTTGTTAGCTTGCAGGCAATGACTGTTGGTCCTGGTGCAGCTGAGGAGCTATACATAGTTCCTGCATGTTCCTTATTTCCAACTGCAGAAATGCAGGAGGAACAGGAGGGGTGGGCCAGTTGCCCCTCATCTGCTCTGCAGGGGACCCATCTCAGAGGGACTTCAGCCAAATGCTGCCCTGCAAACAAACTGTTAGGTGACTCCATGTAATGGTTTGCTTTCTCTGACACCCACATGTGGATGTTGATTGTCTCCCTTTCGTTCCTCTCTTGCTGTCTATAATAGAAAGAACTACTTCATGGACTTAAGCCCGTGCTGGGCAATGGTTCCCCTCTCTAGTCTGATTGGGAGTAAATCCAAGGGAAAGAACTTTCCTGATGGTACACTCCTTTCTACTGTGTGAGCAGCAGTGCTGGAGGAGGGGGATCTTGTCAGTCAGCTTGGGGAAATGATGTTATTTTGTTACAGGATTTTTAAACTAATTGTACCTCTTACTTGATGTGGCCTTACAATCACTTGTATTGGTGCAACTGAACAGATGCAAATACCATTTGGACAAGAGGACAGGGTGATGGGGGGCTCTTATGCTGTCTTCATAGCACAAGAAAATGCATCTGACAACCCAGTCTTGGTCCTTTCAGTATGTCTATCTCTGGGAATCTGGTAACTCAGAGTTGGCTACTGGTTGCTCATTTTATCAGGAATGAGCAACAGAGAAGAGATTAAGGCAATAACAACAGCTGTCAGAATATAGCCTTTTCAGTGGTATATTGGAAAGGAAGTTTGGCCTGTGTTAGTCTCAACTGAGAATGCTTCAGTGAATGCTGGGAAAGATGAAGAAATGAGTGTGCAGCAGTGTCTGTTCCCTAGTTTGCTGTAAAACATATGTCTGTTGGTAGCATACACAAATATTGAGTAGGTGAATAGGTGACTCATGTTTAGTTGGCCAGATATTGTGATTACCAACACTACTCAGCCATGCAAGCTCTGCCAAATAACTTTCAGGCACTTAGCACCTGTGGATGCTGTCCCTGTCATCATGCCAGAACTGACTGCCATCTGAATAACAGCAGCTGAAGCCCCTTGGTGTTGTCTGTGTGTCTTGCTGAGCCAAGCTTAATGCACACAGGAATTGTTTTACCTACAAATGAAGTAGAGCCACTCTGCTTGATATTGCTGTGTGTTTCTGTACTATACAACAGTGCAGGCAATAAGAGACAATTTCTCATTGAACTGCAGGTAACAAATGCAATTAGCTGTATTGGTATTTGGCCAGCGAAAGTACAGAAATGTTCTTGGAAGCCGGAGAGTTAATGATGTTAAATCTTTATGAGCGGCCAAAGTCTGTCCTCTCCTACCACTTTCTTTTTGCCTGCCTTAATGTATAAATTTCTAGCTTTGAATTCTAGGTAATTAAGCTGGACTCCTCTGTGTGGAAATGTCACACTTACCACCTATAGGCTTCCTATCTCCAGCTTTAAAAGGAATTATTCTTTCTGCAGCTCTTGCTGCTCCTGTGTTCCACTCTTATTAACCTTGTGGCCACAAAGAACAGCCTCTCCTGTGTTTTCATTAGATCTGCCTTCTAAAGGAATGTAACCAAAAACCAAAGGAAAATATCGCTAGTAAAGATTTGACTTCTTTCACTTGTGGAGTGAGGTGACAACTGGGAAAGGATCCCTCTACCTCTTTTGGTCCCCTCTGACCTGGTCCTTCTGTTGCATCTGTCACAACCATGTTTTTCTGAGTTGTCTCTCAGCAAGGAAGCAATTGCAGATATACACTCCTGCCATCACCAGTCTCACATTTCATAGCAACCCTGATTTTATACAGTCATGGAACTAAAGAGAGTTTTCACCTAACCTGGGACCTGGCAGTCTTTGCGTTGTAGTGGTGTACTTCTTTGTGGTTTAATCTTAATTACAACTTGAAGGTACCCTGTGTGGTGGCACTGGACAGCATGGACAATGCTCATCTGTGAGTTCAGGTCCTGGAGCTGAGCTGGAGAAAATGTTATATCCATTTGAGCAGGAGAATCCATCAAAACATGGTGCAATACATTATACATTCAGATCCCTTCACGCATTGCAGCACTTTGCTGGCACTTCTGCATTGCTCAGTGCTCATTCTGCAAGATGTGCAGATGTGTCATGGGGAAGCTACAAAAGCCTTGGATCCACAGTGGATGCCAGCAAGAGACTTATTAAGCTTGGTGATGTGGTCAGATATTCTGACTATCTGGGTACAGTATGGATGCTCCTGGCCTGATCTTTTTGATTTCGAGAAAAAAACAAATGCCATTAGAGAGAGGGGGGAAAAAAGGGTATATGTAAACTGAAGCTGGTTTTGGAGACACTAGAAGTTGTCCTCCTTGAAGATTTTACACAAGCAAGATTTTCAGATCACTTAAATGAGCTGCATCCATTTATGCTTGAATGGAGTATTTAAATCATTACCAAATCAGAAAGAGACTGACTGCTTGGTAACTGCTTTGCCCAGATTTAGAAATTATGTTTCAGGATGCCAGATGATAAGAAACAGTGCTCAAAGCATGCAGTAAAGGGCCTGTTTGCTCTTACCTCATGAGTTATGTGACTGCAGGGACAGGAACTTCCTTTTCCTTGGCAGGGCACAGGGCACAAGCCAGCAAATACCTGGGGGCTGCTGGCCCAGGCTATGCAACCACGACCTCACTCACAAGGGAGATTAAATTATAACTGGGTAGGCTGAAATTTTGGTATGGAGCCTGGTTCCACATTTCACACACACACACACACACACACACACACACACACACACACACACACACAGTTTAAGTGGCGGGAGATCTCTGGACTAGGATGATTGCAAGAATTTGTCCTCTCCCCTCCATAGCACTGCTGTATGCGCTGTAGCAGTGAGCGGCTGCCCAGCATTCCCTGCCCACCTGGGGCCAGCGTGCTCCTTCCATCCTGCTTGCACAGGGCATATGCTGCACCCAGCATGCAAGGCAGAGGCATGAGGAGCTGTTTGATTTGCTGTCTTCTGATGTTAAAAGCTTCTTTCCTGGAAAACGTATTCTCTTCCCTCGGGGCCCTCCTCTCATCAGCTGAAAACAGGAGTTACAAAGGCACATGACTGATTTTTAGATCTTAATAATAAACAGTTAGCAAGGCTTTGGTATATACTGTGCTCAGGAGCCCTGGGATGTGTAGAGATACTGTGTTTCATAACCAATTCCACAAGATAATGAAGTCCCAATTCCCCTTTATAACAGAGAGGACATGCAATCTTTCTGGTTTGCTTGGATTGTCCAAGAGAAGAAGGGAGCCAGCAGCAGGGCACAGCTGCAGGTAGCATCCCAACCCAGAAAGCCTCTTCTCTGTGCTGAGGAGAGCAGTGCCTCTCATCTGCTTCTACATTTTTCTGTGCAGTAGAGGTGTTTCAAGGGCGGTCCCATGGTGTAATGGAGAGCACTCTGGACTCTGAATCCCAAGGTCCTTAGTTTGAGTCTCAGTGGGGACCATCCCCTGGCAGTTCAATGCCTCCCTGCCATCCCACCCCTTCACATCTTGGATGCTCAGCAGGGTCAGCCCCGGTTAGTACTGGGTGCTGTGACAGTCCCGAGGACTTCACCGTCACTGTCCAGGCTCACTCGGCCGTGGCAGATGGACCTTAGGACTTAAATGGTGGGGCCAGTTCTGCGCACGCTGTGCCTCACCTAAAAAACCCACTGTGCAGGCTGAAAGGGCACACCCACGTGGGGAGAGCCCTGCCCAAATCCTCGTTCATGAAGTCTGGCCATACATAGAGGTGTTTCAGGTATTGTGGGTATGGGGCATGGTGGAGCATAGAAGGATGAGATGAGATGAAGAGGGCAAGAAGGTGATATCCACTTGCTGCAGTTCTGCATCACTTATTGTGGCTTCTCTGTTGCTATAGGCACACAACCAGCCCCAGATTGCCTATGTCTTGTCCTGAGATCCCTGAATATGAGGAGCTGTTAAATTGCTTCCTCTCCTTATGAGTTGCAAGATGAATCTGCTCCAGAGAGAATTTGGCTCTGTCTGAAGTGGGGTTTTCCCTTGTAGGCACTCTCTACTCATGACTAGGGAATACCACATCTTACACACACAGTTTATATATCGTCATCCAGTTCCACAGCCAGCTGTGGCCATTCAATGTCAGTGACAGGCTGTGGTACAGCTGTTCATCATAGGAATCCCAGCATGTGCAGGTGTTAAGCAATGGTCTTCCTCTGATCTTCAGAGACCTGAGGAGGAAGAAACTCAGTGGAAGATTTAAGGTGGGCTGGGGGCTTGGTAAGAAAGAATTTTAGCAGTACTAATTTATGGTAGAGAAGAGGCGACTGAGGGAGTGGTTATGAGGATCTGAGAAGGGAATTTGGTGATCAAGGCTCAGGTAGGGAGAGTGCCTGTTATTTTAGCAAGAGAAAAACAAGGATGAAGCTATTTTTAGGAACAACATGTCCAGGCAAGTGGATGACAGTTGTACCTCACAGCCGAAATTCTCATGCAGAAGTGCAAATGCTGCTGAGCTTGTGCTGCCAGCCTAATGAGCAGAGGAACATGACAAGCCAACTAGAGTAAAATAGGAATTTAAATAGCATGGTTCCCAGGGAATTTGAATGGGAAAGACGAGATGTTCAGGAGTGGATAGCAAAAAGAGTGCTTTTTTTGTTGGTGAGTCCCTCATACAGCTTTCCCAATGAAGGGTATCAGTGTCAATAAAAAGTGGAAAGGGAGGTAAACAGTGGTGCTCATTTGGTGTTTTCTGGTGGGGAAGCTAAGCCAAAGCCCTGTGTTTGCCCCATTTGAGAACAGCCTAATCAGACTTAGTGAGGAAAGTGTTGGTCCTGTTTCTTTTATTTGAGAAGCAGCTTTGGCACTGTTGTTGCTTCTGTTTAGGTCTTTCTGCCAGGGCCAGCCTATCTGGGGTGAACATTCAATCCCTACTCCCACTAGAAGGAAAAGCAGAGCTTTGAAGGCTTGGACTTGGTCTTCTTGCAGACTTTTTCCCCACATTCTCTGTCCTTTGCTCTGGATCACAAAAGACAGTGAATCAAAAAGAAAAACAGCAAAAATGAAAAAGCCCATCACATCTGTTTAAAATTAATGTCCCCACTTCCCTAGTCTAAACTTAGTAAAGACTCTCCAGTAAAACACAGCTATGTCGGCCCAGGCAAGCCCTCCAAAGCAAGCTCAGCTCCAGAAACTGTGAGGTAGGGGAACTATGTGGTTCTGTCTCCCTGAGGGATGTGATGGTAAATGCCATGGTAATTGTGTTTGTTATCTGCAGTGTCTAGATTCATTACATTAGGTACAGGTAGCAGGCGACTGCAACTTAACCTTGTAATTTAAGATGCTCCATGAGTCTTCCTCCTTTTCCCTGGCCTTGCTATCAGCACACATGGCTGCAGGAGCCCTCTGCAGTAGCATTGCTTGAGACCCTGTCTCTTGGGTTTCAGAGAGCCCGTTCTGAAACGCACCATGAGCAGTCAAGATCTCTAGACTTGGGGAGTTCACAGGCAGGCAATGGGAAAGAGCTGTATGTGAGTCCACATTTATCAAAAGCCTTACCCAAAGGGAGAGGTATAGGTTAAATGAACAGCTTAGCCATGAGGGGTTGTTTCTCCACTGACTATAGGCTGGCAGGCCAAACTTTGGCTCCTTCGAAATGACAGTGAATAGCGAAGCAGTTTCATGAATATTGTGATCTGCTGAGTCCCCTGCTGCCGTCAGATGGGATCCCAAGGCTTGTCAACATGACTGATTGCCATGTTACATCTCTCTCTGTATATGAGTAAGATGCCCTGTGCTCATTTGGATGAGCTTTACTGCACAGCCCTGCCGCCTGAGGTGATGTTGTGGCCAAGAAGGCAGGCCAAGAAGCTTGGATGAATTGCAGCTGTCAAGTGACTTAGCACTCACCTGCCATGGTGGCAAGAGCAGCAAGACAGTGCCTGTGGGACATCAGGGTTCAGGCAGTTGTCACCAGAGAAGAGTAGGGCTGGTCTTGGCCCTTCTCCCTTGATGACACTTAACCCAGGTGGTCTGACAATGATGCAGGTCCGAGTGTGGCTCCTACAGCCATGTGGTATCCCACTAATTCCTGTCAGACTATTCTGTGATCATTGGGGGTGGCTGTTGTGGGCAATAAAGGAGTAAGTCTTCCCTCACCAGTGGAATGAATGTCCTCCTGCATCTTGTCCTGGTGAGGCTTTCTGCTCTCCTGCTCTGTCTGCCAGACCTCCTGTTTTGGCCCTGCACATGGAATTTGCACTGGTTTTAACTGGGTTGACATAAGAACAGAGTTAGCTCAACTGATGGAACAGGTTGGTGGTGTCTCTTGGTTTGTGTTGGGGAAGCCCAAGTCGATGTCACCTCTGTATATCAAACTGGTACCAGAACCTGTTTAATCAAAAGTACGAGCAGATGAGCAAGGAGCCAAATAAAATTTATCAGACTGTTTTAGAAAATGTTTTTATTAAACCAGTACAGTTCCTGTGTGTGCATTGAACCAGAGATGAAGGGATTGTTAAAATCACTATGGTTAAACTCATATAAATTTGAGTGAAGCAGGTTTTTATTAATTCATTTCTATGGATCAATTGTGGTGCTGATCCAACAGAAACAATTTGCAGAGCACAAAAAATAAGTTAATATGCTACATGTTGGTTATGGGCTAGTATTCAATGGGCTCACCTGCTGGTAAAGGCCATAACCAGGTGTGTGGTGTGGGACACTGCCATTTGTTACCATCTCAGGGATGCTCAGGTCTGCATTAACCAGCCTTTCAACATCAGCAGGTCTTTTTGCTGAGGTGTTAGCCCTGTCCCATCTCTAGCTGAAAGTGATTGACATGGGATTTTTCCCTGAAGTTGACTGTGTGTGAGTGACTCAGCTGGTGCACTGGCATGGTCTCCTTTCTAGGGAAGTCCAAGACATTCAAAGGCCAGTCTCACACCTGACAGCTTTCTCAAACTCAAAATAATAAGGGCGGTTTCTGTACCAATTCCAAAATACCAACCTTTTCCTAAAGGAGACTCCAGCGGGAGTGCAAACGAAGCTGTAGCTCATCTTTAATAACGCTACTTTTAAAAATAAATCATGTTTTATGGATCTAAACTTAGCCTCTCCAGATAAGCGAGTCCCGGGGCCGCTGGTGATTAATATGCAGCACTGGAGCGTGGCCCAGCAGGGCCCTGATTAATAGCAATGACATCATGACTTTTAAACATTCTGTTAATGCCGGCCCCGGTGACAAATGGGGGACGCGCGGCATCGCTTCCCGTGGCATTTGCATCGCCGCAGTGAGGGTCGGAGGCAGCGCCCCCTCGCCTCCCCTGGGCAGGCACGGAGAGCTTGGAGCTGCCTGCCCGCCAGACCCACATCAGCCCCCGGGGCTGGGAATGCAGGCCTGGGAGCTGTGTCCCGGCACCTGGCACTGCGACAATACCCTCATCCTCGTTCAGAGGCTTGTGTATATCCCTGGAGGGAGAGGCAGGTATGCTCGGGCTTTTTAAGCACATTATCTACCTGCAGCTTTTCCTGCCTTCAGGGAGCTTGCTCATATGCTTGAGGCCAAGGCATTTTCCCATGTAAATACTCCTGCTCCCTGCTACAGTCCTCCCTGAGTTTTAGGGGGCTGATGTCCCTAGCAGGTGTGAAGCATGTTTCTCAGCTGTCTAAGATTTTGCTAAGAATGTTTGCATGGTTTCCAAATAAATTCTTTTCCACCATCCCACCAGCCTCAGTGAGAAATATGCTGTTTGAAGCACTCTGTCTTTGCATTCAAATGATAACCCTGTGAATCCAGATTGCATTTGGGATCTGAAAGTTATCACAGAAGGGTTTTAGACAGTTTGAATTTCTATAATAACAATTTCACCTTTTCATTGATCTGTATGCCACACTAACATTTAGCATGAGGACCAAGTATGTGAAAAGTTCTGAACTGGGAAAAATCTGATGAGACATACTGGTTATGCTGAGATAAGTGCTTTGTCAGGCACTGCCCTGTAGACCCATAATTGTTAAAAGCTTCACAAAAAGCTAGTGGCTGGGCATTGTTGTATTAAACTTATATTTGGCCTACTGTTGTCTCTTTGAGCCTTCCTATATCAAATGACTGTGCGGCATTTTTAAGAGCTTTTCTTGTTGAGTAGACAGGTTGCTTTGGACTTCCTCACTGTGTGGGGAGGGGTTTTTATTCCTAGACACCTCCCTCTAAAACCCAAGAAATCTAACTGTAGTGCTGTGCCATACAAAACACACATTTTATGATCTTAAATGTCTGAGAATATAAAAAGTTTTGTAAATATATAACCTCTGATCTAGTCAGCATCAGCCAGGAAAATATCCCTCCTCCCCTTCGGCATGATTAAGAGAATGCGGACACGCTCCCTGTCAGAGAAATCTTTGCTTGGTGGCATCATCTGCTCTGCAGTGTTTTCACCCTTGCAGCAAATCCTCTCACCCCTTCTCCAGTCAGTCTCATTTTGCACTTTCAGAGCCTTTGCCACCCCACCTTTAATGCATGTTCTTGTGCAGTGATAAAGCACATCTCCAAGTGAAGGATGGGATCAGGGGCATCTATTTTTGTGTCTCAGCCACAGACTTGTACGTACTTGGTTTCTCTGTGCTTGCTCCTCAGCATCAGGAACAAATTGGTATTTGTCATAAGCTCTTTTGATCCTTGAAGAAAATGAAGGGCCATTTAACATTTTTAGAGTAATAATAATAATGGAGGAAAAGGGATGTATTCTAGTATCTGAGAATAGCAGGTTATTTGTTTAAGAGCATACTTTAGAACAACACCAAAAGGGACCTTTAATCTCAGAATTTCAAGGCACCTTGTAAACTATAAACATTGATTCTCCTTCTTCTTATTATTCCTTGTGGGCATTTTACCTCTATAAAATAGAGCAACATTCTTACCCTGATGATCTTGCAGGAAGAACAAACGAATATTAGAGAGAACTAGGGCAAAATACAAGGGGGATTCAGGTGGCAAACACAACTGAGGGGTGTACTGGGAATGGGTGGTTTATATTCAGTATATCTCACCCATGGGGACATGCATTCTGGATAAGTCAACCTCATGGACAGCTGTGAAAAGAAATTTATCCTGCCCTGAGGAAGTTGAGTAGTGGGGCATGTAAATGAGATTGGTCACTCTATAAATTTCTCTTTGAGAAATGTAGCTTTTAACCTGACAAGGAGGTGAGTGGGTGAGTGTTGTTGAATCACGGAGGGGACAAGCAGCAGCCAGGGGAGTTTTCCATTGGTTCCATTAGCTAAAGATTTCCTCCTGGAAGAGGGTTCTAGATTTGCCTCCATAAGTGTGTGCCTGCTGTGTCATCTGCACACTGATGGTGTTAAGCCTCCTTTTCTTTTTTCTTTCTTTCAGTTTCTATAAAGTAAGCCCTGAAAACCAATCTGAGCTGTACTGAAATTTTGCATTCTTTTGTTTCTCTGCATTTTGATTGGATTACGTCCCTGACATTATTGCCAAGAAGTTAAATAATACATCTAGAGATGGAGAAAACTGAATAATGCAGCTCTGCAGCTTATAGCTTTTCTAGTGCTATGCCAGAGAGCTTTTTGAGTTGAGAATTGTGACTGGCAGGCAAATTTAGACAAAAATGTTTTGGAAATCATTTCTTTTCTCTTCTCTATTTTTATCTGATAAGGACCAAAATGTACTGCTGAAAGCTATAACATTCGTGGCAAAATAACCACAGAGATTCAGAAAAAGTAAGAGCAGATAAGTAGGAAACCAGTTTGCTTAGCAAGTGCCTGCAGTTGCAGACGATGGGTTATTCAGAAAACATGGGCTGTACTCATCATCATTGTGGCTAGGCTTTGTGAACGAAGATTTGAGAAGGGCACTACCCACACTTGCTGCAAGCGTGCTGGTGGCTAAAAAGGCCAATACGGGATAGGCAGGTCTGGTCACAAAAGGCACAGAGGAACGTCTCCCTAGGTGACATTGGCAAGGAACGGTTCTTTCTGCGTTGTCTTTTCTCTTCAAGACTGACTCTCCATGCATTCTCAAAGGAAGCAGCAGCGTCGTGAATGGTGTGTCTCCATGAATCCTGATTGGAGGCCAGAGTGGACCATTGGTGGCAGTCAATATGGCCAAGGCTGAGGTGTTGTTTCAGGGAGTCCTTGTATCTCTTCTTCGGGGCTCCTCTCTTGCGGCAGCCGGTGGCAAGTTCACCATAGAGCACAATCTTCGGAAGGCAGTGATCCTCCATCCTGGAGACGTGCCCTGCCCAGCGCAGCTGCGTTCTCATCAGCATGGCCTCGATACTGCTGACCCCTGCCTGTTCAAGAACAGACACATTGGTGACATAATCAGACCAGTGGATGTTTAGGATTGAACGGAGGCAGCGCTGATGGAAGCGTTCGAGAAGCCGCAGGTGGTGGCGGTAGATGACCCAGGATTCAGACCCATATAAAAGAGTAGACAGTACAATGGCTCTGTAGACACTGATCATTGTACTTTTCTTCAGGTGTTTATTGGACCAGACTCTTTTATGGAGTTTTCCGAAGGCTTTGTATGCCTTTGCTAGCCTGTTGTCTATCTCTTTGTCAGTCTTACCATCTGAGGAAATGATACTTCCCAGATAGGTGAACTGCTGGACTGACTTAAGCTCTGAATTGCCTATGGTGATGTGAGGATGATGGAAGACTTCTTGAGGTGCAGATTGGTAGAGAACTTCTGTCTTCTTCAGGCTGACTTCCAGCCCAAAAACTCAGCAGCCTCTGCAAAGCAGGATGTTAAGCGCTGCAGAGCTGCTTCTGTGTGAGCAACAAGGGCGGCATCGTCAGCAAAAAGCAGCTCATGGACAAGGTGATTCAGGGTCTTGGTGTGGGCCTTCAGTCACCTTAGGTTGAATAGGCTTCCATCAGTACGATATTGGATGTAGATGCTGTTTTCTTCATCGAGGTCTGCTGTGGCTCTTTGGAGCATCATGCTGAAGAAGATTGTGAATAGAGTTGGTGCAAGAATGTGACCTTGTTTCACACCATTGGTTATTGGAAAGGGCTCAGAGAGTGCATCGCCATATCTGACTTGTCCACGCTGATCCTCATGTAGCAGGATGATCATTTTGAGGAACTTGGGGGGACATCATAAACGTTCCAAGATCTGCCACAGGCCTTTTCTGCTCACAGTGTCAAAAGCTTTGGTGAGGTCAGCAAAGGTTACATAGAGACCTTTGTTCTGTTCCCTACACTTCTCTTGCAGTTGTCTGAGAACAAACACCATGTCTGTGGTGCTCCTATTGGCTCTGAAACCACACTGGCTTTCAGGTAGAAGATCTTCTGCAATAGTGGGTACTAATCTGTTCAGAAGTATTCTTGCAAGGATTTTACCAGCAATGGAGAGCAAAGTAATACCTCGGTAATTTGAGCAGTCTGATTTTTCTCCTTTCTTCTTGTACAGGGAGATGATGACTGCATCACAGAGATCTGGTGGTAGTTCCCCTTGTTCCCAGCAATGCACATCAAGCTCGTGGAATTTGGCATGGAGTGCTTTGACCTCCATGCTTCCAGATTTCAGGTGGAATTCCATCAACACCAGCTGCCTTGCCAGTTTTCAGCTGTTGTATGGCCTTGAGTATCTCTCCCATAGTAGGGGCTGCATCCAATTCATGTTTCACCAGTTGTTGTGTAATGTGCTGAATTGCTGAGCCTTGGACTACATGGTTGGCACTGAAGAGAGTCTGAAAGTGCTCAGACCATCGGTTCAGGATGGAGTTTTTATCTGTTAGAAGCATTTGAGCATCTGCACTGAGTAGGGGGCTTTGAACCTGGTGTGTGGGTCCATACACTGCTTTCAGGGCCTCATAGAATCCTCTTTGGTCACCCAAATCTGCGCATAGTTGTGTCTTTTCTGCTAGGTTGAGCCACCATTTGTTCTGGATGTCTCGAAGTTTCTGTTGGAGCTTACTGCATGCAAGACGAAAGGCGGCTTTTTTTATATGGCAAGATAGCTGAGCAATGTGTGCTTGGTGAGCAGTTCTCTTCTTCTTCAGCAATTCCTGGATCTCTTGATTGTTCTCATCAAACCAGTCTTTGTTTTTCTTGGAGGAGAACCCTAGGGACTCTTCAGAGGACTGCAGGATGCAACTTTTAATATGATGCCAAAGCGCTTCAGGAGAGGGTTCTATGGGATTATCTTTAAGTCTAGTTTGAAGGTTGCCCTGGAAGCTGTCTCTCACTGTGGCTGTTTGAAGATTGCTGACTTGGAGCCTCCGCCTTGGAATGCCGCCTCTCTTAGGTTTGGGCTTGAAGTGGAGGTTAAGTTTGCAGCGCACAAGGCGGTGGTCTGTTTGACATTCTGCACTCGGCATCACTCGAGTATGACAGACATCACTGACATTTCTCTGTTGTACTAAGATATAGTCAATGAGGTGCCAGTGCTTGGATCGAGGATGCATCCAGGTTGTCTTCAGGCTGTCTTTCTGTTGAAAGACAGTGTTGATGATGGTGAGCTGCCGTTCTGCGCAAAACTCTAGCAGGAGGCGTCTGTTGTCATTGCAGTTTCCAACGCCATGTTTGCCCAGGACTCCTTTCCAGGCTTCAGAATTCTTACCTACTCTGGCGTTGAAGTCACCAAGGATTATGATCTTATCATCTGCAGGAACATTTTGGGTGAGGCGGCGCAGGTCTGTGTAGAATTTGTCTTTTTCCGCTGGGTCAGCTTGGAGAGTTGGGGCATATACGCTAAAAAGAACAACATGTTGCTTGTTGTGTAGAGGGAGGCTTAAGGACATAATGCGATCGGAATGACCTGTCGGTAGATTTTCAAGTTTGGAGGCAATGGAGTTTTTAATCATGAAGCCAACTCCTGAAAGGTGTCCTTCGGTTTTGGGTTTGCCTGACCAGTAGAGTGTGTAGCCAGCACCATGTTCTTTAAGGCTGCCTTTCTCATGAAGACGATCTTCACTGAGAGCAGCAATGTCAATGTTGAGCCGTGACAGTTTGTGGGCAATTAGAGCAGAACGACGCTCAGGACGTCCACTATCCCCAGTATCAAGCATGGTTCTGATGTTCCAACAAGCAAGTGTTAGTTTGAGCACACCTTTGCAGGCAGCTGTATGCCTTTGAAATCTCTTTGTTTTTATTTGACCGCATGGAAGATGTCGGTTGGCCGCGGTTATCCAGCCGGGTGTGGAGATGAGCTTTGTTTAGGCCACCTTTGCTAGGCCCCTCTCCGTGTGGAGCAAGCAGTGCTGTCCCTAGGAAAGGCTGCTTGGTCATTCAGGATGCTGCCGCAAGAGACTGTCATCTCTGGGGTCAAGTCTCTAATGACCCATATCCTGAACCGTCTGCATGCAGGGTTGGGTCTGTGGCTTCCAGCTGCTTCCTATCACCTGCCGTTTTCAACCCTCACCTGTCGCTACAGGGCTTTGCAATGTGGGTGAACCCTTCAAGCCTGCGCAATGGATTTTTTAGGTGAGGCACAGCGTGCGCAGAACTGGCCCCACCCTTTACTCCTAAGGTTCATCTGCCACGGCCTAGCGAGCTTGGACGGTGACAGCGAATACCTCAGGATGTAGGTTTGGTTAGAGTATCCTTCTCTTAGATGGATGGCCTTACAGGGCTAAACGAGCTCCATCTACCCGGGTTTGGGGTTGGAGTTGTCCTTCTCCTAGGATGGTTGCCAGACAGCTAGCGAGCCCATCCTGCCCGTGGACACACTTTGTCTGACCCTTCAGCTGAGACCTGTCTGGCATGGGAGACCCTACCTGCAGCAGAAACCACCTCCAGCATAGCTCTCAACCTCATGAGGGCACGCAAGCTTCTCTCCCGTGACAAGGGGGTGTCCCCGGAGAAGATGGGCTGTACTACTCCATAGGAAATGAGCTGGACACACCTGACTCAGCTGGAGCCTTGTGCAAGATCAGATGATAACGGAAATTCAGACTGAGCTTGAGGACTGATAGTGGACTCCCTCAGAACCTATGGAAAGTGTGGCAGGATTTCCATTGCCACGGATGGATTTTGACAGCCAGACCACACCAAATTTGGCAACTCCACTTCCAACCACTTGCCCTCAGTTTGCAAGCCCTGTAGCCTTTTTCCAATCTGCTCCTCTTTGCAGCACCATGTTTCCAGCGGACACTGGGATCTGGGCTTAGACTACCTGTGTTTTGACTTGTCTTGTCTCTGTCCCTGGGGGCTCTTTAGAGTGAAGGTGATTGAGTTTAGTTCTCGGATGCCTCAGGGTACTGCATGACAGCATGGATATCCTTCTTAACCTTTTCGCCATCCGTGGGTCCCCTCTCTACTGCCTGCTGCAGCATCCCCAAGCTTGTTGAGGAAGCTACTTGCCAAATCCCTGTCAGAGAAACCAGGCAAACTCATCCTTGCTTTTTTGCCTATGGGAAGAGAAACAGCTAATAAAGTCCCTCCAAAGCAGAGTGAACAGAAGCCATTATTTTATATCCAGGCCTTGCTGGGTAATAATGATCTGCTTTTAACCACCCGCTCATGCCTCTACTTATCCCGCTGCTTGTTCATGACCTTCACTCACTGTATCCTGTTGATTTGAGCTTGTATATTCCTGACACACAGAAGCTGCGTCTTCATTCATTTGTGGTAAATGCCTGAGACACTTAGGGCACTTGTAATTAAATAATCAGCTGTGAAAAAAAAGACCCCAAATGGGCACATGGACACATTGTTTGTTTTATTTGCAGATAAATTCTTTCTAAAAGTCAGCAATGTGTGATGCTTCTTGCCGCTTTTTTAGTTTAAAGCAGATGTTATATACATTATTAGAAATTATATCCTTGCAGTCTTGATGTAATTAAGGCAGGAAGCGAGAAGTGAGGAGCTGGGATATTCACTTCTTTATTTTAGGTGAGGCTTTAGGGAAGGGAGAACTGTGGAGTGAGGGCTTTGTGTTCAAGGAAATTGTCCTGTGCTTTTGTGCCTTTTTAGGTTTGGTGTTTGTCAGGTTGTGGGTAGTAAGTGGAAGGGAAGTAGGGAGGGGAACAAATAAAGGTTTTTAGTTTTCTATATTGGATCTACACAGCATGGGTCAGCCAAGGTGTGAGGTGTGCTAGGCTCTTGGAGGATGGTGTGTCTGTGCTGGAGGTGAGAGAAGAGTCTATGAGTCTTATGGTGATGCTTCATGTTCAAAGAAGCCAATATTGTTCTATTGGGTATGTGAAAAACTACAAAAGATACAGGCATATATTGGTACCCAGGTGTGCTGGTTTAAAGATAAACCAGCAGGAGAAATGGACCCACCACAAGAGAGATTATAAGTCAGAGTTACAATTTAATGAAAGATATTACCATAAATACACTGACACAAAGAGAAATTGCTTTGAACCCACAAAACCCAGCAGTATAACCCAGTGCCCTGGGGCACAAACCCAAAGGGGTTTGTTAGCCCTTGTGCTGAGACCTGCGTGGTTCTCCCCAAGTCCAAAGCAAAAAGAAGTCAGAAACCTGTTGGTGCAGGTGATGGCTGTAGTCTGGTCGAGAGTAGCAGTTGTAGTCTAGTCAAGAGCAGTGGTCTCCTCCTGTCAAAGTCCTCCTGCTCCTCTGGATCCAACAAATGGTTCCTGAGGTCTTACCCACCACTTATGTACCCTCAGGGAGCACCCAGTCCCTCCCCCAGGGCGGGGACTCACCCAATGGGTTATTAACTCTGGGAGCCAGGGGGGTATTGTTGAACCGTTGATGGCCCATAGCAGCCACACCCCCTCATGCTGGGTGTGAAGGTGCTAATGACTCCCTGGGCAGCTGCTGCTAATGGTCCATTGTCCTTGAGGAATGAATAGAGGGGTTAGAATACACAGCTTTGATCACTCCCACACAGTGATAGCTGGTCCCACCTGCTGAATTAGGACACCACAATAGATTCAAAGAGGGAGCCTCTTATTTATTCCATTGGATTTTGGGAAGAAACTTCTGGAAAGATGCATTTGTTATTCCTGCTGAATAAAAGCTGTCTGAGAAAAGCCCCATGAAGTACTCTGACCATGGGAGGGACACCTTTGAGATTGGAGCATGTAGCAGCACAGTGACCTCCTCCCATTTTATTTCTCTTCTTGAGAGCAGATAAACGCATTTGATTTAGAATTTTGAAAATACGGGAAGTGCTGTGGGTTTGCATGCATGCACCTGAATCTCCCCTCGGATCACTGCAAGCAGCTGTTAGGCATGTGCAGCTGGAAGATAACACGCTCATCTCCTCCACTGAGGACAGGCAACGGCAGCTGGGCTGGCAAGCCCAGGTTATCTGTTACCAGCACACTGCTTGCTATGTCTCTCAGCTCTTCCACCTGGTTGCAGCCAATTCCATGTGAAACCCACTATGTATGCACTTGCAGTTGTAGTTTAGTCCATCAACCCCTTGGAGCCTTCAGGATCTGGCCATGGAGCAGAGGGAATCCCATGCAATGGCAGATGGCAGAACAAATTATCCAAACCTGGCAGATAGAGTGAGGTCTGCCAGTGTCAGGCAGTCCTCAAAAAGGTCCAGTTTTCTATGGAGCAACTTTCAGGTTTCTGGTTACCTGACAGAAATGGCAGCCAGGGGTTGAGCTTCCCTTCCTTTATTTGCCACGCCTGAAAGACCTGTGGAAGCCCTTCAGGAGGTCTGTGAGTGTCCCAGGTTGCTTGGTGTGTCAGGGTGGTACACCTCGACAGAAAGCACAGCTGTGCATATTTAGCAAGCAAAATTTGCAAACCCGTGTTTGTGATTAACAAGGGAGGGGAGGTATTTATCTGCATGGGGACAGTTGGTGTTACTTCTGGGATCATTTTGGATTATTATTTAAATATCAAAGGGGCTTGGTGAATAACATTCCGTTCCTCATGTTGAAGACTATTCATGCTGTTACTGTGTGAAGTAGCACCTTTCCAAGTGGAGAAATGGTTGGTCTGCTTCATTGTCTTAGCACAGTCATCTTTCACCATGGAAAAGATTATACTTGCAACACAGAAGGAAACATCAATAAATAGAGGAGCAGGTTGGAGCTTCACTCCCCCAAAGAAGACCAGAAGCCCTTTATGTGGGTAGGGAGCAGGAAATCCACTCCTTCTAGCTCTGTCCATAGAATCATAGAACATTTATTGTTGAAATTACCAAGTAAATAAGTGGGAGTTGTCCATGTAAACCCCTCAGGCACCCTTGGAAATCTCAACTATAGGCTCCAAAAATGTTTTTTTTTTTTTTTATTAGCATTTAATTGGTTTTTCTTTTTTTTTTTTTTTAAGAAAGGAAAAAGAAGGAAGTAAGAGAAAGGAAAGAGGGAAGAAAAAGAAAAGGGAGAAAGGCAAAAAAGGAGGGAGAAGGATGGGAGAAAGAAAGACAAAGAAAGGAATAAAGGAATAAGGAAGGAAAGAGCAAACTACACTAGGACAATTTTAAGGTTTGATAAGGCACAGATAAGTCGTGGAACTGAGGAATCTTGCCTCACTCATTTTGTATGCTGCATAAGTTATGAAGAAAAGTGAGTGACACAATATATCTTGTTATTTAAGGAAGAAGATGAAGGCTGTGCCATATAGTTCTAGCATTTCCTTGCATTAGCATACTTGTGCAGATATCACATATTCAGTGTATCAGTTTAGTGGGGTTTTTTTCCCTTTTTTATGAATTTTGCAGGTTGGATCCTTTCTTACTAAAAATGTTCTGTTTTCCTTAACTTTTTATGAAAACTGCATCATCCCAAATTTCAGCAGAGCAGAGCCCTTGAATATTGAATGAATTACAGAACAGTTGGGTTTGGAAGGGACTTCCTGAGACCATCAAGTCTGCCCCTATTGTTCAAGCAGGGTTAGCTGGAGCAGGCTGCCCAGGACCATGCCCAGTAGGCTTTTGAGTATCTCCACAGATGGAGATTCTACACCCTGTCTGGGCAACCTGTTCCAGGGGTTGAGCACTCTAGTTAAAAAGTGTCTTCCTATGTTCATGTGGAATTTCTGAGACTTTAGTTAGTGTTTATAAATTAAGAAGGTACTGCTGAAGGGCCCCACCTTCATGATTCTTTCTGAGATGAGTGGAAGAAATAGCAGTATCGTTGAAATGAAAGGTGGGAAGACAACCCAGAAGGATTCCTTTACACACTTATTTTAGTTTAGAAAAGTGATGGGAGAGACCATCTGGAGAAAGCAGGAACTAATTTGTCAGGGTGGAACATGGCTTCGTCTGAAAAAGTTTGATCCACAGTTAGCTTTTAAGTGCCTTGAAACTTGTGTTGTAATCAGAGCTTTGCATTTCATTTGTAATGAAGGCAAACAGGTGCCAGCTGTAAAAATTTATTTCTGGATCTGGACTCTAGAGTTTTTATCCTCAACTTTTCAGAAGTTTTGATTCAGATTTTATTTCTGCTTTTCTTCTTTTCCTCTCTGGCCAAGCTCAAATGTCTGAGCCTTGATCTGGGGTCTCTGAGAAGTCTGGAAAGGAGAGATGAATATGCAAACACCTCTTAGGACTGGCATCTCCATGTGTATGTCCATTAAATGATAGTTCCTTACGTTTCATGAGGCTGCTGATAAAAATTACCAGGAGGACATGGAGCAAAATGACACAGTGGCCCAAGATGACCCACAGAGCTGATGCTTGGAAGAAAAGGCTGCAGCCCTGATTCCTGAACATGCCCAGTGGCATCTGCAGGAAAGCAGCCCTGGATGTCACCTTTCCTGAGCCTATTCTTGTAGGTTGATAAGCACCTCTTGGAAGATGATGAGGATCTTCAGTTGCCCACTTGGTGCAGTCTGGAGGGGGATCTGCACCGACAGGGGTCACCTGGTGGTCACCAGGGTGGATGCAGCTCAGGAGGAACCATAGAGCTTTGGTGCACCACAAGGAAAGATCTGGGCTTCTGGAGACCTTGTTCAAACTGAACCTTTAAGCAAGATAAATGCCCATCAGTAAAGAAGAGACCATAGAGAACACCACCTGGTTCTTGACAGTGTGATGGGATATTCATGACAGTATAATAGGAATTTGGTGAAATGTGATATTTTACTCTTGTTACTGGAATACAGCAGGCATCCTTTAAGTCAGAAAAACTGATTTTAGAATAGGGCTTGTAAGAACCCTTCAGTCCCACAATTGATGTAAATGGGCAAATATCATTATCTTTAAATCCAGTTTCCTAAGGCACAGCTGTGCTGAACACACATTGGAGAAGCAAGGAGAACACCCCTGTGGACTGTTAAAGCAGAAAAAAACAGACAAATTCTTCATCCAAGGAGAGAGCTTTGAGGGAAGGCTGAGAGATATGAGTGTGAATCACCCAAATTATACCCTCACCCCTGATGTAATGCTATTGAAGTCTGGAGAAGAGGAGGTGGAAGGGAGCTGTGAGGTCCATCTGCTGATATATATGAAGGAATATGTTGCAAAGAGGAGGGACCAATTATTCTCACTAGCCAACAGGGGAAGTGCAGAGAATATTTAGGCCCAGCATTAGGATAAAATTTCTAGTGGGTGAGTTATTAATCAGGTAAGACAAGGCGTGCATTGGAAAACCAAACCTGCACTACTAGGTTGGGAAATGAATGTTTTATGTCTGGAATATTAGGAAACTGGGGATTTGGGGGTGTGAGGCTTAAGTCTCATCCTCACTTCTGACACTGAGTCATAGCAGTCCTGTGGAGGGATACAATTTGCAGACTCCACAGGCAAATCTGAACTATCCAGAGTCTAAACTGGTCTGCAAGCAATAAGAGACATATATGTGTAAAGACTTGAGTAATGTACCTTAGTAGCTACTCAGCCATTGGCTCAGAAACTGCTAGGTAAGGTATACCAGCCCAGACTTAGGATTGTGTCCACTGAGGGATTACTTCTGCTGTCTGCATTGTGTGTCTGGGGAGAAATCATTAATTTCTCTGTTCACTGAAAACTAGATGGAAATTTGTAAAAGTGCCAAAAAATGTATCCTTGGGAAAATTCTAAGTGATTGAAAATCAGTTTTTCATTTTTGTAAAATCTAAGTTTCCAAAATTTTTTTCACCTGACTCGAGGAAAGATGGTGGTGAAACTTATCATGTTGGAAGGATCCATAAAGAGTCTAAAAATGTTTTGCTTCAAACTCACCAAAGCATTTAGGTTCCTTTGTGTTATATTCATGTAATGCAAAAGCAACTTTTTTTTTCAACCTTATCCAAGTGATATGCTGTCATGAAATTCTTTCCTTGAAGATTTTAGCACAATTGATATTTTCCTGCAAAATATGCCATTTCTGTTCAACTTGAATTTTCTCCCAGAAATGTTCCTTTCAAAAATCTTGGGCCAATACTAATTACCATGATGCAGCAGCTGTTGCTGCAGTAGATCCTTTCAAACATAGCCAGTGAGCATGCTAGTTTGTAGCCTGTACTTTGTGATGCCAAAGAATATACCAAAAACACCACTTAGCTGCAGCCGAGATGAACTGAAGATTTTGCAGTTGTAACTTTTAAGAGTCTTGTCTCTTACTCTCACAATGAGACTATACGTGTTTCTATAACTGAGAAGCAAGGAGGGTGATCACCAAGTGCACGGGCACGCTTGGCAGCCTCTCTCTAGCACCATGTCAGAGAGGGATGCTAAAGTTTCCTTTGAGGGCCCTGTGGGTACCTATTTCAATGTTTCAAATGTCCTCCCAGAGTTAGTTTTCTTACTGTTGAGGTTGGTTGTTCAGTCATATACAAAGCATTGGAAGGGTAGCCAGTTATGGAAAAAACCAGCAGCTCTTACTCCAGCCAAGAGCTCAGACTGGGGAGCTCAGGGGCTGTGATTTCAAGCCAGGCTGATGGTGCAGCTTAGACCTGTGGATGTGCACACCCCGAGGTCTTCTTTTGCTGGATGTGTGTGAAGATAAATAGTGTAAATGTTCTCTGTCACATACACCTGTTTTTCCTTTGTCTCAACCTTAGATGGTTGTGTTCCTGGATTTGTATTATCAGTGTACGAACAGTGTTTCTTGCTGCTCCGTAAAACACATCACAACAAAATGAGCTTTTACCTTCCCTCCCCTCCACCACGTGTACAAGCACATACACGTTACACAGCTGTGACCCCTGTGAATGAGCCAACATGGATGACAATTAATTGGTGCACTTATGGGGAGTCTCATTGTTCTGGGGGAATGGCAGTCACCAGGCTGTTAAAATCAAAAGCTGGCCTTAATGCCAGCCAAGCAACTGCAGGGCATGTCCGTCACTGCCTGGGAGCCTGATGAAAAAGATCAGAAAGGGATTTGTTTGGATGCAGGTGGGCAGGAAGGCTACATCTTTTGTGAAGATTTGACACTGGCATTAAGGTCACTCACAAAGGCACTGACAAGGGAGCTTCATGCCCTCACCAGTTCATGCTGGGGCATGGTGGTGTGCTTTTTTGTTGACAGTGCTGTGTCCCCAGAGCTGCCGGGGAGACTCAGTGAAATGGAAAGTGGAAGTAAATGCAAGAGTGAGGGAGTCTCAGCTACACAAGGAAGGCAGTTTCCACTCCTGCAGGTTTCTGAATTCCCTGGGTGCATGGGCAGTGAGATGAGTATCTAACAGGGTTTGCGTATATGGAAAAGGTATAAGAGATCCATTCAGTCCTTCTCCAGTCAGGTGTGTAGTGCTTTTATTTGAACAGCACACTGTTAGGATTTCGTGAGGTGACATTAAGTGGATTCATGACCAGAGCTAAGCCTGATACCCCAGCAAGCCCCAGCATGTTGTGGTGCCATTATTTGGTCTAATGAGGGGAATAAATACACCTGGAAGCAGGGAATCCTCTCCCATCCCAGAGCTTTGGATAGATGGATGTGAAGCCTTATCAGCCCTGATTCATGCAGGAGATAGAGGGTGATTTTTAGTCCCTTCAGTGAATGGTAAGTGATACTTGAGCCCTGTCGCCTCCCAGTCGCCACCATCCTCCATTAGCCTCCCATCTCCTCCCACTGCCCCCTCCTTGTATTGCCACCCACTCTCATAATAGCTACTGCACCAGCACACCACTGCTGCAATAACAAATACTGCCTCGTTTCAGCATGATGAATGAAGAGTTTTAATGAAACTGGCCTAAGCCGTTCCTGGCAAGCTGCCTGGGTTTTGTTTGTTTTAAGCAAGAGTGATCCATCACCCTTCTGACTTCTCTCCATCGCAGCATCCCCAATCAATGTGCTGCACCAGCCTCCCTCAGCAGCAACCCTATTCCTTGCTTCCTGCAGTTACCTCATCTCACTGTGACCCCAAAACCCCTTCCCAGTTTTTCTGTATGGCAGAAATTTTGTTTGGGTGTCTCCCCTTTTGTTGGGTGTCAGCAGCTATGGCTGTGGGCTAAAAGGGTGCTCAGGGCTGAACTGAAGTGGATCTCGCCTCTGCCTGTTTGTCTCCAGCTGACAGTGCTCACACACACACACACACACACACACACACACACACACACACATACACGCACTCACACTCACACACAGACACACACACACACTCTCACAAAAACACACAGAGGCACATATTGCTCGCTAATAGTACAGTTGAATGTCTGGTAGGTATTAATTAACCTTGCAGCCTTCTCTTTCATTAGGGTCTCCTGTCTCTCCTGAGACAGACTGTAAATCAAAGTGTAACTCACAGCTTTCAGAACACAAAAATATAAACAAGCAAGACCCAAAGAAGGGAAGAAATAAAACAGAGCTCCACCCAACCTCTTGGGGGCAAAAAGGAAAAGGCAATCTCAAAAGCAGGAATCGCTTTAATCAAGTGAGTGGGTGCCAGCCTCCAGCTTCACACTCTGGAGCCATTTGGGAAGGGGGGCTAGACAGTTCCCTGTATGCATTGCTCTGTCTTCTCACGCAGTTTTTCGTTATTACAAGGCAAGGGGAAGGAACAATGTTGGTCTTTTTCATCTTTGAAGGAATTAAGCTGACAGGTGTATGTGCGAGTGGTGGAATGAGGCAGG
Organism: Pithys albifrons albifrons; assembly: GCF_047495875.1. Lineage (NCBI taxonomy): Eukaryota > Metazoa > Chordata > Aves > Passeriformes > Thamnophilidae > Pithys > Pithys albifrons. The sequence goes on from NC_092458.1 coordinate 91,323,083, forward strand.
ACACAGGAAGGGAGCAAGCCAACTCAAATACAGAGCACAGTGTAACATCAGACATGGGACTGCTGGAAGAAAGACCAAGAGAGCAATACCAATGTGGCTTGCTTTTCTAACCTTTCTCCAGCTGTCCTTAGTACTTATGTTTTTCAGAGCATCCTGATGACCTGTGCTGAATAAATGCCATTTTCAAGCACTTCTCTGAATGTTTGACAAATTTTCCTGCTGAAGTTTATTTCTGTCTGAGAAGTACCTGGGAAATGGATTTTGGTTTCTTTAAGCAAAATATGGGGTGCATAACAGGCAAACAGGAGAATCCATGAGAGTTAGAAGAATGCATCTGAAAAACTTATTAACCAGAATTTTCAATGGAAAATCTTGAAAAGCTTCTGGATAAAGCATATGACAACATTTTTATCTATAAAAGCTGTTCTACATGGCCAAAGTCTTGTGGCTTTCATAATGAACAGAAGAATTTGGAGCAAAGTTGCCCTTAGTATTAAGTCACTAAGAGTGTTTTGAGCATGGTGAGGTGATGTGCTGTCCTTGCTGTTTACTACTCCTGATTTTTTGTTGGAGTCTCAGAGCAGAATCAAGACCTTGCAAATGCCATGAAGGGATTTATATTTCTTTCTAGCCTTTGATGCCGAATTGCTTTACAACCTGTCCCAGTAGGGAGCTTTTAGAATGCAGGTTTCTCAATGCAAGGTTATATCCGTTTGCAGTTTGATACAAAATGGAGTAGGAAAGGATATTGGACAGAAGCTCTGGAGTAGGAGGCCTCTCTCCTAAAATTTTCTTGAAAGCTCTAATGTTTTAAATAAAAAATGTTTTGTATAATATATTTTTTGTAAAAAATGTGTTTTATAAAAAAAATTCATGGACAGTCTGACTGTGAAGCAGATCATTGCATAGGGGTATCCATTCCAAATTTGTGCAACTTTTCCAGCCTTGCTGCTTTACAGTTTTCCAAGCTTCACCTTGTTATAAAGGAAGATGTTTTCTTTTCTTGTCTACCTGTTATCTCACCTCATGATAGTAAAGCCTGCTGAGGGCATTGACGTAACCTTGCAAGCCCAATAGGGAATATAGAAATTTCCTTCTTTTTCACTTTCAGTTAGGAAAACTTGGCTGCACCTTGTTAAATACATTCAGAATCCCACAAGGTTTATCCAAGCTTGTTCTTTTAATCACAGGGGTTTTTTCATACAAAGAAATCATATCCCATACACCTTGCTGATTGAAGTGTCCCTATTTTCTTGCGAGACCCTGGCAGCAGATGCACCCTATTTAGGGGACCTGCAATGTCACTTTGGCATTTGTGGGTATTACTTTTCACCTCTGCTCACTTGCTGTGAAAATAACAGCTGATCTGGAAGAGTACTGTATGGTTCTGCATCCCCCCACAGTTAGGCTTTTGAAATCAGCGTAACCCTCCAATCTAAATACCCCTTTCACCACATCTTCTTCCTGAAACTTGGTCAATTTTTATTGAAAACAGAGTTTAAAGTAAATGTACTAAGATACCTCATTACCAGGAGTGCAAGCAGGGATTCAGTTAGTTGACTACTGTATTGCACAGGGAGATAGAAAAAGCATATGGAGTCTGGGCTATCTAATCTAATCTCACTATGTCTATATAATCTGGGTAAATGGCTAATCTATCACAAAGAGATAATAATAATTAAGGCTGCAACCAGGTTCCATTAGCAAAATTGATGTGCCTTGATCCCTATTGGGTTTACTTTGAAAGCAAGAGGGATTTTTTTTCCCATATAGCTCAAAGAAAATTAGTCAAAGTGGCTTTTTTTTTTTTGAGTTACAAGACATTAACAAATTAACCCAGATTTGAAATTTTGGCTCCTATCTATCATTTGTTTTCTCATCTTCTAGCTAAACGTAGTTTTATCAATGTCCTGTATTCCAGATTCACGTAGAGTGAAAAACTCTTGAGAATTCACTGCTGGATATATTAGTGGAAAATAGGTTGTAAATCAGCAGGATCATTAACTCTTGTTTTATGTAAGAGCAGTGATTGCTCTGTACTCTGGAAAGAGGTTTCTGCCACCTATTAGCCCCTCCTAATCCAAAGAGAATATAAACAGTCATTTTTCAGGATGCTTAGGAAGGAGGTTTTCTTTTACGCAGATTCCTCTGAGTATTTGCTGTCCCAGTAGCGGTGGTAGCAGGATAGCCCAGATTTTTTTATCTATTTTAAAAAACTCTAGGGTCTGCCTTTAATATTGAAGACACAGTGTGAGGAGGTTCATGTGTATGGGTAGATAGAGGGGTACTTGCATCTGTCACTTGAAATGTGGGGGTTTTATTTTATTTTATTTGCTTCCACAGCTTGTTACAAAAGAAAAAAACCTTCTGGACTTGTTGATTCCCTCCTGTATTTGCTGTTGGTTTGGGGGCATTAGCTATAAGCTGATCTAGCTGGAGGAAGAAGGTGGTTTAAACCAACCCAGGTATTTGGAGTTGTGCTTCTTAGGAGTCCTCTGAGCATCCTCTATCAGGAGAACCAGAGTTGTTTGAATTATGACAGCCTGCTGTGCAGCTTGTTTTGAACTATCCTGCAGCACAACATTGGCATGGCACTGAAATGTTCTGTCAACTCTCTATTTTGTACTTACTGGCCCTTTTCCCTGTCCAGCCAACATCTTTTTAGCAGAACAAGAAAGAGAGGATGTATAGTGCCAAAGTGAGCATCTCTGATTGTGTTCTGCCCTGGGGCAGGTTCTCTTTGGGACTATCCTGCAGCTACAGAGCAGATTGCCAGATCAGAGCTGAATGTCACTGATTGCAATAGATTTGATGGGATCAGCTGGTCATCAAGGCTGGTCTCTTCAAATCATGTGATATCTTTAATTCAGTAAGATCCACAGAAAAAAAAATAAACAACTAATCCAAAGATCCTTATGCATATGCAAACGATGTCTTAAAAGCCCATAGTGCCCGATAGGAAGGGCAGATTTTGTTTAGGTGTGCGGTTTTTTTCCCTCTCTGCTAAACAGTGGTTAGTAAGCTCTGCTGTGTAATGAAGAATTACTTAAAAGATGTTGTACCACCTGTCAGAGTAAATGGCAGAGCACTATCCACTGTTGACTCTAAGTGAGTGTAATGGTGAAACCTCAGCAGATGAGAGTTTGGCTTGAACAAACACAGGCTTTTAGGTACAGAGCTCTGGTCTGCTGGGTGGGACATGCAGAAATTCCCTGTTGTCTGGAGAAATAGATGATACAGTATTTTGTGGATGTCCATCAATTCAAGAGAATTTGTAACTTGGAGGGAGTTTGAATATTTGTATTGAGACCAGAAGTAGAAACACTTGTCAGATTCTGTATCTGTCCCCACCATAGTGTTTGGCCAGTGTCTCATGGATGATAAGAAAAAGGCTTTGTTTCACCATGAGCACTTAGCTGTCAGCTGGCTTTAGGGGTCTCCACCCCAGGGTCTGGTATCTCCTCCTTAGTTAGGTCTGCAGTGTTGGTAAGACAGGATGCAAAGGCTACATGCAAGACAGGCAATGGTTTGTGAAGAGAGAGACAGTGATTTCATATCTGTGAAGCACTAGGCAGGTGCTTAAACTGGTCATGTGCAGTACAGGCAGAATTCAGGCAGTGAGCTGGTGCTCTTTCTCTGTGCCTCCTGGCTCCTGCCATCTTCATTGGCTTCTTTGAATAAGCAGCTTGCTTAAGCTGCTCTTCCAAACACTGAAAATATTCAGTACCCAAAGGGGATGGAGGCTGTGCTGTAAGAATTTCTGTTGTTTTTCTAACTCCAGTGTCATGATGTTTATGGAAGCAAGAATCTGAAAGCAAAGCCTGGAGTTGGATGCTTCATGGTTGGGAACCACATGAAGCCCCTTCAAACCAGAGGATCTCTCTTTTGGTTAATATCTCCCTACACCAGGTCTGCCAATGCCCCCTCCTGCTCCTCAGTTCAGGCTCCTCTTACCATCTCTGCCAGTGTGGTACCTCTGAGTGCATTCCTGGGCTTGACACAGAGTTCTGCTCATGCCTTTCGTGTCTGTCCCATAGCTTCCCTAACTTCTCAAGGGTTGGACTTTCCTTTCTGTGGACATATGAAGCCTTTATCCATGCGGAGGACACATCCTGTTCCCTGCTGCCCTAAGCTTCAGAGCCTTGGAAATAAATATTGAAGAATATAGCAGAGCAGAAATTGCTCCAATAATGTAGAAAGCTCCAGTAGTTTGGACATGCATCCTAGGAACTATGGAAGGATTTCTTTGTCACCTCCTTGCTTCTCTTTTCCTTTCCTGCATTCCCTCCTTTTTCCACCCTATCCCATATGGTATCTGTCAGATACTGTACTCCTTCCCCCAGAACTCTTAATAAGACAGAGATGAAAGTGTTTCTTTATTAATAATCACAAAAAATGTTGTGTGTGGAGTTCAGAAACAGGAGAGTAAAAGAAAGACAGTAATTAGCTTGTTTCTATATCTCTGCTCACTAAGGCATTTTGGATGCAGTGAGAAAATTCTTGACAGATTTTCTTTTCTTTTTGTTCTCTCCTTCCACCTCCCCTTTCTTTCTTTTCTTTTGAAGTATCATGCAAAGTTCTTGGGTCTGGGTTTTCCATTTTTTAATGATAAATTTTATAATCTGTGCACATTTTTTTCTTCCCTCTGACTTGTCAGAGATATCAGCTTGCAACATATCCCTTTGTTTGCCTGTTTTTCTAGGCAGTTCTACATTTGGTCTCCTAGAAGGAAGTAAACATGCCAATTTTCCACTGACTAGCCATGTTTAAGATGAAGGGGTGATTTCATTAGAGGGGTCCAGAAAACCATTGTTCACCAACTTTGTTTCTCCCTTTGTGAGGAACAAAGGAAAGGAATTTAATATTCTTCATTTATTGTTTCTTGTGTCCTATACAAACACATGCTGGAAGGACAAGGCAAATGGTTTTCATCAGGTTTTAATCCCTCACCCAAATGCATGCCATCTCCCTTCACAGAAAGGATTTGTCAAGTAGGATATATGCAGCCAAATTGCCAGCAACCAGCTCCAAGCCCTTGCTCCCAAGCAATGTGCTTTTGCCTTTTCAGAAATATGTACTGAGATCCCTTCCCAGTTGCTTGAGCTGCACATTAGGGCTTAACAGTTTTGGATAAGGGTGGCTGAGCTGAGCCCTGTGAGGTCTGACGCAAATGGTGTTTGTTCCCTAACAAGTGGTGCATTGGAAGAGACCACAGTGTTCTATGTTTGGAGCAGCAAAGCCTCTTCTGCAAATCTTTAGGATAGCAGCAGCCCTCTGCTTTCAAAAGCCCTTCAGCTCAGCCATGCTGTTCTAGCACCCAGAGACCCCAGTGGTGACAAGGGACCCATCACATTTGGCACTTCAGGAGACAGGAGTGTGGTACAGTCCTTGTCGGTGGTGCTGGGGACCCAAACAGAAGACAGAATGGGGCTGATGAGAAGCCTTCCCCAGAAGCATCTGTTGGATGCAGGACTTAAAAATTCAACCTTTGACTCAAGGCCCAAGGGCTTTACCGCTGCCACAGCCTGTCTCTGAGTGATCCTATGTGTCTGCTGTAGAAAGAGCAAGTGTGGTTAATTTGGTTAATTTCTGTCCAGTAACCAAAAATGCAAGATCTAAAACAAATGCTTGTTCTTTATATCAATTCTTAGCGCATTAATTAAAAGCTCCTATGAGACAACAAGGATGAGTGGGATGCAATAAAGATGCTAAGAAAGAATAAGAACATTATTATAATGAAAGCAGATTAATGGGGCTTCACATAGTGGTGCTAATGGATGTTTTTGAACTTAGAAAGGAAGCGATGAGACAATTGAGTAATGAATTTTGTCATCAGAAAATCACAGCTGAGCCAACATCACCATATAAAAAGGGAACTGATTTATTGATTGTAATGGAAAAGACTAATAGATGGATTTAGTGGAGACACAACACTATTTTTTTTTCTACAGGAATGCCCTGAAAAGGCCATTCACTTATACATCACTCCCCAAACCTGTGGAGTAGTAATTACATCCTCTGTTTATACAGTTCCTGAGTACGCACCACATTAGCATCAAACGTGGGGTACATGAATGGAAGGTTTAAATAAAAACTGCAAAGTTTGAGGAGACTGCCAGAACACTGCTGAGTGACTGCAAGGTCCTACCTGCAAAGCAGAGAGCACCAGGGACTGTGGGGACAGCTTTGCAGCCTGTTAGTAAGGTGGTGTATGGATCAATCCCAAACTCCAGTGCTGGCACCTCAGTTGCTAAAAATTTGTGCAGTACTGGCCATGCATCTCAGAAGAGAGACGTGTGAGAGCTGGGTAGTGGGAATAATGATGTGCCTGGGAGGATTTTCATGCAAGGAGAAAGCTCTTTGAAAATCTGGGACCTTCAGAGCTTGTATGTTGCTAAGAAGGGACATGTACAAATATATGTTCATAAGAGAGAGGCCCAGTTTTCAGAAAAGAACAAGGAGATGTTTGATGACACCACAGGATGAAAAAGGGGTAGTATTTTTTTCTTGTAACAGGCAGGTTGGCTGGAGAAATCATGGTCATGTAACATCATCAATAGCTAGCTTTCAGCTGGATTCAAAAATAAAAAGATCCAGTATCCAATGAGAGTATTCAGAGTTGTCCCAATCAGGGAGAATACATTCCGGGAGGGAGAGCCAGACACATGCAGTCAGTAAGGTTTAAGGCTTCTCTAAGACTCAAAACTCAGGACAAGGCCTAATATAGAGGGACAAGCTGTTCCACATCTGTCTATGTGGTATACTTGTACCTTCCCTGAAGCATCTGGTACTGACTGCTGTCCAGATTAAGGGACTGGATGAACACCATGACCAATACAGTCAGGCACTTACTGTGCTGCTCAGTGAAGCCACTTCTCGAGCTTCCTCAGCAATGAATCAAGAAGTGAGTGTGCACAAGTGGGTTGAGAAATCAGCCTGTGTTATGACCACGGCTTAATATTTTATCTGTGATGAGCCCCAGCTCTCAGTTGCACCAGAGTGCAATGTACTGCACCCTCCTGCATTCGGCACACATCCTTTCAGGGACTAATTTTCATTCCATCCTGAAATCACTTTAACCACCGGAGGGAGGGAGATGACATCTGCTTAACATCTGCACAGCGGCAGGCTGTCCATGAGCTTGAGACATGCAACACGGATGAAAACATCCATTTGAAAGTGTAAAGAGTGATAACTGTAGCTGGCCACTACTGCAGAGCAGGCATGCCTCTTGGGCACCAAGCTGTGTACCAGCATGGTTTCCTCCGCTGTATTTTCTAGCAGCAAGGACCCAGTTACATGCATTAGGAGACATTTCACAACCTGGTGCCATATCTTGCTGTCAGGAAGTTTTTCTCAGATTTGGTCTGCATTTACTTTTTTCCCCTTGTCCTTTTCATATTGATATCCTGTCTCCTATTCACAGCCACAATGGGCATATTTGACCCTTTCATTCTTTGACTGCTCTAATTATCTGACTGTTTTGTTCTTCTGCTCTGCTCTTGCTCATTTTTGTCAATATATTTTGCATAATAAGGTGCTCAGAAGTGAAGATAATGTTCTGCCTGTGCTCACATGAGAGCTCCACACAGAGAAAACTGATTTCCTCCCTACTCCAGGCAACACTACATCCACAAAAAAAAGAGCTGAGGGAAGGTTACAAGGTAATTAAAGTCTCTGTCTTTGGACACATAAAGGCACAGAATGGGAGAGCAAAGAGAGTTGTGATGATCATCTGCTCTTGGTAGAAATTTTCGGGTCCTGCTCTTCACTGTGGTGAGTTTTTAGGCCACCAGGGCCAACAAGCACCTGCTCTCCACACCACAGGTGGCAAAACACACCAGTCTTCAATCCTAAATGATCACAGAATATGCCAAGTTGAAAGGGACCCACAGGGATCATCAAGTCCAACTCCCAGCCATGCAGAAGATCTTCCCCAAAAGTCACACCCGAGAGTATTGCCCACATGCTTCTTGAACTCTGTCAGACTTGGTGCTGTGACCACTTCCCTGGGGAGCTGTTCCAGTGTCCAGTCACCCTCTGGGTGAAGAACTATTTTAGAATATCCAACCTAAACCTCCCCTGACACAACTTCAGGCCATCCCCTTGGGTCCTGTCATGGTCCCTACAGAGAAGAGATCCAGTGCCTGCCCCTCCTCTTCCCCTGGTGAGAAAGTTGTAACTGCAATGAGGTCTCCCTTCAGCCTCCTCTTCTCCAGGCTCAACAGACCAAGTGCCCTCAGCTGCTCCTTGCACAGCTTCCCCTCAAGGCCCCTCACCATCTTCATTACCCTCCTTTGGACATTCTTTAATAGCTTAGTGTCTTTCTTATATTGCATATAATATTCAAGTTGAGGCTGATGATGTCTGCAGTTCTCAATATTTGGAGGTTTTTATGGACTGAGCCTCTCCAAACACATGATGCTTTGATACTGAGTCTTATACAACACTACTGAGCCAAAATACTCTCTTTTAAAGGCTTTTTTAATGAAATAATGAGAGAGCTTCATGATGATGTCCACATCCTAAATCATCACATGTGCAAAGAACACATGTAGAAAGTACACAGTGATGAAGGCATGGATAAAGAGAGAGAATTGTTCAGTGAACTAGTTCTGTTCTTCATTTCAAACCAGAATCCCAAAGTCAGATTTGCTTTCCATAGAGGAATCTGATCTGGCCAAATATCAGCATTTCCAATGAAAAGCAATATTGGGAATGAGGGCAATATGCTACTTTGGTCTTGCGGACTATTGGCTGTGACTCAGAGAAGTCGGGAAAACCTGGTCTAGCTGGGAGCTCTTCAGGTATCCTGTTACCTTGAGAACAGACAAGTCAAAACCTAGCAATAGCTGCCATTTAGGAACTTCACAGCAGAGGTTTAAGAAGCTCTTGAGTGGGATGGGAGAGGTAGATGCCATTGTCCTTTTCAGTATAGCATATAGCAGGCTCATATTGTTGACAACTGCATAGGGTCACCCATGGGCACATCCAGGTTCTACAGTTCTTTCTGCTATCCTTAGTGTTTACATTGAGAGTGCTTGATTTTGGTGCAATTATCCTTCCATTGAAATCTGTTGGTTTGAATGGGCAAGATCAGGCACAAGTCTCTAAAAAATCTTATTCTTGGTGCTAATTGTGACTTTATTTTATGCAAGCTATTAAGCAGAGTTGGTCTTTCCAGCAGGGACTGAGGTAAAATGTGAGGCATGTTGGTGGAGTGGTGAACATATTACAGCTTCCACTTCAGTAGCCCAAATCTTCTTGTCAGTGTTGTAAATCTTGTGGGATCAAAACTGGGTCTTGCTGAACTTGTTGGAAGCACTGCTGTGGGGTTAAACTAGATCCTCTTCTTACTGTGATGAGAACAGAAAGTTGCAGTACCAAAATCCACCCTGACTGCAGTTCTGGAGTAGCTCTGCTGATGATAATTGGAATTACTCTGGATTTAAAGTGCTGAGACTGAGAAAAGAATTTGGCAGGGTAATCTCCAGAGCTGTTGAACTGGCACCTCTCACCAGGGCTATGTTTAGTTAACATTTACAATGGGAAAGCAAATGAGGCATGATTCTCCAAACCTTGAACCCTGTTGAGGGCTGGCTGATCTTGAATGCTGGCAATCCTGTTTTCCCCAAACACAAATAAATCTGTATATGGATGTGAGTAGAATTTTTCTTCATCCTCTTAAAGAATGCAACACAAGTTTAATAACAGAGGAACGATGTAAGATCTCCCTCCAGTTGTTTCTGTATAGACTCTGTGCCCTTGCTTTGGGAGGATATCTGACTATCTAGTGATATATCTATCCAGTGTGTCTCATATCTGGACTGAATGGTGCTAAATGCTGAGGCTTTCACTGGCATTTTCCACAAGCTGGTGGCTAACTGGGATGAAAGTCAGGCCCTGCAGCCCAGGGCTGGTTATTTGTCAAGGAAGTAGAAGGTGCAAAGTTATGATAAGAGAGGCAAGAGAACCTCTCTGTGTTTGGAGAGATTCTCCTGGTGGGTGGAAATTGGGCTGATGTGCCAGCCAGGGCTGATACCAATTGGCACTATTAATCCCGGATTCAAATGACATACAGTTAATCCTCTGCAGGGTGATTCTTGCAAACACTGTGCTTTAATTGTTTACCTCTGTTTCATGGAGCCAGCTGACGGCTCCACAGATTTCAGGTAGGGGTTTACTACTGGGTTAATTCTTGTTTTTCAGACCAGGTTTAGGAAGCAGAGTGGAAGTAAATTGGTTGTGGCATGCTGTCTGTTGTTGCAGAGAATAATGGAAAAAAGTCTGGGAATCAAGAAAAAATGAAAAATGAAAATGTAGATGTCAATAGGGCTGCAAGATGGGAGAGACAGCAATTTAACAGGAGTGGATTTACACAGGAATGGGAATAACAGGAAGGGCTTTTTTGCAGGATCAAGTTGCGTTAGTGGGACTATGGAGGGGCCAGGCTTTGGATGGAGTGCAGTTGTAGGGTGCAGCTGAGGTCCTCAAGTAGAGCTGTGCAAATGAGCCTGTGAGGGGGCAGGAATAGCAGAGGATGTTGAAGAGAGGTTGCCAGAGCTGGGTGTGAAGAGTCCCAGATTGGCACAGCATGGAGGCCAACTGGTCAGGAACACAATGTGGATGGGTGTGGGATCTCCTTTTGTTGTATTTCATCAATTCTCCTGTCTTAAGAATTAAATATCAGTTGTAAAAATAATAGAAAAGCAATTATCTGGGTTGTGAGAGTTTGAGGGGCAGCAGTCCTGAGCCTCTCCCTGCAATAAAACCTGTCAGGAGCAACTGGAACAAGCTGTAGTCATCCTCAGCTCCTCCTCTAGCACAGCCCTGCCTATATCATCTGAGAGACTCCATGAATTCTCCAAGGGATTTTGTTATTGCTATTGATTTTACAGGGGAGATTCTTAGATACTGAGGTTATGGGTCAGTAGCACAAAGCCTTAAGATAGAGGGATCTTCAGAGTGCTGCTCACCTCTGCTGTCACAGCTGCAGGCAACTCCAGTACTGTTCCACCAGACTCCCAGCACCTCTTGCTGGGAGAAGCTGAGAACGGAATAGCCACTTTACAGTGATCAAGTGATAGTAAGAAAGTAGAATTCAGTTTCTTCCTTATTAAAACATGCTTTGCACAGCACAAAACAATCTAATGTATGTATTTAGAATATACTGCAGAGCTATTTTTCCATTTTTTTAAATGCACACTTTTATAATAATAATAAAAATGCAATTTATATACAGTATCTTCATATCCCAAATATTTATAAACATAGTTATCTTTGGTCGACTGATTCCAGGAAGTTTGCCAGCACATCAAAGCAATGACATTTTACAACTCATATTCTTTTCACTGTAAGGAATGAGATGCTTCTCCATTTCTTAACTGATTTTTCAGATTTTCTTTTAAGACTAGTGCAATTGGGTAAAAACCCACAGTTTCCAGAAAAGGCAGAAAATTCTATGAGAGTTAATAAACACCATGCCTGGCTTGATGTTGCAGTAAGGTATTGAAAAGAAATATTATTGACCATTAGTCTGCCACACAGACACATCTATAAGTTACTGTCATTGACAATAAGGCTGTAGCTATAATCGGTTACAGATGACTTTTTCGGAGTCTGGCCTGAGACCAGAAACAACCCCTAGACTAAAATCCTGTCTGTTCATCCCACCCTCTACTTCTGAAGTAGGATGGGGGAAACAAGTCACCAGTGGTGCTTTGGTAGAGTATGTCACAGTGTCAGCCTTCAGGTCAGGCTGTTAGGTATAGAAATGGCATACTTTTGTGCAGTAGCCGATTGTAGATGTAAATCAGGGACACTTTGAAATGATTGTCCTTTTATTTTCATAATGTCTTTTCACCAAGACCTGGTATATCGTGTTTGTTAGGCATTTTACTTGGGACTTGCTCACTCTGTGAAATCCATAAAGGAAATACTATGGTGTTCTTGGGTGCTCTAGTGGATATTCTCTCCAGATGTTTTTAAAGATCCATCTTCTAATTCAATCCCCAAGAGGCTTTTCAGAAACTGAAGTGAGCAATTGCAGGCAGCTGCATAATATCTCAAATGACCTACTCAGTCCTTCCTTTCTTGATTTTTCTCTCCATGTAGGTTATCCATTTGCAACTAAAATCATAGTGCCAAAGGCATTTTTGCATTGTGTAGAAGCCATTCATGCACATCACTTTAACAACAGGGGTGCAGACTTGTTGAGTAGTGGGCTAACCAGTCATGTAAGTAGAAGCTTTAAGTGAGACGGAAAGAATGATGGATGCAGTACATAGAGGTCTGGAAGACAAATGAATGCTATGAAATGGGTATGGTCTGCACAGATTTGATTAATATTCAGTGTTCAGTCCACCTCCAGAGCACCATCAAATGGAGTTTCTTCCAGTGTGTAATGTGACATCATCATGTTCCTCAACCTCCACTCCTTCAGGTACTCTTCATCACACCTGGCCCAGCTTATCTTATAAGACAGCTTTTAATGTTGGAACATCCACTAGGCAAGGAACTTGTATCAGTCTATATTTTATATAGAAAAAATATAAAAATCATATAAAATAGGTGGACAGGTCTGTGCTCACATGCATGCGTGTGTTTGTCTGTCTCTGAACATAACAATATCTTTCAGGAGAATAAAGCAGGAGGTATTCAGGCAGCAGATGGTGTTCCAAAAAGAAAATAAAGCCAGTCCTCAACCTTTCATGACTGGACATGGCACAGGTAGGAGGCAGGAAACTGAATTAATGCTGTCTCTACTCAGTCCCAAAGCCACAATGTGTTGGAGGAATCTCCAGGAAGAGTGACAAAAATGCTGATAGGTTTAGAAAGTGTAGCGTAAATGAGAAGATTAAGGAATCTGCTATGTATTCATTGAGGAGGAAAGATGTGTGAAGGGAGATGTAATCACTGTCTGCAAATCCATAAAGAGATGCTACTGAGAGGATGGGGATTCATTTTTCTCAGTGGTTGGTACAAATAGGCCTAGGATATAATGGTCCTGAGGTGCAGCGGGAACAGTTAGTAAAAAAATATAAGGGAAAACTTTATAACTCTAGGAACAGTTTTGTGACAGAGCAGGCTGCCAAGACAGGGTATAGAGCCACCAGCACTGGAGATATTCAAGGCAAAGATGAGTCACCCATCTGTCAGGGATGGTTTAGGTGTAATCAGATCTGCCACAATGTGCAGCAATGGCCTGGATGATGCACCAGAGGTCTTTTGTCACCTAAATGAGTCTGTGATTTGTCATTTGTGCCTATTTCAGTGTGTGGTACTGTGTATGTGAGTATTTGCACTCAGTTCCTAATGCTGCCATGCATACCTGGAGCCTGGATGTCTCCTGGCCTGTAAACGTTAGTCCAAATGCTTTTTCTTGCTTGCTTGCTTGCTTTCTTTCTTGCTTGCTTGCTTTCTGGCTTTCTTTTCCATTTTCTCTCTCTTGATCCATTTCTCTTACAATTCCACATTTACCTGCTGATTGCTTATTCCTTATTTGTGTGTGACCTCTTGTCCCTTTTTGTCTTCATTTCACATACACTTGTGTATTCTTTCATATTAATGCACCTGTGCACACACACATCTCTCTATGCTCCCTGTACTTTCCTCTTCCTGTCTGTCCTCCAGTGAGAGATGTGGGTGGAAAAGGGCAGGCAGGAGGAGGATTCTTCTTTCCATAACCAGAACTGCTGAGAAGCACATGGTTTGGGTTTGAAAGCCTTAGATGTGTATTCTCTTCAGTCCATGTTTTTGGTAATACACTGGTCTGATGGGTATGTGATGCCCAACGAGATGTGGAGCATTAATTCTGGTATGGGGTTGCCAGATCTGTTTCACATCTGATAGTCCAGGGCTGTACACAGGACAAGGTTGAGTTGGCCTGCACCCCTCTTTGTGACTTACCTTGCACCCCACTTCTCTGCAAGCCCCACATAAAAACTGAACAAGCCTTCACAGCCGTCTGACAGCAACAACAGAAGTAACTCCCTGACAGTGACAGAAACCTTGCTGATGGTGATGTGCTGCATCTTCATGAACCTGCAAGCAACACTAGGAGTGCTTTATGAAATTAATATGGGTTAAGTACTTGTGCTGAGTGCCAGGTAGATTTTAGAGGGCAAAACTGGGAAAGGTTTCCTCCATCAGCAGTGACTTGAACAGTCACCAAAGCCCAGTGACTTGTATTAGCTGTTATTGTGATAGAGAGGATCGTTAAGGTGCTTTTATTTTGAGTGTATGAGTGTGTGCACGTGTGTACATGAGCCTGTGTATTGCCTGAATTCATTTCATAAAATGAATTAGATTAGCCAAGGATGTGTTCAACTCTACATCACTTGCAGTTTTCAAATCATCATCAGATGTCTTTCTAAAAGATTTTCCTTTCTTCTCTCATAAGTTTTTGAGTCTGAAATGGGGAATTTGAGTGAAATGTCTTATTGCATCCCTCAGGGAGAAGTCTAGGGTGATCTAAGCTCTTCCTTTCTAATCTTTAATATCAGTGAAGCTATCTGTTGTATCAAGCTATCTGTTAAACTTCAGTGTGCTTAGGTCAGGAAATAGCCACACTATTGCATGGAAACAAAGGAATCTGTGCTAAATACATAAACAGTGATAATGAATATTCATGTTTACTCAGCAATCATCTGGAGCTACATTATAATGGCTACACTAAAATTTCCAAAATTACAACTAAACTATTGGTCTTACCAGTAGTCTCCTGCAGCTAAGTGTTACCCCATTTCAGTATGTGGCTACATAGAAGTTTTCACTTAACACAATGTTGCTGTCATATATTTTCTTCAACCTTAATCACTGTTGTGTATCATCTTTTGTGTCTCTGTGCTTTTCCATATATGGCAGATAAGCAGAAGCTATGAAAGTAATTTGTACCAAAAAAAAAAAAAAAAAGCGTAGTAAATTGCATTAGACAGCATGCTACAGATCAAGCCTGGCAACAAAAGTAATAGTGAAGATGTGCTGGCATATAGAGGGGTTTATAATTAAATTGCAACATTAGCAATTTCATTGTTGGTGTTTCTTTAATATATCTTATGAGAAATGCTCTATTACTGCTTAAAGTAATTACTTTGTACTTGAAAACATGCATATATTTTAATGTCAACTGATGGTAAAAATCTCACTTTTCAATTTACTTGTACTTGGCTTTTTAGAAATATATTGATAACTTTCAGATCAGTAGTTTTGTAGGATAAATTCTTTACTCGAACTCTCACTCATTTAAAAAAAAAGAAATTAACAGTAGTTTATAGAAAGCACATTGATTACTGAAAGTAACATTTGAACTTTATTAAGGCAGTCAAAAATAAATCATAGGCAAACTACAAAATAGATTGATACATAAGAGACCTAGTCAAACAAATCATCAGTTATCGTCATGAAAACTCTACACTGTTAATACAAGTCTCTACGCATATTTCTCAAAGAAACAGCTTTGGAGATAGTAGCGTAATGAATTACTGTAAAGAGGTGTATCTGTCTGCAGCAGAGAAAATCTATCTTATTTTAAATGTGCATGGATGCTGAGAAAATTATTAACATACAAGCCTGGGACCAAGGAGAATATGGCATTAAAAGAAGCTTCGAGGTCATTTGGTGTGATGAACCAAGTCCTAGCAACACCTATTAAAACGGAATTAAGACAGGGTAGAGGAAGAAGGTGTGCTTAGCAGAAATTCAGAAGCTTCAAGCCCTCAATTGCTAAAATTGTATGGATCATTTAGGACAATTATCTCTTTCTCATGGGCAGCGTCTTTTGATAAAGGAGAACCAGTGGCAAAGAGGAACAGCAAGGGATGACAAGAAATTTGGGTATAATTTCTGTCTTATCCCAGGCTTGGATGATCTACGTGCCAAGCTGATTCCTGGTACAAAAGAGAGAGGCAGAGCTTCTTCCCGTGTTCCAGTGCTTTATTACGTGTCCTTGTCTGACCACACTCATCTGAGCATCATTTGTTAGGACTGCTAGTGCGTTACTCACTGAGTGACTCAGGGGCATATCGTGGGCTGTGATCAAACGTACACGCTGCTGGATTCTGGCAGTAAACGTTGCAGGCAGAATCTGGGCAAAAGTAAGTCATGAAGCATTCTGGAGGGTGTTCTCAACTGCAGGCTGGAGGGAGATAACATCCTAATTAAAGTAATGAGAAAGCAAACAAGATGGCTTCAGAATGTGAGTCTGGAAACCTCTAAGCCCAAAGATACCACCCTGTTAACTTATGCCAGTTTATTTTCATTCTGCTTCTGTTACTCTCTTTGAGTGTGACTGTCATAGTAGGGAAGATACTTTGATGTGTATTGCTGATCATGTTTAAATACTCAAGTCCAGTCCAGGACCCTCTCCTTCTGGATTTTGTGTAGGACATAACAGGAAAAAGGCCTCAGTTTGAACCCATTTTGTAAATGAAGAATCAAGACAAAGAAAGAAGAGCCCTGCCTAAGGCCGTACAGGAGATACATCATAGCTGATACCTGAACTGATGAACTCCATTGCCCTAAAAAAAAATCCCAGAAGCAAATTTTTTGCTTAATAGAAAGGGAGTGGAAGATCAACTTAGCCATCTCCCTTTCCAACTCAAGCACATTGCCTGGTACTTTGTTGAGTCTAGATGCTTCCAGTGAAGGACTCCATTTTGCCATGTTGTGGCATAGCTGAGTTGGTCTGAAGTAGGGAGGAAGTGTCTACCCAGAAGTTCTCACCAACAGCTGATCTTGTGACACAAGTCAGAAAACAGGTGCTCCAGACATTTGGTGATAAAGCTGGTCTCCAGTTTTGCACCCTTGCGCTCTCTGCCAGCTGCTCTGCTCCTTGGGTTTGTTGCTGCTGCTGCTGCTTCCCTCAGAGGTGCTGCTCCCAGCAGCATGATTTGGAGGATGTCAGTCTGAATCTACATTCAAACTCAATCATTTCAAGAAGAACCAAGAAGCTGAAGTGACCTATTAGCACAGCCAGCAATCTTTGTATTTTTCTGATTATGTTTTATATATTTCTTTACCCTTTGTTCAATTACAGCAGGATCCCTTTCTTCTTGTCCGCTTATGTTCTCTCTCAGTGCTAAGTGCCAGCTGTCACTGCCTGCTGGATAATTACCATTTTACAAACAGTGTTTAGGGAAATGCCATCAGTTTCTGAATATGTGGCTGTCAGGCCTTATTTGAGGGGCTTTCCTATGTTAACTACCTCTTCTCTTTTCAGGCAGGAGGGCAAGGGAGGGGAAGGAAGCCAAGAGAGATCTGTCTTGTCTCCAGGCATTTGAAGAAAAATTGCATTTCATCTTTTTCACGTTTTGACTGTCAATGCTTATTCCTTCCCCCACCCGCTCTCCCAGTTTATGCACTCCTCTCACTTTTTCTTTATGACAGGCTGCTGTGTCCTTCTTTGCAGCTCCAGTGGCCTGCAAGTGACTAGTGGCAGCAGAGAAGATAGAGCTGCTTATTATGGGGGGTTACTAATGGGAAGGAGGGCATATTCTCAGAAATAGTCATGGCCCCTCATTACTGTAATATGCTACTTAAAGCTACACAGGTCTGCCTGAGGTTAAGCAGGGAATTTGGGGAAAAAGCTTATACTCTGACTGTCTTACTGCAAGAAGTAGCATGAGTACAGCCAAGGAGGGATGAAGTCTAGATGTTGCTGAGGGAGGCTGAAATTCTGAATGTCAAAGCCATACTCCAGAGAGGAATATCATCTGCTAAGATTTGTTTTTTCCAGGGTGCAAACTGCACGGATGGTCCTATCTGGGACGGTGTCAGGGAAGAAAGCAGGATGACCACAGCATTTGATGGCGGTTTAATTTGCCTCTGCCAAAAAAAAATATAATGAGAGATGCATAAAAAAATAAATTACACTCACCTGGAGGAGCTAGATCAAACTTGAGCTCCTCTCAGCTGAAAAACCTTCTGCTATCATGTAAAGAACCGTCTTCCCCTTAGCAACAACTGGTTTCTTAATCATTTCTGTAGAGCCTTTGTCAGGAGAAGTCAGTATGAAAATCAGGGCCATGTGTACTACTAGATCAAGATGTGTGAGCTGGTCCCAATAGTACTCACATCTCTGAAGGAAGGCCTCCCTCAAATTGTCAATATTTTGGCTTTCTAATGATTTTTGCCACCTACCTACTTTGGGGACACACAGTAGAAGACAATGGAAGCTACTTCTCAGGCACAGCAGCAGCTCTAAATTTCTTGTCACAATCTGAATGAAGGAAATAGGTAGAGAAGGGTCTCAGGGGGATGTGTCTTAGACTCCATCACAGCCAGGGACTCTGTGACAGACAAAGGTAACCCGAGCTCTAGAAGAGACTGAGGAGTCATCTGTGAGGTTACAAGAGCTCATGCGAAGTGTGCAGGAAAACTTCTGAGCTGTGCCTAAGCTGGTTGCATAAGCTTCCCCCAGTTACCATCACTGCTGGATTTCCTCACCCAGGCATGAGGCAGCTGGTCCATTGTTTTTAATGTTAGTGGTTGGAGTTAATGCTGTTAGAAGTGTCACAACAGATAAGAGTTTCTTCAGCAAGGCTTAAATACCAGTGTAAAGAATAAAGACCTCAGTGCAGTTGTGATTTGGGCTCTCAGACCAACATAGTGTTGCAATTAAATGATAAAGACGCTAACGTCTGGCAGGCTCAAGGGGCTCGAGATACAGGCCTCTCTCTGCCTCACCAGCGGCACAGATGGACGTCACTCCCACATGCTTCTCTTGCTTAATGCCGCCTGTCACCAGCCAAGGCAGAAACAACTATCCCTTATCTGCAGAGCCCTCTTCCATATTTTTTCCCTTTGCCCCTCATTTTCCACGATGGGCCTGATCTGGTTGCTATGGTGATGCACATGCAATATGTCTGACTTCTCACATGCTGCTTCTGGAGGCTGAGAAAAATGGTGCTCCTGTCTACAGCTTGGTCTGACTTGGGGCCCTGGGAAGAAGAGGAAAGGTGTCCTATGCAAGGACAGAGATCTATAGGAGATGAGTCTGTGCTTCCCACAGCTGGCATGAAAACAACTCCGAGATCAGTGTGATGCCTGCTGAGCTGTCAGTCTGAAGCATCCATCTCCAGGAAACTCTCTGAGGATAGAAAAGATCTCTAGGAGATTTAAAGACATTGATATTCACACACCAAGTGGTGCTTCCCGTAGAGATTTTTAAGTGGAGACATCAAATGCACACAAGTCCCTCTAGCAGAGAAATTCAGAAGAGTCTGATACTGTGCCTTTTCCAGGGCCTTGCCACCATGCAGATAGGATGGGATAGGCAGCAGAGTCCTTTGGAGGTGTGCACTGTCAGCAGTCACTTGCCTTGCAGCCCACTGTGCACTGTTTGGAGTCAGGGTCCCATTCAGCATTGTGTACAGTGTATGAATCACGTGGCTGATGGGCAGGGATTGACATGGCAGGCAAGTGAGGAGGCAGCAACTAGCCTCCCTGCAGCTGGAGACTCTGGTGGGTCAACACATGGCCCTTTGCTTCCAGGGACAGCAGCAACCTGGACCAGCAGCTTCTTTATTCTTTCCAAGGGGCCTCTCTCAGCTTCTACCCACTCTAATTCAAAACTCTGTCCTGAACTAGCTGCAAGGGAAAGGAATGATGAACATGGAAATGGAAGGAGAATTAGGAAAGAAAAGGGTGGCAGGGCTACTGAGGTCCCTTATACAGAAGCAAGAAGCTAACTTTTAATACCTAGTTTTTTCCCTCATCTGCCCTGTAAAAATGATGTGTTTCAGCCAACCACCTGCTTGTGCCTTCCCTTCTTCTCTACATCCATTGTTAGTTATGCACCTTAAAGCAGAACAGG
Organism: Pithys albifrons albifrons; assembly: GCF_047495875.1. Lineage (NCBI taxonomy): Eukaryota > Metazoa > Chordata > Aves > Passeriformes > Thamnophilidae > Pithys > Pithys albifrons. Next base: position 91,342,896 of record NC_092458.1, read on the forward strand.
AGACTGAACTTGTGACAGGCAGGGAAATGGTTGGACCCCTAGAAATCAGCATTTATGAGATATGTTGCATTGTCTCCTGTCCACAGACAGGCTGGAGAGTGCACCAGCCCCTTCTTCACTGAAGCAGACAACTAGGTTGCTCAAAAAAAATGGAAAGTGCTTTCAAAATCATGTCTTATTTTGAAAAGTATTATGTCAGCCTGCTGTTCACAGTCAACATGTAATGAAACACGTTCATTAGCCATTTGGGTCATCACTTCTCATGCTTTTCCCTATTTGAGCTGCTCAGCAGCAGATTGCAAGGCATTTTTCTAACCATCCTTCCCAACCCTCTGATAGTGATAAGCAATATGTTTTGTACTGTTAGTATCATGGTTAAAAATGACCACCATACCACATGCTACCCAAATTTAACATGCTCAGATAGTTCTGTCACTGGCAGCTACTCCATTCCTTAATATCTGTCCCCAGAGTGGAATTACTTTTAAGGGATAGAATGGCTGCCGCCTCCTCCTGTCACACTGGGTATGAGGCAAGGCTGCCCTACTGCAGTGAAATTTGCTTCTCACCTCTTTGTTTCAACACCACTTGCTTTTAAATTGTTCCAGTGGCATCATCACACTCAGTCAGATATTGTGATTCTTTTTTAGTTATTGGCATCCTGAAAGATTCGAATCGCTCTGCACACCACTACTTTCTAACACATTTCAACCTACCCAGCCACTTAAGTCCTTGCCTGGGTAGCGTCAAAGCACCTCACAGACTTGAATGCAGTCATCTCTGACTTCCCAAGACATGGAAGAGTTAACAAGCAGAAGTCTTGCACTGGAAACTGAGCCCTGATTAGGTCAGGCAGGTTGTTCAAGGTCAAAGCATGAAGTCTATGGCAGCTCTAAGGGTTAAGCCAGTGCCTGTCATTTCCCAACCCAGAGCCTTAGCCACAGAGCTGTGCCTCCTTCCTCTGGAAGCAGCTGGTTTTCTTCTGTCATTCCTGTCTCTTAATTTCCTTCTCTCTGTGCTGTTTTTTATCACTTAACCTGCAGAGCAATTGTGATCCTGTTTACTTGAGAGATGCTAGACAAAATACAGTTGTATTGTATTTCATTTCATCCACAAGCCGGCGTTCTCTGAGGGAGGCCAGTTGCCAGTGAGGACAAATAACCAACAAAGCAAAGGGCAGGAGTCTTCAGCACTTTCTTGAATTTGATCTATTTCTTCCTTTAACATACACACACACACACACACACACAAACACACACATATACAGACACATACAGACTCAGACCAAACTATTTTACTTTATGGAAGAGGCCTACAGTTTAATCTGAGTACAGTGCAAGGAGAGTCATTATCTAATGAAAGGAAGCTTATTGACTCCCTCTTCTCAATTTAAGATCACATCTTCTTTTCCAGTCTCTCAAGGGTAAAGGTGTTAAACAAAACTTTAAACAAATCTAGGCCATGTCCATCAAGGAAATTGCCATGCCAAACAGGTGAGAAACCCCTGTGTTTGCACTGGGGGTGTATTCCCATAACCGCATATGATGCTGGCATCATTTGAGTCTGAGAAATCAGAATAACCACCTTGGTACAGTTGTAGTGACCCAATAGTCCAGTCAGTGAAGCCAGGACCAGAGAGTCTAGATCAGAGGAGTCTGCATTAGAGGGAAGGTTGAACCATGTGAGCTGTCAATGTGGTTTGAGCTGATCACTTATGCAGACAGCTCTTTCCTAAGTTGGCTGTTCTGTCAAAATGGCTTTTCTTGCTATTTGAGCTGTTCTTTCTCTAAGCTGGTACTTTTTTTTTCTTATGTGAGCACATTTTTGGATCAGATAAAAATACAAATGGAAACTCCCTTTCTGGTTTCAGCTCTCTCTGTCATGCTCTCAGCTCTGATCTCCTTTCCTATCTGTCTACATTCTGTGTCCTTCTCAGTTTCCCCATGGCCCATTTCCTGCTACTCACTGTCTCTCACTCTCTCTCCTCTCTTTTTCCTTTGCCTGCCACTTTGTCTCAAGCACACACCTAAACGAGCTGCTGTCCATTTCTCCTACCTGGCCTCCTTTCCCACTTGCCTCTTGTTCTTCTCAGTGCATCTCCTTCACATGCAGCCCAAAGGCCTCCTAAAAAAAGATTGCCAAGCAGCAGCTCTAGATGGTGAGCTGTGCAAGAAATACCAAGTCATCAAAGGCAGAATGAGTCCTGGAGATGAGGTGCTGGGGGTTGGAGAAAGAGCTTGAGGAGACTCCACTGCTGGAGATTATAATTTCACAGTGCCTTTCATCAATACATGTCTGTCTGTGTAACTAAAAGTCAGCTGAGGTGCAAACATCACATGTGGTGCCTGCTGCCTGCCAAGGCTACTGCTGTTGAAGGGCCCCCCTCCAGAGCCATGCTCTCAGCCTCAACCTATTGAGCAGGGTCATAGGATAGTTCAGGCTGGAACACCCCCCAGCTGGTTATCTAGCTCAATGTCTTACTCATCATTGGAATGTTGCCCTTCTCTGTTTGGGTGCTGTAGGTTGTGTAGCCCTGTGCTCATAGAGGGATGGATCTGTACCAGCGCTAAGAGGATGAGCACTGAAGTGTACAGGCAGTCTCTGTTGTTAAATGAAGAAGTTCACTTCTGTCACTAGTTACTTAATCAGAAGTGGTTTTTTGCTCACATCAGTTCTAAGCTCATACCCTTCCCACAGTCTTCCTTTCCCAAAGTCTTGCTTTCATCTCTGGATCACTACTCACAATGAGTGAACTTTTTATGGGCAATATGTGATGTTTTTCTTCTTCTGTTGTCTTTCCCCAAACTTCTCTTTCTATGCCTTCCTTTCCTCTTTCCTTGCTTAGCCTTTGACTCCTGCATGCTTTCAGTGGAGACTATGACATATTTCTCAGCTAATTCTATAGAAAGTCTACAACTCAGATAATAATTTCTGTTGCTGCCGAAACTGTGACATAGATACGTTTCTTTTCTGAGACAGGAAAAGCAGGCAGGTGCCAAGGTGTCATCTGGGACCTGAATTACAAGGTGCTGAATGGACTATCCAGAATTTTCTGCATGTAAACAGGGGCAAAAGAGCAAGAATATAACATGAAGTTTTAAGGCCAGTCATTGAAAACAGCTTGGCAGCATGGCTGAAATTGATAGCTAGGGCACAGGGTTCAGGCTTGGGTGCCTGAGGGGCACAAGCAGACAGACTGTGCTGCACAGCTGGGCATTCATGTACCTTTCTAGCTAGTAAATGCTAGACTAAAAGGGAACTGCCCTGTATTGTGGTGATGGATCAACATTTATGATAGCTTCCTGGAAACTAACTCATCTGTAAACAACTCTTATTCTTTGAGTCTTTCTGAGACGACCTTATAAGAAACACTGAGATCAGTCTGTGTTATGGAGATCCAAATTCTGTTTCCAAGATCTAGGAGTAAGCAGGGGAGGCCTACCTGCCTCTCCCTGCTTCCCTTTCTCCCTCTCTGCCTTCCTCTTCCTCCCTGCCTGCTTCCCTCCATCCCAGGATCCCGAGGCTTTTCCTCATCATCCTTCAGTCATATCACAGAGGAAGACTAGGATAAAGGTCCTTTGTTGTCTTGCATGCCTTATGGATGAGGTTGGACATCAGTGCTGAAGTGACTTGGTATAGCTCTGGTTTGTGAGCAAAGGCCAAGGGATTCAAAAGAACCGGATCTTCTCTACCATATTCTTTCAAGCAAGGGGGCAAAATGCCTGATCAAATTGACATGAATGAATGGTTCGACCCAGGAGAAAGAGCACTCATGTATACTAGGCTTATGAGACAGCAGTAAATCCAGGTGAGGATATAGGCTGTTGATTCAATGCCACAGTTATATGAAATAAGTTTCACTATGTGCCTAGAAATTGTTCATGGTTGTAGTGGTATTGAACAATGCAAAAGCAAAAGACATGACCAAGACCTGAAAGAATTTCCCACACAGGTTTTTTTCATATTTGCTATACATGAACCTCCGTGAGTGTCCAATACTGCATTTTTATTGTGCTAATCACGCTACCAAAGCTAAGAATACACATGGGTCAAAGCTATTGGACCACAGTATTGAATTTATTGAAACATGGTGTACAGTTATATTGAAACGTATGCATAATACTCATAGTAGGTATTGAAAAATGCATATACACAACATGCAGTGTAGCAGGGCTTACCAGTGCAATATATGGGAATATTCCTTTATGATCTCTCTAGCTGCAGATGTGTCCACTGTCTTTCTGTGAAAGCTGCCATTTTACTTTGCACTCTTTTCCATTGGGAAGTGTAGCCTGCAAAGAATATGGCAGGTTTTAAATGAAGCTTTCAGAGATGTTCGCAAACATGAATGAATTAAACCTCACAACTCCTCTGTGCAATACGGGAGACATCCTCACCTCATTCTGTAAGGCAGCCACCTGTGGAAGGCAGCAGCTGTTTAATAGTGCATGGTTACATTTTACAACTGTTGGGTACAACAAGTGATGACAGAAATATCCAAATTAAACTAGTGGGAATTAGGCCCAGAGAACATAATTGTTCAAATTAAAATGTGTGTAGTTTAAGTTAACGCCTATACAGTGTGCAGACTGCCACCAGTTCCGTAATGAAGTCTTCTGGTTAGGGTCAAAGCTGTGCAAATATTTTTCTCTTTGGCTTTTGAAACAACACATTTGGAGATAGAAAAATTGACTTATGTTGAACCAAATTCTCTTTGTGTTGGTCATTTTGCCTCTTGTTCAGTTGCTCTCCTTTTTCGTATAGGAGGGGAAAAAGAAAGAGATGGAAAACATCATTTCACTTGACATAAATTATTTCATTTGGCCCAAAGCAAAACCTTTCAGAGCAGCAACTTGTGAGAAAAGGCCAGGGAAGGCCAGCTTTGTAGAGCTGCTCTTATTGCTGCAAATGTAAAAGGCAGTACCACCAGCAATACATCAGCTCCTGAGGGTATTCACCTCACTGTTAGTAGAGTGAGCTGCCAATATCCTGCCTACCCAGAGAGCCTGAGTCCAGTGCTGCAAGCTTTGGGAAAGGTATAAGAAATAAAGTGCACAGAAATATTGTTATGTCTGTAGGGGAGAAAGATAGAGTGACTTCCCCACAGAGCAGGGAAAGGGGTGTGCCATAGTTGAGCCCTTTAAGCAGTCCTACCATTTTAAAGGAATATGTACTTGGGAGGAATATATACTTGGCTGAACTGAGCTCCTTTCTCAACTGGCAATGAGAGTATTTGTCCAGCGTGGGCTGAAATTTCCACTTTTAATGGAACTGAATGGCTAATTTAGAAGGAAATCAAAGCAAAACAGACTCATTGCATCTCAGCATTGTTTTTGTCTGGTTTAACCTACCATGTGGAACAATTTCAATAAGCTGTATTATTGGCTGAGATTTCTTTTCCCCTTCTTTTCGGTTGCTGCCCAAAAGCTAGGCAAATGTATATCCAGTTTTATTTAAATTCACACTCTCATGGTTAGAAATCCACAATATTGCTTTCTCCTCCAATGCCAGCCTTGCGGAGGCCTCCTTATGATGAAAGATCTTATTAGAGTTAGCGCTCTGTATCAAGGAGAGACAATCAATTCCTTTTGGAGATTTAATTTTAATCACGCAGACTGGCTTCTGTTGCCCTGTGTTCCATAAAACTTTCACCATTCCCTAGTCCTTGGTATTAGTTTCTGTGGATGGCAGGCTTCAGAGCTTGTTCCAGTAATCGGAAGCTGGAGGTTACATTAGTCCCAGGTTGTGTTGCACACAGCAATTCTATTTGCAGAGTCTGTTTGCTGCACGGCTAACGGCTGCTGCAAACAGCGCACAAGTAATTTCCAAATGACATATCTCCTCTCCATCTGCAGCTATTTTAAACTTGGTTTGCCACATGTGGTGTGGCCGTGACTCTGGAGGGAGTAATTCCCCCCAATCCCTCCCCTTCCAGAGCTGATGTGCTGTTGCCCTAAGCTGAATGCTGAATATTGAAGTCTTTCAACAGATGAACTTCAGGCCAATTATTATTCAAAGAATAGTTTTAGGAGCTCATAAAACTAAACTAGTGACCCACCATTTCTAGATAATTTCTACACAGAAAAAGAGACAACATCCATCCCATAAGCCACGGTGAAATTGGTCTCAAAGTTCCTGTTGTCAGGGAGAAATTTAGAGCAGGCACAGAGAGCACTATCACATGGACTTTCGTGAATTTTTTTCCATGTCTGCTAGTAATAATTTCTGTCCTTTAACCTGCAAACTCTGGCACTGCTAGGAGGTATGTGAGAATAACTGAGAGTATCCTGCACATTCCCACTGTCATGTAACCTGGGCCCATGTCCCATTGGTACTCCCATTTTTCAGCAGCATGACTGATTTATATCATGCTGGGATGGAGGCAATCAAACTCTTTTGTTTTGGCCATTATCCAAATATGCCTTTTAGGAGCACTCTTCTTATTTGCATTCCTAACATTGACTTTAGTGTTGGGACTCAGTATATCCACTCTTGGGGTTTCTTTGGCTCTAAAGCCAGATGTGACTTTGGGGTTGACCTTTTCTTCAAACATGAACCAACTAGTACTTCACATCTAAACGGCAGCACATGGCATAGCTCTGAATTTTTAATTGTAGCCCCCCACCTACATCTTTATGCAGAGCTCAACATCATCTTCATTCTTTCCACTTGTCTACTTGCAGTGTCCTTGCTTTTACTATAATATAGATATATTGGGGCTGGGAGACTGTCTCAGCTTATGGAAATCATTTGAATCTTTTCCTTTGGATTGTTCTCCTGTAAATCTCTGTGCCTAGGGTTTAAAGCTAGGACTACCTTCTGCTTCATCTTTCACTTCTGCCTTTGATCCTCTTCGTCATTGCTCAGTCCATTCTTGGTTTTTGATGCATTATGGTTCCATCAGGCTGGCAAAGAGTAGTCTCCATGTTACTATTATAAACCTGACTATTGCACTGACCTAATTCTGCAGGCAAAACCTACTGTTTTATTTTCAGTAGTCTTTATCAATAAGGGTTAATTTTATCTCATTCAAAAGAAGTAGCACTGGGATTATTGGGGGCCTTTGAGGAAGCAGCTGGGCAATGACAAGAATCTTAAGAATGCTTGAATGAAAATACCCACCTTGATCAATGCCAAGCCTTGGTGATTGCTGAATTTGTAGCTGCTACTCCACATCTGTGTACACAGCACTGTAACAAATAAGTGGTAAAATAAAATATACACAGGATTTAACAGCTGCCCAAGGAATCCCAGCTGAAGTGAGGTTTACTTGGTTATTGGCTATTCATTAATCACAACCAAAGGAAATAAAGGTCATCAGCAGGCATAGCTCAGTGATAAGGCCATGAGCAGACGCAGACAGATCCACCAACATCTTCTGCTCAGACAGGCTTAGGTTACCAAAATCAGGTTTGGCATCATGACCATTAGTGCCTGGCCAATAACAGAATTTTGTTGGAATAGCTGGCTGGAAGTGTTTTGGTTAGTTGGTGACAATTAATTAATTTCATTTGGGATGTGTCAATTTATTGAAGTTGAGGCTGTATTTATGTAAGCATACCACCACCTAGATAATTGTTCACTCTAGATTTTAGGAATATCACATATCAAGCAGCTAGTATCTGCATGTGGCACTAGCTCGTGCTGTTGGAGATTTGAGAAATGCAGTTTAGATGCTGTATTGCCGTGGTCATAGGAGGGATGCAGATTTGGCTTTCCCACAACCAGACAGGCAGGAAAACCACCTCTCAGTCCTGGAACTGGCCTTTCTTTTCAGTTTTCTATGGAGTTTCATCAGTTTCATGTGTTTATCTAGCTGTGAAGCAGTTTGAAAATTTTAGGGGTTTTTGCATGTGTTGGTATGTTTTGGGTTTTTTTCACTGACTAACATTTCTTTATGACCAGTTTTTTACTAAAAAGCTGAATCAATAAATGATAACTAAAGCTCAGGGAAAGTAGCACAGCAGTACAGGTCAGGAGTATCCCAAGGAATCTCAGAAAACTGAATAGGTTTACAGCTGTGGGTGGCTGAAGCCCCAACCTTAGTGACATGATTGTTTTGCCAAGGCTGAAAAAAAGCAAGCTCAGAGGGAACAGTAACTCATTATGGAGTCTAGGCAGGGGTCCAGGCTTTGGCTGTGCCCCTTAGAAAGAGGGGAGCCATGCACAGACACATGGGCTGCAAACACATGCATGCACATACCTGCCTTTGATGTTTTTTACATCTCTCTTTTGAAAGTCCTGAATCCTGGAGCAATATCCTTAGGTCTGTTTTCATTTTTACTGAATTGGAAGTTTTCAAGGCTTGGATTCTAGAAACAAGGGATGAAAAAGGTCTATCAGATCTTTATTATATCTTTCTTATCTTTTAAAATTGCTTTTAAATTTTTTTCAATAATGATACATGGATCCTGTTGACAGTTTCCAAATAGTGAAAAACAAACAAAAAAGCAATCTTGAAAAAGAAAAAAATGGAAACCACATTTTTCTTTTCCCTTTCTTTCATCTCCTACTTCAGATGGAGCCTTTATAGCCCAACTGCATTTTGCAAAGAGATTGTCTGCTTTGCCACAGAATATGATATCTGTGTACTATTTAGCAAATCTGCACAAATGCTTAGGGCAGCAAATGAAGATGGAAAATGTGCACTGGGAATGGATGTAGCTGTGATGGGCCATTGCACACTCCCCATACCCATCACAGCTGTTTTTCCAGCAGCCTCTCTGCTTGGCAGTGGAGAGGACTTTTAAGGAGTAGTCTTAAGGAGTAACAATCCCCTTAGTCCATATGCCCCTCAAAATCTGCCTCTGTGTTCATAAAATCCTGCACAGTTATCAGACTGCTCTGCAGTCCACTGATGAGCAACCACTTGAGTCTTTGCCTTCTGCTTTTATTTCTGGAAGTCTCTGTTTCAAGCCCATTGTGTCAGTCAAAATGTTAGATTTTGAGTTTGTTGAGCACACTAGGATTTTCCCACTGTACAGACAGAGAAGATGCTGCTGAGACTTTTAAAAAGTGTAAAGAACTGAACATGTTTCTGGACCCATTTAAGATAAGTAGCCTCTACTAGCAGTCACCTTTTTGTTGTGCTGGGACAATACTATGCAATGCCTGCAATGTCTAGGATTTTCCAAAAAGTCTCTCATTTCAGCAGTGACGAAATATTGCCTCAACTACAAAATGCCATCCCTACTTGAGCTGTCATCCAGGATACAAGTAGGGTCCTTCTATTGCTGGTGCCTCATGCACGTGGGGATTCCTCTCCAGGGCTTCTACTCATGCTGGCCAAAGTGCAGAAGCGGTAAAGGTGTTGTACAAGGATAATATGAAATAAGCCTGCTTGTTATACATATATTTCCCTGAGTCTGGACTGTCAAATCCTCGTGCTCGTCCATCCTTGCACAAGCATGGTGCTAGTAACATCAGGGATGTGAGTTTGATGCCTGTATGGGCCATTCATTTAGAATTGGACTCGATGATCCTTGTGGGTCCCTTCCAACTCAGAATATTCTGTGATTCTGTGATTAAATCCCATTAGCTTTTCACTGCCAAGTTTGGTACAAGTCATATTTGATCCTCAAACTCATGTTAGCAGAGCTGCTTCTCTTACGGACTCAGTGCTTTGCCTATGGCAGCACCAAATGATCTTCCAGTCCCCTCCATTCAGCTCTCATTCACCTCCTTGCTCATCTGTTATTGAGCCCAGGCAGACTTCAGTCCTGTGCACATTCCTCCTTTGTTAAAGGACCTGCTCTGCCCCAACCAAGTCTAACATGAAGTCCAGTAAATACCGTTATAAATATTTTAGGGTAGAGCTTTAGTACAGTTTGTTCAATATGCCAGAAATCTGCAGCAGACCCATAGCTCACTTTGTTCCCCACAGTACTCCATTTTTAATCTTTAACATTATAAATTATGCTCCCTCTCATGCAGCTTTTTCACTGAAGCCTGGAAAATATATTCATCCTCCTCCCACCTAAGAAAAAAGTTTATGTTGGGGAAGATATAAATTTACAACACTGAGGACTGAAGACGTGTCTAGATAAATATGGAGGATGTCCAGTCAGTGCAGGAATCTTGTATTGCACTAACAAGTTCACCCAGCCTGGTGCTGTGCCAGGAACTGACGTCTGCTATCCACTCACCTTCACTGTGCTGCTTCAGCTGTAGCAGAGGAGAGGTTGTTGTTGGGGTATAATACCACCAGCTCACAATTTACCTGGCAAAGCTGGGTTTGACAGAGAACTGCCTGGTTGCATTTGGCAAGTTGTATCGTCCATCCAAGGCACTTCATTAACTCTCTTCTCTACTGATTTTGAAACAGAAGCCAAAGGGACTCTAGTCTGTCCAAACCTATCTAAGACTTCCTAGAACAGCAGTTTCTGTGAAATTATCTTTACTTCTTTAAATAAAAATGAAAGACTGATGGGGAAATACGACTTATTTAGTTGCAGCTAAATTTCCAGTTTGGTCCAATTTTTGTGGCTTCAGAGACTATGAGAATGGATTTTCAACTTTGTACCAGAGGAAATCAGTTTATGGAAACGAGTTTAATAATAATAAAGGAGAAGATTTCTCTCTTCTGAAAAGGGTTGTACTGTGCACAGACAAGAGTTTCAGGCTGGTTGTCTTCTAAATTGCGGTACAAAATGATAAGGATAATTTTGTCTATAAAAATGTGTGCTTTTTTTTTTTTATTTTAAATTACATCTTTGAAAGGTTATACTCATATATGTGGGTTTAGAATAAGCCAGGCAAGCATAGACAGAGCACAAGCAGAGAACAAGTGAGAGCACATGCAAAGGCAGTGCAAAGGTCCTGCCTGATGCTCTTCTGTTGAACTTGATGCCAAAGAGAGATGTTGCAGAGAGACAGACAGATGTAGCCATGTCAGAGACCTGCCAAGAGCTACAAGCTACAGCCCTAACATAGAGGTAATGTAACACCGAGTAAGAGACTTCTGTATGCATTGTTGAAAATGAAATATATTTTTTCCTCCTCCTAACCCCTTTAAGCCTTTAATCTTAATCCTATTCATCATCATTAACTTCAGCAATTGGCCAAAATATTTAAATGAGGTGAAATGGAAAGATTTAAGAGTCTAGTGAAGTCTCATCAAACCACAAAAGAATAATCGCCAAAGATTAAGAAAGCTGGTATGACCCAACCTGTAAGGAATGAGAGGAGGAGGAGAGGGGGGCTTCTGAGATGAAAAGAAGTTACCAATTAGATCCTTTTACTAACTGTATTGAGTCTTTTTCCCCCTTACAATAGCCAAGTGCAGAAAAAAATACAGAAGATGAATTAAGAGTTTAAATCCAGTAAAAGGTAAAAAAAAAAAAAAAGAGAAAAAGAAGAGCAGGTAATATTTTAATACGACTTAAATGAGTCTTTCAAAGGCGCTGAAGAGCTCTTGGACCTGCTTTCTCCCCATTTCTGAGTGTAAAATAGGCTTTTAACTATCACTGCACTAGACAGTGCTTTGATGTTTATGCCACTGATTTTTGTGCCTGACGCCATTTGCTGTTGCTGGGTGTGTCTCTCCTATGTACATCCCCTGAGGCACCCATTGTAACTTGGTTTCAGTTACGCTTTAGTTAATGGGCACTTAAAATAAAGTGGTACCCATTTCGCTTTAATTTCGAGAAAGGGGTAAAGGCCGATCCTTTTCCATTTCCAGATGAAAGGAGCAGCGCTGCAGCTCCGTAATGAACCTCAAATGAATTGGAAAGCTGATAAATTTAACGATCTCATCAGCATACAAATATATGTGTCTGTGTACGTGTAATTTTTAATATGCGCACGGTTTATATCTAAAACTGGAACTTGAGGGATACTGGGAACTACAGATAACAGATTTCAGCGGTGAAAGGGAGCAGGTCAATTTTTGCAGAGCTGTGCTTCAGCCCTTCATTCTACATTAGGGATTGCCATGGGGCTGCTTTATGGTCCTGCTGAAGGTGGGAGGAAACCACGGCATGAAGGGCACTATTCAGCCGATGTTATGTAATCATAATGTCCCGTACACCTGAATCCTCCTGCTGATGCCCCGGCAAAGAGTGAAGTTGCTGTGAGGTCTGATGTAGCTGCTTGGCTTTCTTGGAGACTGGAATATTTCATATAAGGACTGTTGTGAGGCCACTGATTTGTGCTTTTGAATTCCTGCTGTGTCAGGACTCTCTGCTAGGGCAGAGTCACGTTTCTTTCTGTTTCCATGCCTGCAAAAGCATGGATGGATGTGCAGTAGGGTGCAAAAATCTGTAAAATCTAGCTGGGTTGTCAGCAGGCGGTATCTTAGTCTAGAAGCTTGTGGATGTCCAAACTCTCTTTTGCAGAAATTGGAGATCCAGCCCCAGGGAAACGTCATATTTGTGTGTGCTCAGCTCCTTCTAGTAGATGGTCTGATGTCACAATTATTTCATGCATAGCAGCTCCCGGTTTTTCTCCTCCAAATGGCTGAGGCTTATAATGCCAAAAGCAGACTGGAAAATATTGTGACTTCTAGTAACATCCTGTCTTACCCTCTCTGATAGCAGCACATTAAGTAAAGTGTAAGCCTGCCCTACAGAAAGTGAATTATTAAAGTAAACTAATTTTTGGAAAACTTTGCTACAGCTCTACTTAAAATTTATCTTCAGCATCCACCGTGCTGTCAGAAAGATAAAGTGGTAAGGACTAACTACAAAACTCTGCCATGAGAGCTTCCCCCTGCTCCTCCCTGAGCAATGTGGCACTCATTTCTCCATCCTCTGACTGCCTTATTTTATCCGAGTCCTGGTCATCAACTCCATTCAAGCAAACTGGAGCCTCCGGCTTCTCCTACCTATTTATACAGCAGGCCACCACAGGGTAAAATATCACCTCCGTCAGCACTGACATCCATCACTTTAATGAACAGCAAAAATCAATCCCTAATTGACAAAAACATTTTTAATCAAAGTATGAGGCATTTAGAGCACAGAAGCAGCCTTTCATCTTCTGTCAGTGTTTTCCTTTACAAGCGGAAGTGCCATAGGTTTCTAGCTGGCCGAAGAGGCCAAGTGGTATCTGTGAAGGAAAGCAGGGGCAATGATTTCAGGTGATGGTATTAGAAAAAATCTGCTTCTCTACTCTGAGGCTACCAAAGCTCAATTTTGGTTTGTGGGTCAATGAAGAATATACAACAATAGTAGGAATAGAGTGGGAAGAGCATAGAATTTAAATTAGCACAAGCTTTCTAAGCCATCACTTAGGGCACAATTTCTTTTTCCTTCTTTATACATGTACCAGACTCCTAGGCATTTGCCATTCATGAGCTGCTAGTGGGTGCACTGGGCCACTGAAACACACTGTGCCACCAAAATCCATCACAGTAAATAAGCAGGTGAAGAGAGTCAATTTAGCTGTTTTTTGTCATAGTCACTGGTCACTGGTTTCTGTCATAGCATTTAGGGTTATTGCCTGTGTACATCTGGGGGTTTCCTCAAGGCAGCTCTGCTGGTGGTGAAGACGAAGAGATGGCAGTAATTACTGTAAGAGCAGTTGCTTATAAACTTGTAGATAGCTGTGAACTACATATAAGTAAGAAAAAATACCTGCCAGCAGCACTGAAGTATTTTTTTTTTTTTCTGATTAGGAAGTCCCTCAAAGATTTGTAAGGTTACTCTGGACAGCTTTGTATCCTTGCCAAGGAGCCATAAAGGGCAAGGGAAGGTTATTAGAGCACCATCTGGATACTTGGGCGTTTTTGTCATTTCTTGCAAGAAGGTATTCTATTATTATAAAGCATCTTTATTGATGTCTGGAACAATGTGAGTACCTTGGCATCACTGCTGATACTTGGAATGGAAAGAGTAAAGATGAGCGTATCACTAGTGATGCTGTTGTAGCACCTCTGCCAGTGCTTGAGAGGGAAGCAGTTTGGAAGATGCAGCAATTTTTGGCCTTATGAGGACCCACTGGCAGCTTGCTTGTGAGAAGAGCAGTGAAGAGCTGCAGAAGTGCCTGATGCTGCTGGGGAAAGTTGGCACACCTTGCTGGATTTATGAAGGGAGAGATGGGGAGGGAGGGTGCATCCTTGCCCATCACAGTTGCCAGTGTATGTAAGGGAATCAGTCCAGGAGGCTGCAGTGGTACTCGAGCACCATCTGGCCACTCTGGCACTCTTGCTGGTGTTTGTAAGGTTGGCTTTGGATAATGTCTTTTTCTGATCAAAGGCCAGCATTTTGGATGCAAGCCTGGAGTGTGTGTTACATAAATAGTTTGCTCTCCTGTCCAAATGGCTCCCACATCCACAGAATCTTAAGAGCTTCAAAGGAACTTCAAATTGTGGTCCCTTTCAGAGAAACCACCTCCATATTTACTGACCAGTGAGATATTAATTCATAGAATCATAGAATCGATTGGGTTGGAAAAGACCTCCGAGATCATCGAGTCCAACCCTTGGTCCAACTCCAGTCCATTTACCAGATCAGGGCACTCAGCGCCACGTCAAATCTCAGCTTAAAAATCTCTAGGGATGGTGAATCCACCACCTCTCTGGGCAGCCCATTCCAATGCCTGATTACTCTCTCTGTAAAGAATTTTTTTCTGATATCCAACTTAAATTTCCCCTGGCAGAGCTTAAGCCTGTGCCCCCTTGTCCTATTGCTGAGTGCCTGGGAGAAGAGACCAGCCCCCACCTGGCTAGAACTTCCCTTCAGGTCATCCTGTCTTCCCCAGGTCTTGGTCAGAGAGGATTTGTTTGGAGAATAGACCCTTATTTTTTTCTGGTTTTGCATATAAGCAGAAGGAGCCAGTAGAATTCCCTTGGCTGTGTTCACCACAGCTGCTCTCTGGAACCATTAGCTGTGCGTGTTGAGGTTCAGCTGGAAGTAGGCTGGCATGGCTTGCTCTGAGTTTACATTCTTTATGCTAAATCATACTTCTAAATGTTTCAAAGAAGATAGCAATATTTGCCTGTATGTCTTATTTGTTCAACAGCAAAATACATCAGTACTTTTATTTTCAGCTTTCCTGGTTTTTAAGCATTCCTTGTCCTCCCAGAGCTGCTGTGTGTAACCACAGCGAAAGAGATGGCTTTGGAACAGCAGCCTCAAACAGTCTATGAAACAGTGAGTGTGAAGAGGTCCGAAATGGGTTAGGGGAACAAGGACTTGGCTTTGCAGGTGGATGTGGGACATGCATCGCAAAGGCAGATGCGGCATGAGACAGAGATGCTGCAAAAGCTGCAGAGGACATGGGTTCAAGGCATGCTTCACTAAGCGCTGTCTGTCCAGAATGTGCAGAATGGCTACAAGAAGGCAATATGAGGAGCACACTAGCCTGTGGCTCACCTTGACCAGTGTATGAACATTTGCCTCCTTCCATAAATGAAGGCAGAACTGAATCACTGCAGTTGTGAAGATACCAGGAAGCATAGGGGAAAGCAGAAGAATGAAACACAGTGATATTCTCCTCTTCCAGAAATACTTGTCTCTGCTGCCCAAATCAGTGCCCTCAAGACCACTTTGGTGAGATTTGTTTTGCCACTGGCTGAGGTAGTTTAGATGCTGACATTCATAAAATATGCAGAGTGCCTGGCCAGGTTGCTGGATTCTCCTGCTATATGTCTTTCCTAGGCTATGTTGAAATATATGGATGTCCTTCACTTATAAAGATGGATGAGTTCTCTAGATTGCAGGTTCCCCATGTGTCATGCCAGATGTCACACTCAGTCCTGAAATATGGTGGAGAAGAGGGAGGAGGGTAGAAGTGAGCTCTGATTTAAGCAGAACCACTTAAGATAATCTTTCCTTCAAAGGTGAAATGGAAAGCCATTGTGTAGCAGTATAGCTTGCCAGTTTGAATCCTGCCCAGCTCAGCAAATTTGGAACCTGCTACCATGCAGCAGCCTATGGGATACAAAATGAGTTGGTCATTCCCAGCCAATTCTGGTGAGCAGGCAGGAAACCCAGTATTTCAAACTGACCTCCTTCTCTTGTCATACTCTGCAGAGGGGCCATGGGCTGAGCAGAGTAACTTAACCTGTGATTTCTACACCACAGTACCTCCAGGATGGGATCCAGGAAAGTCAGATAAGCTGATCACAAGGTTAAAAATTCATAAGGACTGTGAAAGCCTTGGGAGCATGTTCTCCAGCACTATCTGTGGAATAGGCATCTGTTTCAGAATATACACAAGCCATGAAACATTTCACCAGTCCACTGGCTCCAATACTGAGGTTTCAGAAAAATTGAGATCTGTTCCTTTTTTTGTTTTGTTTTCCTAAATAACTTGGCATATTCCAGAGACAAATGAAGAACCCTTCTATAAGTAGTAATCTAAAATTTCTTATTCTCTTCTCCTCCTTACTTAATAGGCTGGATGCTTAAGGGATTTATACACTTTAAATTTGTGTGCGTGTGAGTGCACGCATATGTGTGTGTATGTTTCTGGTCTCAGCCATGGTAGCCACATCAATCCTCTCTCTGTACTAATTCAGCTCCCTCTTGGCCAGTTTGACTAACAAAAATTTACCAACCAAGCAACAGAGCGGAGCGAACATATTAAGAAAAACAGCATTGAACTCATCCTTGCGAAGAGCCATTGGCATCAGTCATCCCACAATAATCTGTACCACATGCCTCTTCTCTGTAAGACCAGAGACAGCCTTTCCCAGCCTGAAACCCTTCCACAACATTAAATGTAATGGTTTTCCCCCTTCTCCGTCACAGCACATAGGAATTCTGTCCAAGACTTCTCTTTAGAAAATTTTCTTCCTTTAAAATTTGAGTTTAATTTTGTAAAAAATTATTCTAAGCTTGAAAAATAGCTCTTATATCCAGACTGTTTGCTTTTCTTTCCAGAACAGGATAGCCCCAGGTATTGCTGCCAGATGAGTGAATTATCCTGTCCAGTTTAAGGTGGAATTATCAACACATCCACTGGGAGCATACATAACTACCCAACAGACTGAGATATTTTCTATTCTTTGAACTGAATATAATTTCAGCCTGTCACTCCTTATCATATCCCCTTTAATCATGCAAAACATTTCCTCCCCTTCTCTCTCTCATCCTGCTCACAGACTTATCATTTTCCCCTTTAGCCTTCATTTAGTTGCAATATTCACATTGTATTATACACTCTCTATACAATTAGGTAGGGAAATTGTCACCACAGGTTGTCTGGGAGGCCAGAAGTAAGAATGGGTTCAAAAAAGGATTAGGGAGTGCATGGAATAGTCCATCAAGGGCTATTAAATTCAAATATATAGGTAAACATTGGTTCAGAAGGTCCCTAAGCTTTACACTGCTGTGTGCTGGCAGAACATACTAGGGAGAAACTTTACTGTATTTTTATCAGGTTCTTTATAGCTCTTTCATAGGGCATTTGCTTGTGGCCAGTGTTAGAGATGGACTTTTCAGGACCTTTTCACCTAAAACCACTGCATTTTTGTTATAAGAAGGTTAGAATGGGATTCTTTATCAAATTATACATAAAACACCTTGCTCTGTTGTTACAATTATTACACAATATAACTTTAAGATCTGCACCCTGAGCATTGTAGAGTCTTCCTGGACTTCTCCACAGATCCTCTTGATTTTTCAGACTGCAATTATTCTTGCTTCTTGCTGGTTTGGCATAAGTGCTTAAAACAATTAATCTTCAAGTGAATTAATCTTTTTGTGCTAGAGGGTGTACAAATCCAGATCTGAAAAATCTGGATGCATTAGGATGTATGTTTTCCTTGTTGCATCTTAGTTTGTTATCCAAGTTAGAAGTCTCGGGGGAATGGGGAGAAGGAACAATCGTGAGGGGAATTTTTATGATTTTAAAATGTGCTGCATGGCAGTCCTTTTCCTTCTCAAGCTTCTGACTTGTTTTATAAAGAATCTGTTATGACACTATCCTGAAAATGCACATTTCTGTTTCATTTTTTTTGCCATTAGAAATATTAAGATTTTAAAGTGCTCCATTTTAGAATTTGAGTCAAATTTTAGTGCTGGATAAGCACTCAATCTTCCCCCTCCATCATGCTCTCTTTCCCCTCCCCCTTCTCCCTAGTTAAAAAACAAAAACAAAAACAAAAACAACCAAGGATTATTTAACAAAGTGTGAGGAACCAGACTTTCTCCATTTGGGAACCTCTCATTTTGATACTGAAAATTCTCCTGACTTAACTAGACTTTGACCCTGGACTTCCCAACTGGGAAGAAGCTGTTGCTCCAGTTTCAGTCTATAGCCCTCCTCCCTGCACCCTCTCATTCCCACTTGCCTCACACGAATACAAGCTTTTTGATTTGATGTTCTGTTTTGCTTTGGGGATCATACAGTTGCCAGCTGGTGGAGAAGGGATTAAAAATCTGAGGAGTCGATCTGTGAGGATATACCCTGGTGTGATGAGGAGTAGGTAGGAAGTTATGATACTCATTTTCTGACATTTTGTTCACACTAAAAGAAAGGAAGGTGTAACTTAGGTACCTCTATAACCTACTATTTTGACTTGAAATAAAGCATCAAGGGCATAGGCAATCGCATATGAATTAGGTGTGTATCTAATAACAGTAGTATTAGGATACTGAGGCCACTGTAAATCAAAGACTGAGTTGGTCTGTAGCTGTATTTTGTCCTTCTGTCCCTCTCTTTCTTTCTTTCTGCTGTTTTAAAACAGTGAGCACAGGCTGTCAGTATTTACCTATACAATGAAATGAGAGAAAAACTCCATACTCGATTAAAATTTTGAGTCTGCCTTTATGTATCATTAAAAAAAATTATAGAAGAGCACAAACAGTGCTTACTTTGTTTTGGAAGGTTTTTTGCTTTTCAGTTCACGTTTAATGAAGTAATTACAGCAAAATATTCTCAAAATTCAAGACCTAATTAAAGCAAAGAATAAAAACTCGATTGATCCATTATTTAGATTGGTGAAAAGTGAGCATAAAGAAGCAATGAAGAAGTTAGTGCATTATGAGAGGAAAGAAGTACTCTTCTTCTTGGAGAATACTGATGGGAAGAAGACCTTGGAACAGTAACAGCCAGTCAGGGGTGTTCTTAAATTATTTACAGAGAGTTCATCTTCAAACAGAGGAGAATGGGGCAAAAGCAAACATATCATTCAAAAGGATACTTTTCCCTGACAAAAACAGGTGTTGTGGAATGTGTCTGAATCAGAAGTTGTCTGGCCTAATATCCTCCTTTTGGCAGAATAGCCCCTCAACTACACAGTAAGAAACGAGCTTTTAACTCCCCAGTTCAGTTTTCTGTCTCTGAATGGGCATAATTTGGCTTGTGATCTGCTTAGTTACTTGCATCTGCTTCTTATGAGTGCAGTGTATGCCAGCACTTTTGGGTCCTGGTTTGCAGATCAGATGGAGCAAGAGGATTAATGGTGGCAGGAGCTTGGCTGCACCCAAGAGCACTCAGCTCTTTGGATGGAGTTTGTTGTCACAGTTGTAGTCATTGTCATCATTCACCTTCTCCTCAGCAGGGGCTGGACAGAAGGAGCTGAGCTGTAGGGCAGATCTGGCCCACCCAGGCCATCCTGCTTTGATGGCTCTGAACAGGATCTTTCATTTCCAATAGTCTCCGTAAATCTCCTGGTGAAGCTTTAATTAAATTGCTTTCCCTACCCTCCTTTAGCAGTTCCTGTGAAAACTAGAATGACAAAAATTTTCTCTTTACATGATGATGGTTTTAAGCTATAAAACCAGACATGTTCTGGTTAAGTTGTTTGGTTTTATGAAGACCAATTAAATTATAATTAAGAATATTTTTTATTCTGAATTTCCTAGATGCCAACACAGACTGATTCAAAACTCATTGCATATTATCTTACTAAGGCATCCCTATTGTTCCTGGAAGTGCTGATGTTAAAGTCTTGGGTAACTGCCCTCCTGAGTCCAACATCCCTCCACCTGCCTTATTATTCCTATTGCATTAACACCTGAATGATACTATAAGGGGCAGTAGCTGTGAGAACTCAACACTTCTGAAATTCATCTCTCTGCACTATGTGCTTGATTTCAGGTGAAACCTTTTCAAACCACTGCCCTTTTTGTCTAGACTTAGGTTGGAGAACAGTGATTGCAAGGCATCTCAAGGAACAGCCTCATCTGGGCAAATAGAATTCAGGTCATTTCTACTTGAATTTCTCTTTCAGAGGAGTAAAATACAACTGCAAGAAAGTTACAGTCAGATATGTATGTGTCATGTTGGAATTTAGTCAGTGAGTAAATCTCTGCTGCCTTTCCTCTGCAGACCTTTGCCACAGGACAAAGCAATTACAGCTCTGTGTGTAGAAGGAGTCCCAAACTGCTTGAGATGGTTTCTGCCATACATCAATACATGAAATATATTGCCAGTTCCCTCTATGAAAGGCATAGTACTCAGGTTGTGTTTCCCTAATGCCACTTGGGGAGGCAGAGTGGTCCTGAGTTGCTCCCTGTAGTGGGTTATAGCCGAAATGCTACAATTTAATCCTTGTAATGCGAAACCACTAGCATTTGCTTGGAGCAAGAGTAGGAGAAATTCTGCTTCCTCCAGCCAGCTGTAGAGGCTTCAGGTCAAGTAGTTTCTCACACTATTGCTTAGTAAATATGCCTTCAGAAATGTGCATGAGAGGCAAAATAAACACCGGCCCTAAATCTGCTTTGTGAAAATGGACTGTTACGACCTCAGCTGGGTTTGTATTTGAGTGGATACGGAATAAAGCAGGGTATTAAATGCTGACTACATGGCAGCTTTTGTGTCTATTTTGACAGCTCTCAAAGTAGTATCTCCAAATTCCTCCAAAATCAAAATGTTTCATTTTCCCATTTGAAAAAGAAAAAAAAATTAAAAAGAAAAGAAAAGTAATTCTTGGGTTTGTGTCAATTGGAAACAACTTCTCTTTAAAATAAAACCTCTAATCATTTTTAATTAAATGTCTGAAATAGAAAAAATTATTTGGTTTAGTTTGAAACAAAACTTTTGCTGATGTTCCAAAATCACCAGCAGACCGAAACATCAGCCTTGAGTGTGCACTGTTTAACTGTATCAGTGTAGCTAAGGACAAATGGCATTCAACACCATGTCAGCAGCAGTGGTTAAACTCCATAATTGTTGCTTTTATTATCCCCCTTTGCACAGATTTTAAATCCCTTGTTCCGCAATTAACTTTTCTTTTCTGCTAAAGGCTCTTGTCTCTCTTGACAGGCTCTCTGATTACAAAATGTCTGCTGCAAACTCAAGAGTGGCAGCAGATCCAAGAATAGGAAATCTGTTTTGTCCGGTCATTACCTGAGCAGATTGGAGTGTCTTGAGCTGTAATGGGCAGAGAAAGAGGGTGGGTGGCCAGAGGTCCTGCAGATATCGAGATTCCAAGTGATGGTCCTCTACCTCTGTGTTCTTCACCACTTCGGATTCAGTCCCTCCTTCCTCTGAAATGCATTTTCTGGAGGAGGGTGGGGCAGGTGCCACTGGTGGAGAGAACAGTGTTTTCACTGGGGAAGTCTGATCAGCTCTTTACTGCAGCTGGTGGCAGTTTTCCTTTTGCTCACTTCTATCTTGGAGATAAGCCCCTTGCTCTGCTTTTCATTGTCAGCCATGAAATCAGCTACCATTCCAGGGCACCTCTCAGTAGTTTCCAAATGCCTTTGACGTGTTTTGCCTAAACAGGAGACTGCTGAGAATAGCTGCTAAATCTTTAAATCTGGTTTCACACTTAGTCGTCTTAGTGACTTTAAGTTTGTTGTTAGCATAGCTGGTGTTCCAGGTCGCTGAGAGCCTGAGATTAATACTGGAAGACTTGGTATTAATATGAGAGACTAGCAGTTTTACTGAGCCTCTGCACCCAGGATGGGGATCTAAACTAACTAATTCCCTGAAGACTTGCCCCAGAGTGCTCTGTGTGTTTTTTAAGAGATGGACTGGGGAGGGGTGGGCATGTCTTTCCCTAGGCCCTTCCAAAGGATCAGAGAGAAAGGTAAAGTCAGATGTTACTAGACCACTATTTCTTTCTTGGTAGGAGACCAGCAAAACTGTTCATCAGGACAGGGCAAAGGTCCTTGTTTCCACTAAGCGATACAAACTCACTGCCATGTTGTTAGTGTCTAAAAACTCTTGATTCTCATTTCTACACACTTTCCTTCCTCCTTGCAGCCTAATGAAACCATGTATTCAACTGGCTTTTATCCCTCCTCCCCTTCATCTCCATCTGTCTGCTCCAGGTGGCAGCTCATCTGGATGATAGTGTACCTTCAGTATCATGGCTTGTGCATCAGTGATAGTTCCTATGCACAGCTACTGTTGGATGTGTTGCAGATTAATTATTCTGAATTTTGGAAAACACACAGTTAAGATGGGCAGGAAGAAAAATATTTGGATTTGGCCAACTATTTAACAATTCTAACAGTATGTGATTGACTAAAAAGAACTTTTTTATGTTTGGGCAGTTTCATTTCATGAAAGTATCTCCCTGAACAACTTACAAGTTCAAAGTGATGGTTGTGTATTATGTGGCAGACTCTCTGCTGAACTGCAGCCACCTTCTGCAACTTCTCAGTTGTCATAGCTCTGAAATCAGGTTAGTTAGCAGAATTTGGCATAAAACATAAGGGCTCAGATTGGGGGTAGCCATCCATTTCCATGGTGGGAAAAGCAAATGAAGGGTTTCAGAGCCAGCAAATACTTGTGACACTTGTTTTCTGTGGAGCAATATTGTTCCTCCACATACTAAGACCTCTTGGTTCTCTCTGACTCATCCTCTGTTAATTAAACATCTCTGTCTCTCAGCAGTTTCCAGACTCCTTTCTCATCTTTTATATCTGTTCCTTACAACTGTGTCACTAAAGCACCTCTCCTGAATGCTGTCTCGTTCTCTGAGCACCCTGTCAGAGTTCCCACTGAACATGATTATAAAGCCCAGTTTGAAACCAGTATTGATTCTGCTGTTGAGTGAAAGGCTAGGTTGCATGTCTTCTTTTGGCCTTGCCCTGGCAAATAGAGTATAGCAATATCAGGCTTCTTTCCTTCCTCTAGATGCAGTCTCTAGATGCTGTGTGGAGGGGAAAAGTATTCCCCATTCCCTTTGCTTTTGCTTCTTTCCATAGCTGTGATTGTTGCTGTTGTGCATAGCCATAGTCTGATTTATCCTCTTAAAAGTTCAAACTTTGGTCCAGCTCTTGAAGACATTGTATTCCTACAGAACTCATGCTCTTACTGGCTTTACCTGCTTGTGCTTTGGCAGGACAGAAAACTCAAACAGATAAATGATTGCCACATTTTTTCAGAAGTTACGGTTCTTCCAGGACTTTTTGATTTTCAGATGCTGCTACCCCTGGCTTAGTCACTGTTGGATTAGTGTGCTTGGCTTCTTTTTTTTTTTTTTCCCAATTTTTTTTCATTGGGAATAAGAAGTTAGAGATCTGCCAGCAGGTCTTCCTGATGCTCTTCACCAGTTGTCTCCATAGATGCTGTGTCCTTATACACTGTCTCTACTGGCATCTTTGCTTAGTCAAGCAAGTTGTCTTTATTTTACCCTACTTCTTGATTATCTTCCCTTTTCACCCCCTTGCACCTCTCTAATCCTTTGCAACTTCTCTTTAAATCTGTCCTGGTCTATCTGAAATCTGTGTTTCTACTGTGCTATGCTCTGTCCTTTACTTGTGGTCACACTTGTTCATCCACACATTTGCCATCTCTGCAGATCTGCAAGCCTCTCTCACATGTGAGAAAATTGTGTGCATGGCTGCATTTCCCTGGCACACATTGCAGGGCTCCCTCTGGAGCACAGAACTGAGCTGCTCAGTCACTGGAAGAGGTATGGTACTCCACACCACCTGCTTCTGCAGGTTTGTCTGCAGTGTCTGCTCTCCTTAACTGCTGGCTAAGTGTGTAGGGAGAGGGGTAGTAGCAAGAGAGGATTATATTCATTACAATATTAAATAAATCAGGTGGAATTAGTTCCGAGCAGAAAGCAGCAGCTGGCTTTCACAGTGTTGTGACAGGCTCCGCCAATTCTGCAGTGCAAATAGAAACTGTCTAACTTCTGCAGCTCCTAGGCCATGATAGGCCTGGAAAGACTGTTTGGCAACTTCTTATGATCTTTCCCAGTAAATCTATCCTCTGCCTGAGCCTGTGAGAGCCTCTTGCCTCCACTGAAGAGCACCCATTCTTCAAGTCTGGTCTCTATCAAAGCGGTGACAAAGGGGACCTCCAGAACCTCCAGACCTATGTGTACACCCTAGTGGCCCAACGTGGGAGCAAGGGAAAACTTGTTTAACGTTTTAGTCTTATTGATACAGTAGGCTACTGATTTTAACTGGTAGCTGTGCTATAGTATTTTAATGCTTCGAGCAGCAAAATGAAGCCATGATATCAACACCGTGGCACTTGCCCTAATTACTCTGCAAGGTTAATTTGCTGAGGCTGCGCGGGTATGTGTGCCTGACAGATTGATTCCTTTGTATTATATTAGCTAAGGGAGGACACTGACTTTCATATGTATATGGGGGAGGGTGAACAATTAGACAAAGGAGAACTGCTCTGGTAGCATAGGCAGGTCAAGGTTATGCTGAAATGAAATTATAGCTGAAATACAAAGAGTAAAACCCCTGCTAAGAGACACCAAGACAGATCAGGATGAAAGCTCTTGAGGAGGATGTGGATCCTTTGAATTCAGATGATAATGGACTTTTAGGGTGTTCAATCTTGACATGGGAACGTGGGAAGAATGGTGTTATATATTTGCATGTGTATGCACAGAGGAAATTTTATTTTAATCTTGTTTGACAGAGTCTGAATGTGACTCAAAGTGTAGAAGATTACTGTCCAGGGTTAAGAGCTATGGCATGGACCTCTGTACCATGGACACAGGTCTCTGCAGACAGAAAAAAGGTGATGGTTTATGCTTAGATCACAGCTGATCAGACTTCTCAAGAAAACTTCTTTTTCCAAAAATCATCATACTTCCAAATATAGGGAGCTTCTGTTACAAGGACACTGGCTTGCTAACCTTTAAGAAAGGGAGATAGCCCCATTTGCTGTAGAAGTTAATCACCAGGCAGAGATGTTGAGGGGCATCTCTCAGCAGAGACAGTAGAGATATCTCAGGAGAGCAAGAAAGAAGGTAGTGAAGTAATTGTGAAAAGATAAGGTGGTGATTCCAAAGGTACTTATGAAACCAGATCCAGAAGACAAGGATAATGGGAGAAGACCATGACACAGAGGTATATGTTTCCTAGAAGTGACCAGATGAGTATATTCGCCTCCCAGTAATGTCCCTATGTCTAGTCAAAAGAGCAAGTACGTGCTTATCCATAAACTGTCAGTCCAGGAAACTCCACTCCAGTGACAATGGGGAGCAATGCCATGGGTCTCAGTGCATCTCCAGAAACATAGATTTTATTCTGGTCAGAGCACAGGAGCTCAGTAGAGACATAACTTGCTCAAGATTTATATTTCCATCATTCTATGGAAAGCTTAGCTTTGAGTAGAAGATTGCTGATGAGTTAGCAGGGGAAGCTCTTCTTTTACCTTTACCATCACCTCTTCCTTGCACAACATTAGTGAATCCTCCCTTGCTATGATTTCAGACATAAATCTTAAATTCTACCAGCTTAAAGGTGCCATAGTACTTGTCATAAGAGTAAGGGGAGCACGACAAAGTTCCACTCTTGGGTAATTACTTTCTACCTCTGTAACTTCTCCATCAGCTGTAGTATAGAATGGAATTTTTCCCTGCAGCCAGAACCAGACTGAACCAGAGGTCTACTGCTAAGAGGTTTATCTTGGATTTGGTCCCATCCAGTATGTTATGTGATACCAGATTTCAAGAACAGACTCAGGATTGCATGAAACTGATTGCTAAGGCTGCACTTGCAAAGAACTGCCCTGGCTGCGGCAATGATCTTTAACCCAGGCCATGTCAATCAGGGGATGGAAAGAAAAGGAAAAGCGTCTTTTGACTTGCATTAATCTAGAGGCAGTTCATAGAAGTAATCTGAGTGAGGTGTGTGGGAGGATGAAAACTTCCCTGGTGCATGTTGTGATTTAAAAATAATAATAAAAGAAACCCCCTGTGTTCTGAAAACTCTATTAAAAGAAATGTACTTACTGCAGAAGAACAGCATGAAAGCAGAGTAAGGGCTTCAGCAAGGCGAATCTGAAAAAAAAAATTGTATTTGGGGCAAGCTTTAGGGAGTGGAGCTGGGAGCTGAAGGAAACAAATGGCTTTGCAGCATTTGAAGTAAACCAAGCCAGCTCAATATATGTTTGTTTGGAGCAGCCAGTTACCTTATATTGAGTGTTGAGGAAATTGAGAAGGAAACAATGTTCTTTTGCAGACCAAGTGGCAGAAAGAAGCAGCTTTTGGATGTCCCACAGTGACTCATGTGCCCTGATGGGCTAGTAGTATAAAAAAGGCAGACTCCTGAGGAAGTGTTTTCTGAGAAGCTCACAGAAATCACCCCCAGTTGTATAGGAAATGACCTGAGCTTCAAGGACCACTGGTTTAGAAATACTTGTAAGCTGGTGCTCTCCCCTCTGCTCAACTTGGGGCAGGGGAAGTCATTTGGAGACCTTTGAAAGCAAAGGAGTATTTTAACACAGAGGTGCTGTTTGTTACACAGGTAAAGAAAGAGAGGGAGATTGCTGCCTTGAGCTCTCATTAACAGTGGCAAATTTTAGAGATAAATAGGGAAAAGGGAAACAGAAAGTAACATCTGAGAGCGCTAGTGGCAGGGAAATAAGAGTGGGAAGAGAAAAAAATCTGAAATGCGAAGGATGATATGTGCTTCATGTTTGTGGAAAGGTGAAACTGTGACAAACTCAGACCTGGAGCTTATGTTTTATTATATATTTTCCCCTTGACCCCTGGAGAATACACAAATAAAATCAATTAATGGACCTTGAAGAAGAATCACTTTAAACTGTTCAATTAAACACTGCAATGCAGAGTACAGAAAAGAGTGGGGGGGAAAAAAACAATAAATACATCTGAAAAAATGGACTTGTCTGAGGCGCCTGAGCCCGACATGCACCATTACTGACGGATCGAATCACACTTCCATTAACACCATAATCTTATAGACTCCACAGGCCGTAAAAAAGGGATTTACTTTAATCAGGTTTGGTTAGGGCTGAATTTGAAAAGCGCTACAAGTGAAATAAAACACGACCTCGTCCCCCCTTTGATTTTCTTTCTTCTCACTCTGACTCTCTAATTTACAATTTGCAAGCCACCAGTGGTTCATTCCTAATGGCTGCGATCCACTGGTGTATGTCGCACTCTCTCCCTTTTTGTGGCGGAAATGATTAGGGAGAACACAGACCTTTCATTTCCATCCCCACCTCCCACTTCCCTGGACAAATGCCCAGGATGTAGCATTTCCTTTCACCCAGGCTTTGGTCTTCCACATTTGTGTGTTCCACATCATTTCCCTGGCTGTTCTGGGGATGATATTTGTTCACTTGCTCTGTTGCTGTGAGGAGTCTGAGGAGGAGGGGGAGGCATGGGCTAGAGATGACCAGTTTGCTCATTGGCCTCTAATGATGGGTATTGACCCTAGAGGAGACCAGAAAGCCACAGGGTATCAAAGAAATGGTTTCTACTTCTCTTTCCAGCTCCTTCTTCTTTGCCTCTTCTCCATGTTGCAGCCTGTTCAATTTTCCATGTGAGGCCAACTAACTGTTGTGATTCCTGTTCCTTTTTCAATTCATACCAATAAGAGCAAATTCAACACTAAGCAAAGGACTGAGCTAACAAGCATGTTTGCTTCTTCTGCCCCAACTGTTTCTATCGTTATTGATAAAAATACCACTTTTTATGTGGTGTATAGAAGTGCTTTATTGGTTTAATGTCAGCTGGCAACTCAGTACCATGCAACCACTTACTTACCAGGGCATTGGTTGCCAGTGATAAAGTTGGTTAACTCCATTATTAGTCAGCCTGCTATCTTCTACTAGGCTCTGTTGTGCTTTCCTAGAAGCTGCATTTTAACTATGGTGATGCTGGCATTCAGGTGGCAGTAATGAGAAACTGAAAATCACAGGGTCACCTTGGGCTTGCACCTGTAGGAGCAAAAATAAAACAAAGCAAAGAACAGTCAGTTGGAAGAGCTGCTGCTGCCCATGCCAATGTGCAATTACCTCTGACAGGGTCTCCTCTGTGCTACAGTATAATGGACCAGCTTGGTGGGAAATGGGTTGGGTAAGTCCTAGGTGCAACACAACAAAATTAACTCATAGCATCTGTGTAGGATTCTCCTAGGTCAGCTGTGGCATGAGAGTTGCTTTGTGATAGCTAGATGCTGACAGGAGTGTTTTGGTTCCCGACACAGTGCCTGTGGAAAATCATCAGCTTGTTTCACAGAGTTGCAACTTCCTGAAATTTGTGCTTACTTGCCTTATATTACCTCTTCTCGACACACAACACACATACATGACTGAAGATGTAATAATCCTTGTGTTTAGCTGAAAAATGCTACCCACTTCTCCCACACAGGTCTAGAAAGGCATACAGCCAGACTGAACTTATTTGTCAAAGTTTCAATGATAAAGTTTTCAAGGCCAAATAAAAGCAGTAGTCAGGAGAACCATTTAAGCATTGCATATGAAATCTGGTTCCATAGCCATGCTTGACTTCATGAGCACTGGAAAATGAAAGAAACATTATTCCTTAGTCCAGTTGGGAAAAGCTGGTACTGGAGAGCTAACAGAAAGATCAAATATTGCCCTTCTAGGTCGGTAGTGCTAGATGACTTCTAAGGCAAGGGTGAAGGAATATGCTTTATAAGGAAAGAAATCCATCAGAGTGTTCATAAAAATAGATTCAAGGGGCAAAATTTACACAGTCCTCCTAAAAGCAGGGAAATGGGTTTGAATTTGTTCAGGTTGTTCAGTACAATCAGACATGAAGAATGACAGATGAGAGACAGGAATACAGAGGAAAGTGAAAAAGTGAAGGGAAATGGAGGAGAGGGGAAAGTGATATGGAAGAAAGGAATACTGGCAAAGAGTAATTTCAAGTTAAGAGGAGATGCCTAATGGGAAAGAGACTGTTACATAGACATTATGGGTGTTCATATGTGTACATGTAAGGGAAAGGGAAAAAGTGAGAGAAACTAAAGGGAGGGAAGCAAAAAAAAAAATAGGAGCCTGAATGAGAGTTTGGTCATGGGAAGGCAAAGCTAATGTTAGCAAGTGATAATAAAGGCAGGCAAAAGGGGAGAAAAAGCATACAATTCACTTAAAAACTCTCCAAGTTTAAAAGCTCCCCAGAGGCTTTGTAATAGAAAAGGGCTTTTAAGTGCTATTTTTTCCCCCTGTTTTTCCTTTGGGGATGTCTCAGAGGGATGATTTATTGTCTAATGTATTTAAAGTGACAAGACCAATTTTGGCAAGCTTGCTGCAGCAGTGCCAGCAGAGCTGTTCACGGTGCTGCAGAACGTACCCTCTGCTGATGGCTCTGATTTGGGGCTGTGCTGCTGGGCACTGACAGCACAGGAAGCCGAGGTGGGAGATGCCCTTGCAGAGCAGTCCAGTGAAGAAACAGCATCCCAGTACGTTCCTGGGTTAGCTGGTGGAAATGGAAGAAATGAATGCAACAATACAGAGAGAAAATGGTTAAAAGTGAAGTCCAATACCTGCACCCAAGAAACGCAGGGTTTAGGTGCACTTTGAATACAGAGCTTGTTCTCCATTCCCTTTTCATGCTATCTTCTGCTATAGCAGTTGGCCTGTAGCTCTGCCAGAGCTTTGGCTTCTTCTGAGCTATCTGCAGGCCATTTTGGCCTGTTCCTAATCACTGGTGAATCCTGAGATGTTACCTTCTTCTCTGGGTCTGTTTCTGTGGAGACTTGCCACTAAGGCATGACTGCAACCCTCTTCTCTTCACACACTACAGCTGCTGCAAGCAATATACCTCACCTTCTCAAGGAGAGTTTAAAACAATCTCAGGGCTGAGTTGTTTGGTTTGTTCTTTCTTAATATTGAGCCTGTGTTTGCTTTTGCTCTATTACACTTATATTTATACCTCTTAATACAATTCCTCTACCTTCTTGGTATTTACACACTTGTAGATGGTTAATCTTACCCCTTGCCAAGCAATACATATTTAATTATTTTAATCTCTTCTCATACGTCAGTGCTTTCAGACCCTTAATCATATTTTTTTCCTGCTGCCCTTCTCTGAATTCTCTGTGCTCATCAACATCTTCTGTAAATGTGTGTTGCCCAGAACTGAGGACAGCATTCCAGGTGCTGTCCTGCCAGATCTGTACAGAGAGCCAGTATCTCCTCACTTTCTGACATGACTTCTCTGCAGATGAAACACAATACTAAGTTAACTTTTTTTTTTGGGCTGTTGCTATAAAACATTGAAAATCTGTAACTGAATTTGCTATCCTCTATATCCCACAGCCCTTATTTGATCATTACCCATTTCCAAATATACCTCTCTTTTAATGCCCTAGTTTCCATTTATTTTTCCTCATATATACTCACCTGGATTATTATAAGCTGATTCTCATTTTCTTTGCTGGTCCCTACTCATAACCTTTTTGGCTTATGTTTTATTTGTCTTTCTACAGCAACAGGTAATGGAAGAAGCTATTCATATTTCTGTAGCCTTTTATTAATTTTTTGATATTCTACTCCCCAGATTTTCTTGTGCTTGTTTTCTCACTCCTTCCCTGGAACTGCCCCTTGCTCACAAATGGTCCACAGCCAGGCAGCTGTGTCTTGTCTCTGTTCGGAGCCAGGGAGAATCTCTTTGACTTGAAAAGCAGCAGCAGCTACCTCATGCTCAGCTTGGCTGTGCAAGCGCCAAGTGTGGCAGCCAGCTTTGCATGTCCTATCTACTGTGTGATGCTTCCTCTTATAATCAGTCCAAGCATCACTGCTTCTCCCAATTGCCCCCTGCACTTAATTGACCAATAGAGCTAGACATATGGAGGATCGAATCACAAACCCAAATCAGCAGTTGTCAAAGGAGATTAATTCAAACAGGAAGCTACAAAACACTTCACTTCGTTTTTTTTCTTTTTTTTGTTTTCCCTCAACCACCAATAGAAGAAATTATTAGTAATATCCCCAGCTGTATACTCAGACAGATGGCAGTGACTCCAATGCACTCCCTCTACCCAACTTTCATGTGATTTCTGTAGCATTTAGGATATTACTGAGGGAGGGAGAGAAGCAGTTTCATTCACACCACCTGATTCAAAGCACCTAAGTTAGATTAGCCTGTGCCATAAGGACAGGCTGTCTTAATTCACTGTACAATCAATGCAGAGAGACGGGTGCTCTGAATTGTGCTCTGGAGGTACTTCTCACTGCTGACTCCGAAGAGGTGAACATCATAAGTCAGATGTGCACATCTTCCCTCTTTCAGTTCCATTGTCCTCTATGTTGTGCTCAGGAGCCCTCCTCTCTGAAACACATCCAACCAAGGGTGCTGTGACTGTGTCCTGCTCTGACTGCCAGTCACAACTATGCTGAGATCAAGGCATCTTTATGTTAGCTTCTGTACGTTCCTGGGCCAAAAAGTGATTTTTCTGAGCCCTGTACTCTAGGCAAACAACAGTGAGGCAGCACAATCTAAGAGGGATTGTCCTAAGGGTCCAGAGGGTGGAAAGTTAGGAAGACTGAGGATCTGCTTGGTGGAGCAAGGCAACCTCCTTTATAAAATGCTAAGCAGGGACTTTGACGAGAACCCTCATCTTTTCTGCATCACTTAATCATGAGAGCAAAGCAGAGCAAAACAAAGAAAACAAAGCAAAGCAACTCTCTCCAAGTTCACCTCCTTAATCACCTGCAGCTGTGGAGGGGAATCACAGCTGAAGGCAGGCCTCATTGTCCCCACTGTGGGGGTTAGAGTAGGAGTAGGAATAGTCCTCAGGTGGATTACATTAGTCTGTGCCAAAAGAGCAGTCTGTCGTAATTCATGCATAGTCAATACAGAGAGACAGGGTAGTGGTGTTGGTGCTTCTGATGAGATACACCTGTGCTTAGGATGAGGTAGCAGGGAGAAGCACTCAGGGGAAAACAAAGTAATGAAGAGTTGTGTCCCAGGTCCAGCTATATAAAGCCAGAATCTGTTACCTTGTAGGAGTTTTTCTCTTCTTTGTCTGCTGTGTTCCCTGAGGTCTACATTCAACCACCAAGATATAGCTGAAAATTGTCTCTTTCTTAAGAAGATAGTGTAGGAAGGGAAGATGCTTTGCAGGGATTTTCTACCTGGTGAGGGAAACATAGGGACAAAACTCCTTGCAGGGCAACTCCCAGCTGAGCAACAGACTGCTTTTTTAGGTCTGGAGCTGTCTTGGAGGGCAGAACACAAAGACTAGGATTAAACCCTCAGTTCTTAATTTATCAGAATGAGGGGTTTCCCTAGCTACTATTGTGGCACCACTAGCCTTGGATCTGCCCTATAAGGGCCAAGTAGAGAGTCCATAGGATGGAGGAGCCCTGTCTGTGATATCCCCCTGACTGGGTAAGACCGTGGCCCTGTGACATGAGAGGGTACAGCTTGGAGGAAATAGTCTGGACTGGTCTCTTACTCTGCTGGCTTCTTGATTAACTGTAATCAGCAAAGAGGAAGAGGACAGAGGTCTTTGTACTGAAACTCCCTGGTCAATACCTGGCAGCAATTTTTGCTTTTTTTCCTTTCTTCTCCCTCTCAAAAATTAAAAAGTGTGAGGATGCATGAAAATTGGAATAGAAATCATTGACAATCTTATCATACTACCATATAAATCAATAATATGCACTTGGCTGGAATAATAGTGATTGTTGCATCCTAGGAAAGATGTAGTAGATTGAGGTGGGATTTGAAGCTCTGAGACTGGTCTTTTTTAAAAGATGCCCAGATAAGCTATGGACTGCTTCAGGAAGTGCTACATGAAATTCCACAACCTGGGTTATTCAGGGGATCAGGAAAGAGCATCATAGTGGACTGACTGTGTGAATGTCTCCAGCTACAGCCTTGGAGTTGTAGGAAAGACTTTCAACAGGACAATTCCAGCCTGGTGCTGCTGTATGTGGAAGAGTATATGAAAGGTAAGAGGAATGGTAACTGGTGTAGAACAGTACCATATGAATAATTATAGGTGCACGGGAGATGGTAATTATCTTAGTTTGGCTTAATGAAAAGAAGATTGGATATTGAAACCTGGACACATGTATTTATGTTGTAAGAGTAAAAGTTTTGGGATATCTTCTTACTCAGAAACATGTTATTTTTGATTGGGTGCTTTGCTGGGATAGAAAGTGTGAAGAACAAGGTGGTAGTTTGCAGTGTATTCTGGTGGTAACTAACCTTCTCTTGTGGAAGGCATAAGCTGAGGTCCTCCTAGATGGCTTTACTTCTCTGAGCTCACTAAACAAAAGTGGCCTTAGCACAGGTGAAAGAAGTATTATCTGGCCTCTCCTTGTTAAGATCAGCCCTACTCTTGCCACTCCCTTCAGGAGCATCTGGCATACCCCAAGAAAGCTGCGTGGGATTTTTCTAGTAATTCTGGGGGTCAGCAAAGCCTTACCTCTTGCAGGGGTTTCTGTCTTGTGCACACACGGGTACCTGATGAACTCGAGCATGGAGCTACTGGGTTAAATGTGCTGTCTATGTTTACCCTGATGAATTGGTAGTTGCTTGAAATGAAGAAATACATATGCACACCCCTCCTAACTGTGGCAGATGGAGCTGGTGGCACCAGAGATCTCTCAGGTTGTCAAGTGAGCAGGATTAGGATTGCCCAGGAATTTGAGAATAAATGCTGCTCTGTTGTGCAGGATAAAAGGAGATGGTGATCAATATATCTTAGAGCTTCAGGGCTTAAGGCAAGCAGCATCTGACAGGATTAGGAAGAAACTTTTTTAACATGGACTAGTCATCCTATAATTGCCTGCCTGGGATGCTCACGCATCCTTTTCTGATACCCTAGCAAAGACAGTCAGCTGCTACAGCAAAACTTCTGTGAAGAAAGTACTTGTCTAGTAGTGTACCATAGTTGTGATGCAATGAAGCTTGAATTTCTTGGAGCAGGAAAGCAATGCCTGCTGTACTGTGAGTCCCACCTGAAAAGGGTAGAAGGAAGGAGCTGAAAATCAGGAGGGTGATGGTAATGTGGCTGGGGCGATCCTTTGCTGGAGAAATGGGTGGATGCAGACATAGAGCTTGTGGGTGGGTGAATGAAGTTGCCAGCTGCTTTGTAGAGCTCGCACAGGTGTGCAGAGGCTCATTATGGGATGTGGCTGTCTTCATTAACACAGTGGCAGATGTTGTGGGATGTGACTAGTGTAACCACTGGGGAGAGGGCAAATCTAGAGCTGAAGACTTTGGAGTCGAACCTTGCTGTAAGCACGGTAGTGCCTTCAGGTATATGCAGAAGGCATATGTGTGCTTCATGGGTTTTCCCTCTTTTTATCCCTAATATAATTCCTGAACTCAGTATTTACAGTTTCTTCTACCCTGGTCTCACCTATTGTAATGTCTAAAGGTAATCTGTCCTATGAAATGCATATATGTCAGGGACTTCTAGTAGCTATGAAAATAATCTAGGCTTCTCAGCCAATGTTTGAACACAAAGGCTGTGGACCTTGCCTTTCTTTCCACAGAATGAATCTCAGGGTCTGACTGGGGTTTTGCAGCTCCTGTGCGCTGAAATCCTCTACTGAGCTGTTTTAACGCAAGGGGAAATATTGTCTGTGTTCTGGCTGCCTCTTTTGCAATGGAAATAATAATGCACAGTAGCATACTCTATAAAGGACACTGCACTTGTGTGACCTGTTTCATGTGCTGTTTTACTCTTTCTTACAATCAAGGTACCCACCATGTGTTCTTGGGGGGGGGGAAAAAGTCTGATAAGTACCAGGATTATAATGGAAGGAAGGAAGGGTCAGTTCTGTACAGCTTTGTCTCTCTGGATTCAGAGCAAGTCCTTGGTAGAAACAGGGCCTCAGCAGAGGCTATCTTTGTTTGGCTGCTAAAGTCAAGGAAGAAAGAATGGAGTTGACTTCTGTAAATACACTGAGTCAAAATAGAACAGGAAGAGAAAAGGGCTGTTTAAGTTGAAGAACAGTGTTGGCACAAGAAGAGAGGGGGATGGATGAACTATCTTACAACTAGTAGTGGGCTTCAAAGAATACGTGTCTGCTAAAATTGTTTGGGTTAAATACTGAGTCACTCTTAAAATGAATATTAAATTGTAAGCGGAATTACTTGGGTCACTGATGGTGGCAGCCTGGCTTTATCTGACTGCAGTTCCCTCTGACACATTGGACTAAATCTGCAAGAGAAACTGTGTTGTTAGTATCTCTCACTTCTGGGAATAACTATAATAAGGGTGTAGGTGAAATATTCTTGCAGCTATTTTGGGCTTTTTTAAGGTCTCTGACAATCAGCACTGTTGCATTTTACAGCCTGCTTGAAGGTACTCCTTCATTTGAATTCCTCTACTTAAGTATCAGCATTTCCATTTCACAGATAAAGAAATTGAGACAGAAGTAAAATGACTTGCTTGATGTGCTCACAGTAGAATCAGGATCAGCACGCTGGGAAGACTCAGTGCTGGCTGCATCTGCCCGTTTATGCTTCTGTGCAGAAGGTCTGGCTAGGAAGCCTCTCTGCTGAAACCTGGTGGGCTGAAGGCTTTCTGGCAATTCTCTGAGACATAGCGTGTTGCTTTATGGAAGCTTTTAAGTCTATGGAATCTGTTATTTTTGCTTTTTATGTCTTACAAAGTAGACGATAAAGGAAACATAGGAACTATTCTTTGCAACTTTAATCCCACTTATGTGCACATTGCAGTTAGCACAATAACATCTGGAAGCAAGTTTTTTTATTCATTGTGATGTTGAAAGACCCGATGATTGCTGGACTAAAGGTTAACCACAGTTGTGCAATCTGGCAGATTGGGGAAGTAGAGAAAGCAAGCCCATCCTGCTTTTCTCTGCCTATCTAATAGTCATAGGTCCTTCTGGTGCCACTTTCTGAGTTCTATAAACAGACCAGCTGCTGCTGTTCCCTCTTAGTGAACTGTGAGAGAGCGAGGGCTGTACTTTAATAGATATTGGTGTGCTCCTGCTCACATAATTAGAGCAAGCAGGGTTTAGGATGCCATCTGCAATGTCTGTGCTTGTTACTACCTGTCACATGTTGGTAGAACTTCTCCTTACTAAAATACGGGAAGGAGAAAAACCAAACCAATTGTGGTCTTTGTGCATGCTTCTTTGTATTCTCTCCCTGCCCCTTGTAACTTTAGGTTCTGCCAGCTATTTCATACACTGAGGCCTCTAGGAAAAAGGGATTTTTGAAAATAAGTATCTGAGTGTGGGAGATGAAAGCACACTGATTTGATCTGACTGAGGGAGAAAGTGTAGTGTGAGGCCAGCCCTTTATTGAACCTCACAGAGTTTATGCAGGAGAAACGCCTGTGAATGTGTCTACTGTGGGGAAGCTGAACTTGGCATTCTCACCTTCTTAGCCATTCAAACTGCCCAGCCATGAGATGCACAGCTGTAGGAAAAAGGTTTTCATTAGCTCTATGGCTTTCAGAGCTACTTAATTTCACTTTTATGATTTAAGAATTTGTGTGTATATCAAGCACTTAACATTCATCTTCTCTCACATGCATTATATTGAATCACATATTCTTTTACTGTTTGTTTTTGCATAAGTAATTGTGACATAAGAGCTGAATTATTTCATAAATTTTTGCCTGACTGTGTTGTAAGTGCTGGTCTTGCCCTTTGCTTATAGAATGTGGAGGCACCACTTTAACCTGTTCAGCGTTTGAGGGTTACCTGTCTATCAACCTCTTTTCTTATAAGTGCAAACAGTATTTGTTTTACATAGCTTCATATTGCACATAACATTTGGCAGTAGGGAAGTCTCACATGAAAACTCACTAGATATGTGTGTAAAAGGGTCTGGGAAATAAACTGTAAAAGAGGGATGATGTTGCTGACTGGCTTTCGTGGTAGTAAAGATGCTCTTTTGTAGTTGTATAGATACTCTAAGTAGTAAAGGTACTCTTTTGTGAACTGAGAGGGCTGGTTAAGCAAGGATTAACGTTCAAGGCACTGAGCTGGAACTAAGGAAAGCAATCCTAAGCAGTCCCACAGACTACCTGAGTGACTGTGGATAGTTTACGGGATTTTTCTCATTCATCTTTTGTGAAGGCATGTAATACCGTGATCCCTTATCTGTATTTATGGGTTACGTGATCTGGGCAGGAAGTATCTGCTGTTTGTACAGTTTGGGATAAAAGCAGACACTAATCTCAGCAAAGCTTTTTGCTATGCTAAAACAAATGGTCATAGGTTTTCTTATGTGACTTGGAGGAACCTCACAATTTGGAGGATTGATAGGTCAATAAATACTGTCAGTCATACTGGAAGGAGAGAATAGGATGGGAATGGCTTTAAGTAGACAGGATTGTTTTAATTGGGAAGCAGGACTGACAGTATTTTGAAGGGTTTGACAGACATGGAAGCTTAGCACTTGTAAACCTTCCTCTTTACAGAATAGCTGATCTTTTTACAGGGTGCAAATGTTTGGGGAGTCTAAAATGTAAACCTCATCGCACATCTCTTGTCCAGCTGCAGTGTTGACTTGAGGTTCAGAGTAAGAAAATAATGTTTAAACACAATGCTTAAAGAATGAAAGGGGTCTTCCTCCTCTATGGTACATCAAGATATTAATTTGGGAAAAAGTCTGCTTTGTTACCTTGAGCCCATGTGATGTCACTCATCAAGGTGCTCCCTGTTAGTAGGAGGGACTCAGCAATGACAAGTGCAGCCTTCTATTTCTAGAGGATTCAAAGTTTAATTACTTTGTCGCTGTCTCGTGTTAAATTGCTTCAGGCACAATGAGCACTCGGGACTCCTGTGTGCCAGAGAAGTGGTTGCTCAAGCTGAAGCAATGACACTCTGTTGAGCTGCCGGCACTCGGTGCAGTCCCAGCAGCGATGTGCTTGGAGTGTTTATGAATTATCAGCACTGGCAGGTCTTTTGTGTGCTTGTCAGAAGCAGCAGCTATAACTCTGCTTAACCCTGTGCTGCTGATTCCTTCTGGGAGTTTTTGGTAGCTTGGTGGAGGCTCTGTTTTCGGTATTTGGCCTCTAGTTTGAGGTTTCTCCATTCTTGCAGCCATGGTGCTTGAGATACATTAGGAGCTGATGCTTCTCCTGCCAGCCAGGCTGCTCTGAACACAAGGTGAAGAAAGGGTGGGGACAGTAACTGCTCGGTCTTAGGTGTAAGTGCTATTTAAACATCAAATGCTCAGGC
Source organism: Pithys albifrons albifrons (assembly GCF_047495875.1). Classification (NCBI taxonomy): domain Eukaryota; kingdom Metazoa; phylum Chordata; class Aves; order Passeriformes; family Thamnophilidae; genus Pithys; species Pithys albifrons. The sequence goes on from NC_092458.1 coordinate 91,381,122, forward strand.
AAAAACTTCCATGTAAATGGTGCATGACAAACCTGTTTGGTCATATTTCCACATCTGATGACAAAACAAAATGATAATTTCTTCTGGACTTCAATTCAGTCTAGCCCAAACAAGATGAAGTTGACTATGGACTCGGGCTCTCTCAAGTTACCACGTCAGCAAATTAGTGGCACCTTTGTGCCTTTGCTACTGTACTTACATGGCCTCCCTTTGCAGTAAGGGCTAAGCAGCATGAAAATGCTTCCTCTAGGGCCTTCTGAATTCCTTGATGCAGGAGACTCCACAGCAGGAACTCAAACCTTAATACATGCAAAAATTCACAGGAGTGAGTTGTTATAAATGCCCAAAGGGCAGGCAAGGTTTCAGCTGGTGCTTTCTCTTCCTAATGCACCAAAGTCAATCAATCATGAGATGCAAATCTGTAGAAAATGAGGCTTCATTAGTTCTGCTGCTCGAAGCACTCCCTTAGGGTTTTGTTGGTGCCTTCTTTTTCTTTTCATTAATGTTAAATTGCATATCTTTGAGCTGCTTGTTCTTAATGTGGTCAGGTGTGTCTAAAGAATTCTTTTAGAGGGACAACTTTCCTCCCTTCCCGTCCTTTTGTTATTAAAAATGGAGGGAGAGTACCGTCCCTGTGCTATTTTATAAATAGCATTGTCTGATGGACAAGAACCTGCAACCTTGTGCAATGCTGCCAGTGACCTGGTCAAGGAAGGGAGTTGCTTTTTAATGAGATGTCCCAATGGAGATGCTTTGATCCAACTTCTTGGGGATGCACAAGGAGAACAGACAGAAAGAAGACGATGGATACAGGCATTTTAGCTCAGGCCTTTCCCCTCTGCCTTCAAGGGCCCTGTCAAATGAAGAAGGGGCTTTGTGAAAGGCAGCAATTTGTTTTGCTGGGCTGGTAACTCAGAATGTCAAAAGCTCTGAACAGCTTTTTGCAGACACTCTCTGAAGCATCAACAACTCGTTTATGAATGAAAGAAATGTATGGTGCCAGCCAGACCTTGGAGATACTAAGCAGTAATAGGATATCTGTAAGGAATTTTAAAACCATTTTTACATATGAAACCCTTTATGGAAGTTGTACTGAATATTAAGCTATGTGTATGTATATTTTCCACCTATACTTACTTTTTCTGAAATATGCTGGGTTCCTGAAAGCCCCTCTGATACAAGGAGATGGTTAGTGTTTGCTTACTGGTTTGGGTTTTTTGGTCCTATGGCAACAAGGGAGTTCTACAGAGGTCTGAGAAAGTCATGACTGATCACCTGAATTTGGAATGGAGTGCAGTTCTCCCAACAGCTAAATGTGACTGGAGGTCTTAGCCCTGAAACACTTAAACAGATAGATGTTCATTCATTACAGAAATGGGATGCTTTTAGTAAGAGCTAACAATTAAAGTTTATGGTGACTTACTCTGTTTCTCTGCTGCTAAGGATTGTATGGGAGATGAAGGGGCTTTGAATTTTAAAAATTAACAAACAAGAATGTTTTTGAGCAGCCTGAGCTGAAGCCCTTGATTGGTGTGCCTGATCCAGGTAAGAGCTATTCTGAGGGCACATCTGCTTATGCCTACCTGTGTGCATGAATATAGTGCCCTGGGATGTAGTCTAATTTTTGACTTTAACACAGATACATGGTCTAGTCATTGTTCTCTTTGACCCAAAATTCAGCTTTTTTTTTCCTGAGCCTTCGGTCTTTGTGGCCACTGTTGCTATATCTTGCCCCAGTCCGACTGGATACTGCCTTCTGTAGTACCCATCTCGCTCAGCAGGAGACTGTGATTGCAATCAACTGCTCTCAGGCCACTTCAGCACAGCCTGATGATAGTGAAGAATACTTCAAGTGTGCTGCCCTCTCCCTTGCTGCCAGCTTTGCAGAACTGCTGTGCATGCTTGATTCTGTGCTCCTGCTGGACAGTAGGCAAAAGAGGGCAGTGGCATCCCTGCCTGGCCACTAGGCCTGTAACTTATTTGTGCCTCCTGTGCCTGACATATAAGGACCTATTTACATGGCCTATTTAAATTTTGCAGGCAGCTCATATTTCACTGTTTTCCATGGAACCAGCAAATCTTGGTGTTTTTAGCTAATTTATCAAAGTGTGTTTTCCCTGCTAGGGACAGTATGATATCTAGTCCCAGTGGGAATTGGCTGGTAGTGCTCTTTGTTACACATGAGAAAGTTCTTGCAGTGGTAGGTGCCAGATGCTAATAGCTGTTTCAAGGCCTCTTGCTAGTGCTGCTAGATATGATGCTAGGTCTGCCTGCATGTGAGAGCTTGCTAGCAGTGGTTTCTAATATTGGACACTATGAAGCCACCTTCTCCCTGGCTCCTTGTGATTTGATCAGTTCTCAGTAGTGGAAACCATGGAGATTGTGCTCTATGGTGAACTTGCCACCGGCTGCCGCAAGAGAGGAGCCCCGAAGAAGAGATACAAGGACTCCCTGAAACAACACCTCAGCCTTGGCCATATTGACTGCCACCAATGGTCCACTCTGGCCTCCATTCGGGATTCATGGAGACACACCATTCACTGCTGCTTCCTTTGAGAATGCACGGAGAGTCAGTCTTGAGGAGAAAAGACAACGCAGAAAGAACCGTTCCTTGCCAATGTCACCTAAGCAGACTTTCAACTGTGCCTTTTGTGACCGGACCTGCCTATCCCATATTGGACTCTTTAGCCACCAGCACACTTGCAGCAAGCGTGGGTAGTGTCCTTCCCAAATCTTCATTCGTGAAGCCTAGCCATGATGAGTAGTGGAAACCCAAAGATGTCCAAAGTGACTGCAGCCATTTTAGTCCTCATCTGTCACGTATTCTTGCATCATTCTTGCCCACTGCCTCATTCATCAGTCCCTTAACTGTTGGTTTGGGGTTTTTGCAAGTTTTTTTTTGGTTTGTTTGTTGGTTTTTGGTTTGGTTTTTTGTTTTTGATTTTTTAATGCCAGGAAAAAAAGGATGACCTTAATAGGGTCACAAACTGGAGCTAGCTAATCTGGTATATAGAAGACAATGAGGAAATGAGGTGAACTTATGTCCCCCTAGAGAATATGCAGTACCATCTTGGAGCATGGCTGTTTTGGGGTAGAGAGGGGGAGGTTTCAAAATGTATCTTTTCATACAAGTCCAACTTCTGAATTTCCATCAGAATTGGAAAGGGAAGTAGATACTAAGATAGTGGCATTTGATAGGGAAATATTCCTTATTTGTTCACACTTAGGATTAGACTAGTTGTATTTTGTGTGAGAGAGGGAATAATTCTGCAGGTGTGTTGTAACACCCTGAGCTGCTTTATGCAGAAACTGAGGAGAGCATCAGACCTCACTGAAGGCAACAGCTTTGCCCTACCAGTGGCCAGGCATACATTTTTTACATGTGACCCATGCCAGGGGAGAAAGGCCTGGAAAAGGGGCTTCTGCAAAGTCTTTATTGCGCTGCAGAAAGGGTTGTGTGCTGGCCATAGGATCAGTTGTTAAAGCATACTGCCTTCCACAACGTAAGAGGAAGAAGGCTGGGTGTGGAAATAGTGGAGGTTGGGGTCTGTGTCTCAGGAAAATTTACATCCCAAAGGATCCGGGGAAGTAATTGTTTCTCACCACCTTCATCTCTGCCTGTTGGTGTCCTCTCTAGTGGGATGAACAATGCTTCCCTCTTCCTCCCTGACCTGAGATAATTTCTGTAGAGATCATTTAGTGTTTAGGAGGGGATTGGAGTCACTACTGATGATAGTTGTAAAAGCAGAAAACTAACTAAGAAATGATATGCTGTAACAACTGTGTAAGTACAGGATATTTATGCATTCAGTCTGATTACTCAAATGTTGCTTGGCATTTTATTCTGTGAGTGATTAGATGATAAACTTTATATGCAAAAAAATCTACATCTGCACATGCTGTCATACTGCTACATCTTAACTCAGGAGAGGAGGAGGAAGAATGTGTCGGGAGGCTGTGCCAGTAAGGTAGAAGGAACAGCTCTTTATTTAGAAGGTATAGGTCCTGAGTTCTACACATACAGATTTGCGTTTGTAAGCAGTTCCCTCTGGACTTGGATTTTCTCCAGTGACAATGGCTTTTGCCAAATGCCTTGTAAGGAGTAGTTATACCTCTGGAAGATGAATTGGTTAATATGTATGGGTGGCAGTTTCTAGATTTGTGTTTTTTCCCCTTGGCAGCTCACACCATAAATAAGAGATAGGCTTCCCTGGGGAAGATCTAGGAGAAAGGGGCAGCTATTGAAGCAGGAACCAAATGTGAGCCCCCAGTGGGACACCTGTGTCTCTTGTCTATATCCTCAGAGATATGTCTCTCATGTATGCGTATGTCTTTAAATCTAGTGAGCAAAACACAGATGTAATGTAGAAGGCAGGAGCTGATAGCAGTTGTTCAGCCAAATCAAATGCAGGTGCAATCCAAAGCTTTGATGGAAAACGTCAGCTATTGATGAGCCCTGCCCCTGCCCCAGTGACACCTGTCCTGTGCTGCAGCCAGAATCTCAGTGGCCACCAATAAATTTCTTTTACCTTTTCATCATGCTGCTGCAGCCTGCTTCTCTATCTAATTCTAAAATGCAAATTTTACTTGCCCTGCTGCTTCTACCTCTGCAAAGGTTACTTTCCAAGTACATGCAGATGATATTGCAGGTGCTTTCTGAAAGGTCTTTGGATGAGATTTCATTTATGTCTCAGTTTCAATTCCGGCTGCATAGCATAAGCCTGCCTTAAGGAGAAGTTTTTGTATGGGTCTAGGCATCTTGAATTATTGTCGATTTCTTTGTCTTTACTTTTTCAGAGAAATCTGTGAACACTTCACCAGGCGCCTACACAGCCTTGATACCAGTCATGCAGGGTGAGCTGTAGGAAAATCGATGCATCACTTGTCTTGGCAGTTCCCAAAAGGAGATAGTTACTGAAGTTAGAAATATATTAACTGTGGATGTGTGTTGCTTTCTCAAGGTGCTTCAGACTTCTAGTGGAACAATGTATTTGCCTCAGGGTACAGTTGCTGTACTACAGAGCCAAGTCTAAAGAAGTAGTGCCCTGTGCCTGAACTGCCCTCTGATACACGTCACCACTCCTGATTTGACCCTGTGTTTGAGAATTGTTATTATGAATGTGAGGGTTTTTTGAAGTCATCTTTGTCTGCCTACTTGTCGACTATTAGGAATGGAGACAGGTAGAGCAAGGTCAATGTTCCAACCTGATTAACAAGTCATGTCTATTAAACTTGAAAGGATGTGAAGGTAATGGGCCAAAAGAAGTTGAAAATGGCCTAGGGTTAGGCTGGCTTAAATTAACTCAGAAAAATGGTGGGATTGTTCCAGCTTCTGCTACCTGGTAACCACGAAGGGTCATTGTATAAGGTGAAGAGTTGCTGATGTCTAGTGTGTTCTGCGCATGTTTTCCACAGTTCTCACTCTGTTGATTCAGAGCTGCTGACTTGAGACAGTTTAAAGTCCCTGCTGCAGGTAAAGCAGTCCCTTCGTGTTTCATTCTGGTTTTGCAGTGTTGATATGTGACTACTTAATGCCATTCCTTGTGCTTTGATCTTCTTCTCTGGAAAGAAGTTAAGATTTCCTTATAAATGTGGGTAGAGTTGACAGGTTGTTGTTTCGTGGGGTTTTTTTTCCTTCAAATATCTTCTGAAGTTTTCTCCTATTGTGGTACTTTCAAAAGCAAAGCCCCAAACCTGAATACTCAAAAGTGAGGCAACAAGTATGCTAGGTAGAAATGCAGGAAAGTTAAATATTGAAGTTTTGAGCTTAAAACTCCAAGTAATAGTTTAAATTTGATTCCTGATTGAGAATGAGTGTAAGGTTTAATTGCTTGTTTTAGATTGGTTTAGACTGACATTTCATCCAGATCAATATATTTCAAACTGCTTGAAATGTTCTTTTTCTGTGTGGTTTACCATCTCTATGTTCCTCTTTTACCTCTGTTTTGCATATGGGTATTAAATTCTTCATGCAGAAATTGTTCCTTTTTGTGCAGCACTTAGTACAATGGAATCCTGCCTGTGATGGCTTCCTATGCTTTTCCATGATGCACTCTGTTCTGTCATTATCAAACCATAAGGTAGGCACGTCTTTGCCCCTGTGTCAAATGTGAAAAGGCAGTAGCTTTTGGCAGCACCAATGTCTGCTCAGTGAAGGTAGATATGAGTGAGATGGCCTGAAAATAATGGATGTATTGTGTGAGGTTGCAGACATGTTTTATCTGAAAGTAGCCTTCGTCTCTGCCTAGTTCAAAGGGTTACATGTATATCCAAGCATGTTTGTCCCTTCTTTTCTGCCCTTACATTGCTATCAAGGACTGGCAGTGGTACCTGCCATGTTGCTCTCCCTGTGAAATGTCAACAAAAGCAATTCAATGCTTATACTGATTTGCCCCAGATAAAAAAATATCAGAAAAGCATTTGTTGCCATCAAAGCTTCCCTTTGTAAGAGGGACTGGCTGGTGAGTAGGCAAGCCATATTACTGATACAGAGTAATTGGTTCAAGAACAGTAATTCAATCAAATGGTTCTGCTGGTATTATAAACCAAGGGAGAACAGCTTGGTCCATGAAGTGATCATCAGAGCCCTGTGACTGAGTTAATACAGACTTGTGATCGTTTGCTGTCTCCTTAACCTCCTTTCAACTTTCTCTCTTGGTCTCAGCTTTTCCATCTCTTGTTTTCACTCTACTCTATCCACCCACACATGCTATTTGCTTTCCCTTTCTCTTTACCAGCCACCTCCTGCTCCCAGTTCCACTTCACCCCTGCAAGCCCAGCCTGATGTATACATGACAGGTGTATAGCAAGGTTGGCAGATGCTTTGTTGCTCAATGAAGGTAGTGTATGTGGTCACTTCGTAAAATGGCTGTGTGTGTGTGTGTGTGTGTGCTTCCAGCTGTGCTGAGCCACTTACTAGGGGAATTCGTTGGTATGAAGCAGATGCTGGGGGTTACTGTGAAAGAGGAAAAATTGACAGTGTGTGAGAATTTGATGTTGTCTACTCCCATGCGTGAACGGAGTGAGGAGGAGATACCTTTATATGGCTCTGATTTGGCATTCAGTTAAGGCTAGAGCTATAGGATCCTGGGTCCATTGTTGGCTCCACAAAAAAGAAGAAAAAAAAATAAAAAATTACCATATCTAAGTGATCAGTAAAACCATAGCTGCATATGTTTTCAGAGCTCTGGTCTCTAAGTGCATTTTTAGGTGCAGTTACTCTGATGTACCTTTGGCACTTTGCTTAATTTTTTTGCTCTTGCTTCTTTTTCCTCTTCCCTTCCCTTCCCTTTCCTCAACACACGGCAGGAAAGCCCAGCTCATTCTTTATCTGTGGGTGGTATGTATTCATCAGCCTGGCTCACCACATCAGAACAATCAGCAATTGACCGTATGTTGAAAACAGACACGCTCATTAATTTTAGGAGCCAATGTTCACTAACCAAAATGGCTCATAAAGTACCCCAGGGGAGCAGGAGGAAATTGGAATTTCAAGTTGTGGTGCTGTCATAGTGCAGAGGCTGCTGCACCCTTTCTCATCCCAGCCCTATGGTGGTCACCTGGGAGCTGCTCTGCTGGCAGAGGAGGGCAGCTCATGCATAGCAAACATGGGCCCTCTTCCTCCTCTCTGTGTCGCTTCACCTGTGCTTGGTGCTATTTAAAAACAGTGGGTGGGATGTGATTTCCTTGTCAGCAAGATAGTATGAAAGCACAACTCTGTAGCCTCCTGGAAGCTGAGATGCTCTTTTTTGGATATAGGGAGCTGCCATTCTCTAGGTCCTCTGCAAATTAAACTACAGTCCAGTTAGATCCACAGTGTAGTCCCCTGGGCAACAAACTACAGTTGCTGCTGAAGTAAGAATATCAAGCCACAGCCACCTCAGCTTGTTTAAGCTATTCTGGTAGCTTTGAGTTAGAGATCTCTTTGGTGTTCCTAACACTGAAGACTTCTCCCACCCCCACACACTTCAGAACTTCTGTTCTCTTTCAAGTTTTCTCTTTTTTTGTTCTTTTGTTAAAATAATTTCTCTTCCTTCAAGCCTTTCAAAGCACTTCTGAGGCTTCTCAGTCGCACAAAGAAGGCTTTATGGGTTGAATTCCTCATTGCATTCCTTGTATTTCTAGCTATTTCATGTTTCATGTAATATAGGCAAGGTATTTTACAGTGACTAGTGATTATGGGCCATGCATGAGGCTGCTTGCCCACCTTGAGACCCCTTCAAGAAGTTTAATTATCAGAGGGTGATGAGCCCTCATTTTTTAAAGATGAGATCCCTTTTAGTTGTTTCAAGGCAGACTTTGAAAAATGTACATATAAGAGCAGGGAGAGAGGAGACAAATCTCAACTGACCTGGTCATCTATAAAAATTGCATACCTATTTAAGGTAGTGGGCTGTGTTTTAATCACTAGAATAGAAGAAACGTTATGCTATGATTTGTGAAATGTATGTTTTGATGTGCAAGATATGCTTGTACATCTGTGGGAGAAGCTGTCATAGTCTGAGTATATGCATGAACAGAAAAGGGGCATTAGTAAGTTGTATCTATGCATTCTTTTGTTAGTCAGTAAGATCTGACCAAGTAATGAGCCATAATGAAATTGTATTGGGAACAGTCATGGTGTGATGTATTCTCTCCCCACTGTGTGTGTGGCCAGTGAAATATTCTGCCTTCTCCTCTATGGCCTTTGAACCAGGACCTTTGGAAATGTGTCTAAGCAGTATCTAATGAAATCAAATATGTGTCTGTGCGGGGGTGAAGAGCTGTCACCATTTATTGCAACAAAAGGAATAAGTCATGAGAGGGTTTTGTTATGAATTTCTGTTTTTCTGTCTCCTCAGAAAAAGAGGAGAAACAGCTTTTTATTAGCACTTTCCCATGACTCCTTCCTCTAAAGGTAAACTCTGCAGAAGAGACTTTTCCTCTTCAGAAGTGAATAAGAGGTGGAGGGAAATACTGGGAGAAGATTCCTGAAAAATTGGTGAAAAGAATGCAAAAGTTAAAATAGCTTTCCAAAATTTTTAGGTGCTTGTCTAAGAACCGCAAAAAAACTGAAGGCTTCAATGCATATTCAATATCTTCTCTTGAAAACACTAACATTTTCAAAACATTAAAAAAAACGCTAAAAACTTGAAGGCATACAAAAAATGATTGAGGAAATTCACAGGTCAGTGGACTTGCCAGAGGAGGAATAGAAAGCAAACTCAACATTTTTAACTTGTGTGCAATCACAGTCTTTCTTGAACAAGCCATTTTCTTTCTTGGTATCATGTACTTGACTATGTTGTCAGCAGCAATAACATGCATGGAGTACTTGGTAAACAATTTATAGGTAATGGAGAGAGAAGAAAATCATGACAGCTTTGAAAATATCCTGTCCTTTTACAAATTTGACCATATTGGAGCCTGTTATTCACTCAGCTTCAAGCGTGGTCTGCAGTACTCAGTCAAATTCACGTACTTGTTATGGTGAAAATTCAAACAAGTTTTAGAAGCAGCATAACAAATTCAGCTTTCTTTTCATGTTTCAAAATTGCTGGTAAGCAATCACTTCTTGCCCTCTCTGTTTATTGGCTATTTGGGATTATTCAAAGAGTTTTTGTGAATAATTTTCATCTCAGTAATTTCTGAACAATTTGGTTGATAATCACAGTTTGAGTGATGTACACAAGAGCTGGCTGGACACAATAAGCCATGTGCTCTTCTTCCTGCTTCCGAATTAGAAAATTAGAGTGCAGTCATGGGTGTGACACAAGAGATTTCCAGAAATTATAAAGAATATTCAATGTTCATCATTATTTACAGCTGCAACAGTTTCTTTTCTGGTAGCAGACTGGCTTCTGAGGATATCACTATGAAAAAGATGATGCAGTAGTGCTGAAAACAAGTGTCACACTTGTGAGGTCAAAAGATCATTTTGAGTCCCGAGGATGTTTTTTTTTATCCCCTTCTTTCTAATCTTAGCAAAGGCAAGTGTAAAGGAGTAATTTATCTATCTGAAGAATAGAAAGCTTTATTTCATTATCTCTTCAGGCTCACTGAGATGCCCAGATTTGAATGGGATACAACCAAGCTCTGCACGTTGCATTACTGCTCCTTTGCTCCTCTAGCCTTCATGATTACTGAGAGGAGTTGGTAAGCAAGGCTGTGTGGTGCTCTAGTTCTGGCATATGAAATTGTGAAAGATGGGGGCAAGCACTGGCAGTTGGCTGGGTGGGAGGTGCCAGTGTGCTTTTCACACATGTTGTCCAAGGTGTACTGCTCCATCTGCTTTGGCAAAAATGGCACCTCACAAACTGGACAGATTTTTGCTTAGCTGAACCAGACAAAAGCCATCTCAGTTGTGACCAGTTCACATGAAGCTGTGCTTGGTGTCTCAAGTAGGAACTAAGTTCTGCAGACATAGATGCTGCACTAGGATGGTTCCTGCTTCTGTGGGTCGAGGCAGGTTGTATAATCCCACTGCTAGTCAGACCTCAGCTGATCACTTCCATTTGAAGCCCTTCTAATGAGTGCTGAAATCTCTTGGCTTCCTTATTTCATCATCTTTGAGTTGGAGCTTAGTATTTTTTTTAGGGATATTATGACTCAGGATTCAGCTTGCCTTTGAAGATGAGGCCTTAGGGAGTCCCTAAGTCATATTCCATAGCAAAGGCATCTGCCCCACTAGAATGAAAGTTAACTTTGTCCTTGGAAGCATCTGTGGCCTCATGCAGGCAGTAATCGTATTTGTCTGTTGTTCTGATCCCTGATGGCTTAGCTATATGGTACCACAGGGGGGACAGGGACTGCTGGCTGGAGCTGAATGTGGCATTGTAAATGAGAGCATACCCCTCATTTATATGGCAAGACTAGAACGTACTTGGGTACATTTGTCAACCACGCATTTCCTTTGCTTCCCCCTCACCCTTCCCCTACTGCCTGTGCATATTGATCAGGCTGTCATTGAGCTGTCCCCAGTGACACCCAGGTCTCTTCCCTGTGTGGTCACAATTAATATTGGCTGCAGCTCGTAGTGTGTGGACAGTTCAATCTGAGTTATCTCCTGCATGTTGCTTTATATTTGTTAACGGGGACTGATCTGTTATGCTGTAGGTGCACCCAGCTTGATCAGACACCTCAAAAGTTGTAGCATTCTATAGTTTAAAATAGATAAATCTTATTACTTCAGAAACTTTTTTCACCTTATTACTTGTTTTTACAAGTCGTTACCACATATAGGGAAAATTACTCTTGAGTTACCACGTACTATGCTGCACTTCAGGCATAATGGGAATGTTTGGTGTTTATTCTGTCTTACTGATTTCTGATTAAGTGATAGTACCTTGTGCATCTAAAAGACTCCTAGATTTTGTTCTGATTGCTATTTTAAGAAGGTGAAGTTGGTGATATTCTGGTCACTGGTATACACTTGCTCATCAATATTTACCTTTATTTTAACTTTTCTGAATTAATGGAAAAACAGTTTTCGACTTTCCTTGTGCCCTAGAACTGGCAGTTTCAGGAAGCACTTAAACTAAAATTTTTTAACTTCCTTCTTGCTGATCAGGTAGCTGTTACATTAGACTTCTTTTTCCCTCTGCCTTCATTTTGGAATAAACACCTTTTATTGAAGAGAAAGTGGGTATTACAACTTGAAAATATGTTTACAGAGTGGTATTTCTGTCAAGACAGATGCTAAACTAAGGCTCTGTGCCTGCAGTGATGTCATGTCACCGAATACTATGGGAGTTGAGTCTATTGGTGCTCTAATGGTCTCTGCCTCAGAAGAGTCTTTAGTGCCATAACTCTGCTGAAGTCATTGGACTTCTGCTAGAAGAAAACTTGGCCCTGATCTATCCTTCTTGAATACTTTATAGCCAGGTAATACAATATCCCATTGATTTCCCTTTTTGTCATTTCTCCATGTTTTGCCATCAGAAATGCTTGTTGAGTTATGATCCCATTCTTTTGCTAGGAATTCTGATCAGCTTCTCAATTTGGTACAATAGCTAGCTTTCCATATGTCTTATTTCTGGCACTGTGCCTTTTAGGCCCCTAACAAAAGAAAACTTAGGAAACCAGTTTTTATGTGTCCATTGCTGTTGGTTTTGCCTCACTGACTTTGAACCCATTGTCTCTTTTCTACCAAAAGTGTTAAAATTAGATGAGTAAAAGGTTTTGTCCTCTATTTTAAGGGAATAATAATTAAGTAGGTAGCTACTTGAAAGGATGCCACAGAGGAACTGCAAAATGACCTCTGCTGTTTTGGGTGCCACAATTTTTGTAGAAGACTTAACAGTGGTGAGCACTTCAGTCAATACTTTTACCCAGGGTCAAATAGATTTTTTAATCTGGATTTGATACAGTTCTGTTGCCCCTGATTTAGGGGTTGTTAATGTACAGTCCTGTTTGTGTTCTGGAAATCACATGCATGAAGCTCTCTATCTACAGCCTATAGTGAGCATTAAATCTCTGCAGCAGGAGGCAGTGGTGTCTTGTCATTCATAGGTCCCAGGTTTTTATCTGCCATGTTTTCCTGTAGCATCCCAGTCTTTCCTCAGATCAGGTAATTGCAATAAGCTCCCTATCCCTCCTCTGTCTTGTGGTGGGTGTCAGGGTTGCTTGGGTAAAAGTGAAACTGCCTTGTTCCAGTACCAACACCATCTTCCTGTGGAATTGGTCTTTATTTGTCTTGTGATGGGTTTTCTGTCTTGTCATCTGCATATTACATATTGAAAAATGGTCCTGCTCCAGCTGTACAGTGGGAGTTATCAGAGATATTGCAATCCCAAGCTCTTTTCCTCAGCCTTGCATTACTCCATTTTTCTGTCTTGCTTTGTAAAGAGACAACTAAATACAAACCCACAAGTTTCAGTGCTCAGTGGAGATTTGCCCAAGTTTTCTGTAAACTTAACAGTTCTGATGCTAGGAAGTCAAAGAATCAGGTGGGTTTCATGTTTGCTTTTCGTATTCCTGAATATCAAATATTCTTACACCCTTTTGTTTAAGAGAGAAAATTATCCAAACCTTTTTGTTGGGAAACAAATCCCAGCTGAAGTATGTGTCATGATTCCTGTTTTCCTCATGTTTATTTGTTACCACCTGGAATACTGGAGAGGCTAGCTCTGAAGTGTTGAGCTATCATCTCAACATCATCTCCATCAGCTGTTTCTGTAAATAATTCTGTCTCTTTATTGGTTCAGTAACTTGGGCATTAGCAAGAAATGCAAGATATCTTGGTTTACTCTGCCAGGTGGCGCTGAAAAGAAGTTTCCGATGTGACAATTTGGTTTGACTCAGCAATGGGGCAGCTGCAAAGGACTAATCTCTGACCTTAATTTTCAGAGAGTGCTGATAGGAGATTGGAAGATGAGTAAAACTAAGCTCAAAAATTGACAGCAGATCAAAAAAGGGCCAGGTAAAAGGATGTGCCTGAAGAGAGAAGGGGGAGAGAGACTGGCAGAGGTAAAAAGTGTGAGGGAACAGAGATAAATGAAAGCAGGGAGGAAGGAGGTAGTGAGGAGCCCAGTTTTCATCTGTTTTCAGCACTGCAGCAAGCCAGAGGAGGTGTGGGTTAATGGAAGGTCTGGACAGAAGCTTGTCCTGCTCAGCAAATGGAGGACAAAAATAAGATGCCATCAAAGGGAACAAGAAGAGGAAAAGAGAGGAAGGAGAGGCTGTAAATTATGGGCAGGGAGACAGGAGAAGATAACGTTCTAAGAGGATTGCAATAAAGAAATGTTGGAGTGATAGAGGGAGAAGGGCAGGGCATGAATAAAATGATGGAAAATAAAAAGCGGGGCAAAAGAGCTTATGACAAGTTAGAACAGCTTGAGAAAGGTCATGCATGCCCTCTGGGCTTCTAGCCACACAAGAGCCAGAGAAGACTGTCATGGTGGATAAACAAGGGATAGTAGAATTGAACACAATTTATAACTTGCTTGTCATCTGGCATGGGAATGGAAATGAATATCCTATCCCTGTAGGGTTGTCAGGTCACTGGGAAAACTGGCCTCTGGATTTCTCTTGGCTGTCAAGTAAGAGGAAAGGTGCCAAATACTTGCATGCATGTTTCTGTCTAGCTGGGTGGTATTGGAAGGGTTTGTGAAGGAAGAGAACAAGTGTCTTTAAGAATACAGAGCTTGTTGCATTGAAATGCATACTTTTGTGCTGCCACATCCACTGGCCTGTGAAATTTGATAGAGAACAGGGTAGTCCTGTAACTCTGCACTTGGGTGATGCTGTCTGTGACTTGGATAATTTATTATTTGGCCTCTTTAAGGGCAAATTATTTAGGTCCTGTCTAAATTTTTCTGAATTTGAGAGGACTATAAATTTTGATAAAGGTTTTAAGACAAATAATTGGTCTGTGAGCCTCTTCTCCTGTCAGGTCCTCTCTGTGGTACCTGAAGACCTTCATAGAGAATAGCAACTAATCTTCCTGTTTAGAATATGAGACTTCGGAGATGCACAGTGCTACTCTTGGAGCCACACAGCAACTATCTACAGCCAGGAATCTTCTTAGATAAAATTAGGGGTGAAGAGGATAACAAACCTATGTGATAGTCTTTGGCTGCAGTTGTTGATGCTAGGGTCTTAGCAGGTTGGAAACCCACCCTGAGGACAAAGGTTGGATTTACTGTGTAAGAAAGTGTAATGTAGCATTTTCACAACCTGTGCATATTCTTGAATCATGCTCCTCTTCCCTGAAAGCTTTCATTTAACTTCATTAACCTAGATTATTGGGGAATGGCACAGGGTTGGGAGTAGGAATGGAGTTTTCAGAACCAATGTGAAGCTTTATAATCACCTTGCAAATAGGATTTGTGCTTTTGGCAGACTGGGGCAAATTCCCTTTTCCTTCTTTTGGTATAATATAGAATATAGCTTTACTACTCCCAGTTTTGGTGGAGTGGAGAAGGCAAAGCAATTTTGAGATGGAAATGGATTCAGGAGTTGCTAGATCTCAGTGCTATTCCTGTTATAGAATGTCTGTCTGCTTCTGGGATGCTGGCAATCCTTTTACTCTCACAGCAAGCCCTGTGTGCTGATTAGCCATATGAATACTTTGAATTTGAAAAACAGCTGAGTGAAGAAGTTTGAAAAGGAGTTCTAGTTTTTGATGTTCTTGAGGCTCAGTTAACAGTCAGTGGTTATGTTTAGGTCAGACCCTCAACTGCAGTAACTCCCTCTCAAGTGGAAACAAAGAATGGACAGTGATTCTATGGGATGTGCACCCATTCTTTAGAGAAGGAAGGGAGCTCTTGCTGAGACATAAAAACTGAAATGCTGTTGAGCTTTGGCAGAAAACTAATCTCTCTTTATTTCTCAGCCTGAAAGAGTAGTATCACAGGTTCTGGAGAAGAGCACCAATAGACCCCTTTGTCATGTTTTTATGACTAATGACCATCCAGCTGAGAGATGAGCCTTTAACTTTTCCTGCTGTCTTTTATTTCCAGGGAGATTTTTGGGGAGGCAAGTGACTGAGCCCTTGTGAGCCTGGTCAGCCAGCTACAGGGTGAGGGAAGCTCTACACTACACGTGTACTCACTCCTCCAGGGATTTGTGTGGCTGTCTAGGTGCAAATCCCTGCCCATATCAAGTATATACATTAGCTTTCCTTCTGTAAAATTGCCTTCTCATTTTGAAAATCCATGTCTCCTTCTTCTGGAAGGGAGAAGGCAAGCAGCATCAGCTGTCTGACAAGGTTACCATTACTTCTCATCAGTGCCTGAGGGACTTGGCAAGTTATTTTTGCCCAGTTCCTTGTCCTTATGAGACTATATGGGAAATGGCAGGCTACAAAGTTCACATGAAATTTTATTTCTAGAAACATGTACTTTTCCAGCTTACTGTATCTGAATGCCTGGCATCTTTCCTCATGACTAGCATTCCATCAGCAAACTGCTTGCCCTATTGTTGTCTCCTGTATGTGGTTCAGGGGTTTAAACTGATCTTTTATTTCCAGAGCTAGTGGAAAGGGGACAAAAGTGACCTCATCTGTAACTTTAGGAGCACAAAAAAAAGATTAGATACCATCTTCTTCAGCAGCCCTGGGATTTGAATCTTCATTGGTGGTCTCCCTAGTGCTCTTTATGTGCTTGGATTCACTTCTTCCTGTTCCCTTTACTAGATGGTCTGAGCTATGAACCCCTTTTCCTCGTTCTCTAAGGCATTATGATCATCAAAGTGAGTGGTGGTCCCTGGGTCATGAATGGTGTACCAAAAACACAGACTAATGGCATGACTCTATCTTGGAGAGAGAAGACCTTTCCTTTTCCTATGAGATGGTTCCCAAATCTGAAGCACATGTCTGCTGCATTTTGTCCTGTCAGTCATAGCATTTGGCCCATTATTTCATGCTGATTGCTGCCTACTGTATTTTGACCTGTTTCCTCCGTAAAATCATAACAATGAGCTGATAACAGGCATGTAGTAGGTGATCCATTTCCCATTGCTGACAGTCACTGATGTTGTGTTTTTTAAAGCAGAAGGGTTATAACTGCACAGTTCGCTTTAGAGCTAAAAGAAGTTGTGAAGCTACAACTAACCCCCGCCCACCTTGTACGAGCAGTCGACAGTTATTTAACCTTTGGTGACAGGTGACGTACTACAAAGAGAAATGATGCTTTGTGGGTAATGGTTTATTTATTTCTCGAAGAGCAAGCTGTAAATTCACCCATTTATGAGAGCCACATTTCTTGCCTATTGTTTGAGTGTTTCTCAGAAGTGTCATTCTGTTATCAGCTTGGATGTGAAATAGTCACTGCTCTGTCAATTTGATGTCATGTCAGCTATGGGAGGAACTATGGCTGGCAGAGTGTGTGTTTGCATTTTGAGGGAGTGTATTGTGAACAAGGTGGAGAAGGAAGCAGGGATGGAAGAAGCCTCAAATGTCAGCTGATCCTTTACTTCTCCTTGACAAAACTGTACTATCTGCTTCTTTTGGGTGTTAGTGCCTTTGTTTCATGGAGCCTGACACACACTTCTCCACAACCTGTGGTCTCTGAGAGAGAAGAGATGATTGCCAAAATCAGTGGCCTAAATCCAGCAAGTACAAAGCTGTAGAGTCACTGAGAACAAGTGGAGTCTGCTGCCCTTCCCTTAAAGCAGCCTGCAGTATTGGGTGGTGGCTGCTTGTGTGCTGGTGCACTTGGAATATTTCCTCTAAGTGTTTTGGTTTTTTGAACTTTTGTTAATATTAAGGTGTAATGTCTTTGAGGGTGTTTACTAAATCAACCATGTGTGTTCATCCTCATCTTAAGAGATCATATGAGAAGCCAAGGGTAGACTTTCAACTAACTGGTGCTGTCTTGCTTATCTTTCTTTTTGAGACAATTCTGAACAGAAGGAAAAACTCTAAACCCCTAGAGGTGCTTTTGCAAGTTTTCATCTTGAAGTTTTTCTCTTACATATTTGTTACATTTCCCGTAATGCTTCTGCCTTTCCTCCATCCCTTTGCTGTGATGCCTTTAAGGCATTCAGCACGTGGAGTTGTATTTCATCAGTGCTCAAACAAGTCTTTAATTTTTCAGGCATATCTGGATGTGCAAATGACCATTTGCATGTGAAAAATGAGTGCACCCACAACTCTGCAGCTACCCATAAATATCTGAAAGTATGAAATTGGAGGCTGCAGTATGCAATTTAGTGCAGTGTCTTTGTGGCCTGTTCTGTTCAATTTATTGTTGGCGAGGCATGCACCTATGCATACAGCTGAAGTTGTACACGCGTTTTCACTCTAAATGCTAAATTTCAAATGGAGCTGGATAAGATTTTTTGGTTGTGTGCTTCATTCAGCAAAAATGTTTGACCAATGTGATTTGTGAAATATTTTAGTCCCAACCCCCCGCCCTCAAATTGAAGAATAAAAATTTTCTGCTTTAACTTTTTTGGAAAAGAAATATATTGCCTCAAAATATTTTGACTTTTTATTGACATCTCATTCTTCTCATTAATTTAAGAAAATAATGGAAGTACTAGAATAAAGTGACTTTGACTAAAAGCACTTGTGGGTATCTGTGATGAAGTGTCTTGGCAAGAAAATTCAGGGTTTCAAATAAAATGTAAATAAAAGTTATTTCTCTTGGAAAAAAAAAAAAGAGAAATCAATTAATGCTGAATAATTCATTCCCAGACAACACAACCTGTAGATAAAACAGGTTGTGTAAGTGCAAAGGCAGCCATATGGGATCTGCACAGATCAGTTTAGGTTTGACAGAGCTTAGTGCCACCAATGCCAGATGCAGGCAGTTCCAGGCTTGAGCTGGTTCCAGGCATCCTTTCAGCTCTCTGCCCAGGTTAATAAAACACCCTGGGATAGAAGACAAAGGATGCAGAAAAATCAGAGTTATTGCATATGTCAACTTAGGTGTGGAAATAATAGTGTTGGTGTGGACTTCTCTCCCGGATCTAGCTCCCTGTTGTCCTACTCAGTAGAGAACTGGTTGCTTTTACACATTTCTGTTTTAAGGTGTTGGCTTCTGAACAGGATTTTGGGGGGAGCTGATAAACACTCCCCCCCTCATACTGACAATCAGCAATTAGAGCTGTGAGAACTTGTCATTTGCTGACTGTTTTGCATGTGAATTCAGTTTCTAAGTTTAAGGCTCATAGAAGTTAAAATTTGCTTGTGACTTACGTTTCTGGGATCAAATGTGCCCATGAAAACCTTGGTGAGGCAATGCCAGGGGGTCACATGAAAGGGAGGAGAGACAGAAATGCAAAGATTTCTATTCTTACCTGTATTAAAGTTATTAGCTATAAGTGTCCTCAGAGTAATCAAAGCTTTATGAACTCAGCACTGCCTGCCGAACTCTGGACAGAACACAGGCTGGAAAGATTTTTGACTCCCTTATGAGGACCACACTTAAGCCAAGGAAAACTTATTAGCAATAAGCACCTCCAGACAATCAGATCCTTATGTTTCCCAACACTGCCTATAGAACAGGAATAGCACACAGGTTGGAAGGGTTTCTGACCTCTGATATGAGACTACACTTAAGCCAAGGAAGAACTTACAGATATTTAAGTGTCTCCAGAAAATTAGAGCCTTATGTTTCTCAACACTGCCTGTTGACGACAACACACAGGTTGGAAGGATTTCTAACTTCTGCTATGAGACCACACTTAATAGCAAGAAAAGAACTTTCCCCACAACAGCTCCCGAAATAACATTTATTAATACAAGTATGTGACAGTTATTGCGGGTTTTGCATTGCTGGTCATAACGTTTAGCTGCAAGATTGTATTTAATTGATAATAAAAGACCTCAAAAGAAACCAGCACAAAACACATTTTACAGAGACAAACACACTAAACTTAAGTTTCAATACAGCAGTATATCCCATTCTCATGACAGACAGGAACTAGCAACAAAAAACTACTAACTAGAAACACAGCCACCTAAAACACTTATCTAGACACTCTTGCAATAATATAGGGCAATAAAATAACTTGCACACCACTCTCTCTAACACAAAGCAAAAGGAAAGAACAGAGCTGCCTCTTGTCAATGCACATGTTGAAAAAGAAACTGCACAGTGAAAGTAGCAAAGTGTAAAGCAAGTTACTGTTATTAGTATTAAAGTAGCAAAACAGAGTTAGTAAAGAAGGTGCTTATAAAGTAAGAATCAAAGTAGCTGTTAGCGGAAGATATAAGATAGAATGTATAAAGGAATAAGCTTTGTAAGAAAGTGAAGTATAAGATATAGAGTATAGAAAGCACGTGGTTTCCTCACCCCTACATTGTTCCAGGCGGTGGGAGGAGGCAGGACAAGCTGCTAGAAGTTACCCCAGCAAATATGGTGGCATTTCTCCTCTGGTTTTGTTTAAACTACACTTCTTTTTATACTTTTTTTTTCTTCAGCTGGTTTCTTGTGACTTAAGTCAATGTTGAGTGGGTGATACAGATGCCTGAGGGGGGTGGCTCCTTGAGAAGTCATAGAAGATATCACAAAAGAGGGCCCTGTCATTCTTTACAACACTCCATCCTTTTTTAATCTTATCAGTTTGAAAACTCTTTGTCCTCTGCTGGGAGCATCCCTCCAGGGGGGCTGAGGCATTTCCCCAACTCATCAAGGTTAATCAGGCCATCACCCCACACCAGGGTCAACAACAGTAGAACTGTGGCTATTCCCAGGCCCCTGCCTACTGAAATTAAGGTGAACTTTCTCCAAGGAGCTGTTTCTTCAGCATTTTAATGAATAGTCCGCAAAAAACCTCCAACCAAACACAAAAAATGTTAGATCACAGAATGCGTATTTTTGGAAAGGTCTACATGCAAGCAAAGCAAGGACTCCTTTCAGGACTCTTTTCACTGCTTCCTCTGGCCAGGAAGGTGTTCAGCCATCCCTTACGCATGTGGAGTAGGTGGCACAACACGACCTTAGCTGTGACTAATGGGTTATTGCATCAATAATAACCATATGGTATTTGACTGAGTAGCTGTGTACTTCGGGCCCTGATCCTACCAAAAATTCACCAAAAATACAGGAACAGGTATTATGGGTTTGCTGCCAGTCTACCCCAGCCTTACCCTAGTGTGTCATCACATGAATCCCTTGCTTGGTGTGGCCTCTAGGCCGTTAAATCTGTGTGAGGTGTAGTCACACTTCACTTGTAAATAAGGATGCAGTGGACAAAGCTGAAGCAGTGGGAGATTCTGACTCTCAATTGGTTTAAAACACAGGGTGGACAACCCAACTCTCTGTCCTTACTTTCTCTGAACAGCTTTTTACAAAAAAAATACCTTTAAGTCAGTTGATATGATCACAAACTCAAGGTGACATTGAGATAAGGTCTCTAGGAGTAAGCATGGAGAAGAAAAGGGAAAGAATGGACTTCAAGGAGGTAGAAAGATGATCAAAAGTAAAACTTAGAGGGGTTATTTATGAAAATGAAAGGGATGGGAACTTTGAAAGTGTTAGAAATGGTAAAATGAAGCAATCCATTCCTGATGTAATACTTAAGTTCATCCAAACAAATTAGCCTGGGGGCTTAATGTAATTTTTTTTCTTTTTTAACTTAGACTTTTTTGTATGCCATTTAGGGCAACCCAAGAATAACTTCTGCTTTGATTTTCTAGAAAACAAGAAAAAAATCAATTATTTTCACAGCTCTAAGTTGCATATTTATAAAAGACTAATGCTCTATTGCTATCTGTCATTGTGTTGCTCATGAAGAAATGTCTTTGTTTATCCACTTTTCTTTCTTAAAGAGGCAATGAAATTCAACACAAAACCCATGGATTAAAGTAACAGCGAAATGAAACATACAGAAATCAGGAAATACCAGAATTACAATATAGTCTTTAAATACTCACAGACTGTTCTTATTGCAGGATTTCTGTCTTGTTCAATGAGGGGCTTAGTGTATGATAAATAAGATGTAAGGCCACACAATAAATAATGAAAAGAAAAAGAAATATTGAATAGCTGCATATTAAGCAAGTCCCAGCCATCCTATGGACTGAATGTGGTAGAATCTGTGGGGGAAAAGGAGGGGGTGGAAATGTAAAAAAAAGCATAGCAAAACTACATCAAAATATGTATGAACTGGTTAAGAGCATGAGGGAAAGTGTTACACTGATGTTTTCTGACTGTGAATCACTCTGCAAATCTAACTTTTTAAAAATTAAAATAAATCTGAAATTCCTTACATTACCACTGATGACTGAGTACTCTGGGGATTATCTGAATTAAGCCATTACACAGAACAAGGTCACAACCTTGCCAGTTGTCCCATGTAGGAAAGTCCTGAAAGTCAGTAAGGGCTCTATGTGGTTACTGGTTTCTGTGTGCAGAGAACAAATAGGTAGGTTTGTTGGAGTATGCTCCATACATCATAACTGCCTTCAAAACCATTTGCCAAACTTACAGCCTCTGCAAGAACTGAACTAGCTTTCTTGGTAAGCTCTTTTAAAGAGTCTTATAGAGGAGCCATATAAAGCAAGATGGCAAACCTCAGAGGGTTCCTATACTCTGCTGACTAATGCTACTGTTTTCCAAAAACTTGTTTGCTGAAATAAAAGGAATGTAGCACTTGGTAGAGTTTCAGTAAGAGGCAAGATATGTTTGCTGCTTCATCTTAGGGTTCTGTGCGGCACAGACTTGGGGCACACTGGAATCCCAGTTTAATGCTTTGGTATAGTGTTCCTGCAGGCTCTAAGCTAGTGGAGATGCACATCTGACACTCACTGCAACAGTGAACATGATATATCCTTGACAGTGCAACTATCCTGCCTTCCACTGTCTCGTCTCCTTCCGTTAAGTTATGCTCAACAACATGGAGTATGTTTATCGACCTTTTTCCCTTCTCTCTGCATTTGTCAAAGTTATCTTGGAAGGGTTCCTGACTTGGTGCTTATGTGTGGGGATCATTACTTTTGGTAAGTATGATTTGGCCACTGTAGAATGGTACTCACCCCCACCCCAACCTCAATGCCCTCCCCCCCCCCCGGAAAAAGAAGTTTTGCTGAAGTAAAAAAATACATAGAAATAGGAGGACTCTTTGAAAGAGTGTGTAAGTCAACCAGTAGCCATCCCTCACCTATCCTGCACTTTCTGCAACCTCATGAATGCATTGTCTGCAATTAATAAATAGGTTGCTTCAGAGTGTAGAGCTTGTAACCTTATGCAAGGGAAAATTGGAAAATTTTTATTATGTATCCCTTCCTCATCTCTTCTGTCTTCCAGGATGAAAAACTAATTCTTTTTCCTGTGACATAATTGAAACCAACTCTTTTTGGTCCTCCTCTTTCAGATACCAAAAGAATACCACTGATAAAATAGCCAGACTTCTGACAGTGAGCACTGATTGAGTGCAAAGAGGTTTGGTATTCACATCTCAGACATTGGAAACTTTGCATCAGACTCCAAATGCCACACCATTATACCTACCTGTGTAACTTTTTCTGTAGTGTAATATCATCTTTTTGTTGCAGAGATGTTTACATACTGTGAGTTAGACCCACCAATGAAAAGACCTGTCCTTCTAATGCTGGTTACTAGAAAGGGCTTTGTGCTCTTGTATGTTAAGACTGGATTTTCCCTGCAGTGCATCTTGAGTGCTTTACAAATTTCTAGCTGGAGGAGACTTGGAATGAAGATGCTCCTGGTGGGAGAAACACTCTAGTAACTTGCTGCTACTAGTAGAATGAGAGTGTGCTGCTTTCAGAGGCATATTCCTGCCACTTACCATCTACTTGCTTTGGAGCTCAGTAGATCCCTCTCCAGGTCCATTCAAGTCATAACCCAGCAAATAAAAGCATCTAGTCTTCAGGTTGGTTAGTGAGCCAAATTCCTTGGGTAAAATGTGGGCCTACCAAGCACTGGAGCTGCTTCAAGGAAGGGGGCAGAGCTCCACAGCTAAAAGCATGGATGAGGAAAGTAGTGGAAACCAAATATTCCCTCTTTGGGCTCAGTGATCTGTTGGATCTGCTTGGCTGCTAAGGAAATACTGCCTTCAGAGGAAAGGTCTTAGAGAGCCATTACTGGAACTTGTACTCACATTTGTTAAAGTTTTCCCAAGTTCTTATGCTACCTGCCCGTGTAATTTAATTTAGCAGTGAGTTGGCAAAATGCCCTGCCTACTATTTTTACAAGGTAGTAGTTGGTTACGGGATCATTAGCCCTTCCTTCCTCCAACTGCATCTTAGTGGATCCTCAATGTTTGGTGCAAATTGAGAGCCCTTGCATACTAAATAGTGTACACAAGCTTGTTAGAAGAGACATGTTTGAAATTCCTTGGCATATGCTTCACTCTTTATAACTCTCAGACCTAAACATTGTTAACTTTAAAGCTGCTTAATTCTGTCTGTCGTGGCTTTTGAATAATAGTGATGAATGCCATTCTAAGTGTTCTGTAGTGGTTAAATCACTTCTGCCACATTCTTTCAAAAAATAATCACTGCTGGATACTGGCCAAGTCCAGAAAATTTCAGCTCTGAAGATGAACATTTTGGCAGGTTATGACTGACTGAAATCAGCAGAGAAACTCATTTGCATTCTTAACTGTAGCAGATGTTGCTGCTGTCGCCCTGCAAGCTGGACAGCAGGCTGCAGAGGTAGGGGCCACTGTGCTGGCACGAGACCCGTTACTGCCTATTGCTGCTTCTTCCTGCCCTCAGGCACAGGTTAGGAATGTTTCCTAAATTCTGCCTACTGGTATTTGTGCCTATTTATTTGTGGCACCAAGCAAATTTTTGAGCACTCTTATGTCCTCCCATGTTCCTACACCTGCTTTGGACTGGCGTTGGAAGCTGTAGAGTAGAAAGAATGTAGTTCCTTGGGGGAGTGAGCAGGGAATCAGCATGACACTATGTCAAACCATAAACCAAGTCCTCAAGACTTAAGTCTGGAAGTGTCTGATCCTGAGCATTGCAATGCAGGTTGTAGTCTTTCTGCAAGAAGGTCCAGGCACAAGATAGTGTTAAGGACTGAACTGATGCCCAGTACAAGAGATTCATGCAGTATCTCATCAGTCAGCTTAAAGTGTTTTGACAAGCAAAGTTCTATCTTGTGACAGAATTTAAAGAACTTGCATGGGAAGCCTTGAAAATCAGTCTCACTTATGCTGCTCACACTGGGAAATAGGAAGCAGAGGGTCCCAGCAGGAAGTAAGTGCCAGGTCTACCACAACCTCTTCTGCCTATGTAACCAAAGTTTAGCAGTGATGGGAAAGGCAGTGTTTCTCCTGCTGCCTCAGCAGCCATCACTATCTCCTTGCTTTGTTTCTGTGTGAGAATAATCTTTACCCATTGCTGTTATTAGTATGCTGCCATGCAGAATTTTTGCTTCAGTGTAAGCATACACATGATTTTGCCTTTTCTGTGTAGTCAATGTAATAGGAGGCAGTAGTGGCAAATGTTAACTATGGAAGAGTTGTGTGTGGTGTGAAAGTTCAGCAGAAGTCTGATGAGAGAAGCAAGGCACACAAAATGGCATTATATAACTCAAGTGAGGTAGCTCTTCCCCATCTTGTATGTCTACGCTGCTAAACATAGTCTGGAACATATTCTTATATGGCCTTGCAACTATCCCTCTTGATGCTGTTTTGATTTTTCTGAAACTCTAGTCTGAAAGTAAAGTAGTTCATATAGAGGTGAGCCTTGTTTCTTTTGATTGAAACCTGTTGTTATGAGCATCAACTCTTCCAAGCAAAGAGTACCAAAGGGACTGACCTGTTCTGTCTTGTGACATTGCTTGAGTCATAAGCCCTTTCCCACCACTGGAGGTTCTTGTGCCATGGTAGATTGGCTGAGAGAGATTGGCAGCAATGTCTGTGACTGAATGCAAGGTGGGGAAACAAAGCCATAGTCGTTAGGGACTCATGTGCATCTTAGGCATTTGATAAACAGATGTAAGAGGAGAGACCACAGACCACATTTGGGTTGGTATGAGTTTATGAGAATCTGGTTTCCATAACAACTTATTTCAGGTCTTCTCTTTTTGTTCCAGCATTATCTTTTCATGTTGCTCTTTGAGCTTGACTTACTGTAGCAGCACGTTGCATTTGAGCAGCAGCAGCAGCAAGCTCTTCTCCAGGAGCTGGAGCACCTATTGTTATCTGAGGAGATGACTTATTCATCACAAAGATAATGCAAAAAGTGGGGCACAAATCTGTAATGTGTCTGTCTACTCTTTTTAGCCTTTTCAGTACTTGGTATTGTTTGAATTCCCCACAATGGAGATCTACTGTCATTAGCTAAAATGTGTATCATCTGTGATGCTCCTAGCTCACACTCACTGCAATTTTTTGGAGGTGGAGACTGACCCCATGATCCTGACTGACACCTGCTGACATGTCTTCCTTGATTTCAGTCTTGTCCTGCCCTTAAACACAGGATAGTGAGGAATGAATCAAGACATCTCAGTATAATCTATTAAATCATTCCCCACTGGGCAAGTTATGTCTTCCCAAGGCAGATAAGGAGTACGAGGCTTACCCTTCTCCCTGCCTTTTGGAGTAGGCAAGTGACAGAAGTTGTAAAGGTTCAGTATCTGATTGCCAGAATTTCCTTTAAAGAGTTATTAAGCTGTCATAAATTGCAGTAATCCTGAGGCCACACTGGTTTATGTGCAGGAATTACACACAACTTGGGGGGAACTCAGTGGTGGTGACAAACAATCATGAGCATCTCTGCTAGCCGGGAAAGGGAAACCTGCAGGAAGGCTGCATATATTTTCCTTTCTGCTTCTGGTGATGGGATGCAATGTATTCAGTGAAGATCCATATTCTTGACTGCCTGTTTCCTTTTAAAATTTTGTTATAGCTTGGGGAAAGTATCAATTTCTTCTTCCTGTGACTGCTCTTGCTGGCAACTGAATAGTCAGAAGTAGACAGGCTTTATTTTTCACTCACATGTTATTTAGCTGCAGATCAGTGGCAGTCCTTTGCATTGCACTTCAACTGTACACTAGACTACACCTCTGATTTTCCAAATTTTTCAGACAGAAAGTTACTACAAGACACAGAGGCTCTTGAAGAGAAGGTTTACAAAGCACAGCAGCCTGGGAATCATGGATAACTGTGACAACTGCCAGCACTGCAGTCCCATCACAGATGAGGGGGCCCTGGAAGCAGTTGCATTGTGCAGCATCTGCAGGCTTGCAGAAGGGTTGCTCCCCTTTTGTACTTATGCTCCTTCTACTCTAAGGAAATCCCCATGGACTTACTGAAAAGTAATGCAGAGATGAGAGCAAGGGCCAGAAAGCTATTTGCATCTTCTGCTTCCTTCTATTCTCCCTATATCCCATCTTTTTTCAGTTTGCTCTGTTTTCACTGTTTGTTGCTAGGGAAGCTTGAATGCATAAAGGAGAACTATGAGCAAGGCTGGCACTGAAGTAATAAATTTAACTCTGAAATAAAGGATACCTGTGGGTAATAGGTTTGAAATTGCTGTGTTGCTTGGTAATGGGATATAATTACAAGTACCACAAGATCTGCAGGGCAAAGGTGCAATTATACCCCTCACGTCTAAGTCAGTGAAAGCATTACCACACTGTTGCCACAATTCAGTGGTGTGGAGCAGGGAGCTTATTGGGATGATAACAGTAGTTCAGCAGATGCCCCCTCCCCCTGCAAAATCTCAAAAATGGGCCTTACACTGGGATAAAAATCCCCACAGCAACAATGTGCCACAGTTGCTGTGGGATTACCAGAAGGTTCCCTTAGTAACTACTAGGGAATGAGTCCTGAGTGACAGGTCCACTTTATATAGGTGGGCAGGTCATAATTTTTTACTGTGTGGTTCTGCAGTAATTAAAGGCTATTGAATGATATTCCCCACTGTAACTCTGATGGGGGAGTTGTGCCTTTGTGTCCATGTGTAGTTGCACAGTAATTACTGAATAATGACTGATGATGTGATGGTGTTACACCAGGCTGCTTACTGTGTTCCCATGCATTGGGCTGTTAATCAGAGGGTAATGTCCTAATTGTTGCTACCTCTAGCGGCAGAGTTCAATTGTGTGTGTCTGTCCTGTTCCATGGTAATTATGGCTGGACAGCGGGGAAGTGGTCACATGCAGACTGGGCAGTATAGGTAGCTGCTGAGGCTTGGGAGGTGTTATATCATATATCCAGCTGGTGATTATGCCAGGAATTGCCTGACTTGAGAGTTATGCAGGATAACACTGAGGTTGGAGGTTCACCTTTATTGAGTGTGGTGCTGTGCATTTATCTTCATACCAGTTGGGTGTTGACCAGTGAAGAGTTTTTTGTTCATGTGCAAGATTCCTCTGAAAGGACAACTCATGCACTTCGTGTTCTGTATCACTTTTACTTACATATTTACCTATGTGATGGCTGACAGGTCTGTGGCTGGCACAGCTGTCCAGTCTGCTGATGTGGTAGGTCTATACAATGCGACTTGAGCTCTCTTGTCATGTGTCTGCATGATGCAGTTTTGCATTTTGTTTTTCTTGAAGATGTCAGTTTGTCTACTCATGCTCTGAGCTGACTGAAAGCCATGTGGATGTCTGCGGTGCACTGCGCTGAGCTGGACAGCTATTTCAGGGCATGTAACGTAAGGCATAGCATCATCATAGTCACAGGGGACTTTCCACAAGTTGTACTACTGGCGAGGACTATACTGTGAGAGACATACCAAAGTCAGGTCTAAAGCTGGTCTCAATCAGAACTCATGACTACCTATGTGATCAGGTTTGTCGTGTCCAGTATCCAAACTGGGATTGCTCCTCACTTCAAGGATAGATATGCCCAATATTTTTTGTTCTTCCCAGTACCTTCACACTGAACAGGGAGCCCTGAGCCCCATCCTCTGGGGTGAAAGTCAATTGAAAAATGTTGGAATTTCTTGTTGGAATTTCTTGTACTTCTATGCAACAAAGGTAAGATTGGCTGAAATGTTGGGTCTGGTGTAGTGATAAAAAGCCTGAGTAAGCAGCAGCACCACTTGAATAAAGGAAGAAGGTTTTAGTGTTGATTTTAGCCCTTTATAGAGCAACGTAATGAGAACCAGGCTGGTGACTTGCCTCCCCACCCACATCCTTGCTCATACCAATAAGTGCTGCCATGTATTGCTACTGTGTTTGTAGGAGAGTGCTGTTTGTGACTTTTCCTTGGTGCATCTGAAATCTGGCAGTTCTTTGAAAGAAGATAACAGCCTGTGTAGTACAGTGTGCTCTTATTTGTCATTGCTTCAGGGACTCAGTAAAACCAGGAGAAATAAGGCCAAAGCTACAGTGCAGATCTCTATACTCCTTGGGACCACTGAGGTTCTTCCTCTGTGTGGGAGTATTTGAGGGGGAAAAATCTCCAGTTAGAAAACCACAAGGAGAGCTGATTGCCACATTCGAGCCCCTCATTTTTGGACACTGCTACAGTGCTGCCAGATTCTCTTTTCCTCTGTGTGAGTCTGGCTGTCTCTGTTTCTCAGAGTGATGGTGGCTTCTTTCTTTTCTTTCTTTTTTTATTAAAAAATGTAACATTTGAGTCTTTGAAATTGAAATGGATTTCAGTCTTTCTTATATTAATTATTGATAAATGGAGCCTGAGAGATGGAGATGAAGCCTGGCGTGATTAAAGACAGACAGTTTTTAATTTTATGTCTCTCACAGTGACAGAGGTACCCAGTTTAATAGGAGTCATTTATTAAGAGAGACTTAATCACAAGCTTGCAACTGATCAGGGGCGAGATAGCAGGGGGAAGACATATGCACTGGTGCAGAAGGGCAGCCAGTTGGGTGGGGACTGATGCTGCAGTGCATGCACTTTTCAAGTCCCAGAACATGTGGAGAATGCACATGGAAACCACACAGCCTGCCTGCAAAGACAAGGGAGCTGCAGTCTAGCAAAACAAAGTAATGGGCAAAGCTGCTGAACTGGGACTGGCTCTTACCTCAGCAATATTAAGGTGGCCTTGCCATTAGCCAAGACTGTCTACCCTGCACCAATGCAGAATCAGAATGATTCAGAATCTCTCTTCCAAAACATTTATGGGCTAATTAAAAGGCAAGACACAAAAGATGAATAAAGACAGACAAGGAGATGATATTTTCCTCTGGATGTGGGAGGAAAAATGTTCTGCTCCCTGTCAAGCTTGCTGAAAACTATGTAGGCAGCTGATGCATTTTGTATTGTCTTAGCTGTTGGTGATGTCACTTAACAACATTATTTCATGTGACCTGCTCCAGTGAGGCCATGGTTTACTCTTTCCCTACTGCTTCTGGCTAGCAGGTAATAAGGAATTTTTTTAATATTTACTCCGCAATCTGTCTTTTTTCTTAGAGGACTAACTAAAATAGGGATCTATAGTCCTTGTGATAGCATTGTCCAGGCTGTAAAATAGAGGCACCGTGTGCAGAGAGCTCACCTGACACCATCAGCTACTACTCCTCTGAGCTGGAGAAATTGTGTGTGGTTGTACCAAAATCTAGCGGTTCTGATACAGAATTGATACCTGCATTTTCATTTCCACATCACCTTACTAATAACTTCCATATTTCATGGCTGTGCAAATTAGAGTTTGTTTACTTGGTTTGGCATACTCTGGCATGGGGCTGCAGCAGTACTGTGGAACTATGGTGCAAAAAATGCCCCTAACATGCTAGGAAGCTCCTGTTCTGGTGAAACATGGGACACTGAGGTTTAGCTGGACAGACTCAAGTGAACTGTTGTGAAATTGTAGCGTGAACTACTAGATCATTTAGTAAGTTTAGCATGGAGGCAAGCATTTACTATTCAATGTTTTCTTGATACCTCTGTCCTGGGATGATCTTAGACCTAGGAAGGAGGCTTGAAATACTCAAAAAAGACTGGAACAATTACCACCTCTCTGTTGATAGAAATCCAACCTAAAGAGATTTGTGTGTGGGTTGGTAGAAGCAGGGTTGGTACACAAGGAGTGGAAGACAAGAAAAGGAGTTGATACAACAGTGATATTCAATAAAAGGAGCATTGCTTCAGAGATACCTTCTTTCCTTACTAACTATTGTGTGTTAGAAGTCCTCAGGGAGGAAAAGAGAATTTTCTGTAGAGATAACAGAATATGCTGAGTTGAAAGGGATTCACAAGGATAATTGAGTCCAATTCTTATCTTACGAACATTACCAGCCCTAAGAGTCACACTAGGTGCCTGAGAGTATTGTCCAAACCCTTCTTGGACTCTGGCAGGTTTGGTGTTGTGACCACTTCCCTGGGGAGCCTATTCCAGTGTCCAACCACCCTCTGGGTGAAAAACCTTTTTCTAATATCCAGCCAAATTCTCCACCGACACAACTTCAGGTCATTTACTCAGGTTCTGCCCCTGGTCATAAGAGTGAAGAGATCAGTGCCTGCCCTGCCTCTTCCCCTCACAAGGAAGTTGTAACTGCAATAAGATCTCCCCTCAGTCTCCTCTTCTCCAGGCTGAACAAGCCAAGTGCCCTAAGCCACTCCTCATATGGCTTCCCCTCAAGGCCCTTCACCATCTTTATTGCCCTCCTTTGCTGCTGAGAGCTTCATGTGGGTTTTCTATTGTGGTGCCTAAAACTGCACACAGTATTCAAGGTGAGGCTGCACCAGAGCAGAGCAGGACAATCCTCTCCCTCGACTGGCTGATGATGCTCTGCCTGATGCACCCCAGGACACGGTTGGCCCTCTTGGCTGCCAGGGCACTGCTTACTCATGTTCAATTTGCCATCACCCAGGACCCCCAGGTCCCTTTCCATGGCACTGCTTTTCAGCATCTCATTCCCCAGTCTGTACAAACATCCAGGGTTGCCCTGACCCAGGTGCAGAATCTGGAACTTTCCCTTGTTGAACTTGATATGGTTGGGGATTTGCCAGTTCTCTGATGTGTTGAGGACTCTCTTCAGGGCATCTCTGCCCTCAAGAGAGTCAGCTGCTCCTCTCAATTCTGTGTCATCTGCAAACTTGCTTAGTATCCCTTCCCATCCTGTATCCAAGTAATTGATAAAGATGTTGAAGATTTTTATGACCCTAAACATTTGGGGCTTGGGAGCCGAGACAAATGATGGTTTCTGGTGAGAGACCATGAGCTGAGTGAAAGGAACAGTGGAGACACTCTCCTCTGGTAATAAACTTAAGGAGGCTTACAGGTCAGTGTCCCTGTTCCTGCCTGTCCGCTATGCTCGTGAGGACTCCATATGGTTATCCATGCTTTTATTAAAATGATATTAATTGCTTCAGATGTCTGAGCCCTCATTGTCCCTTCCCTTCTGTTTCTTTTGATGAGTGGCTCCTTTTGCTCCACACATCTTTGCTCTTTTTGTTTGTTTGTTTTCGTTAAGAAAAAATTTTGGTTTACACTGCTTTTTCAAATTGGAAAAAAGAGAATTGGGATAGAATAAATTTCTACTCTGTTTTATTATCCATGTTTCTCAAAGTAATGAATACTGGTTTCTCCAGGGACATTATAAAAGCCCAGTCCTTCCCAAAACTACCTTTTATGGCTGTTAGTATATTTGTTTCTTCTCTTGGGGCAGGTTCTTAGACCACTCTTCTATACCTGTTAGGATATAGTTTCTCAGCTCCATTGTAGTATTGGTGTGTCCAGGAAGCAAACACTGTTACTTCACAGCAGGATAGCAATTTCTACCCAAGGTAAAGGCAAGACTCTTGCTCTGTTCTTTTCCCTTTGTCATCCTTCCTTTCTCTTTGTTCCTCGATCCTGACTTAGTTGCATGTACGTTAGAATAGTTAGGGGTGATGAAAAGCGTGGCACCTAATGATCAAATGCCAGGCCCTCAGAGCCGTTCTTGTAGGCAGACTCCCAACCAGGCTGCCTGAGACCTTCATGGAAGGCTGGTCTGGCTGGAATGGTAGAGGTTTAGCATCAGTCATGCTGTCCTTTGAATGTGATAAAGACTTCAGCCATTTCCCCAGGGCACTAATGCAAAAGATTATAAAGCTGCTCTGTAATTTTTGTCTATTCAGAATTTAAACTACCATCAATCATCTCAAGTTTTTAGTGTCAAATAAGATAATGTAGCCAACTATATTATTAGGAAGAGATGTGTTTCTGAAGCAGTGAACGTCTGTGGGTGCATCTGAATAGCACTTAACTAGATATGCAATCTCTCATCGACAGTGCTATTAAAAGAGCTTCAGTTTGTGGAGGTGGACTCTCACTCAGGGAAGCTGCACTGAGGGATAGGGGAATCAACTATTTCACATGCAGCCTGAATATTTGGGTGGGGATAAACCTGGAAGAAAGATCGAGCATCACCCAGTCTGTGAAGATATCTTCTCCACTGTCTCAGCATGAAATGGCTCCAGTGGCTGAAGAACCTTTGTTAGAACATGGAGTGGCAAGGATCTGGTTATCTGTACCTGGTGGTCACTGCCAATGCAGCCATCCCTGTTTGGTTTTGCTCTTTCTAGAAGGACATTTTGAACTGATGAAAGGTATTGAACTGACCACCATAAAGGTAGATATCTCTGTGCAGGTAGATAGTGACTGCTTGGGTAGCTGGTGGGCAAATCTTCTGCCTACTTCAGCATAATCCCTGATGGAAGCTTTTCCTTAATTGAAAAGTGGCCAGCCAGAGCTGTCCCAGCATCTCTGGGGATCATGTGGGGAGATAAGAGGGGAAGACAAACCAGACAGAGGAGGAGATGTGAAGATACGTAAGCAGATACAAGAGAAGGAAGCACATGAAAGAGAACTTTGTCAGAGGTGAGGCTGAAGATGCTTCTTGGCGTGAGGTGTGCTGTACTGTGGAGGTACTTTGGTGGGGGGAAGGTGATGCAGCCTATGGGTGATCCACACTGGAGCACAGGTACCCCTAAAGGACTGCAGCCTGTGGAAGACCTGGGCAGGAGAAGAGCAAACAAGCAGAAAGGAAGGAAGAGAGAAAGAAAACAGTAAGAAATAAGAAGCTGCAGAAAGAATAATTTACCAACTCAGTCTCCTGAGCTGTCCATCACCTCACCCAAGGGGCTTGCAGTTGAGTAAGTGTAATGTGTGTCCATGACAAGGGAAGGGGAGACTGGCTGGCTTGTGTGTGGGAAGATATGTTATACTGCAGTGGAGCCTGGGGAATTGCAAAGAAGGAGATTTACCTAAGTGTTG
This sequence comes from Pithys albifrons albifrons, assembly GCF_047495875.1. NCBI lineage: Eukaryota > Metazoa > Chordata > Aves > Passeriformes > Thamnophilidae > Pithys > Pithys albifrons. The sequence continues at coordinate 91,414,642 of NC_092458.1, forward strand.
GTTTAATTGTTTATCATCTCTGTTTTCCAATGCCTGAAAGAGTAAATAAAACTTTATGTTAATTAGATATAAATCAAATTAAGTGAAATTCCCAAAGTCAAGACTCTTTTGCCCATGATGTTTTGGAACTTACTCTTGTCAAGGGTTTTTTTCCCTCAAGGTTATTTATTACCCCCTTCACCTCATGATTTCCCTAAATTTTAATAAGCAATGAGGTAGTTTCTTCACTTTCAGAAGGCTGTATAACATTATGACTCTCTAGAAAGCTGTGAAGGCTCCAAACATGCTCTCATTATTATTTTTTCCCCCAATGGTATCAAAACCAGCATACAAAGCTTTTGCTGGGAAAGAGCTAGGAAAACCTTTACTGGCCTCCTACACTTTGGTTCTTTTCTAAATGAAATATGAACTTGACTGCCTGTGAAATCTCACAATGCCTTTCTACAGTAGTGTCCAGAGGACAAAAAGCAGGGCTCATTATGTCAGGTACTGGCAAGTGACTTCATGGTAGTGACTGCACTCATTGTGCATTATAGTATAATGAGAAGAGATACCTGTATTGATCTCTCAACAGAGAAAGCACAACAAGCCATATAAATGATGGATTGATTGTTTCATGCCATTGATATACAACTGTCTCTTGTGAATTACTGTCATGGGGAAGGATTTGGGGTAACAAAGAGTAATGAAGAGGTGGCGCAATGACAGTGCCACTGTCCTCTGGCCTCCACGCTAGGTTTTTATGTATGGCATTGGATGCTTCTGTCCCAAGGTTTTTCATTGTATTTGAATTGTGCTCAGGGCCAGGTCTGAGCTTGATATAAGGCTAAGGATGAAGGGAGAATTATACACAGTTACTCCTTTTAGTTTTGTTTCCTTTCAGCAGCAAGAAGCAAAGAGATACCAGCTTTATTTTTTATATCACTTAGTTGCTCTCTGAGGCTTTTGTTTTAATGTTGTAAAATTCTTCTGTTGACTTCAGTCTTCCTCTCCTGTTGAAGTGAGCAGCCAGACTTCTGCATTACTGAAAACAGGGATTGGAGGCACCAAAATGCCTCTTTGTTTTGATTTGGAGTTTCTGGTTTTCGTCTATAATCTCTGAAGAGATAGATTCATTCCCAGCTATTATAGTAATAATGACCTTTGCACAAAAAAAAAAAAAAATAGGGCCATAAGGGTCTCCAGCCAGGCCATTTTGGGGACCCCTAGTGCTGGAGGCCAAGTGCATAACCAAAAAAAAAAAATCACATCTCTAAGTATAGTTGGCTCCAGCAACAAAAAGAGAGCAGAAAGGAGAAGTCAGCAGGTCAGATACTGAACTTGCAGTCATTCATATCTAAATAGTCTCTGGATGTACCTTTTTGTTCCTAATGACACAGGATTAGGAGAGGAACATTACTGAGGTTTTATAAAATGTGTAAGTGAACAACAGCCTAACACCCTCCTGTCCCCTCCTTCTTTAGCCTATTTTGTAAAGGACTTTAAGGATTTGGGATGCCAAATTTAGCAGCTGAAAGTAATTTGCTCCCTCCCTCCTCCATCCCCTTTCCCATTGCCCCCTTCATTTCCTATTTCTGTTTCATTTAGTAATTAACCTTTTGAATAATCTCCCTTGCAGAGCTGGCTAAGCTGCTCTTCTATTTTGCTATTGTTGAGTGTCCTTAAGACAGAAGCTGGACCAAGTGTCTTGATTGACTGACAAGTAGAGCTATCTGGAAGGCAGAAGAGTTCAGTGGGAGCAAGGGATGGTGGGCGGCAGAGGGTTAGGTGTCCTCCTCTGATAAGAAGGAGAAGGTGTCAAAAGTTGTGCTGTGGAATTTTTGTTCATTATACCCCCCTTTGTTCTTCATAGGTGGTTGTGCTCTTAGATCTTATAAAATGGGGGCCAGGTCTGCTGCAACCAGACCAAAGCAGGTAGTATTTTGAGCAATGTAAGCAGAGCAGGGCTTTGTTTCCCTCATTTCTTTTTCCTGCAAAGGAGGAACTGGTGTTTTTCCATCGCCATTTGTGTTTTGTTCTCTACTCTCATTATTCTCTCTCTTTTTTTTTATCTATCAGCTACTTTCAGTTATTGTCAGTTGACTCTATTTGTAACAGAGCAGTTGGTAGGCAGCAATGTGTTATTAAAATGTATTCTCACCCCTCTGTTCAGTAAGTTAGCTGGGAGCAGACTGACTTTATACTAATTTGCTCATTCTTCTCAGTTGTTGGATGGTTTGTGTGATTGAGTTTCAGCCTCTGATTTATTTGAGAATATCTTTTTACTGAGTATCTACTTCTGATTTCCTGTGCCATTTGATGGATCAATGATGCCATGTGATGTTATTCCTATCAGTGAGTCTAAGCACAATACAAGAGGTTTCATCCTTTTGCCTGTTCACAAATTGTCTGTGAATATTTATTTTAAAGTATTCAATGATTCTGGTATGCATTGAGCACTGAGGACTGTTCCAAATATCTGCAAGACCATTTCTGAAGAGAATGTGTGCATTGAGATATGAATGGATTCAGGGTGTTCACAAGCATTTTAGTGTTATCTGCTTTTCCATCTCTAAATAACCATATTTCTCCTTTCTGTTTTTGCATACAATTTTCTTCAATCTTGCATACAATTCACTGAAAAAAAAAAAGATCCTAAGACTATCTTCTTGGAAGGAACAACCTGATCTTGCTGCTCCTTCTTGAGACACTTGTTTTTTCTCTCCATTAAATGAATTTCATTCCATTGAGGTGGGTGATGCTGACTGTGTGGAGAGCATGCTGTAAAATGAAGTTGTGTTGATGACTAACAGAGAAACCAGAAAGCCTGCAAGAGTCTTGGGTGAATATTATTTGCGATCAACCACCTACCAGTAGTGATCACACCCACATAGTTTGAACTGTAGCCAAACAGCTGAGCTGGTACCACATGGTGCAGTTCCTGTGCAAATTAATAAGGACCTGTGCAGTCACAAGTGCCCAGTTACAAGCTTGTGCAAACAAGGGTCAAAGCTTGGTGGTGTGGGTCCATATATCCTGGAAAAGTGGTTTCCTTTCTAAATGGTCTCTTCACTGTAATCTGCTGCTCCTTTCTACTCTGGGCTATTGATAGCAATAGACTTTGGATCAGGTCCCTGAAAGTAAGGCTTTTTTAAGCAAAATAAATTTATTATTGGAGTGCTTCCTTGCATTCTGGGTTTTTGTTTTCTTCTTTCTGTTCAGAACTCTCAGTAAGTTAACACTAATGTGTGAAATACTCATCCTTACAGAGTGTTAGTGTTTGTAGGCTTTCCGTGCAGCAGCTGATACCTGTGCTTAGCTCAGTTCTTCCTGGCGCACAGGTGCCATTGTCTGAAGGACAGCAGTGGCATTTCATGGGATAGGAGGATAGTCCTGGGGAAGGAGTCAAATCCACTACATGGAAAGTGGGTTACAGTCATAGGACAGGAAAGCCCAATGAATATGAGATTTTCAGCTGTTTGATGCTTGTAGCTTCACCATTAAGTTTCCCTGTTTTCTGAGAAAAAATTAATGGAAACAAAGTAGCCTTTTGTTTTTGGCTTGTGCAATGACTTAGCACCATGGATCCTTGGCCTGTAACAGCAGTTCCTATCTTCCACAAAGAACTGCATGTTTATTAATGATGAAATATGGGGCATTTCCCCATAGGAGGACCAATACCAAAGCAGAACCAGAGGACAGCAGATAGGGAGAAGTAACTAATGCCAAGGGGAGCAAAGAGGGCCCTTCTCCCCAGTCCTAGTAGTCCGAGCTTCCAATATTATGGTTTTTACATGCTTTAGAGCTTGTTCCCCAGAAGCTGTTGAAGTCACTGGACCAATGATGTCAGAAGCTTCCACCCAAACAGACCTCATGCCTGTAGATGTAGGTCTTGGAGGCCTCTGGTTGTACAGAGTTCTGGTATCTACTCAGGAAGCTGGGCCTGAGAGTCATCTTCTCTGCAAGAAGGTATGTCTTGTTGAGAAGCTATGTCACCAGGTCAAGGAGTCACATAAGCAGGTTGTCTAGCATTTGTGAGGACAAGAAATAAATAGATAGGATAACCTCAGAGACCTTACAGGCATGGGAGTCTCAGCTCCCATCTACATCAGTGATGCAAGTGGATTCTGCACTGCATCTTGTAACAAGTCAGAAGTCAATAAATGAGGACGACTGGAAACTAGTTACTCTCCATGCAACTCCTGTTCCTCCTGGTGGCTTGACATTAGCAAACAGGTTTAGTGACCTCCAAGCTGAGGAGGAGCTAGATGAGGCTCCAAGTGAAGCAATGGAGTCATCAGACCCTGAGCCACACAGGATCATGTGGAAAAAGTAATAAAAATTTAGTGGATGACTCCCTGCTGCAGGGGACAGAGGCACCCATCTGCCAACTTGACTTGTTTGTTATCCAGAGAAGTTTGTTGCCTGCCAAGAGCTCAGATCAGACAGGTCATGGAAAGACTATCAAGGCTCATCATCATCTCTGATTATTAGCCCGTGTTGACCTTTCATGTGGGCACTAATTATACCAAGGGTAAGTTGGGAACTATCAAACATAATTTCAGAGCTCTGTGGATGTTGGTCAAGGATCTGGGTGCCCAGGTATTTTTCTCCTTGATACTTCCAGTTAGGATAGATGACAAGAGAACTGAAGGGATTTACCAAGTAAATGACTAGGTACATTACTGGTATTGGCAACAGATCATTGGTTTCTATTACCATGCGTCCCCATTTGCTGATAAACAGCTGATAGGAGATATGGGATCCACCTCATGGAGCATGTGTGTCTTTGCCAATAAAATTGCCATGCTGAAGAACAGAAAGGCATGGTGATAGAGCTGCCCTGTACATAAGGCAACACCTGAAATGCATTGAGTTCTTTCTTGGGGTGGATGATGAGCATGTCAGGAGCTTGTGGAATAGGATAAAAGGGCGACTAGTAAGGATGAGCCTGTTGTGGGTGTTTGTTACAGGCAGCTTGAAGCAGCCTCAAAGTCACAGGCAGTAGTTCTTGTGGGGGACTTTAGCTATCCTAGCATCTGCTGGAGAAGCACCACAGCAAAGCACAAACAGTCCAGGAGGTTCCTGGTGTTCTCCTTGGTGGAGCCAAGCAACGGGCCAAGAAGCAGTGGGCAGAAAGTGATGCACAGGAAGTTGCACTTGAATATGAGGAAGAACTTCTTAACTGTGCAGCTGACCGTGCACTGACCAGCTTGTCCAGAGATGTTGTGGAGTCTCCTTTACTGAGGCTATTCAAGAACTATCTGGACACAATCCTGTGCCATGTGCTCTTGGATGACCTTGCCTGAGCAAGAAGCATGGACCAGATGATTCACTGTGGTCCCTTCCAACCTTACCCATTCTGTGATTCTGTGAAGTGAATAATCTTGCAAAACTTCTCCTGTGGTTTCTTTTCTGCATGCAAAATAACCCTTGGAAATAAGCCCCCTTCATATTTTAGAGCCAATTCAGAACTAGTTTATTATTGTATTTGTTTTTTAATTGCTCCCTTATGACAACTACTACAAGTATTCCACATAATCCCTAAGATTTGTCTGATAGTCCCTTGGCCAGGTATGAGAGTAGTATTTCTTTCCTGTTCCCCAGGTGATAATTTTTTTATGAGCTCTTGAATGAGAAAATAAGCTCCTTGGAGCAGGAAATTATACTTTTCTTTTGAGCCTACTTGTGTGATTAAAATAGCCATTGTTCTTAGTTTCACCTGTTATGTTGGTCCTCTCTGATTCAGGGGGCTGTTCCTGCAAGGAACTAGATTTGCTTTTCTTGGTATTCTGTCAAGAATTTTTTCATATTTCTGAACTTGGACTGCTTGAAGACCTTTTGTTCTTGTGTTTGCTCAGTCATAATTTTGCTCTTTTTTTTTTCTTCATAGGTAAGTCTTTGGACTTTCTAATTCTCTCCTGATTGTCTTTAAAGTAATGGTAAGTTATTTAGTTTGATTTGAGTACTTTTTACGATGACATCACCAGGTAACTTGGGTTGGCAACAAAACTGCCATTGTTGTGTGCCTGCCTGTGTCAAACTAGGAAGGAGAAAGAGATGAGTAGACACGCACAGCTTGTTCTGAGTCCTAGTCACTGTTAAACATCTTGATGATGTTGAGTGTAACTGTGATAAATACCAATATATCCCTGTAATTATCATCTCTTAAGTTACGCCCAAGTCTTGGAGCATCCTGTCATCTAAGTGGTATTGGTTAATGTTTTTATAACTACTAGAGAAGGCAGCAAGCAATATGTGTCCTGGAGCTGAAGGAGTGGTTATTTTTCCAGGAGGGTTGTAATAAGATTCTGGCATAGCAATGCTTTTTATTGAAGTTGTGGTAGAATGTATAGGTTGCAAAACATTCAGACACTGTTGTTGGGTGGCAAGGAAGAGATGGTATGTTCATATGGGATAGGATATTAGCGGAGTCATTTCAGTTCCAAAGGAGGTTTTTTTTGTTCATTAGAAACTTAATATGTTCCATATGGTAGGTGTCCTTTTCCTGTGACAACTGAGTTCTGCTGAAGGCCTGATAAGTCAGAGTAAAATGATAAGAACAAAATGCAGTCTGTTCTGGGTGGCAACATGCATCATGGGCAGGTCAGCCTACTGCCCGCAAATGGCTGATGGAAGGCAGGGCACAAGTATCTCGGGTGGTGTTGAGATATGTATAGGTATCTAGATGTAAGAGGGGTAATCAGGCTGTGTCTTTAGGAGAAACTTTTGATCCACATCTTAAGCCTTGTACAGACTCAAATAACTAGTATGGGACATTTTCAGTATTGCTTGCTATTTTTTGGGTAAAATTCTTCATTTTGCAATTAAACCTTAAACACTGCCTCTCATTATCTGCATTATATGTTAAAATGTGCAAATGGGATATGTCTAAAATGTTGGTGATACGCTCAGGTTAAACAAAAAAATGAAGTTTGCAGAATTAACAGTTTACTTCTCGTGGTCATCTCCTCTTCTGGAGACTTTGTCCCTCACCAACAATTTCACTTGCATAATTGGAGTGTCTGGTTTCTGATTAGATATTCAAATTGCTAACTTAGGAGTAAAGATTGTTACTTGGTATGTTGGCAATGAAAAGATGTTTGCAATCTAGACATGGTCTGACAACATGATTATGGCCTTGAAATAATTTGATTAAAAGCCTTATTAAAATAAAAAAGTAAAGTCTTTTACTGATGTACGTACTCAATTTAGTGATTGAAGAGACTCGGTGGGAATGTCGATTATTCAGATCTTATTCAAAATATTTCTTTGGATTTTTGCAAAGTGAGTAATTCATAAGTTCTGGTTTAGGTCTGGTGATGAAGTCAACAGCAAATCTTTCTCTTTCTTTATCTGTATCTTTCTGCATTGTTATATGGTCCATAATCCTCATTTATAGAGAAAGAAGTAGATAAAATTGAGCAAAGTTTGTCATCTATCCTAGTATTTCAAGCTGCCTTAGAAATCAGAAGGTTAGAGGCACTGTTTTCAGTGTATGTTAGGACCAAGCTATGTTGTGTGACAGCAAAGGGAGAGTAAATCAAAGTTCCAAAAATGACATTAAAGACTAGGGACAAAATTTTCAAAAGCACTTCAGCTGCTCCAGGAGCTTGTCTTCCTGAAAATCAAAGGACTCAGGGATTTGGGTTCTTTTTCAAAACAGGACTTGTGTTTTTGAAAGCTACTTTTGAAACATACCCTATGTATTTAAAAACTTGTTCATTCTGGACCTATTGAACAGACTTACAAAAACAGTTGTGTTTGTTCTGATGTTTAGAATACTGTGGTTTGTTAGTATTTGTACATGGCCAATGATCAAGAGAAAAACTTTATGGGACACTGGTATGGGGTGACTTTGCCACATAGAAAAGTGTATGAGATGGTTCTTACTACAAGATAGGATATGTGGAAACCTCTGCATTATCTGATCCAACTCTTGTTCAATATTTCTTTCATAAATTTGCAATGTGATTGGGATGCCTTTTCCCCAATACTGAAACTGAAGGTCCCTGTCTAATTTCCCTGCTCTGAAGGTTTAAAAGCCTCTCTCCAAAAGCCTCTCTCCAATTTCCAGTCTAAGTGCATTCATGGCCAGTTAACATCCATATGTTCTTATGTCAACATGATCTCAGTTTAAAGACCTCTTTTCTCCCTGGTGCTTTCCCATCTGATGAATTTATAGTTTGTAATTGCATACCCCTCCATCTCTTGCTACTGTTTTTTCCTCTGAATTCCTACTTCTTTGCCCACGGAACAGAGGGAAGGGACTCCAAGAGATCATCTGAGCTGATGCAACACTGTCTTGACAAGCTACCAGGCAGGCATGACACAGCTGAAGAAATCCTCACCTCAAACAGCCTGATGTATCGAGTTTACATGGGAGAACTGGGCTATAAAAACTGCAACCCTGTGCTGCTACAACAGTGCTAAATTGGCCAGATGGATGTCAACCTAGCAATATAAGGGCTCCCAAATCTGCACAGTGACATCTGATGGCATATTTAGTGCTGGTGCTCAGATGGACTTTGCTGCAATGTTTCTTGAACACAGCTGCTACTCTGTGAGTTTTCTTTATTAATGAATCACAAAGAGGCACTGGGACTGGATGTATAGTTATAAGTGATTGCTCTGCAAATGTATTTTTTCCTCTTTGGCTTTTAAATTACCTGCTCAGTATTTGAGGGCTTGCAAGTTGATGGAAGGGGTATGCTTAAGGGCCATTTGTGCTTCTGGAAATCTCTTCCATATAGCAGTTCTTGGTCCATATTCCAGGGGTGAGTTTTGTTTGGGAGGTTCTGTAGATGCCTGTCTGGAGCCTGTTAGTCACTTTACGATCATATGTCGGCATCTGATACGAAGATGGATTCCAAAAAATATGCAGTGTGGTTCCTGCTTGTCCCTTTAAAGAGCTCATGAATCTTGTTTTGTATCTTTGAACGAAGGTCTGAGGTAGGGTGTGAATTTCACGTGTCTCAGGCGCTGCTGCACTTCTGAAAATATCACTTATTTCTGCATAGTTGCTTATATTCCCAAGGCTCAGGGAAACTACCTCCTGACCATAAGGATCAACAACCTGGAATATCTTTGTTTGTTACTTTATTTGCATACAATTTTACTAGTTTTTGTTTTGCACTGCCTGTGTTTCCTTCTTAGGTTTACAGATAACAATGACACTCAAACATAGCACTGGTATCCTTCCATTCTGTTTTTTATTCTCTTTCCAGTGGAACTTGTGTGAACCCATAAAAAAGTGACTTCATGAGCAGAAAAATGAGTTTCAGCACAGGGACTCACAACAAATACCCCTGTTCTTTTTGAAATTTTGTGGAGTGATACAGTCGTGAGCAAGAGTGTCATGGTGTTGAGTAACAAGCTAAAAGCTGCTCTGTTGGATAAATTACCCCTTGGAGTTTTTCTTATGGGAAACAATGGGATGCATACTTGATAACTTAAGGGTGAAGGTAAGGATGTGTTATTAGCTATTCCAGTAGCACAGTATTTCAGGGGTGAGTTGCTCAATATCCCTGGCCCTTCACTACTTATTCATCCCTGCTGCTGGTAAATGTAGATTAGGCAGTTGGTGCTCACTGTATTATATAAATTTACTGCGATTAATCTGCAGAGTCTTTTGCCAAACACCTAGTGCCTGCTAAGCTGTTTTCTGCAGAAGCTAGGTGGGCAATTGGCAAGAAATACTCATTAGCAGTGGGAAATGCCAGTTCAGGTTGGATCTGCAACCCACCAACCACCCCTGCACTGACAGAGCTATGCTGCTGTTTGTGTAGAGATGCTGTTCCACCACCACAGAGACCGGAGGCCTCTGAGCCATTTAATTGCCACTGGAGGACACAGATTTGGGGGTTTTGGCAGGTACATATAGCAGTGAGGTCTTGATAAAAAAACACAAGCAGTGTCAGGAATGGTGGCTGTGGGTTCGTCCTGGTGCTGATGCTTTGGCCAAAAAGTGAGAAGTAGGATTTTGTTTACATTTCTACATCTTTCACCCAGTTGAGGTACAGGAATGTGAGCTTGTGTGTATTTGGAATGACATTACATACATGGAATTAGGATCTGTTTTCCTGATTATCTCCAACTCATGCCCCAGAGTTCAAGTTTCGCATTGTCTGTAATGATTCTCAACTTCATGTTTCTGAACTCTCATTTGTGCTTGACTTGGAGAACATACTAAACTCTGACTTGCAGTGAAGGCAAGCCACAGAATCATAGAAGGCTTGGCCCACACCTCCAAACATGGCACTGGCTGCACAAAAGAGCTGTGTTCAGGATACACCTCAGAATGTCTCTTCCTGGTGGGTGACCATGGGCATTAGAAATTTTTTGTAAGGCTTTCAGTGACTGCTATTCATTAGTATCTGGCATCAGCCCAGTGATGCTGTCCTGCAGGTTGGAGGGCTCCTGCACAGGCCACATACTGAAGGAAAAGGAGAGAAAGATAAGCATCTAACATTTAGGGTGTGATTCATGCTTGCTTCATGCCATTTCTGCTTTCTCCTCTTGCCTGTTTTTAGGTCTCTCTTTCATAACTCTAATGTCTGTTTGTTAAAATAATTTTTTTCTCCACATGAGCTTCTGTCATTAGATGAAAGGTCATGGATATAATATGAATCTGGAATGATAAATACAGTACAAAATAGATTGAAATGCACATGGCAAAGGGTTACCAATTAAAAAACACTTTGCCAAGCTTGCACCAAACAGATAGTCACACAGCCTCTGATTCCCCTTTGCTTTATAATTAGCTGCCATTGAAACTTAATTACTTTCAGGACTGAAAGAAGTGAAAATTGAAAAGGACAAAAAAACGGGGGGGGGGGGCAGGGGGTAGGAAATTATCTTTCAGAAAGTTGTGCCTAAAACAAATCTTTTACTAGAAAGGCTTTTTGTAACACCCATTCTGTAAACATGGAAGTCCAATTCAGATTCTTCATGTCCGGAAATGAGAGACAGAAAAAGGATGTGTGAGTAAATCTGGCATATAGGATGTGTTCTTGGCTTACTTTGAAGGCTCTGGCTCTTAAGTCTGTATTCAAGAAGGTATATGGATATTCCAGCTGAGATTCCTGATGTGCCAGTACCAAGTGAAAGATAAGTACTGAAGAAAGCCAGGAGCTCTACTCCCCATTTGAGAGCATCTCCTCAGACCCTATTCAAGCAGATCATTCCCACACAGTTCAGAGGACTTCCCTTCAGAGGCATCCATCATCTGTCCTAAGAGCCCTAAATGTGGTGGTCTTAGTGACCTCTCTTTTCCCATCCTGTTAGCTGAATTTTAAAATTGATTATCTGTGACTAGGCTTCCTAAATTAATTCCTTTCACCTTCTTTAGCTTGTTCATGGGACAGATGCACTCTTTATGTGCTGTCTACATAAAAAGGTTTCCCACAGTCGTGCATTATGCTGGGATATCTACTCCAGCATGCACCAGTCACAAATGTATTGTTTTGCACTGTTACATGTTTGTATATGCAAGTGGCAGTATAGTTAGCTATTCCAAAATGCAATCCTCTTGTGCTAGACTATGGATAAGTGATAACTTCTATGGGGAGTGGGGGGAGAGCATAAAGCAACTAGAGCCTGGAGAGAGCCTGGGATTGCTAGTGCTGGTTGTTACTGAGGTCCCCATTTTAGAGCTCTATACTTGAAAGTTAAGAAAGCCGTGTTTCATTCCAGCAGTTCTTTCTATGCTTTCTATGAATTAGGCTCTTTCAGTGTGTTTTCAAGTTGGACATCAGGAGAAACATGCATGCTTTCAAGTTTTCAAGACTTGAATCAGTCTCTATGAGGAACGGTGTGCATTTCCTCTGAAATAAGCTGCAAGAATCTTGGAGAGGGAGAAACGAGTGCTATTTCTCTACAGAGGCAGTAAATTGAACTTCTAATGCAAAGAAGGCAGGAATTCCTCACATTCACCCAAGATCCATGAATCAAATAAATAGATATTTTCATCTGTCATACTATTATTAATTATATCAGTAGACTACCCTCCACTGCAGGTGAAGTCTTTGTATCTTTAAGAGAACATGACAGGTTATGTTAATTTCAGATGAGAACCATGTTTCTACTCCTTCAGCATGAGGAATAATCTTCAAAATGCCAATGAGTTTTAAGTTCTGTAGCAGCACAAGATCTTAACAGTGATTTTTGAGATAAAAAGGGAAGCCCTTTTGAATCGAACTGGTATATGAGGACTCTGTTTCTACAGCATTGCATTTAGGATTTCCTTTTTCCTTTTGGCACCATAACATGGAAATACTCATAAGCCTGGGAAGGAAGGGAGTTGCTGAGCAAGATTTTTAAGGAAGAAAGAGAGAACAATGCCTTAAGAGGGCAGAGAATAGCTGATAAAGAGTTCATAAGCCTTCCCTTGCTCTTTGTGAAAAAATAACATGACAATTCATACAACTAAGAGAGGGAAACTTTTTCCGTCTCCCTTTTTTTTCTTCTTTTTTATCTCTCTCTCCTCCTTTAATAATCCATCTCATGGCCTTTATGTATAGGGAAAACTTAGGAAAAATGCAATAGGCTTGTAATGGTTAAATACGGAGATTCTGAAAGAAATCAGGAATAAAAAGAAAGTTTACGGACTATGGAAAAAAGGGCTGGCTACTTTACAAAGAATTTACAGATAGAGCTAGGTCATGCAGGAAAAAAATAAGGGAAAGAAAAGTGGAATTTGAAGTAAATTTGGCTATTTCAGTTAGGGATAACAAAAAGTCCTTTTATAAATACATTAATAACAAAAGGAGGGGCAAGGAAAACCTCCATTCTCTGTTGGACTTGGAGGGAAATATAGTTAAGGAAGATGAGGAGAAGGCTGAGGTACTTAACACCTACTTTGCCTCAGTTTTCACCAGTAAGACAGGTGGCCCTCAAGACAACTGGCCTCTGGAGCTGAATAGCCCTCCTGTGTTCCAGGAGGATATAGTTACTGACTTACTGAGCCAGCTGGATCCTAACAAGTCTATGGGACCAGATGGGATCCATCCCAGGGTGATGAGGGAGCTGGCAGAAGAGCTTGCCAAACCGCTCTCCATCATCTTCCAACAGTCCTGGCTCTCTGGGGAGGTCCCAGATGACTGGAGGTTGGCGAATGTCACCCCAATCCACAAAAAGGGCTGCAAGCAGGACCCTGGCAACTACAGGCCTGTCAGCCTGACCTCCGTGCCTGGCAGGGTTATGGAGCAGTTCATCCTGAGTGCAATCACACAGCACCTTCAGAGTGGACAAGGGATCAGACCCAGCCAGCATGGGTTTAGGAGGGGCAGGTCCTGTCTGACCAACCTGATCTCTTTCTACGATCAGGTGACCCACCTGGTGGATGTGGTCTATCTGGACTTCAGCAAGGCCTTTGACACTGTCTCCCATAATAGACTCCTGGAAAAGCTGGTAGCCCATGGCCTGGACAAGTGTACCCTCTCCTGGATTAAGAGCTGGCTGGAGGGTCGGGCCCAGAGAGTGCTGGTGAACGGGCCTGCATCCAGCTGGCGGCTGGTCACCAGTGGTGTTCCCCAGGGGTCTGTATTGGGTCCAGTCCTGTTTAACATCTTTATTGATGATTTAGATGAGGGGATTGAGTCCATCATCATCAAGTTTGCTGATGACACCAAGCTGGGAGGGAGTGTCGATCTGCTGGAAGGCAGGAGGGCTCTGCAGAGGGATCTGGATAGACTTGAGAGATGGGCTGATTCCAATGGGATGAAGTTCAACAAGGCCAAGTGCCGGGTCCTGCACTTTGGCCACAACAACCCCCTGCAGCGCTACAGGCTGGACACAGAGTGGCTGAAGAGCAGCCAGGCAGAAAGGGACCTTGGAGTACTAATTGACAGGAAGCTCAACATGAGTCAACAGTGTGCCCAGGTGGCCAAGAAGGCCAATGGGATCCTGTCCTGTATCAAAAATAGCGTGGCTAGCAGGACCAGGGAAGTGATCCTTCCCCTGTACTCTGCATTGGTGAGGCCACACCTTGAGTACTGTGTTCAGTTCTGGGCCCCTCAGTTCAGAAAGGATATTGAGGTGCTGGAGCGAGTCCAGAGAAGAGCAACAAGGCTGGTGAAGGGACTGGAGCACAAGCCCTATGGGGAGAGGCTGAGGGAGCTGGGGTTGTTTAGCCTGGAGAAGAGGAGGCTCAGAGGTGACTTCATCACTGTCTATAACTACCTGAAGGGAAGTTCTAGCCAGGTGGGGGCTGGTCTCTTCTCCCAGGCATTCAGCAATAGGATAAGGGGGCACGGGCTCAAGCTCTGCCAGGGGAAATTTAAGTTGGATATCAGAAAAAAATTCTTTACAGGGAGAGTAATCAGGCATTGGAATGGGCTGCCCAGAGAGGTGGTGGATTCACCATCCCTAGAGATTTTTAAACGCAGATTTGACGTGGCGCTGAGTGCCATGATCTAGTAAATGGACTAGAGTTGGACCAAGGGTTGGACTCGATGATCTTGGAGGTCTTTTCCAACCCAACTGATTCTATGATTCTATGATTCTAATGTAGCTGGAACAACCCAACTGTTAGTGAAGTGATATCACCACTCAAAGTTGAAACTGAGACCTACGTTACAGACTTCTAGGAAAGGGTTGTTCAGAGAGAGAGATGCATGTTATGGGTTTAGGGAAGCAGTTTCTCTGTGTGAGGGAGATGGACAACTGCTACTTGTGATATTTTTGTCTGCAGAAACAAGCAGGGTTTGTAGTCTTAGCTACTAGCTACTGTTTTTTTCCTGGCATTGCCTTACAGAAGAAGAATGTGCAATTATCTGGACCACATTTACATCCTCTGACCTATGCTGCCAGTGTTATTAACTGTGGATGGACAAAAGTGTAAAGACTTACATGTTCATTCTCCCTGGTTACAGTTCTGGCACTACTTCTACACTGAAGGTTTTGGATGGGTCAATTAGATGCCACTGTAGAAGGCCAGCTTTACTTCTAGACAGAGAAGCAAGATACCCTTAATCCTTCCCAACAATAGAAAAAGTCTGACCTGTCATTTGAGGAGCCAGGCTCCCTTTGAACCAGAGAAGCATGGGCATTTCTATGCCAAATGAGCAGAGTTCTTGAGGAAGGTGGTTGGGGAAAGTTTTTGGAGGGGTAGGAGGGAAGTGTACAACAATTTCATTTCACTCAGAGTCACCATGGCAGCAAATTACTTCTCCTTCCTTCCTCTACCTTGTTTAAAAAGAAAATAGGGAGTAACAATGGCAAGCATGGCCTTCAGCTAGAGGAGCAGTAGAAACTCATTTGCAGCTGAAAAATATATAGAAAAGAAGTCAGGAAACCATTGAATTATTTGTAAAAGGAGCATGGTTTTCTTGTTTGCGGCTCCATTCACTGTCTTCTCTGTTAATCTCTGAGAAGAGAGACGGCCCATTTTCTCAGCCAAGAACAATTTACCTGTGTGCTGGCATACAGTTAAGAGCAATTCACAAAACAAAAAAAATCACATTCCAAATGAACATTTAGCTGGTGACATTATGGGAGTTGTTTTCTTTTTTTTTTTCTCCTTTTATTTCTTCCCATTCACAAGTTAAAAAGCAGGATCCTTCTTTCTCACTCAATGTATCAGAGAAGGATGCTGCACGCAGTGATGGACTGCGAGGTGCCCTGAAGGGATGAGGCAGCTGACCTCTGCAAAGCATTTGTGGCTACTGAGTCCTATGGGTGCATGTTGGGCCTATGTTGCTAGCAAAGGGAATCATGTCCGTTGGGTGTTGGCACTTCAGGTGTCCCAGTCCAAGTGCTTCTGTGGGAAGCTGCAGCTGCATATGCGGAGAGTGTGGGACATGTTTGAACTCCCTCCCACCATCCTGATCCCTGTGCATTTCCATTCAGGTGCAGGCGTTACTGAAATATTGAAAAGCCCCATTCTGAGAGTTTTCACACCAGTGTTGATATTGTGACTCTGATCTTGCAGCATGTTTTCACATTTTTGTAGTACAAATATTACTGAGAAATTAGTATCACTAAGTCTTGTCCTTACACTTTTTCCAGCAGGATTGTTAGGTGTTTTATGGAGTAGGACGGTATAACCAGAATTATTCCTCAATGTGAACCAACAGTCTTGGATCAGTGGGTGAAAAAGCTATTCTTCCCCTCCTATCCACCTCTGGTACCTCTGCAAGCATAGCAGTGGCCAAGGAGTCATGTGAGCACATAATTTCCAGCTGCTGATGCAATCACCTTTCCTCTGGCCGCTGTTCAGCAATGCCATAAAGTGTGAGTATGTGTCTGCAGGCTGTGCTGGAGGTAACGATCTTTCCTGATTCTGCAAATTGCATTTCAAATTCATGGTATGGTCAGATTGTAGAAAACTCATCTCCTAAATCTTACAGCATTATGGGGAGATGAAGCTACATGGGAGTCTCCCAATGCAATGACAGCAGCATCTCTCTGAAGCCCTGCTTGGAACAGGAATGGACCTGCTGCCAGCTTCAGCATCCATGTGGCACAGCCTCTGCAGAGAAATTTAGTGTGATGGCCTCCGAAACAGCACTGTGGCTCAGGAGTCACAAGTTGCCACCCCTTGAAAGAATGTCATTGCCTGTGCCATCAGTGCTTTCTGAGGATTTACTGAACAAGGAGAAATGTGTCTCCCCAGTATGTCAGGATCTAGTAGGAATGCTTAGAATAAGTTGGAATAATCTACTGATCTCAGACTTGCAACACTCTTTGTTGGAGGAGAAAGCATGTATCCTGCTATTGTGCATGCTCTGTGTATTTCTCGGGTAAGAAGGGGATCCCTTTCTGCCTGTCAGCCCTGAACTCCCTCAAACCCTCATGAAGGTCAACACCTGATGTTAGTCAACCAATTACATGGAGCTCAGTGGAGTTGGAAAACAGGGAGAAAGCCAAGCTGTTTAGATGGAAGGGAGTACGGTGTTTGCATGGGATGGAACAGCTACGTCCAAGGGGTTGCTTGTGAGAAAGCATCAGGAACTAGGAATGAGAGTAATCTTAAAGTTATTCAGCTGTGCTAACCGCACCACTGTGGACAAGGAAAGCAGACCAAATGCTTATCTTCCTTTCCTACAGGCTTAAAAGTGCCTTTACATGTGGGTGACAGCACCCATCCCCTGTTTTGTAAGGGAAGTTTCTGATTTGACTGTTTGGTTTTTGCTTGTGCAGATGTGGCATCAGCACTTGGACAATCTTGCAGTAGATAAAATGACAGGCCAGTCTCATGGTTCATACCCTGTCCACCAGAGAATGCTGTTGATTTAAGGACATCCAAAAGACCAGCTGGTGTCTAAGGATGTGGAGAGAGTGGAGGGGTGGAGGTAAGACTGGATCCTAAACAAATAGGAAACTTGAAGTAGAGAGAGTTCTTTTCAGCACCTAGCACAGAACGAGTCAGCATGTTAGCAGCTGGGAGAAGACATAATTTTCAAAGACTGCCTCCCTCAGTCTTCTCCTGTGTGATCCAAATAGGTGGCAGCAGTGGTTTCCACTCAGATCATCTGACTAGAGGCAGTGTCCTTGGCTTACTCTTATCTGTTCCCATGGGTGCAGTCCAGCTGCATCTTTGCTGAGGTAGGTGCTGTGGACCAGGTGGAAATGTCTTGTGCATGGCCAGCTGGACCACTCCAGTCTCATAAATGCCTGTCCTGCTCCACAGTGCCCCAGTTGACAAGGATTACTAGAAAGGAGCTGTGCCCTGCACCTGTTCTTTTGCTGCTGGATAAAGTTCCCCCCTCTATGTGCATGCACTCATTTTTCAACCCCCACCTTCCTCCAGAACACCACTTTAAAATAAACATGCAAATGGCTCTAAAAGTAATCCTTTTGCTAGTGGGGTGTAGTGCATATTCCCTCTCATCCTGCTCCTTCCTTTCCTGTTAGACAGCACCTATCACCACTATCCTGGAGCAGTTCACTGCATCATCTATTCTGCTCCTGTACATGCTGTGTCTCTTTTCTTTCTCTCTCTTTTTTTTTAAATTTAATAAAATGAATGCGTGGGTCGATTTGCATATTCATGGATCACTTGATTAATAATTGATGAGAGGGCCTGGGGCAGGTGGTGGAGAATAAAAAACATTTAGCAGAGAGTGGAGTGAAAGGAACAGATCCCTGGCTGGCACATGTCCACAGGGGGAAGAGCTGCTGGGGACTGGTAGGGAGGGAAGGGGAAAGGGAGAGGCACAGTAGACACAGAGCTGAATGTCACCAGTGGAATGTAATTTTGTCGATTTAAATTATTAATCATGTCCTCAGAATCTGTGACATTTCAGTCCCAGGGGATTTTTCCTTTGCCAGAAGAATGGGGACAGGCAGGTTTTTCTTCTTGGGATGGAAAGAGATGAGGACAGGACAGAGATCATGAAGAGTCATATGGGTTGCTATCTTTACTAGTAAGAATCTTGAGAATTTAGAGTAACCTGGTTGTTCAGTGTCATAAAGCCAGGGCTCGTTCGCAAACACTGCTGCAGTGCTGTGGTTCTCTGATGTGACCAGTGTGATTGAGCTGTGCCAAAGTATGAGATGAAGTATTGGTTAGACTGGATTATTGCCCTACTGAGAATGCATTCCCATAACTTCTGTTTCCACCCTGCACCTCTTCTAAGCAGTCAAAGCCAGCTCTCCCAAGAACTCCTGCATGTGTGGTTTATGGGTGGAGAAGTAGGAAGAAGCCCCATAATTTGAGGAAAAGGGTAGTGCTTTAAAGGCATTTAATGCCAGATGCAACTGCTGGTTTCAGATGTTGCAAGATCTTATTTCTAGGATGTTTAAGGGATCAACAGTGTGAGAGAAAAGAGGGGACAGGAGAAAACATCTTCTTGGGGTCTCATTTAATGAAGCAGGAATGTTGGCTGCCTGTCTTGCCTTCTCAGATCCCTACCCTGTCCATTCCTGCAAGACTTTGCTGTGTTAACATGTCCAAGGTAAATACTGTATGTATGTATGGCCAGACTTTGCGAATGCAGATTTGGGCAGGGCTCTCCCCACGTGGGTGTGCCCTTCCAGCCTGCACAGTGGATGTTTTAGGTGAGGCACAGCGTGCGCAGAACTGGCCCCACCGTTTAAGTCCTACGGTCCATTTGCCACGGCCGAGCGAGCTTGGACAGTGACGGGGAAGTCCTCGGGACTGTCACAGCACCTGATACTAACCGGGGCTGACCCTGCTGAACATCCGAGATGTGACGGGGTGGGATGGCAGGGAGGCATTGAACTGCCAGGGGATGGTCCCCACTGAGACTTGAACTCAGGACCTTGTGATCAGAGTCCAGAGTGCTCTCCTTTACACCATGGGACTGCCCCAGTAAATACTGTAGACCTAGGCTTAATGAACCTTCAGGTTTTGAGGGCAAGAAAGTAAGGTATGACTTTATGGGTTTTTTTGGTTGTTGTTGTTGTTATTGTTTGTTTTTTTGTTTTGTTTTTGGTTGTGGTTTTTTTTTTTTTAATAGTGATCTGAATAGGTTCATCTCGTCTGAATACAGATGTCCTGTAGTGTTCATCTTGGGATTTGTTGTACCTTTTCTACTAAATGTATTGCATTTTGTGTGACTTGGGAAAAAGACTGTTTCAGTTTGTTCCCTGGAAATTGTCAGCAGTGGCATGACGTATTACTGGCAGTAACGAATCTATTAATGCTGGCATGACAGAGGTAAGAGAGACCTGGCTGAGATGGGAACACTATCAGAAGATCCAATGTTGCTGGCAGTTGTGAAATTAAAGGTTTTAGTTCTTAGCTATGTTATTATAGCTGTGAAAGCTGGTGGGACAGGCACCCCCAAGCCAGTAGCTTTTTTTTCTGATTGTGCTTGCAAAAGCAGACAAGGCTGGAGCAAAATGTTACTGCCGTCTCAAGGGCTGGGGCTACTCTGAATCTATCCAGCAAAAATCCAGATTTTAGTCTGGACACATTCTTGCCTGGGACTGATCCTCTCTTCATTCCTATTGCTGGTGACAGCACACCGGGTCAGCTGGGGAACTTTGGATCCATAACAGATGATATTCATCTCCCAGTAGGTGCTTTGGTGGTATATTTATGAATAATCTTCACAGAAGAAAAATGAAAGCAGCCTTTATCAATAGCCCAAGGGAGGCACTGACCATTCATTTCTGTTAAAATCCAGCTATTTTTTAACAAGTAGTAAGGCAATATATTACAGAACATAGATAAGTAATTAGGTAAATAGTAAGTAGTTATTATTAAATTATTATATAGCATTTAATGATATGACTCTTCTCATACTATTAGACTATTTCCTGCTGGAGAATGGGATCAGCTGTTTGCACCCTCTGTGCTATGGTGCTGTTTTCCCCAGTGTTCCCTAGGAGAGCTGCAATGCAGCTTAGCTCTGACTGTCCTCCCTCACTCATACCTGCACCTCTGGGAACTCCATTGGTTTGCTTCATCTCTTTGGTGTCTTGAGCTAGACAGAAATCTTTCTGTTGTTTTTTTTCTTGATTATCTAACATTGAAAATCAAGTTGTCTTCTGTCTGAGATGCTGCCTTCCTTCCTCACATGCAAGTAGACTCTTCTGAGTACTGGGCCACACCATCATTTTGAGGGCACCATCTTGAAGCCCTGCCTGTGTATGTAGCATGGAAATATGGGGGCAGAATTCACACTGGCACAGGAGGTATGTTGGGAAAGCAAATCATCATTTCGTGAGCTGGCACTTGGACAGAGATTTCCCTGACAAAAGCCTGCATTTTTGGAAACATACCAGAAAAGCTGCAAAGACACATCCAGTTTTTGCTTTCCTTGACCTGTCTGTTAAGGGCAAAAGAGAGTAGATTAAGCTTTAGTAACATGGCACAATTCTAGTATCCTACAACTCTGCCTTGTCATTTCAGGACTTTGTACATGCTTGGGTGTTTTTATACCTTCTATCTTTATACTTTCTGAAATTCTTCAAGAACATGTAGGGCTGGTTTGAATCAGCATGTGAAATGCATCTTCTTTAGACTTTGCAACCAAATCTTTTGGCCCAGGGGAAAACTGGGTTTGATTTTAACTTTTATTGAGAAGTTTAGGTCAATCCTTACTTTAACAAGACTTTCACTCACTCTTCTCCTGAGAGACCTTGGTTCCAGAGAATTACCCATGAAAGAAGATTGAAAAAAAAGATCTGGAATAAGTGTAGCCAGGCATCTTCATTTCATCTTTGTGTACCCGTGTACACTAGTGGTAATTTCAAAGCAAATGTTCATATCTAAACTTGAATGGAAGACATGGCAAGTGTTGAAACACCTATATAGGACCATGAGTTCTGCATATATGTCTTTCTGCAGCAAAGTGTGTCATCCCTGCTTTTTCAGAGGCTTTGAATTTGCTCCTGGATACCAAGGCAGGCACATCACTTACTTTGGCCAGATCAATTTTCTCATTTTGCAAAGAGTAGTTCAGTCTTCCTCGGTCTTTCTAGTACTTCTGCCCCTATTATTACTGTGTCTAATCACAAATGTTGAGATGATTATCTGCATATGTCCCTGGTGGAAAGGAAGTGTTATTCTTCCTATTTCACAGACTGGGAGAGAGATGCCACACAACTATGTGACTAATGCAAGGTCCCAAGGGAATTAATTGAGAGCACTGTCTAGAGAAAACTGCAGGAAACATGAGTTTGGTACCATGTGCTGCCTTACTGAGTGCCTGATTCTGTAACATGACTCCCACTCCCTGGGATCTCATCTGAGATTTGTCAGTTCGTTTCCTACTTGCAATCTGGTGATAAACACCAGGCTCTGCCAGGCTAGTCTGTGATTTAACATAAGTACATCTTCTCAAAATTGCTGATTTGGTTGACTGGAGATTGTCTACATCTGCATAATTTCAGGCAGAGTCAACATTTTCCCTCAGTTTCTTGGTTTTTACTGACATCTGAGACTTTGGCCCGTGGCTGTAGGAAGGAAACCTTGTATGCAGAATCCAGCTCTGTAAACAATTTTGTGCTAAGTCTGAAGGTGGAGATGGTGTCTTGTAGTTCAGGCCTGTTTCATTGCTAATCTCTTTGCTATGTAGTTAACCTCAACAGTAATTTTAGGCATATTGTACCTATCTTACAACTGTCCTGCTGGTAACATGCACAATTAATATGACACCTGGGAATGTAATACATGCTTCATGTCACAGAATTCAATTCATTTAGCCATTTTCTTCCCTGGATATATCTTGGATAAGGTCAGTGAATTTGCACTGAAATTTCATTTGTCTGTGCACATACTGCTGCATTATCACAAGATCCCAATTAACAATGTCAGACACATTTTTCTCCTTTTCTTCTAATAGGAGAAGAAAACGCACAATAAGCTGATCTTTCACAATGCTTCTCAGCACACAGGCCTTGGCACAACCTAGGGAATACCCTACTATTGCTAAAAATAATAGCTCTAAAGTCTTTGCCCAACTGTTAACTAAAATTTGTATAGCATGGTGGATAAATCATCTGCTTAGTACGTCTGAAGCATTATGTTCCAATCCTGTTAAAGTTGTAGTTATTCAATATTTCAATTAACTTTTTTCTGCTGATATGATTATATATAAATTAAATCTTGCTAATATTTCCAAAGCCACGATAGAGGAATATATTTGATCAGATATTTCTTTTCATGTGCATGAAAGGCCTGCTAGGGAAGAGAGCTGCAGAACTGTAAAGAGATCAGCTATCTCTAAATAGAAATGATTTTAAGGAAAGGACTGGCTGTAGAAGATGCTTGCAAGCATCTCAGTCTGTTGTGTGATCCCATTTTTTCCACTGTGCAAGCACTGTTGGGCCTCAGCAGAGGGAAAATTTTAAGAAGAGACAGAATCATACAGAAGTGGTGATACAGCAAGTTGCACTTCTCCTTTTTAGCTAGTCCTGTAGTGATATTCCTGTGTAGCAAAAGGAGATTTCATAGATGTTGGGAGCATTTCCCATATGGTCCCATTTAAAACCTTAAATTTCAGTTCCTGTGGTGCTTTCAGTAAATACAGGTTACATTAAGTCACCAGGCTTTCCAAGGTCTAAACGAGGCAATTGAATTTTCATGGTGCAGAGCTGAATTCTGCCTCTCCTTTGTGTTGGAGGACAATTTTCTCTTCCAGCCCTTCTCCTGTGCTGTTTAAGGGAGTTCCTGCATCTCTTTGAGGTGTGAGTGAAGTGGGTTCTAATTCTATATTTTGAAACCAGACTTTCTGTGAGCAACATAGGACAGAATTGTGTTGAACTCAGTTCTGGCATTCTCCACGTGCAGCCTTCTAGGGCTGGGCAAGCTGGTCCTAATTCTGCCTTGTTTCACTCAGCCATGAAAGCAGCTCACTTGTGTGTAGCTGGGTTGCTTAAATCTCTTGCTCCTTTCCTTTCCTTACTTTGACTGTGTGCAGTGATTTGGATCCACCCCACAAATCCTGTATGAAATCACCAGCTTCCTCTTAACTTATTTTGTTTTCCTTGCTGTCTTCCCCCTCCTGCCACAGTCCCTTTCAGTCAGTCATGGGGAGGTCAGGAGCAGAGGAAACTGTTCTAATGGATGGGCTGGAGTCCCTGGGGTGCAGGAGGTGCAGTGATGACTGACAGAAGGCCACTTTGGTGGCACCAAACACTAGTTCCTGCCTTGCCTGCTAGGATAAGCAATAGCAGAGCTAAGATCTTGTGTGTTTGGAATGGGTAGGGGGGTAGATAGTGCCCCCTGACAGGCACAGGCATTTGCTGTGTGACCTGTCATTTGCTTTTACTCATTTGGATACAGAGATGCAGTCTGCAGTGTCGCTGCTGAGTGAAGAAAAACATTGTGGCTTTTTTAATCAAATCCTTTCAGGATCTGTCTTTTCCCTGTGTTTATCCTAGCTCTCTATTCTGCCTTGTTAAATTTTCTTTTCCCTCCTCTCTCCTTTATCTTCCCTTTGTTCTCTCTTTATTGTCCTTCTGCTCTTCCCCTTCTTTATCCTCTTTTCTTATTTACTCTCTCAATGAGGGGAAGGTAGAATTTCCCTTTTTGGATCAGACCCCTTTGGCCCATCTATCCCTCCCTGCATCATGCAGCCCCACAGCAATGCATGCTACAGCCCATCCTGCATGGTTCCAAGGAGAATCTGTGCACATGCCTAATTGTACAACGCCATGCAAGGACACAGAAAGCATTTCTTTGCTTCCCTTTCCAGGCCCTGATGCCCTGAATTCCCCTTCACATTTGTTCAGCATAGCTTTCAATGTTGTTACTTCTCCTAAAATTACCCGGTTGCAGTATCTGAGCTGACAGCTTCCTGTGGCTGTGGATCCCACAGGTTGTCCATCACAACAGGAGGCAGAGTTGCTTTTTTTACCAAATCATCTGCTTAATTTAATCGTCTCTTGGTCCCCTTAGTTTTCATGCCTGAACTTCTGTTGGTGGCCATAGCTTGCCCAATGTGTCATGCATTTCTGTGAATCAAATTCAGTTATGCCTTTTCAAAAGAGCTGCCTCACAAAGCTTTCACCTTCCTTGGGTTCTCTCCCTATTCAGCACCCTGTGGATTCAATGCTATGGATGGCTATCATAGTTCAGGCCCTGGCCTTGCTGTCCATAGTTGTGAGCTCTGCTCCAAATTTCCAGTGTGATCTTGTGTGCAGCAGTGAATCTTTCCATGCCTTATTTTCCTGTCCATAAAGTGGGGAATTATGTTTTATACTTTTTCCACTTCCTGGCAGCTTTGTCCATCTAAGCTACTCCTGTTTCCAACAGTCTGTACCTGACCACATTTAGGTGAAGTGCAACAGGAAGTTCTCACTAGAAGCCTCCTGGGTGTTTCTAGAAAAGGAAAAGTAAATTTTGTGTTCCCCATGGTTCAGAACTCAAAGCGGAAGTTTCACTAGGTTTTATAAAAGGAAACATCAGCATCCATGTTGACATTCAGGATGCAGGTCATCTGAAGACGCTTTGTGTCTTTTTAAGAGGGTTGCCCTCTCAGTGCCAGAGAGCGCCACCTTCATTGAAGAGCATCAACTACCAGCCATTCTCCTTTGCAAAAATTCACTGAACCTGGCTACATGTGTCTTTTTCATGACTTGATGTAAAAAGGTTTTTTATTAAACCATACTTTATGTTAACTAGTTTGTAGCATTAGACCCATAATGGATTGTTTGGTTTGGGATATTTTAAACTTTCTCTTCCTGTAATTCCTGATGAAGTGACTATTTGGATGACGTGAGCTTTAGGAAAAGATTTTTAGCAGGCAGTGTCTTGCTAATGCTCCCCATTTGCAGGTGATACTGTTTTGACTTAAACCCAATCAAGCACGTGCACGTGTGGGTATGGGCATGAAGTCATAATAAACCTGGCCTAAATCACTGAAATTGGAGACTTTGTAATAGATAACTATTTTTAGGTAGTACATAGATGAAGCCAATAGTAACAACCCAGGTTATCTTTCAGAAATTCAATTACCTCCTCTTTTTTTTTCCCTTTATTGATGAATTGCGCCTTCAATTTGCCCATAGTTTGGATCCTGAATTGTCTCTGGAAGTACAGGATGGTGCTTAGCACC
Organism: Pithys albifrons albifrons; assembly: GCF_047495875.1. Taxonomy (NCBI): domain Eukaryota; kingdom Metazoa; phylum Chordata; class Aves; order Passeriformes; family Thamnophilidae; genus Pithys; species Pithys albifrons. The sequence goes on from NC_092458.1 coordinate 91,440,096, forward strand.
CCTGGCTCCAGTCCATCTTATTTTAAAGTGCAGTTGTATTTTAAGTCCATCTCTGCTGCTTACCTCTCCCTCCACCATTCACGCTCTCAGCACATCATTGCAGGATATGGAGTTGCAAAATTCCATTTCTGCAGTGGGGTGCCAAGCACTGGATGGATGTGTGAGGGTGAAGTCATTCATGTTGTAGCCCCAGCAACTGCCATTTAAGCATTTAGATGTTTAGCAACAAGGAGTTGAGTTTGTATGCGACTCATTTAGATATTGTCTTGCATAAGAGCCAAGTGACACAGTTGATTCATGCATGTATATAGTCCTCCTGCTCTGAGATCATGACTTCCCCCGACTGGTTAATGAGTCATATTTTGAGGTGACCATAGAATTTTCTGGAAATTTAAATTCTTTTAGTACATAAAAATAAACATTGCCCTTCTTCGGACTGAGGGAAGCCTTCTGAATGTGAACTGCAGTAGTTAATACAGCTGAATATATAGCACTGGGCAATGCATAGTTCATGAAAATTTCATTGAGAAGGTATGAATTTTGCTGTCTTCAATAGGAGATGCATAACAAAAATGAAGAGGCATTGCACCCAAGAGCCGAATTTGGCCTTGTGTGGAGCAATGAAAATAAATTAAGTTTTATAGAATTTTTATTCTATTGTCTAAAATGCAGTAGAGTATTGAGGTGTGAGGTCATAGGTGCAAATAAAACGGAGCATTGAAAAAAGGGCAAATTTAGATCATGGAATTGTGGTGATGACATGTCATGCGTCTGGGATAAGAATCCAGAACGACATACCTAAGGGGAACCCTAGACTGGGAGATCGTGGGATGCTGTAGGGAAAGGGGAAGCATTTGGGGAGCTTTGTTGTAAATTTAGGTCTTCAATAAAAAGTTGTAAATATTTTAATGCTTAGAAACTTCAGTGATGAATATTTTGTAATCCTTACATAGGAACTTCTAATTTTCTTTTTTTTCTTTTTTTTTTTTTTGGGGTGGGGGTGGGGGTGGGGATGTGGGTGTGTTAACATAAATTAAATTTTGTAGTTGGAAACTCTGGAGAAAATACAGTGATTTCTCCTACCTTTGTTTAAATGAACAACAACAGAAAATGCAGATGTGATGCCTTGCAGGAACAATCAGCTGACCTTGAGTCTCTAAGATTGCCATTATCTAATTTTAATATTTTATATTAAAATATTTGAAGATAGGCCAGGTGAGGAGGGTGACAAGGAGACATGTCTGCTGGAGTCTTGGGCGTAAGGGAGAATTTTTATTAAATGCCTTAGGATCGATCAAACCTTGTCCGCAGTCCTTATTTGTTGAGATGTAGGATGTTTGATCAGTTCCAGAACAAGGTGACAAGAACTAGTGAACCAGACTCTACCCCATTGGTTCTGTTAGCATCTTTTATCAGTTTTACATTTGAAATATTGCAGCCTTACATTTATAAGGGAGTGTTGGGGTTGGGAAAGAGACGTTGCATGACTCAGGAAGTTATCTGAATTAAAAAGAGCAAAAATGAAAGCCAGCTGAAGTCATTAAAAATGAATTTCCAGGAAGGCTGGGGAAAGTGAGATTAAAAAATATTATGATTTCTGTCACGACTGTGCTTAAGCTGGGCCATTAAAGATGCTATTGTCTGGCCCAGCTGTTTTAGAACAATTAACTGTTTGACAACAGGCAGAAGGATAAGTTTGCTACTGCTCCCTCTCTCCCAGATACTGTACAGAGGTCTGTGTGTGCCTCAGTGCTCCCTCCCAACTCACCCCATGTGAAAAAAAAACAACCCTCTTCACTGAGAGAGGCAAAAGAGCCTGAAATCTCACCCCTGATGAAGTGCATGATGTAAGAAGGCTGGTATCGTCTGTCTGTCTGTCTGTCTGTCTTGATTTTTTTTTTGTTTTCCCCTCCTCTGCGACAGTTTTATGCCACACAAGTCTGGCAAGATCAGAAATGTGAGTTGGACACATGGCTGTATGTGCTGTAACACCTACCAGCACAACCACGCATCAGTTTCTTATAGTTGCCTTCTGCTCTACTCCTTCTTGGTGTGAATTAGGCTGGTGTTTTGAGCTGAGGAAATCTCAGGAAACATACTCCTGGAGAAGAATAAAAAAAAAAAGTGACTGATGTTGAGAAAATTCTTTTTTCTGTCTCCAGTGTTGTTTTTGGACATGCTCCTTATATATACCTCCAGTCCTTCTCTCTCCAGCTTCAGTTCCTAAGGATGGCCAGGAGGCTTTCTGGAAACAAAATGTAGTTATAGATGTTTTTAAATATAATTCAATTTTGCATAGAGCCTGAATATGCAGAACCCATGGGACTGGTCCGTCCTTACTCCAGGAAAGTTTGTCACTTTATGTATCCAGAAAATAGGGTGGCTGGATTTTTTTCTTCCCCCTTCACTTCCAAATCAATAATATATCTTGGGATCTGGAAGTCAAGCTTGCTTCATAAATCATATGCATGTAAAAGAAACGACTGCAAAATGGTCATAGTTGTAAAAATATTGTGTCTTTTAGCTTTGTTAAAATGTAGTGAATGGTCGTGTTAATCTGCTGAGTAGATGGGATGGATGTAGAGAAGACAAACCTATGATAAAAGATACTCTACAGCTTTTCAGAATATTTTTGTGGCTGAGCTTCTCTAGGTAATTTCAGTCAACTCAGTTGGAGAATAACCATAATTTGTTTCTTAAGGTAAACAGGAAGTTCACACTTCAGTTTTTGTTTTCCACCTAAAATTACTTCAGTAACAGGCCCATACCTGCAAGTGTTCAGTCTCATGTATTGTGTGCTGATTTCAGAGTCCAGGCTCCTTCTGGGGTGAAAGACTGCAATTTTCCCTGACGGTTTTCTTTGCTATCCTCATTCTGGACTGTCAGACAGATGATCTCTTTTGTCTCCCTGGACTGTGTTTCTTGGGAGAGGGATCTGCCCACTCACCCCAGCACTAGGAGAAGCAATCAGGGCTGCACAGGTTATTTGGAACCCCATTCTTGCCCATGCTCTCAGACAGAATTTACATTATGTCTGGGATGCTTCACTTCATTTCCTCACTAGTACTGCACTATTTCTGAATCTTTTTTGCATGTGCATCATGTACATGACATTTTAAAAATCTTCCACAGTGTTAAGCCTGTTTTGTTTGATCAAGCTGCATTTCAGTGTGGATCTTGCCAAGGGGTCAGTAGCCACACTGGATTTTTGGTCACCGGCCCCACTGTTTTATGCTGTGGTTGCCTGGCAGCTGGGAGGGGAATTTCTCCTTTGACAAAGCTTGTGCCATTGTCACTTGTGTTAAATCAATCTCTCTGCTAACAGCTGACAGTATGGAGCCCCTGACACATGGCTCTGCTCCTAATTCCACTTACTAGAAAGCAGTAGTGATGCACACTAGGCAGCCAACTCATTACTGACTGTAACCATTGCAGCAGATGATTGTTGTTCCTTCCCTTTCACTTTGTATTTCTCCACTGCTGTTTGCTGCCCCCTTTCCTATCAACTCAGATGACCTGACTGCAACAAAATTCTGTCCTGTTAATGTCTAATGAGCAGTTATAATGGTTATGGAGACACAGCATCCCATCCAGGCTTGGACATTGACAGGCAGTAAATAAATATTGCACTTTGTACTTCTGTCAGAGTACTCACTGTGCTGTAGTCTTTGCTCTGCTTTCTGTAGCTGCTGGCACATGTATCTTGTTAGTCCTCCCTCTTGGTTCATGCACAGAAGAGGGGAGAGGGTCACCTTGGCTTTATAATGTTATAGGATGGAACTTGCAAACTCTACACATTGTGGGGCAACTGGAATGTAATGTGTCCTTGCAATGTAAAGCTGTTTGTAGGGTGGGGTCTCCTGCACATGGAAATTCTTTAAGGGTCTCTGTCTTGTTGCCTTTGAAGGGTTTTCACTTGGCTACCTCATTTAGTTCATTTAAAAATGTCTTATCCTGTCTTGCATGCAGAACCCAGTTAAAATTCCACATATTCTCTCCCAGAATGACTGAACAGCATTGGCTTGGGAACGTGGTGCTATAAATCTTCACTGCAAAGCAGAAAGAGCAGAGAGGCATTTGTAACTTTTTTAGTTCTTCATATGCATCTCTCCGTTAGGTTAAAGTTTCCTCCTTACATCAGCTTTCACCTTTGCTGTGGTTTTATAAGCAAGGGATGTGGACAGTGCAGAGATATTTTAAAAGGTAATAAGAGCACAAAATCTGCTGCAGATGATTGATAATGAAGGGCTGATTCAGAGATGCACCATCAGGCAAGAGCATGACTTTCTCCCACTGGCAAATTTGTGAAGTTGTTATATACCCCTGTTACTGGTCACATGCACATTCCCAGAAGAATGCCACATCACCTTGGAAGCCTCAATCAAACCTTAGAACACTTGGCCATAAGATTTGCAGGCAGTCCTTTTACAACCTTTGCATATCTACCTTCTATGTCTGATACAAGCCTCTGCAAAGTTAAAAGTGATATTGGGATGAGATGACTCATTTTTATAATAGAGACGGATGAGTTTTCAAATATGCATGTTTACTCCTTGCCCTACTTGTGAGCATCTGTGGGCACAGCTATTTATCCACCTGCACAAACATTTATGGTGTGTGGCCTCCCCTGACCTGTGCAGAGGCATGCTTCGTTTCCTCTTCTCTCAGCTGTTCAGGGAAGCACCTCCAAGTAATCCAGGACACATCACTCAAGCAGCTGTAACAGCTGCCAAGTCTGTAGCACCCTCAGCTGGTGCAAGTGGCTGCCTCCCTTATTGTCCATTCCTTCCTGTAATAGACAGCTTTGAAGGAATATAGCTTCCCAAAATGGTTGGACTCAGAGTTGAAGGTCCTTTTGAACCTTAACGATCCTATGAAAAGCAGCCCAGCCCTGAGTGTCACATCATAGCTATGAACCTGAAGCAACACTGACTTGCTTGAGGCATGCAGCATCCCACCTCCTGACCTGCAGCTAGAGCTTCTTGCCTTGGGTTTATACACACAGAGGTGTTCAGTTGTTCTTTGGATCGACTGAAATTTTGCTGCAAAAGTATCATGACTCAAAGCAAATGGGCTTCTGTGCATCCTTTTGAAGATGTCCTATAAAACAGGCTTCTCAAAATCTGGCAGAGCCTGATCCTTGCACCTGGTGGGCCTCAGCAAAGATTTGTGTGATCTGGCCATGTAGGTCTATACAGCTGCTGAGTCTCCCACACCCTGTGAACCCTTTTGTACATATGTATGCCTGTAATCATCTAATATAGCACTATGTATAGCAAATTTTGTATGTGTTTTCATTCTCTCTCTCACCATGCAGCAGCTATTATTTTTCCAAATTGCAGCTTTCAATATTTCCCTCGCATTGCCTCCTTCAACTTTGACCCAGTGCATCCCTCGCATTTTCAGACACCCTCCTGAGCAATGTTTGCTGTACCAGACCCTTCAGTGATTTGCACAGCATGGCTAGGGAATAGTCTTGAGATCCTATGTTGCAACTCACAGGGTCAGATTTCTTTGCTGAGGGAACCCAAGCTTTCAGAAGGGAAAGCCCTTTTGTCCTATATGGATTCCTGAGGTTGTGCCTTGCTCTCTGCCACTTGCGTGCTCTCTAGTTTTTGAGATTCCTGACTGTTTCAAGCTGCTTGTGGCTCTGAAAACAGTTTTATTTAAATGCTTCATGCAGGCTGGTGTTTCAAAATAAGAGAATAATCAAGGTGGGAAGGAAGGAAGAGAGGGAGGATATAAAATATTCATATACTTTAAAAAAATAATACAGTCATCTCAGGTGTCCTGTGGTAATAGAGGGAGCAAAACATTTCACGGCAGTTCAGTGAACTTTTCTGCACAAGTTCCTCTCTGAGAGCTTGGTCCAGGAACAGTGATGATACTTGGGAACAGGCAGATGATTGCAGCGAAAAGTAGGGAAAAGAGTAGGAAGGCAGAAAAATGTCAGCAGGAGTGCTATTTTGCCTTCCTAAACACACAGTTTGGGGACGGCTTACATTCTTTGTGTGCCATGTTTGGTTTGGGGAAGGGAAAAAGGGAGAAATTATTTGGAGAAGATGAACTATTTTTGTTTTGCACTGACAGTTTTGTTTTGGAAAACTTCCTTAAAAAAAAAGGAACTTTGCAAAGAAAAGGGTTTTTTTCATGTAGGTCAAATAAAATCTTTCAGCCGATCTGAAAAGATTGTTTTCTAAAATAAAACAAACAAGCAAGCAAAAATTAAATGATAGGTCTTGAGTCTTCCTGGAAACAAATATTTTCAATTTATCATTTTGACTAGTGGACAGAAAAATTGTGCCCAGTGCTGAAGAAAAGGTGTGTCAGAGGCAGATGAGAAAAGAGAAAAATGTGGTTGCGATTGATAGAAAGGCTGAAGCTGCTGATACCCAGACAAGGAGAGAAAGGAGGGGGCTTGTCATCCTTTGCAGTACTATTTGGATGCATAAATGAGACCTGAACCTTTAGGAGAAAAGAGGTTGGGAGTGTGCCAGTGCTGCCAGCCCTAGGAATGGTGTGCAGGGGGGCAGCATGATGGGGCTCAGCTGACTGCTTTGCTTTGAATGGCACACAGCTTTGCCTGTGGTCTCCACTGCCAGTGGCACTGCTGAGGGCATCCGTGCCTGTGAGTGCTGGAACAGGAGATAGAGGAATAATTGGTTTGCTGCAGCAATCTCCATGCCCACTGATCTGTGGGGAGCAGAGCCATCCAAGAGGCACAGCCAGATGGTGAGCTCTAATGTGCCCATATTTATAGATGTCTTCATTAGGTGACATCCGCACGAAAGTTGAATGATCTGTGCCTTTGGGGGCTTGTCTTGGATCAGCATGGCATGATGATATAGGTGGGCTATGAACTGAGGGAGTGAAGCACAGGTGTGGGGATGCAGTACTGTTTACCATACAGTTTGAGAAGATAGACAACATGAAAGCAGAAAATACTGAGAAAAAAGGGAGAGAAGTTCAAGGATGGAGGTGAAGTTAAGGCAAAATAAGCTGCAGACTTCTATTTATGTCAAATAATACCTATGGTTCATTTTCTGTCTCCCCATCCTGCTTGCAGGTCTCCTGTTGCTATCCAAGCTCACACTAGCTCCATGCTCACCATCTTGTCCTGCTCACACTGCCATTCTTTGGACTCAAAGCTCGGTGCTGTCTCTGTCTGCTTCTTAGCATGTCTCATTCCCAGTCCATGCATAAACACACATGTATGTGCAGGGGAAAGCCTTCCTGCTACTGGCTACAGGTTATCTGACATATAAGAAACCTGGCTGATGGTTGGCACTGGAGTGATGTTCTTTTTGAGGGGACAGAGCCGAGAACAAGACTGTGCTCGGACTCCATCCTTGATTGTATTCCCACATCTACCGTCACTCCTGCTGCAGCTCTTTCCATGCTTTTCCATGCTCTTTCATCCCCACTTGTGTGTCATATTCAGTCTGCACCATCCTCTAGTCATGCTTCCTGGAAGAAGTGTGTACAAGATGGCAGTTTTAGTCTGCAAATTGTTGTTCTGATTATTACCAAGGCCATCTTTCTCAAGTGTAGTATTTTCCTGGGGTTAAGTGCTGTCATTATTATTGTAGGAGAAGTAGGAAGCATTCTCTGCTTTTATCAACTGTGCCTTTGTCAGAGCCAGATACTTTTCCAACACAGATGAATTTTCAGAATATCATCACATATGTTAGAGTAAGGCACGTGAAGGCTTTTGAACCTCATGTTCCGTAGAGAGATGTTGCCCAAAAAAGGACAATTGTATAGACAAAGCTGTCTCCAAAGGGCCATAAGGGCTAACTCAAGTGAATGGAGTGTTTTGGATAATAATGGTCCTGTCACAAAAACCCCAGAGTGGAGCACTGGATGAATAGGTGGAAGGGCTGCTGGCCAGGATTCTCAGAGGCCGGGTCTGGTGGTACTTCAGCAATGCAGGCTGGATAGATTAGACAGGCATCCTGGGAGCCAGTGAGCCCTGCAGAGTTCATCTGCATCTGGCAGCCTTTCAGCTGATTAGATCTCTTGGACCACTTTTCATTTCTAGAAGACCTATTACATGCCTATGGAGCTTTTTGCACTTATATTAAGTCTGGGTTTTCGTTAGCAGCCCTTAAAAGTAATTTCTGAAAAAAGAACACATAGATCTATGACAGGGCAACTGCAGAGACAGATTTTGGCTTGGATCATAGAAGAGCTTGGGGTGGAAGTGACCTTCAAGGTCATCTAGTTCCAAGCCCCCCACCATGGGTAGGGGTGCCACCCCCACTACATCAGTTTGCTCAATGCCCCATCCAGCCCTTGACTGCAAATGGGCTTTGCTCTGACTTTGCTAGGGTTCGACAGCACATTCTGCTTTTTGTGTGACTATACTACTTACTGTTCTCTGTATGCCTTGGGTGCCTGCCAAAATAAAAGTACACTGCAATTTGGTGAGTGTGATGGCTCATCTAGAAGGTGATGCACAACTTTTTATGCTGGAAGTATCCAACAGGCTGCCATTAGTTCTGGTCTGGTGTATGACTGTACTGCAGTCCTGGGAGAGGTCCCTGTGTAGTAGCAGTAGGCTCGCAGCTGATAACAGTAACTCTAAGCTCTACTCGGACTCTGGAGATTGTGGTACAGAGAGGGTTCTTTACTGATACAGCTGAGCAGCCCTGGGGTTAATGCAGTGGGAAGCACAGATCAGTCTTGGAGTTGTAGGTGGTCATCAGGGAAGGGGAAGAAGAAAACTATACCCTTCCCATTTGTGAGGAAAGGAGCAGGGGATCTACTCCTGTTGATCTGTCAATTTCATTTGTTAATAATAAAGAGTCTTTGAATCCCTCCATAGTTTCAGGAGAGCAGAGCCCTCCTCTGTCATTCTCAATCTCCTTCTACCAGCTGCTAGCAGAACAGTCAAGAATTTTGCTGTCTTCCTCAGCCCACACTGCAGAGATGAGATCCTAGAAGCACACCTGAAAATTCTGGGATTTCTCTGCTGTTGAGTAAGCCCCAGAGGTAAAGTTCCTCTGTAGTAACCTGGAGCAAGTGAAAACATAAAATCCCCCTTCGTGTGAGGTTGTGGCAAAGCCACGAGGTGCTAAGAAAGATTTAAACAGGTCAGTGCTGGGTTTTGCAAACATTTTGTAGTAATTGCAAGTCTGCTGCATGCTGAAATCATGCATTTCCAGTGAAGACTGATTGAATACAAGGGCTCAAAAGGAAGAGTTCTTCCCTTTCCAGCCTCCTGCAGAGTGTTACTGGCCAGAGGAGCATTGCAGTACTGTTTTCCACTTATATTTGAAGCATCAGCACCGTCTGCTGCTGCAGACTAGAAATTGTAAAGCAAAACCAATCTCTGGTCACTTGTTAAGAGAAACTCATTGATTTAATTGTGCAACCTCAGAAATGCCAATGGTTTCTCTCTTCCAGGACCTGTAGATATGCTCCATGTTAGGTGCTGCAGTCCTGCTAATGAAGTGGTATTAAACTTGTACCTGCATGTAGGTGCATTGACGCAGATTTATCAAGCTGTTACACTTAATGCTTAAATTGCACTTGATTGGCCCAGCAGTCTGATCTGGTCTGGCAAATACAATATTCTCTACAAGGTTCCTAAAAGGAATTCCCTAGCTGATCACACATTTCTTTGCACTATTATAGATCTTCCCCTATCTATTTCTTCTCACTCATTTCTACTTACTATCTAGGGAAGCGTTTATTCACATGTAAAATTACCTTTTTCCTCTCTCCTCCAAGTCTATACTGTTAAAAGAACAAATGTTTGATTTTTTTTCCCCCTCTAGCTAGAAACATCTTTTTGCAAACAAAAGCATTAGTGGTTTTTTTTCTTTTCCCCCAATTTTCTGCCAGAGAGAGAAGCAACTGGGAGTTTTCCAATGATACAGGTTCTCATTAGTGAATACCGTTTTGTTGAAATCAAAACTCTTTGCAGAAACTTACTGGTTTCAGCAAACTTAATGCCCTTTATCATACAAGGACTGTCAGAAACCAGCTCATGAAGTGAGCTGTTCAGAAGTACAGTTTTTGGAGCACCATGGTCTCAGAGAACGCTGCTCTGGAATAGTTTTAAAGGGTGTCAGGGCTAATCAATTCCCAGGAATGGATTTGAGAAGGGAGCAGACAAAACTGTTAAAACTCTATAGACAGAGCAAAGGCAAAGCTGCAGAAGTTCTGAATCTACAGTGGGGCTGCAGCCTGAAGAGACCTTGCCATGCATTCATGTTCCACATCCTTCCTGCTCAGCAGCAAATTTTCTCAGCAGGCAAATTCTCCAAAATTTCTTAGAGATTTTCACAAACCAGAAATCTTTGCTTACCTGGTTTGGTTAAGATTTTGCTTGTGTTTTTTTTTTTTTCATTTCTCTAAAACATTAAATGGTTTTGTACCTTTGAGGGCAAACTCTAAGTGATAAACCCTGCTTCATTGTTAGTGTGACCGTGGATACCATCTAACATCTGTTTTATTCAGAAGCTCCTCACAATCCTGGGTTGACATTTGCAAATCCTTTACATAGATGTGAGATTTTTCTTATAGAGCTTAAGAATGTTATGTTATCCCTAAGGACATGGCACAGGCAGGATTTGCTCTCATACAAAACTAACCTGTGAAATGATGCCTTCCCCCTCACCAGTTTGGGGCCAGGAGTTATACACAACTCTTAGTAGAAAAAGAATTTATCTCCAGCACCTGAGCTAAGGAAGCAGCCGTAGCAATAGGGTGCTCTCTGCTATGTAAACTGGGCAGAAAAGAGAGTAACTTTGTATTCACCCTGGCTCCAAAATGTAGAAGCTGAGTACTGTGTAAATAGCTGATCGATACCTTTCATTTGGGTAAGATAAGCATATCCAAAGGTGTTTTCTGTATGTAACTAGGACAAGACTTTAAAATCAAGTAGGTTTTTTTGTGCTTTTGTCGGGTTTTTTGTGGGACAAATTTTCAGGGACTTGTCCAGCCTTCTGTTGCAAATGCCACCTGTCTCAGTTAGTATGACTTACATAGTTGTGGTTTTCCTCCCCAGGTTGGTTTACTAACCCTCTGGCAGCCTGGTACCAGCTTCTGAGAGATATGAAAGGGCAGACCTCTTGCTGAGAATAGCATTTGTACTTCAGAGGTGCATGAAGCTCCAGTTCAGAGTACCCACCCATGGGTCAGGTAGAGCAGGCTGATGCAACTGTCAGTATTTCATGGGGCATTTGGCATATGGCAAGTGGGGAGAGCTTGGGGCTTGCAACCTTTCCCCGAAACTGGCCTCATCAGATTTTAAAGAAAAAACTCTTCAGCTGAATGGGGACAGAAACATCCCATATTCCAGTGACAATATACTCTGTTTCCCTGTTTTTCCTTTTTTCTTCTTATCAGGCATAGGCAAGATATATGCCAATTCTCCTACAAGAAGAGACACTCAGATATTTTTCAAACCAGTTGAATGTGACTGAGAAAGGAAACAAATCCTAACTGGGGTTCTATTTTAAAATCTGTGAGAATCTGTTTTAAAACAAGGGAAAAAGCAGAAAGTTAAGGAAGAGAGAATCAAATATTTATGTACTTCTAAAGCAAAGCAATATAATTTCAGTGACACTGTTGCTAAACGACTGTTCATCCCCCATCTTGATTGACAGATAAAACAGGTTTGTGTCATTCTGAAGTGGCTCCTCATCCATGTAACATCTCCCTTGCAGTCAGGGCTCTGGCAGCAACCTTCAGAGGCCTCCGTAGAGAAGGAGGGAGGGAGATTACAGGGATGCAAAAATATCAGCCATTAATTCAATTGTTTTCTTAGCTTGTTCTCCTATTTTTACTGATGGTATTTGTTATGTATTCTGCTGCTAGAACAATTGTATATGAGTTGTGTTAGCTCAGTTCAAAGAAACCCAAATTCTAGTTGCTTACAAACAGGGAGATGGTAGGGAGCCTTAAGAAGGTGGGAACCTGGGGTTTGTAATGTAAACATTAGTTTGTGATAGTCCTTTTCAAGCTGTCTGCTGCCCTGTAATCCTGGAAATGCTCACAGCAGTTGGTTTACCTGGGTGCAAGGTAGCAGCCCCACAGGGACTCTGGCTAATGCATCCTGATCGCAGTGTAGTGTCATGCTGAAAGGAGACAAGGATGGGCCAAAAAAAGGTGTTTTCTCCACGGGATATCACTTGCAAGAGCTCACTATCAGTCTGGGAATTTTGAAGAAACTTTTACTGTCTGCTCATTCTCTGCATAAACTGTTGGCTGAGGGGATGCATTGATTTAAGGGCAATACACTTAAGGTTTTCTGCAGAGGTGTTATTGGCCCCTCTTCTGACAGAAATGGATTGGGCTGGAGTGATCCCAGCAGCGACTGTGCATGTGCAGAGCTGGGAGTGTCAAAAAAGGGGAAAAAAAAAAGGAGGAGAATAAATTATGCTGAGGGGAGTAAGTAGTCATATTTGATACCTACTTGAAAATATAAGTGGGAAGACCAGAACCTTATCCTGGGCATCTGGGGAGAGGGTAGCCTTTAATCGTACCAAACATAATAAAAAGTTGAATGATTTTCTGGACATGTTAGGCATTATCTACCAGCTGGAAGAATCTAACCTGATGTCCCAAATGGCTCAGTCCCAGCATTTTACTGACTTTCTTATCAAATCTGATTAGGGAACATAGGGAGGGATCTTTCCACCACATCATACATGATGTATCTAAGTTATATGTGGTACAAGCAGCTTCAGCTCTTCCACTTCACTTGCCTGAAACACATTAAGCATTTCCTTTCATTTTAGCTTGGGCTACTGCAAGCTACTCTTCCCTTCACACAGCAGCATTGCTAATCCTTCATTCTGGTTCCTGTCCTCTCACCACTTCGGGGATGGCTATGCCTGCAGCAGCTCTAGGGTTAATTAGCATGGTGTTAGTATGGGTAACGAGCAGCATGAAAGCAGGGCAGCACAGGCTCTAGAGTAAATGTGGCATCTCTGCTAGATTAAATCCAGGGCTGGTAAGCCTCCTTACATGCACCTGCATTTATTACGAACTCTGTCAATGTACCTGCAGTCTTCTTCTTTCCCCTGGGGCTGAGGGAGAGCAGCTCTGCTGCCTCATTCACAGGCTGCCACTCTTGAGACTGCATTTCCATGGGTAATGGGATTACGGTGGCCCTGCAAGCAGTGCTGTGGCTTCAGCACTCTGAGATAGAGTGCCCCAGTGATTTTGCAGCAATAATGTCAGAGCAAAGGTGGACAGTGAGGAGGGCAGCTCTTGGGGTGATTTGCACTGCTGTTCCTTGAGATCCTTGTTGCAATGTCCTTCTTCACTGCTAGGGAAGCCCCTAAATTAACACTCCTGTGATATTCTTATGGAACTGCATCTATTGTTTGAATATCTCAGTCAGTTCTGTGGCACTCACACTGTTCTATTCCTTTTTTCCTCATTATTCTCCTTTTTTTTTTCATTGTGATAGGGTTTGCAGAACAGCTATTAACATTAGAGCTTTTAAGCGACAGCTCTGTTTTCTCTACTACAGACTCCATCTCTGCATTGTTCTCCTAAACTGTTGGATGAATGTGCCAGGGCACTTTGTCACAGAAAGCTTTCCTGCTTATTATATCTCTTTTGGAAGGACTGTAGTGGAAAGCGTAATGCTGTGAACAAGGGTAAATATATACACCCTGAATGGAACTGAACCTCTTGGTCCTTTGTGGGACTTAGAGTTTGTGCACGTCCCTACATGCTCAGAAATGAGCATTAAGCATCTTTAGAGGCGTATTTTCCTTCTTATCTCTCCAAGTCTGCTCAGCTCTTTAAGATGGTCTGGAGATACCTTTAAAGAAAAAAAAAATCAAGTCTGTTAAATCACCAATGGCTGATCTCTGGAGACGAGAGTGATTAATACGTAGTAATACAAAATGTTAGAATATTCATGAGGTTCTCATTTCTATAGCTTTTCTTTCTACATAAATCACCTAGAAAAAAAAAGAAGTCATATCTTGAAACAACACTGATGGCAAACTGCCTCCTCTAGAATAGACAGATGGATGGATGGCCACAGCTTAGTGGCACAGAGCAAGCTGGATAGTGCTGTGAGAAGGGAAGATGTCTGGGGCAGGATTTTTAGGACACTGATCAAATCTTTCAGAGGGCATCATGCAGAATGTGCCCATTCCCAGCAGAGAGACACAAGCTCTGTCTTTTTCTAAGGTTAGCAGCACAGAGCATGTTGTGGATTAAATCTCCTGTTAAGGCTCGCTCATCATAGAGGTGACCTCATCACTGTCTAGAACTCCCTGAAGGGAAGTTCTAGCCAGGTGATGGTTGGTCTCTTCTCCCAGGCACTCAGCAATAGGACAAGCGGGCACGGGCTTAAGCTCTGCCAGGGGAAATTTAAGTTGGAGATCAGAAAAAGTATTCTTTGCAGAGAGAGTAATCAGGCATTGGAATGGGCTGCCCAGAGAGGGGGTGGATTTACCATCCCTGGAGGTTTTTAAACTGAGATTGGATGTGGCACTGAGTGCCATGATCTGGTAAAGGGACTGGAGTTGGACCAAGGGTTGGATTTGATGATCTCGGAGGTCTTTTTCCAACCCAATTGATTCTGTGATCATACTCTGCATAAGTAGAAGGGAATCACTCATCTTCAGAGAGGGAAAACAGTTTCACAATAGTAATAATTCAACCCCACTAGTTCTCTATTCACCTCGAGCTACAAACTAGAGGTGATGATTAGAAAATATCAATAGAAAATTTTCGTGTTGGGAAACATTGTATCAGTAATATCAATTACTTTTGTCATCAACTCAAGTTGATGTTGACAAAATTCAGATTGAAACAGAATAAGGGAGGAATCTTGGTTGTTTGTTTTCATCTATGAAGATGGAACACTTAAATTAGCCTAAATAAGTTTGGGTTTTTTTCTTTTCTTTTAGCATGGTGCCATAGGCAGGATTTTGATGTTTTTAAATACAGCATAAAACCCCACAAAACAAAGCTTTTCCCTACAAGTTTTACTTAAACCCACCTAGACTCCTGTGCCGCCTGGTTCATCTATAGGTTTTTAACTAAACT
The DNA here is from genome assembly GCF_047495875.1 of Pithys albifrons albifrons. NCBI lineage: Eukaryota > Metazoa > Chordata > Aves > Passeriformes > Thamnophilidae > Pithys > Pithys albifrons. The sequence goes on from NC_092458.1 coordinate 91,455,126, forward strand.
GTTTTCAGCTGAATCTCCTTGTTAGCCTTCTGCTTTGCTGTCTGCTTGGTTTCTAAGTGCTGGCACAGGCTCCTCTCTGAGGCGTTTGCTTAAAACTTGGCTTGGACTCCTCTTCTCCCTTCCCTCGCAGTGAACTTGTGGGTCTTTTCCCCCATCACCATGGCATGGTGCTTACTCACATGAAACTTATTGGTCAGCTTCACCACTTTAGGTAGTGTTTTTCTACCTGAGGATTGTTACACACTTGGCAAACATGAATTAAATGCAATTGCTGACAGAGGTGTTACAATTTGCGTTTTACAGCAGCGGATGTGGCAGTGTGCTTAGAGCAGAGGAAGAGGGAAGAACAAAATACCAAGAGGTGTGCAATCTGTCCAAGGTCAAGCGGTGACAGTCGGGAGATGCTTTAATTTTGTATTTTCCTCCATCTGCGCAGGCTTTTCCCTCTGTTTTGGTACGTGCTGAGGACATGAGTTTTGGTGTGTTAGTCCTCCACTTTTGAAGATTCAGATCCAGCAACACAACTGAGGCTATGCTTTGTCCATCTGGGATACTTGCACTTGGTGTAAGTGTGTGATCGTGTGGTGCTGGTCTAGGCACTGGGAGTGAGAGGTTTCTCTTATACATCAGGCACAGAGGGAGGGATCTGCTTTAGAAGGACATGAGCAAGAGAGAGGCTAGCGCTTCCTTCCTGAGAAAGGCAGTGTCCTGATTGCTTGGGCTCATTGGAGGACCATACAGGATGATCTCAAATTTAGCCCCATATTTTGAAGTGTCCTGACTTTTCTCATTTCTTCACTAGCAGGTCTCATCAATGCAGTGCGAGTACTGCTCTTTCTTTCTCTTCACCAGTTGGTTTATGCTTTCTCCTAGTAAAACTTCTCAGAGCAGAGGAGAAGAAGCTGTATTGTAGTGAATTTCTATATCTGGATGGCAGAGAGCAATTCAGGGAATGGAGCAGGACAAGTAATATGGCTTGAGGGAGGAAGAGGAGGTATGCGATGGAGTGGATGTCCAATACCTGCTGCAAGATTTGCCAGAACCTATTGCTTTGCACTGGAGCAGGCTAGCAGATCTTGCATTTCTCATAAGGCAGGATAGGAGAATAAACTGTGCTTGTCCTCTTCTGAGCACTTTTTGGCTTCGTTAAGGGCTGATTGGAGAACTTTTTTTAATCAATAACCTGCCACCCTCCTTCTCCAATCCAGTTTCCAGACAAAGAGATTTTATTTGCGCCCCCCCCCCCCCCCCCCCCCCCCCCCCCACTTAGCCATGGTTTCAAATGACCATTCCCTGTTTCTCTTTCCCTGAATTTCTCAAATGACCCTTCTCCCTGTTGCAAGTGTCTTGGAAACAAACGCAGGAATCCCCCTGCTGCCACTCAGCGATTCTCAACTGCAAAGGTCAATCTCCTCTGTTTTGAAGGATGGTGTCAGCTCTGGAGTGGGCAGAAGTTCAGTGTCTGGCCTCCCTGTTGACACATTTAAAGATTTCACTCACATGTCTCTCTTCCTGAAATACTTTTAACACAGCCTTTTGAAAAAGCTGCAGTCATGAAGCAGTGCCCCTGCTGCTCTCTGCTTCAGCTTGTTACCAAACCAACAAGCATTATTAGCCGACAGTCCCCTGTAACCTTGCAGTGTTCTTAAGAATTGCACGTTTTTCCTATGCACTTTGAAGCTCTTTAATCTTTTCTAGAAAAAAGGGAGACATGATGATGGAAATAGGTTTGTTAAAATAATAATCCTGGGGCTGAAAAAAACCAAACAAACTTAACTTACCTGATCCAGACTCGAAGAGGCACCACCGTCTGAATTTGCTGATGGCTGTATCTGTACAAAAGATATATTTTTTGAGCTGACCAGTGATTTTTTTGTTCTTTACACTGTTCATGAATTTATGTTGTTTTTCATTTGTTTTGTTTTCCAAAGTGTTATTAAAAAACAAAAAAAATTCTTTTCCTTTCCCATGATTAAAACCTTTTATTCAGATTTTTGTTTTCAGCAAAATAGAAGTGTACCTCCTTCCAAAATACTTTCTTTGGAAATGAAGAATGAAAATTATCTTGTACATAGTGATGATCCAGTAGATTATGTAAGCTGGAGTATGATTCTAGACTGCTAGGCATTTGATTTTTCAATTTAAACACAGATATGTTCTTTGAAACACACCAGATCAGTCAGTCTCCAATTTCATTGAAAAATGAATTCAACAAGAAAAATCTTTTGAGGGAAAAAATAAATTAATTAACTGCATTTACTTTTTTTTTATCTACAGTCATTTAGAATCATAATTATTTCCATAAAGCAGCAAAAAGAGGATGCCTTTGCAGCCATGGATATAAATTTGGAACAGAGACTTGAATTAATTTTTTTTTGTCTTGAAAATTACCAGATAAGTTTGAGAACTTTGCTTCCTTTGACCCTGCTCAGAGCAAAATGTCTTCTAAGTTATCGCGGACTTTGATGTCCTACCCAGTAACAGACCTGAGGAGCTGCAGACCAGGGAAGGTGGAAAGAAAACAGAGATGCCTCATCTAAACCAAAACTTGGCAAAATTATTCATGTGTTGAAGGGGATACTGATTTTAGCTTTTTTCTGCCTCAGTTTTCCTCTCTGTAAAATACAGTTGATAATTACAACCCAAATGATTCTATTGGTTAATATTGTAGCTTCTTTTTACAAAACACATACAGGAGGATTTTGGATTTTTCAAATGTTATTTCCTTCTTGCAGTTATTCAAAGCAAATGACTCAAAACCGAGCCATTTCTGCAAGCAATTCTTGGGCTCTAAGTTTACTTCCAAGATATTCTTTCTGAGTTTCTTGGACTTGGGGAAGAGTGAAATGTAGGTAGATCTCAGTATGTCCCAGGTACAAACTCATGTTGTTCCTGTTGTTTGTTGTGGAGTTCTAGCTTTTGGAGTTTTTATTGGTTTTTGCTTCCCTGCCTTCCCCTGCCCCTCCACCTTCCCACCCCTCCATTCCCTGTGTTTCAAGACCTGTAATTTTCACTTCCTTAGAGGAACATTTTTCTTCCAGCTGGCTTTTTATGTGGTTACACATTTGCTTTATACATTTTTGCATTAAGACATTCTGAATTTCAATTAGGCACTAAGGTATCTCTTTTTGTCTTGATGACTGTTCCTGCCAGGAAATAAATTGTCTCAGACACCAAACAGAACGCACTGATTCATGAGTTGCCAACATGTTGTTGTCTGACCTGTGACTGTCAAATGAATCCATTATTTTGGGTGCCCTCGGGACACCGGTCAGCATGTGCACAGAAGGGAATAACTTGTGTGATGGAAAGCAAACTGGTTTCCACCCTGAAAGTCAACCTACTTGCTAGAGCTTTCCCTGTTTTCTTTAGCTGCTTAATTAAAATACACAAATAGATTAAAAACGCATAGCTTAACATTTGCATTATTACCCCAAACACAGAGAGGCATGGTCTTAGAGAGCTGCTGCTCCTGTTCTCTGCTGGGATCTGCTCATGTGCCTTTCATAACCAAATTCTCTTGTGTACAACTTTGCAGTTCATTTCCTGCAAGCCCTTTGTGACAGTAAAATTTGATTGCTTGAAATTCTGTGGGAAATGACAGCACAAGGGTGCCACTGAAATGAATCAATTCATACAGTCAGTCAGAGGATTATTTGTGGAGAGTTTTCTCTGTCTTACTTGCTCACCTCTCATGAAGGTATTTACTGCACCTATGTCCCAAGAGTGTGATGAGACTTAATTTAATAAAAGCTTGTGAAGTACTTTGGAGAGGAAAAAACATAAGTGTTGTACGTTGTTATTTCATTTTAATGTGCCTCTGAGCTTCACTGTTCTGTCTGGGCTCTTGGATAGGAGAGCTAGAAAGCCTGTCCCCTGCGTTTCCAAATCTGAAGGAGTAGCTTATTTTCAGTATAACAACCATTTCCAGGATATTTTCTTGGCATGGCCTTCTTGAACCAGCTTGATCTTGTTTGAAAAAAAAAAAATTAGTGGGAATACAGGGCTATCAAAGCCTCATGCAAACACTGAAGGAGGAGCTCTAAAATGCGTAAGCCTTCTCAACCAGCATTTTACAAGTATGGCTATGTTGCACAGCAGACCAATACCACATGAAGATGCTGCCATGTGGGGAAGGGCTTGCTCAGTCTTAGAAGCCAGGTAGTGCTGTGAAGCAAGGCAGTGTACCTGAGCTGATAAACTCTGAGAGCAGGAGCACTTCCTTGAGCACAGGCCTGTCCTAACTCGGTAATTCTTGGACATCACAGCTAGCTCAGGTGGGGCTGGGAATGGCATTTGTACCAGACACTGTGAGTGTGTCCTTGGCACCCTGCAAGGCAGAGAATTGTTCTGTCTGGTATCATGGTTTGACATCTGTCCCCTTCCAGAATCCTGCCTTCTGTGATAGTCCACCATTACCTGCACACAACTTTTGCCAAGTTGTTCTGTGGTGTTATACATTTCTTCGTGCACACAATGCATAAAAACTCATTCCTGTTTCAGAAAAAGAGAGGATTTGAGGCATAAATATCTTTTTTTTGGTCACAAAGAAGCTGGAAATGAGCCAGATATTCCCTTGACTCCTAGAATGAATTTCAGCTCCAGATTAAAATGTCTAAATTTAGGGGTCTTCTTGTAAGTATCTAGATGTGAGTTGGTGTCTAAGTACCCATTATAGCTCATAGAGATTCCGTGCAGTCAATTGAGGCTAGGAACTTAATTCAACTCATCCTAGAGCAGACATCTCCTGATCAGCTGAATTAACCTTTTGACTTCACTGCCTGTAAGGACTGAGTCTCCATTAACTCTGATGGGAGGTTAGACCACACACTACCCACACATGGGAGGTTCAATCTCAGACTGAATTCCACCTCAGCCAGCACCCCCTCACTTGGTGGCTGTGTCTACAGCATTGCTAAATGCTGTGGAGACGGAATTTAAGGATATAGGAGATAATTCCAAAGTGGAGCTTCTAGCCAGGTGATCAGACTAGGGACAAAGGAGTCTTGGAGGATCGTCTCCCATTATGAGCTAGACAGGACATACTGTTCTCTACAAAATAAGACTATGCATGTGTGTCTCATACTGTAGCAAAGCAAGATAATCCCCAGATTTGCATCTGACACCCACAAAGAGGAAAAAATAGGAGGGTGGGAAAAAAAGAGGAAAATGAAAAAAGGAAGCAAATAGATATATACAGGCAGGGTATTTGTGTTTCAGCTGTAAAACAATTTGTCCCTTGTTTCTCGCCCACCCTTCTCCCTACCCTCTTTTGACACTCACTGGAGAAATAACAGCTTGTTTAAGGCTATTGACAGACTCCTGTCTTCTGCTTGGTAAATCTATTTTCTATACTACCCTATGGGGGCTGTAGGGCCCAGCAAGGAAAAGACTGAAGTGTCACTTCAATACCTCCTTGAGCAGGCATTTGGAACAAGGACCTCACCCAGCTATCTGGATACCTTCTGGGTGAGAATGCCATGGCAAGAGTTCTAGTGGCCAGCTCACTTGGAAAAAAAAGAGGAAAAGAAAGGAAAGTAGGGAAGAGGGAGAGGGCAAGGCAGAATTAGATGCTTTTCATGCATATATTATCTCCTGTGCTTGAGCTGATTTTTGCAATATAGAAAGTGCATTTAGAAGGTTGCGGAAGTGCAGAATTTTGTGTGAAATGGATATATAGTAAAATATGCTGCTTTTTAAGCAGACTGCAAAATGCCATGGCAAATTACTTTGCTTTCAGGCTACATTTGTATTTCCAGGGTCCAGTAGTTAATGCTGTAGCTTGGTTAACGATGGTCCCACCTAGTTTTCTCTTACCAGCCTTTCTGTTGTGAAAGTGCTACATGATTCCCTTTATCTCAGAAGGGTTTCCAAAACACACGTTCTGCCTACTGAACACCTTTCTCCAGCTAGTAATTATAACCTCTTTCTTTTTGCAACAATTTCTTAAGGACACTCATGATCGGATGGAGCTGTTTACTGAGACTTCAAGAGCTGTAGGCTCTAGCTAAGGAGATGTGGAATGGAAGAGAGGGAAAAGAACTTTTAGTAGCTCTCATAAGCAGCACAGGCAATAAGGTTAGACATGAAAACAGGAAAAGAGAAGGTGAAAGAGTTGGGGTGGTAAGCAGTGAGTGGTAGAATAGAGCTTTTCTCTTTAGGTGTTGCTTCGGTCTCCCTTCAAAACTCAAGCACTAGTATGTCAAATATGTCTGCTACACATTTTCTTTTTAAATGAAAGCAAAAAGCTGCAACACTTCCATCAAAAATACTAGAAAAATAATAAAAATCTGAACACAGTAAGCAAACGAGTACCAAGCTCAATACCTGCTTGTAACTTTCTCAGACAGTTCCCTCTGGGCTGACATTTTTCATGCTTGAAGTAAAGAAGCATGTATATAAAATACACATGCAGAGTGCTACTGTAAATGGGAAGTTTTGTCAGAATTTCAGCAATAGAGTTTTCTGTAGTTTTGGTTGTGCTAGTTTTTCATTTCTTGAACCAGGCAAATAGTTTTAAGCTGTTTCTGTTGTACTGAGATGACATGAAATTCTCATTTAATTGTCAGTGTGCTTCTGAACATATGCTCTCACCGAGTCTTGCTTAGAGGGGTTTGGGGTCTGTTTCTGGCTAACCAGAAATACAGACACTTTTAAAGAGTACAGTTGGTGCCAGCATATGCAGAACAGGGTTCCCTCCGCTCATGTGTCTGTTGCTCAGACACTCACACAAACACACGTCGTCTCAGCTAAGGTCCTTTGAAAGCCAGGACAGGTTGCAGCTCCCTGGAAATGTTTTACTAGAAAAATCAAGGGCTTTAAAGTAAGCGTTTGGAGCACCTCTACTACATGATTTGGAATCAATCACTACACAATGACCTCTGAGTAATTTTGAAATCTTTGTGGGAACAAATGCATCCCAAGAGGAGGGTCTGTCTCTGAGCACTAACATTTTTATTGGTAGCAATCTTATGACTAAAATAGAGGGGTAGAAGTAGAGGGGCTAAGCACACCATCTTCTCAGGGTCAGAAGGAATAAGTAGTAATTTAGCAGAGTTTTCATGCTCTCTATCTTTCCTCATAAGTACGACGCTTAAGGCTTTCATGCTATGTAGCCCAAGCATTCTTATGGCTACCAAGATGACTGAGTTTCTGATTTTGCTTCCCTGCAATTTTAATATATTGTTTTATTCTTTAATCCCCTCTAAGACTCTTTAAGCTCTTTGAGCCATTGAAATAATCTTTCTTTCTGGCATTTCTCTCTCTCTGTTGCCTCCCTATTAGTCTTCCATGCTTTACACTCCATCCGCCCAACCAGGAGTTGCAGTCCGATAGCCTTGTTTATTTTCCCTATATTTCAGCAAAGGATTTGATTGATTGCACTAAGGCAGGTTTTGAAATGGATATTTCAACAACTCTGATGCTGGTTGTCACAACACTAAAGTACGGTTGCATGCACGTTGTACCTATCTCCCAAGTGTAACTGGAAAAAGAAAATATATATTGAATAATGAAATCAAATAGAAATGCATTTAAAGTAATAACAAAACCTGAGTAAACATCCTCAGTGTGTCATTTTCCCTAAAGGAAGGTTTTTGCAATTTAACTACATGAACATGTATATAAATAATAGTATGAGAAGAGACAGTGTTATTTTCTTTTGGTTAATGCACACGATCTGGTCTGCTGTTAGTAATCTGAATTCATTCACACCTCCGTGGCCACTATGATTTCGTGTAGTACCGCCAAGGTATATACCTACATTTTAAGATTCCTTTATCTATTGCTGGTATCTTAGATCTTACAAAGTAAGAGTACTGTGTAAATCTCCAGCATTTTCCCTGGTTAATGCTCTTGGTGGGAAGGTTTACAATGTGCATTTCGCAGGGTGTGCACTATCAAAGTGGGCACAGTGCTTTCACTTTTCACCCCCTTGAAGCAGAATTCAGGACAGTCACTCCTAAGCTTTACTGCTGGCTGTGCAAGGGTATCCTTTCTGTGCTTCTCACGTTGACATCTCTGATGGTCCTGTCTTAATTCTGAGACTAGTCCTTTCCACAAGCAGGCTGAGCTTCCTGGCAGTTTTAACAGCAGTAAGTCCTGCTTTTGCTATGTTTCTTTTTTGATCTGGCATCTTTTGAAACGTTTTAGGGAAAAAAATGATGACAGATTCTAGACCCCCAAAGCAGACTTAAAAGAAGGCCAGTAGTTCCTATCCAAGCATGGAGAAGGCTACTGGAAATGCCTGCATCCCAGGAGCCAGTGGCAAAAGGAGGGTGGATGCTAATAATGCCTTCACTAGGGAGGCAGCCTGGGCTGGGAGAGGAGCCTTAGCTGGACTAACCAAGTCCCTGGACTTCCTCGCAGCCCCAGGTTTTGCAGATGCTGCACCAGGGCAGCAAGGCAGGACAGAGCTATGACAGCTCACTGCCAGGGCTGAGTGCTGAAAAATGCCAAGAGCCCCTGACTGTTCTAAGTGGAGGCTCCGTTCTTTTCCTGTTGCTACTTAGCTTTCCATACTTTTTCTGATTTGTTTATGTTTGGGCACACCTGCAGTTTCAGTGTAAGCAGTAGAGAACAGCTGGGGCTGCTCTATTAGAGTTGCAAACGCTGCAGGGAAATAACTGATTTCAAATGACAATTCTTTTTCCATTACAATAACAATAATAAAAAATCAAACAAAGAAAAAACCCAATCAAACAAAAACAACCTCCCCTCAAAAAAACCCAACCAAACAAACAAATAAAACACACTAGGAATTTTCTAAACCTGATACATCTTTGCATTCTCTACCTTATGCCTCTTCAGTGCTCAGTTGAAATAACAATGTTAGTTAAAGATTTAAAGCCTGTGATATTCCTGGTTTTGCTATGGACTTTATCCTTTTCTGAGAAGACAGAGCTGCCATTTTAACAGTAACACCTTGTGCTTCCCTGATGTGAGCAAAACCATGCAGAGCTCTGGATTTTTTTTTTTTGTTTGTTTGTTTGTTTCTCTTTAAGGAAGTACACCTATTTATCTGGTTTTAGACAGTCCTTCCTTGTGGAGGATTACCTCTCATTTTAAACAGTGCATGGTAAAGGTCTGAGGGAATTGCCAACTGCAGCAATTCAAAGCCAGAATGAGAAGGGGTCTGCCACCATATTAGATGCATGTGTACAGAATTGGCTGCTTTAGCAATTAGCATAGCTCCTGCAAATATAACTGGATATTTAAAATCACGAATTTGCAAACATCCTCAATGTCCTCTGCTGTTCAGTTATTCAGATGGAGAAGGTTTCTTTGAGACCTCCTCTGCACCACCAGGTTGTCAAAACCCAGCTTCCTTGTGGATTTTGAAATATGTATAATTTCTATTTCTGACCCTTATTTCTTTCTTTAGAAAGAGGAAAGAGGGATCATCATTCATTCTTCTTTGTAATTTGATGCTGTTTGTTTATTGACTTATTTATAAAGCACCTCTGGCATGTGTGGCACTTTATAGGCAAATAATGTTGACAGGTCCTTCCCTTCTGTAGGCTGATTGCCCTGTTGTGCCTGTTTCATACTGGCTTGCAGTGCTGCAGCACCATTATGCACTGACCCACCTGGGACATTGCCTCAGGGAGGCACAGAGGATTTGGGGACCTTAGTACAAGAGTATGAGCAAGCAGCAAAAGAGGAAAGATTGATCCTTCAGAGGTCAGCACTGAAAGAAATTGCAGAGCCCTTCAGCTTATGAGATTTAGGAGTACTTCCCCCAGCTCCACCATTCAAATTACACTATTTTGAAGAGAAACTGATGGCATGGTTGTGACCTCCAGTTCCTCTACCTCTAATACTTTTGGACGCCCTGGAAGCTGGTTATAGCGTTGTGAAGGTGCAGCGGAGAGATCACATCACTGCGTTCTTAATGTATCTACTTTACCTTCTCTTCCTACCTGTTTGCTTGCCTTTCTCACTGGGTTAGCTAACACTTATCCTTACTGTTCCTGTCATCCACACCATTAAAAGTGAGCTCTCCTCACCCCAAAGAAGTTGAATTTAAAGGTTTTGATGCCACGATGTTTCATTTTGGAGAATGTCTTTAGTTTTCCATTGATAACAGGCCAAGCCACCATCAGTGCATAACAGTGTTGAGGAAAAGAGATGGCAAAGAGAGCAAGAAAAGTGCTGCCTTAATGGGGTTGGGAGCCACTGACAATCTCCAGAGTGTAATGTGTTGGATCCACACCTCATCACTTCCCAAAAAAACAGAGAAAGGAGGAAAAGGGCTGAGGAGCCAAGGCACTGTCTGTGCTAGCTTGTCTTTGCTTTCCTCCCCCCCTTTCCAATCTGCCTTCAATCTTTAATGGAGAAACCTACAGCTCCAGAACTAATACTTTCCCACATTGCATTAATCCTAATTGACTTGGATATAAGTTCCCCCTCCTACTATCTTCAGCATGGCATTACCATCTGTCCCTTGGGAATCCACAGTCGCCTCTGCTCGCTGACTCTTACTGGCAACTTTTGCACAGGAGATGCCAGTGGGATGCATGGAGTGGAGCTGCAAGGACACAGCCAGTGACCTTGCTGGAGAGCTCAGGACACAAAACATGAGAAGTTGCTGTGTTAGAGGTTGGGTTAGCTATATGCTCTCAGCGGATCTGGGATTGTGAATTGATTGGTTCAGCATCCCCTTCCATCTGGGAGTTGGAGATACTCACAAGGCACTACAGGGGCTTTTTGCGAGGATGGATGTTAATCGGGGCTTAGAAGGGAGTGGCACTGTGTAGTAAAAAATTAGTTTGTATGTTGAGACTGAACTAGCCAGAGCTGCAGCACAAAACTGGCAAGAAGTGTTGTGGCTGATTTCCATTGTGTCTTCATAGTGAGGTCAGTTAGTCCTGGCATCTTGCCTTCCTCCTGTCTGTCCCTTTATTCCCCAGGCAACTTCTGACTTTTTTCTAATTCCCATCACCCTTCCTTTTCTATGTTTCTGTGGATGTCTGCAATCCATTGTTCCATCTCCTTTCCTATCATTAATGTAGCTCATGATGGGGAAAGGGGTGCTGCAGCCAGATACTTCAGCTTTGTGCGTCAAGCGGGAGAACACTGTTTATGTGTGTATGCATTGAGGGGGGTTGTAACTTCAGGGGGATTATGTGCAGCCTAAATTTCTTCAGATACTGGAGAAGCCAGTGCCTGTACGCTCTTTTCTGTATCTGCAGATCTATGCAATTTTTTTTGCCACTATGCTGGGATTTGATCAGGCAGAGAACACATGGGAGAAGAGAGGGATTACTGCAAGAGCCTTTCGTGCCTCTCTTCTTCCGCTCCAATTGTTTTTTATTCTGAGTACTGTATCTTTCCCACCAGTGGCTCTCAGTTCTTTCTTGTTTGGAAGCATCTTTCTTGGATCATCCTTGTCCAAGCACTTTTCTTTTTGGGTAACTCCTCCAAAAAGGTGTACTCTGGATGACAAGTATCCCATCTACCCTGCCAGGCCAGTATATTGGTTTTCAGCTTTGCTCCACTGTGAATTCAGCTGGCAGAAATGGACATTGGAGACATCTCTTGTCTTTTCCTATTCCCCAGACCACTGCAGTTATGGAAAAAAGGCAGAGACTTATTCTTTCTTGTAATTAGTTAATTAGCCTCTAAAGACTCCTGACTTTCTCCTTTCCAAATAGCCCTCGCTAATTTTTATATGCCCAGCTGCTTTCCTGGGATTCCCCACTGCCTGCAGCAATGGCTGGCCTCAGCTGGAGGTCGACAGATGGGAGAGTGAAAATGTGATCCACGCAAGGCCCTGGCTTCCAGATGAGTTCTAAGAATTTAGTCTTCATCACAAAAGATGTTCATGCAGCTTAGATATGGGTTAACTACCCTTATCTACTGGAAGTGGCTAGAGGCTCAATTTGTTTCATGCTCTTCATTGAGCAATACTAATAACAGTGTAATTTATGTGGGAGGAAGCAGATGATGTGTAAGTCAGAGGACCTTGCAAAGATCCTTAACACACTTGGGTTGTTTTCTAAGAGCTAAACTATCATGGGAACTTTGAGGTTATCCTACAAATGTAGAAATGTCAACTCTTAATCCTGGATTCTGCTGCAAGGGATCATGATGCACTGTGAGGAACTATGAGCATTCTTTGGACAGGACCATACTAATCCTTTTCCTCTCCTGCCCTTCTGCTTTCTCCTCATCTATCAAATTCAGCTATGTTTCCTGTTACTTACACCCCAAAAATCTATCCCTTTGTTTTCAGGAGTCGCATGAGAATTCACTGTTAACTGGGAATAGATAACAAAAGGGGTTGTTTGTTGAGGAGTTGTCCTGCCTGGTGTGTTATTGTTGTTTTTTGGGTATTTTATCTGCTGAAGTCTGGATTACACTACAGGAAACATTTTTGCTTGGAGGCCCCTCACAGTACTTTGGAGAGGCCACAGAGTGCAGCAAAGGTGCTGTGGTTTGCAGAGTACAACTGAGTCCAAATGAGCCCAAGGTTTACCCTACTTGTAGGACAACACCAGCACCTTGCTAGCTGATGAACTGACTTGGAAAAAACCTTGAGAAAGCAGACATATTTGTGGCAGTAAGACTATTTTGTCAGGAGAATATGTGACAAAGTGTTCACTTGCAGAAGCCCCACAGGAGAAAGGGCATTGCCCAGGACGCCATGTCAGCAGAGGAGCTTGGAAACAGGGAGATGTGCTCCTATTCACCTTAACAAGCAACACTCTCCTTCCAAACCTGGATATGAAAAAGAGAGATGTTTGTTACAAACACTTTTTTCCCCAGACTAGGGACAGACCCAGCTTATTATTCTGTGTTTTAACTACTATACCACTCTGGCAAAACAAATGAAGAAAGAAATCTGATAGTCCCTAAGTAATCATTATCTGGTTGTCACATCCCTCTGAAGACTTTAAATGTCGTTTTCCTCTCTCCAGCTTCTCTATCATGCCAGCACTGCAGTTTCTGAACTCTCTTATAGCTCCAGTAAATATTGATCATGCTATATGAAAGCCAGATTTTCCTCATCACTATTTTTAACCTCAGAAAGCCACTCGTGCCTGCCGACTACTGGGAGAAAAGAGTTAGAGCCACCACACCTTCATGTGAGTTTTGTGGGTGGCATTATTGTGTCCAATCCCCCTGCAAGCTCACATACACTACTTTGCAATAGGAGAAATGGATTTTTTTTATTAACACTGTACATGAATGGGTTAGGAGGATCAAGTATGTAAGACTGGAGTGAGATAGTACCTGTGTTGCCAGAAATTAGCAGAGTATATAAGTCTGTGGGGAGAAACCCCAGAGAAATTGGCAGCTTTGCGCTTCAGAGACACTGGTTTGACAGAGAACAGGGGTAAAGGCCCTCAAATGTCTTTGCTGTGACTGGGAAATGGAGGGAACAGAGCTGGGGAGAAGGGCTGTTGTGGACACTGACTGTGGAGATGTAGTTGCCTGTAGAGCTCAGCAGCCAAGAGGGACACGTGGCTTGGGCAGCCAGGCTTGCTGCTGCCTCCAAAGTGGCTCAGTTCATTAAGCCAGGTGGTCACTCTGGCGTGCTCCCACCAGCCTGTTTGGGGAAGGCAGCCCATGCTGCTACAGTGGCTGCAGCTTGGATTGGTTCCCCTGGGGCCAGGTCGCTAACAGAGCATGAGAAGGATGGGCTTTTCAGGCAGATGCAAAGGGGGAGTGGGGCTGCAGTGTTGATGGAGGGGCCCTACCCAGGTGGGTCTCTCAGTGTGTTGGGGAAGTGAATGTGAGCACAGGGACCAAATCTTTGATGAATCTGTGAAAAAAAAAGTGTTTCTTAATGACTAATACTAAAGAATGGGGGCCAAGTTGCTACTGTTAAATTTTCTGAGCGTGTTCACAGTTTGAACTGCATCCATCAGGTTGGCAGGGGATCTGGGAGACACAGGGACATGCACACCCCTGTTAAAAATGCTGAGCTTTTGGTACATCGTAGTTACAAATACATTACTAAAGTAAATCATCCACCTTTTTTTACAGATAAATATCTGTTGTATGTAGCAGCCTTTCATGTCAAAGAACCTACATGCCCTTTGTATTTAGATCACAGGTAAATGATTTGAGTGTATACAACATCATCCTGAGGGAACATTTATTCACATCTCTAAACCATCACAGAACTGAAAACAATTAGGCATGATTGGTTGTCTTAATTGAGGAAAAGCTGAAGGGACTATCATAACAGGTAGTGTACAGACAGAGCTCTGTGAGGTCCTTGGGATAAACTATGGGGTAAAACTGAGGGGCCAAGGCAAAGCAGGTGTGGGAGCCACAAGATGTGTGAGGGCTGCAGGGCAAGAGCCAGTGACCAACTGAAGATTTGTGAAAGTGTTTGGGGAATAAACTGCTTTGGTGTTGTGTCAAAGGAACGGGAGGTTGCACTGATTTGCTTGGAGGGGAAATGGGCATGGATCTTAGCTGCTCTATGTTTAATCCTCATTTTATACTATAAACCTGACTAAAATCTGAGAAAGAATCCCAGGTAATATATGCATATGCATATTTAATGAGCGAGTCTGGACTCTCCAATGTAAAGTGAAAGCCCTGGCAAATATACAGCCTGGGTGACAGCAGACAAAGCATCTCCTTGTCCTGGAAGCTCTCTAAAGGAACCTTCAAAAGTTTCCTTTACAAGCCCAGGCAGTGCCACTCCCTATGTTACATGTTCTGTCATGACCCTCTTTTGCACTGTGTTATGTTTTCCATTTAACAAGCACAAAACCACCCAGCTTCTATCGAGATGATTTCTGCCTGAAAAAGAACAAATATGAGCATTATAGAGTAAAAGGCAGGTGCAAATTGCCCACAGATGTGGGGTTTGGCATAAATATTTGCAGAGTCATGCCCTCTGACCCTGCTCCATAAGCTGATTCAAGCCAGCCTTGCCATGGCCAGCAATGTGGGTTCCCACCTGCTCTAGGGCTGGGACCCACACTTACCAGTTCTAGTTCTGCAGGTGCTCTGCCCTATCAAGGCCAAGGGCAGGCCATGAATATTTTATCAGGAGCTGAGGTGTACATGCCTGAGTGGAAATGCAATTATGTGGGCAACAGTAAGTGAGTTTTTTCTCTTAGGTAAAAGACCAAATGTTTCCTAAGTTCTTGAAAGTAAGTTTGAAGTTGTGGAGTAGATAATGTTCAGGTGAGATTTCCCTGTGCTAATCCTCAGAGAGAAAAAGCTTTGTTTTTCCAACTGCCAGCTTTTTAAAGATTATGGTGGAGGAGGTTAGGTTCAGCCCTGGCAGATAAAGTGCATCCCCTATGGATGTACCCAGGTGTTGTTTTTCCAAAATTGCTGCTTTCGGTTTTCCTTTCTGTCATGAATGCCTGTTAATTTGCCTTGGATGTGTGAGGTACTGAAGGCTGCTGACATTTCAGACTCATCTTCAGGAAATATCTGCTGCAGTGTTGTGGTCAGGACTCAGGTATCTCACTGGGACACTGCAGGGAAAAGGACAGGACTGCTGATGCCGCTGGCCACTTGTCAATCTCAGAAGCATTAAAACAGGCAAATGCAGTCTAGTGTGAGGCAGCACAGGGCAAAGAAAAGGGTGGATTTGCATCCCTCTGGGATTGGGGATGTCTGTCTGTACATGGGTGTTGTAAGCATCATGCAAGTGTGCTTGCCAGCGGTGTGTCTACCTGGTTGTCCATGATTCTGGTACCTGAGTGCTTTTTAAAACAGTAGGTTTGCGGCATTTGCTGCTTTGTGAAGCTGCTCTTATTTATGTCCTTCCCTTGGCCACAGTCATGCATTTGCATGGGGGATAAAACAAACAGAAATGTGTGCTGGGCACACACGTTTGATGAAGTAATTTGGTACTCGCAAGCACTGGTCACATTCAGAGAGTAGGCGAGGAAGGGCGGAGAAGTGATGGAGGTCAGCTTCCACCACCCATACCCACATTAAGAACCAGCTTCTTTTAAAACACTTGCTGCTAATGGGACTGCTGGGGGACTGCTCTGTATCAGCAAAGGTGCCAGAACAGGGTCAGCATTAATATGTAAGTGACCTCCTGAATTAATGTTTACAGTAAGGAGCTGCAGGGGGGCTGATCTTTATTTCTTTTGAAGAAGAGCACAGAGAAGATAGGGAATGGCGAGGGCCACAGCAGAGATGCTCATTAAATAGAAGGCTTTCTAAGGCACTGCTTTCATTTTCGGCTTATTTGCAGCATAAGGATTAGTTTTAATTGTGAGGTTTTGCAGAATGGAAGTGTTTAATAGGCAGAAGGGGGTTTGTATGTGTGTACAACGGGGAACAGGAGGAAGGACAGCACAGTGTGCAGAGACTGCAGCACATGGAGAGTGATAGGGAGAAGTGGCCAACATTAGTGTGATGCTGGGCATGCACAGAAGGCAGGGTTTTGTATCAGTAAAGGAAGGCAGGGAGAATAAAATCACAGAGTCTGAGGATTGCAGAGGGGTAATCAGGAACTGAGATTGGCATGAGGGGACCAGGATTGCAGGGAACAGATGTGCTCTGTGAATTGAAAGGTAGAAAATGTGGAAAATGTTTGATTGTATACTCTGGGGGCAGTGGGGTAAAGTGGGTAAAGCAGACATAATATATTGTTAGCATTGGGGGTTTTTTTGGAAGGCCCTTTTGGAATAAATAAACACACTTACAGGTATTTGGTAAATTTGTCCCCCTCTTGCATATGTATTTGTGCATGCCCATTCTTGGGTTGCTCCCATTTTCGCTTTTATCTGAGGACAGTGAAGTTACAACTTGTCACACAGCACATCAGAGCTTGAGTAGCAAAGGGGAGTCAGGTCTCCCAACTTCTAATTCTCTTTGGTAGGTCTTGGGCAAAACTGCTTTCTATGAGGATCTTGCCACAGCCCTCAGGAAGACTGGTCTCAGTCTCCCTCATTTCTAAATTATTACCTCCGCCTATCTAAATTCTTCTTTTCCCTGCTGCTCAGCCCCCTCACAGACAGTATCCTGGGAGGTGAGTCACAGCATCAGCAGTCACTGTTAGAATGAGGTGAGGGAGCCTGGGATTCTGCTGCCACTCTGTCAGTGGAGAAAGAGAAATTCCCAAGGCCAGGAACCTAAAATAGAAGCAGCCAAAATAGGCCAGGAGACTGCACTGCCCAGCCCTTGCAATCCTCTCTTCTGCACCTTTACTATCACCTTTCACTGCTCTGCAAAAATACAGCTAACAAAGCAGGGACAGCAGCAGCAGCAACAGCAAGAATAAATGCTATGGCTTTCTGCCTGACTTTACTGCAAAATACCATTACATGCTGTACACATGCAGTCAACACACACAATAACTTGCGTTCCCATCTGCTGCATATGACTGGGGGGAAAAAAATACAGATGAACTGTACCTGTCTGTATGTTTGAATTTGGTCTGAAGAGAGACAGCTGGAGACAAGCGTGTCCTATGCAAAGCTGATACAATTGCTTATCACTAATGTCTAACATTTTCCATCATCCAATGTAATTTTCCATTGCTTATCAGTTTGCCAAACTGCATCTGTTTGATTTGAAGTAGTTTCTGCTGAGTATTAGCCAAGGGTTGAATATTTGTGAAAATTTCAGCTGAAAAGTCCAGAGATTAGGAAAACATATGTTGTCTTGCTCATTAAAAACAAAAGGTTCATGTTTCTGTTTTGAATGAAAGTTCAGCGTTCATGCAGTTTGGAGGAGAGATTGGAATTTGGCAGGTAAAGTAACAACGGTGTCAGGGATTTACCTTTTGCAATCTCAGTTCATGCCTACCTAGATGTGGCCAAATTGCATCTTCTGAAAAATCTCAGTCCATACATTCTCAGCAGAGACTTGTTAGAGTTTGGCCACTAAATCTTCCATCTGTATCAGTCATGCTCCATCCAGTCTTGCCAACTGCTGAATTATTTGTAATTCTCATACCATTTGGTGTTTTTCTTAACTTTTTGGTTTCTGGATAAAAGAGAATTTCTGCTTCCTGTTGAAATAATTTTGTAGTCCTCAAAGATGCACAGGCAAGCAGGGAAGTATTCTCTCAAAAAGCACATCCCATTCCCCACTGAGCATTTATTTCACATTTTGTGACACCTGTTGTGTTTATAAGGCTAATTGTGTGCTTCTGATGGTGTTGATGGTGTACAGACAGAGGCATGAGCTGACCTGTTAATTCAAGACACAAAAGTTTTGGATAGACTGTACTTATTTGCAATATAAGGTGTTTTGTGTAATGTGTTCTTTACAGTTTACTTCTATTTTAATATTCATGCCTGTGTGGAGGGGCTGAAGTAAGGCTGGCCAATGGACTGGGTGTGAAATTTTCAAGTTAGTGAGACGGACTCTGGAAAAGCCGTGTCATTTGCTTTATGGTATGTAGACAGATTTTCAAATTGATGTATTCAAGTGTATAAGATATAACTTTAGGCAGTTGTGAGTGGGAAGTAACCCAGATAAGCCTCTTGGCATTTTTTCAGGGGGTACAAATAATTTGAAAAACTTTTAATTGCTTGTTTAATGAATGGAGAGGAAAGACACGTGGTATCTGAAAATTCTGTCTCTAGGATGCCCTTGGTGAGGTCTAGCACAAGGTTGGAAACAGATGGTCACACATCTGAAATGTAGAAAATTGTTAGATTTAATTTGGGTAGTTGGAGAGAGGGATGAGGCAGAGCTAACTCATCGGTCTGTTTGCCAGACTGTGCCAGGCCACAAAACTTTCGTGGTTTCTGAGGAAACGTACTGGGGTGTGAGACAAAGGATGAGCAATACTAGGCATACCTTTTCCACTAAATTGCTGTTTCCCTTCTTGTGCCTTTCACAAAGTCTATTATTTATCAAGACTTCTCCTTGCCATCCCCAAAGGCATCATCCCTGCAAGAGCAGGAGCAGGCAGTTTAAGGCTAAGTACTGCTTGCAGAGCCAACAGGAAGGTTCAGCTCTTCTCCACATGGTTACACTGCCCTTTTCAGTACTCCTACTCACTGCTCAGCCAGCAACCTCTTCTTCCTCCTCTCCCCCATCCAAAATGCTCATTCTTGGCCTGCTGTGCTAACAAGTAAGTGTGTAATGCAGCTTAGAATACCTGCCTGGGGACTGGATTTAGAGCCCATGGTCAAACCTTGCTGCTGCGCCACTAATACTGGGGTTAGTGTTCAACTTGGCCAATAGGGATTTTATTTAAATCTGCAGTTTGTTTTCTGTTTAACACAAGTTTACTTCCTCTTGGGAACCTCTCCCAAAATAGTGAAGCATTTGCTGTGTTTCCCATACCATGGAGCCTGTTCTGATTTTTACATACGTTGCTCTTTTAGAAAGGTAGCACCGAACCTCTCTTGAAAAGCTGCTTCTGCAAAACTGTTTTAGGAAGAATGTAGGTGAGCTACTCTAAGCAGAAGTGGTTGTGCACTACCTTGCTGGTATAGTTCATGAGAAAAGCAGCTGTCTTGTTTCTTTCTCCAACTCAGCTTCAAAAAACATGACTTCATGAGTGAAACGGGGCAGTCCAACACTTATAAACTTGTTTACATCATTAACTTTCCTTTAGACTTTTTTAGGGATGCCAGGTGAGTCGCAGCTGTCAGAGGTCACCTCTAATCTTAGCTTCCATTCCTCTGTGCCTGTTTCTCGTCTTCCAAAGAATGAAAACGACCTTGAGGCTTCAAGGCATATGTTACAAAGGAAGTCAGTTATGGTTGTGAAATAAAACCTTTTGTGCTCCCTTCATATTTTGAAGGGGTTTGGGAGATATTGGGTGAGTTTGGGTTCCCTACATGGATAGGAAGTTGAGAGGCTGTAGCCCCACTGGGGCTCGAGCAGCAGACTTGGATGAGGATGTCATTGGGTCTTTGTTATGCATGGGGAAAGAGTGGGAAGTCAAACTCTACATCTGGAGAACGACCCATTCTCCTGGCATTAGTGCAGAAAATTCTTCTACAAACTTTACAAAGTATCTTTGTCCTCTGTGTGAGTCTCCAGGGTCATCTTGGACAGTGTGCTGCTCTGCAGCTTTTTAAGGGGTGATATCAAAGATGAATATTTTGGAGGGACATAGTCTTACAATGTCTTAAAAACCAGTTCTGATTGTTTTGATTAAAAAGGAAAATGAATTCCCTGATTTCCTGTAGTGGTCCACTGTTCACCATTAAGTATTCTAGAGGCATTTGAGATAGATCAGTGTTAGGCAGGCTGGAGCCGTTTTGGTCGTTAACTTAAAACTGATAATGGAAATTCATTCATTGCTGAAGACACATTCTCCATAAGGGTTGTGATATTCGTGGCCCTGGGCTGGTGTTCCAACCAAACCCTGCTTGCATTACCTCTTTGTGTAGCCTGTGGAGGAAGTTTGCTCCAGCCCGGCGTTAAGATTATTTTCAGTGTACCGTTACTACATTAATTTGGGCTCACTGTGATTCCAAACTCCCTCTTGAGGAGATGCTGGTTCTTAAATAAACAATTATGTATGCAGGCTCCTGTGTTTTGGTTTAGCCACAGCACCATTGAGACTGGTATCTCAGCTGATTTACATGACTCTCAAAGTGCCATTGTTGGAAAAGGGTTCACACTTTGACTACATGAAAGTAAATTCAGGCTCCTTTAAGAAATGGCAGAGGATTGAGGTAAACATCTTTTTTAATTAGTACAAAGTTTTACTACCCATCATCAAGTCTACCTTCTTCACTTATTGTTCCCAGCTATGGGATATTAAGAAAACACAGTTAATATTCAGTTATGCAATGATCATTAAGATTATGGAGAGCTGTTGAAGGGAAATGGATTGTGAAATGATCATGTTCTCTTGTTTAAGTCTGATAGTTAATAGTTGGGAGGGGAGAGGAAAAAACCCTTTGTTTTTCTTGTCAGCACAGATAGTTTATAATTCCAGGTAACCAGAGACAAAGCTAAAGCTACTTTTAGGGATCCTAGAGAACCCATTACCTTAGAAAAGCTGAACAATTTCCTCCTGATTAGATTATAAAAAAACCCTACTGTTATACCCGTGGCCTTCTCTTAACTTAGAAATTCCATATTGGATCTTCTCCAGTATCTGTTAGCTGATTATAGCATGCCCGCAGTAGAATGCATACATCTCTTAAAGCAAGAATATTAAAAGTCAGAGCAGTCACAACACTCCATTTCCTATTGTTTGTAATCTCTAGAAATCTTCCAAGCATCCTAGATAGTGCTTTTAACTTCTGGGGCAGACAGCCTGCCAACACTGTTTCCCACAAGGAATAGAAATGTGGCAGGCCCATCTAGAACTGCTGGTTTCAGGGACTGGGGCAGTGAGGTAATTAGGAAAAGGGGGTATGATAGTAAGTCTGTCATGGTTGGGTTTCTTTTAGAGAGTGTGCATTTTATTTCCCATATTTTCTCACTCTGGACTTAGTCGGAGACTTTACAAACAGCCATGGTATGCAGGATGTGTATGTGAGTGAACTGGTTCCTGAGATGCAGTAGTAGCAAATGATGGGATGGCTATGGATAATCAAAGTGTAGTAGATGATGTTTACAGCTAAGGCATTTACAGCTAAGGTGCTGCACTTAACTTTATTGCCTTGCACTGAAGGTTTGAGTTATCTTTCCTAAGCTGCCTGTAGCAAACAAATCTGTATTGTGTGACCACAGGCCTGGGAAGGTAAGCAGCACTGAGCTGAGGCTTCTCTTTTTGGAAACAGCAGATTAGGAGACAGCCTTTTGGTTCCTAAATATACTTATTTCTTGCACTGAGTGAAGTACTTAACCTTAGAAGAGCTCTAAACCTAAAACTGATTGAAGTTTTTATTTTAAAAAAATGGAAGTTTTAATAGCTTTTCAATTATATGTGCCTTTAGTGGGAGGTTGACAAAAACAGCTTTAAAAACAATTTTAAAAATCAAGACTTTGAAGATTGTATGTGCCAAAGAAAATATATCTTGCCTTAACAAAAAAAAAGGCAGAAAAAAAATTTACTTTTGTTTATGATTGCTCCATTATTTTCCTGTGCTCTGTATTTAATTCATTCAGACACTGCTTTTAACAACTTTCAAGTAAGAGAGTAATTTCCTCGTTAATTTCAGGCAAACTTCCTGAAAACTTGTTGCTGATAGCTTTGAAACTGTTTGGATGATAGGAAGTATAGATGTCATTAGGAACTAGTGATATGTCATGGGATGCAAAGTGTATATTTGATATAGTTGAAATAACTACAGATTCACTAAAAAAGAGAGCAAGTTGCCTCTGTGCTGAGTGCCTTCAGCAGCAGGTTGCTGGCTGAGCATGCCACCCCATTGTGTTATGGCGGAGTGAGGTCAAGGCAATTAAAACCAGTGTTAAGACTGTAATTGAATTCTATCCAGGAAAGTAGCTCTTACTTTGGGGCTTTTGTAACTGCTGCAGTATTGAGATCCTGCTGTTATTTTGTTTATCATGCAGGATTTAAGGGATCAGTTGGTACAAGTCTTTGGCTATTTATCCAAATGTCACAGCCTCCTATTGAGCAGGACAAAAGGGTTCCTCTGACTTCACTGCAAACAAATGTGCTTATGAGCCTGATATATAAAGAGGCTAAGGGCAAGAGACAAATCCTAGTGGTATTTGAGTTGGTGGGATTTTTGCCAGTGGCTTCCCCAGACCCTGCCCACAGTTTGTGTAGGTTGGTATTGTGTTGTGCCAAGCTCAGCTGCTCTTTCCTTCAACCTCCCCCGGGGCTGAACCTAATTACACTACAGGACTGGTCAACAAGCAAGCATTGTGCCAGTTGTGCAACCACCACTGCTTGACCCTCTCAGTGAACTGCAGCTAAATGAAGACCCTTGGGGAAATCTGCTGGAGGCAGCAACAGCTGTAAATGGGGATGACTTTGAGTGGTGCCTTGTGGTTTTTTGGGACTCCCTTTGCCTTTGGTCTTACTGTTTGCCCTCGAGGCAAAGATGCTCCCTCAGGAAGTAGAACTAGATCCTCTCCCTTCTCTCAGAGATAGTTTTCTATAAAGAAATATAAAGCTAATAGGGCTTGTTTCCTTTGAGCATCTGCAGAATGGCATACCAGGTGGCAGTGAGAGGTTGTGCGGCCAGGGAGGGCAGTTGTCTGGTCACAGAGAGTGAAGTCCCTTCACAGAGGAAGGAAACAGAACAGAAAGAATAAACCAGTCATTCAGAGAAGGAAGGCAAAAGCATTCACACGGTGCCAGGAAGTTTTTCACTAACATTTCCAAAGCCCATAAATACACAGGCAATTAAGACAGAGAGAAAAACAGAAGGTTCTTCTCTCTCCATTACAGCACATCCACTGCCTGATGCACTCTAATTGCCAGAGATTTAAAAAAGAGCTGTTTGTGAACAAAGATCTGCTCATATCCTTTCCAGTAGGAGCAAATGTGATGGATGAGAGCAGCCAAGGGATCAGCTAAGATCTACCTCTCAGCCTGCATTCACCTTCCTCAGCTGCTGGCCTCTGGCTTAATGTTTAGCATCAGAATCAACTCAGTTAAGTCAGTGGAGTGGTCAGTCTTTCTGTTGCATTACAGATGCAGGCAAACAGAACAACAATACCAGAAGTCCACAGGGATACAACTACACACGGATCATTTGTGCATGTGGGTAGCTTTGCACTTATCCAGGCATAAAGGCCCTAGATACTATATGCAAGCCCCAGAAGGCTGCTGTATAGGCAAAGTATTTGTGAGTGCAGCTGAAAACATCTGTTCCAGTAAGGGTGTTCAGTGGATGCTGAACTCTGGTTTAAAATTTCTTACTGGAATGCCTGTTGCCTCCACTGTCATGGCTGTGCAGATCTTTAAAGACATGCTGCACCATAACCAGAGGGAAGCACACAAAGTCATACCTATTCCAAATGATGGTGGAGTCATACATGGCTCCAGTTCAAGTGCTGGTTTTGTTGTGACGGCAAGTTTACCCAGCGCTGACTGAAGTGAATAAACACAGGTCATCTCAAGGCTGTATTAGAGGCAGGTACGGTTTGCCCAAGGAAGAGCTTGGTAATGAGTTTGAAGTCTTGAGCCATTTCTTAAGCACAATGACTGTAATTTGAGTTGGCAGTAGTGCCAATTCCAGATGTAGTGAGTCAGCTAAACAATGCAATGCAGGAATAGCTCAGGAAGATAAAAAGCTGCTTCCAAAACAGTAAATTGAGAGAACACATATTTACCTCTGTCAAGATGTCAGATTAGCATTCAGAGACAGTGTAAAAGACAAAAGAGCTAATGATTAATTAGAAAACAGGACAACCAGGCACAAAGCAATGTGTGTGTCTATGTCACTGCAAATCTGTGACCTGTCTGCATGTTACAAACCAAACGCTGCTTTGGTGCCCATCTAAAAGAGATGAGGAGAGGTGTCCAAGGCAAGAGGCACAGGCACAGATATACATGGAGAGACTTCCCTGGGAAAAGAGACTGAGTTGCCTATGACTCTTGAGAGAAGGCCTAGGTCTGCAAAATCAACACTGAAATGAAGAAAGTGATCACAGAGCAGCTATTACCTGCTACTTACAGTGTGAGAACAGGTCATCAAAGTATACACTCAGGTAGTAGGTTTAAAATAAGAAGGCGTGCAATGTCTAGTTATGGTAGGGAATTCACTGCCACAGAACAGTAAAGTGGTTAGAAATATAAACTACTTTAGCAAGTAATTTGACTAACCCTGGGGCTGTACACAGAAGGATGCAGATGCAGTGCATGCTAGAGGAGGTCCCAGAGCCACAAATTATTGTGGGCCGAGAGAGCAGGTTGGACAAGGTCCCTTGGGCACAGGCTTCTTGCTCTTTCTTCCATGTCTGCTACTGGAGGCAGGATGCCAAAACAGATGGCTTCTGAATCAATACAGCCATTCTTACAGCCAGTTAGAAAATGCAGGTAATATGTCTACAAAAGTTTGATACATGACCTGGGTACTTTCCACACAGCTTGTCATTTGCTCTGAAGTGCCAGAAGTCTGGAAAAAAATGCTTGTGTTTAAATATGATTTCAAATTTAAAAGGAGTGTATGGGACAACCTAAGGTAATTATAATCCTGTCATTCTGATACTGTTTTGAGGTGAAATAATAGAAAAACTGATAGGGGATTTGATTAATAAAAATTAAAGAAGGGAAATACAATTAATGCCAATCAAAATGGATTTATGGGAAATAAATCCTGTCAAACTAATCTGATATCTTTTTGATGAGATTATAAAATTTGTTGCTAAAGGTGCTAGTGCAGATGTGGTTAGACTTTTAAAAGCGTTTGTTGTTACACCTCATAGGATCTTGATCAAGAATAATATAAACTAACTTGCTGAGTATTAAATAGAATAAAAACTGGTTAAACAGCACTCTGAAAATACAGACACAAACAGGGAATCATTGCCACAAACATGTAATACCAGAATTTCGTGCAGACTGCTTCTTGCTTTGTGTCATATTTATTATTTTTATCAATACTAGGGAATAAGATGTAAAACCACCTGAAGTAAAGTTTGTTGGTGCCACAAATGATAAAACTCTTCAGACAAACCATGAAAAAGGACAAGGTCACAGATGCAAGGCAATTGCAGATTCCTTGTTAAACTTGGCTTAAGAAAGCACTGTGCATTTCAGTGTGATTGGTTATGAAGCGCTGTATAAAGGCATACAAAAAGGTATTAGTAGCTAGCCAGGCTTTTAGCCTAAAGGATACTATTCTGAGAAGTAGAAATTTTGAAACAAATATGCTGGTAGTTAGCTGAATGTAAATCCTTGAACATAAATCCTTGTACAAAATTATGCAGGAAGACATCTTTAGAGGCTTGAAAGAGTAAACTGGGGTATCTCAGGTGTTAGCTTGGGAAGTAATGTATTATGTCTGTACTTGACAGGTGCTCAGCTACTGTAAATATTGCCTTCTGTTTTTATGTCCCCACTTAAAGAAAGCTACTGCTGAACTGAAGATATGTCTCAGAAGCTACACATGCAAATGATGGTAATGTGAGGGGCTATGCTTCACAGGCTGAGGTTCCTGGAGAAGAGCCTCTTTAGTTTATCAGTGGGAAACCTAAGGGGTTGCAGTTTGTAAATACCTACTTAGAAAACCAAACTTTAATAAGAAGGCACTTCAGGCTAGCAAAGAATGTAAAAAAAAAAAAAAAAGACCTAGTGGCTGGAACCTGAAGCCAGGCAATTTCACAGTAGAAATGAAGCACAAGTTTTTTCAACAGGGAAAGTAATTAAACATTGGAACAATTTACCATGGGAATGTGGTGGATTCCCTATCACTGGCAATTTTAAAATCAATACTAGCTGTTTCTTGAGAACATATGTTCTTTCCAAGCATGAATTAATTTAGGGTAGTCCTATAAACCAAATTATTCAAAAGGTTGGCAAAGAAGCTCACTTGTCTTTCTGGCATTATAATCTTTATTTTCTTAACTGTTAGGTAGTGTCT
Organism: Pithys albifrons albifrons; assembly: GCF_047495875.1. NCBI lineage: Eukaryota > Metazoa > Chordata > Aves > Passeriformes > Thamnophilidae > Pithys > Pithys albifrons. Next base: position 91,481,492 of record NC_092458.1, read on the forward strand.
CTCCCCTCCTCTCTTCCCCCCCCCCCCCCCCCCCTTTTTTTTTCTCTTAGATCTTTTAACGTTTTTACATAAATGAGCAAAAGTATTTCTCATCCTGCCTGTATTTTAAACAGAAGGATAGGATAGGATTTTTTTTCCCCTTGAACAGTGTTGTGTTTTCCACCTCCAAGTCTAAACTATGAGTTTATTGTCATTGATCTCGGTTTTGGCCACAGTTGACTGTGTTCACATGTCACAGTGGTAACTGCAGTTCTCCAAAAGGAATCTGTATGGCTTCATTGGTGCTACTAGATAGAACAGACCAGGGAATATTTTCATGCCCTGCAGTCAGCTGGAACAGCACCGTTTACATCGATAGGGGTAAATTCTCTTACCAGTCAGAGCAGTAAAGCCATACACAAGCAGCCTGTGAGGAAGGGTTGTTCCTCCTTTGCAAAAACCTCCAAGCTGTGCCTGGTGTGCTGTCTGCTGGCACAGGTAATGCCACACCAGTGACCACCATGCTGGTAGTTTAATACCACAGTCAGTTCACTAGTTCTGTTTCTTTCTTGGTTATGGAATACAAGTAAAGCATGTGCATCCTTTTTTTCCCTTTCTTTCTTTCTTTTTTTTTTTAGGAAAAAAGAAACACATTCAAAAGTGTTGTTTCATTAGTTTTTTATTCTTTTATAGTCTTTTTTGTGGCCAAAGTAGATTTGGATGAAAACTTTCACAGGCATATGTCCAAAAAGTGGACTCAACTTGCACAATTTATTTCAGTAATGGTGATATGTTTCTTCAGAGTAAAGTAAAAATATTTTTATTAAAATGCTCAGATATTTTTAAAAACTTTTCTAGTAAATGTTATATATTATATTTTGTATTTCATCTTGCAATGCTTTGACATTATTCACATACACTATGCCAATATTGTTAAACAATTCATCTTCATTCCAATAAAGTATTTTATTTAGTTCTAATTGTGATTTTGCAGAGCTATTCTTCTGTGGGAACTTTCAATTTTTCATCTTTCAGCTTTATTTGAAATGAAAATTATTATATTGAAGAACTTCCCTTGAAGGAGGTGACTTTTTTTTGAGGGAGTGGGGAATGTGCTAGATCTAAGTGTACACTGCACATTGCAGTGACCCTCATACCCATGCTTTAAGTGTGTGTCTGACCTCTCAGAATAAGTTTGTTCTACTTGCCTACAATCATGATTGCAGTTCAGCTTCAGACTGTAGACCACTAAATGAAGATGTCTATCTGGTATCCAGGTATCTGTGCTCTCATAAGTTACTTTTGTGCTGATGTGTTCAGGTGATTCAGCTTCCAAGATCAACGAGACATCTGCATTTGGTTGGCAAAATTGAACTCTGGAGTCTGCCACTGGTATAGATCACGAGAGTAATTCAGTTGCCTGAGTGTAGGTATTTGGAGCCATTTTAGTTGCCTCCAATTGTAAAGAGCTTCACAGATGACAGAGATAACAATGTCATGGGATTTTTGAAAGACTCATGGTCTACTCTTTGCAAGTCATTCCCTCCTGTTACTAAATGCAAAAGGTAATATAAGAGCATCCTCCACCAAATTTTAGTTTTGATACCTTTAGCTCTTTCAGCTCTCATCTGCCTGGACACAACATGAGGCACCTCTTGGTGAAATGAGAATTGCTTACTTATGCTACAGTCTTATTTTCAGTGCTGTATTTTATCAGTGCTGTCTAGACAGACACAGTCACAAAAATGTCCTGAGCTCCTGCTCAGCTCAGGACTACACTGCTAGACTTAGAATCTTGAGGAAGGAAACACCAGGCCATTGAGTGCTGGTCCAGACCTCTCCTAGGGTTGATGATAAGTTCCTTGAAGAAGGTCTCTTGAGGGCATAAACCCCAAAGTTCGATACTTGAATGAGGACAGCAGTAACAAAAATTTCAACCCGAAATTCTTGCTATTGAATGCAAAGTTGCCCATCAAAAAATCTAAGACAGTATTTCTTTATTCCTACTGTTCCATCATCTGTACCCACATCATTGTTGCAAGCTCCCCAAGTCCCATCCATGGTCTTCAAGGAAATCCTAGTTTAAACAACCATCCAACATCCACAGAAGATAACCAGCCCTAGCAGGAGTTTGGAATTCAGAAAAGGACAAATTACAGGAATTCTGTGCCTATATGTGTAATAACAGCAACTAAATGTGCTTTGGACTGTAACCCGACACCGAGGCCAACTATTACGGAATAGCTCACATTGAGTGTGATAAAATCTCTTATTCTCCCACACAGATTGACTGTCTCTGATTTGTCTGCTGGGAATAGGTCTCTTGGGAATGCTAACCCATCAGTGTGACAGGGAACTGTTTGACATAGTGTTGGTTGACCCTGGCCAAAACTGTGCCAGAAGCCACTCTAGCAGTTCAGCAATGCTGATGGCTCCAGCATTGGAAAATGTTTCCAGGTGCTGTTTAATTTACTGGTAGGGTCATAGCCATGAAAGCCAGCTTGGAAGTTTTTCATTACTGTTGATCTTACAAGAAAAGGATGTTTTGGTGATGAGCAGCAACATAAAGTGAAAAGATGGGAAGGTATAGAAATAGGTCATCTTTTCAATATGGATTTAATTTCACATCCTGTAGTGCTATGTGGTGGTGTTTGTATTTTCTCGGTTGGTTGAACTGGCATCAGGGCTGACTGCTGTTTTCTGTAGATCTATTGGCAAGGGAGATCAGCCCAGTTCTGTTCTGCAGCTGTTGTTGCTGAAGCTCATTGCATGTAGGCCGTTTGTTTGCAAAACTTGAGATGAGGGGGGTTTCTATGTTGGAGTTGTAATATAATTAGCCCATTCAGCTGTCAAAGTTGGGCCTTAGCCTTTGCTTCCATACAGTTGGCCAAGAAGTATTACGCTAGCAAGTATTTGGGGAGGATTTTCTTTTTGTGGGGTTATGTTTACCTAGTGGATTCTTTATGTCATGCTTTCATTTTTAGACTGAAGTTCAGTCATTCATTAATTATGAGGCCTCCCTATATATAATTTAGAGGATATTCACTGTCTGCACTCTGTAATAAAATTTTTCTCTGTTTTGGAGTTTATTTTTTCCAAGTTTGTTCTGCAGCTTCTAGGCAGTGGACAGTGAAAACCATCCTACATTGGCATACAGCATCAGCACCTTTTTCTCAGTTAATTGTTTGAAACTTGGGGTTTGAAGAGTGTCCAAGGAGGCAAATAGGTCACAGGTGTACATGATGCTGAGTGTTCCACTAAGCCTACTGAAGTGTTTTACTTCAGTGCTTGTTTGCATAGATTTTACTTTTAGCATTCATGTTTGAATTTTTGTATGAATTTAATGAGAGACTCTGTTTTTCTATCAATTTAATTCTCAGTGCCAACCTGAGTCAAAAACATTTATTTAAGCTTATTCCTCAGAAAAATACCTTTGCAGCTTTTTTCAGACACAGGCTTGTTAATGAGCATCTGTGTGGTAATGTGGTTAGCACTTAGTTTCCTAGGGAAGAATCCCATTTGAATTCTCTGGATTATGTTATTGTTGGCCAGGTATGGTAATGTAATGTGTCTTTCTTGAGGATGCTGCTAACTAGATGGCTAATAAAACACCTCTGTGGCACATAGGACTAAGAGCGTTTTGGCTTATGGGCATTTGGGGCAGTTAGTTCATCTGAACATATGTGCTCCTGAAGGCAGCTGAGTGGTCAGCACACCCCTCTCCCTATATTTATCTTAGACCAAGCTTCAGGTAGACACGTGAGAAAGGGAAGACTGCATAATATGGAAAGCCGGAAGGTGTGCCAGAGGCATAGCAAGCACAAGGAAGGTGGGGTGAGTGATGTATTTCAACATGTAGCCACAGTTGCAGGGAGGAAATTGCAGACAGGTTAGAGCAGAACGCTTGTTAATTGCTGATTTTCTGGGCATTCTAGCATACAGGTACTCACTTCTGTCTTGTTACTTTTTGAAGAGGAAAAGGGGTTGAAAAGGAAAAGGCATTTATTTTTCTGTGTGTGTTTTTAATTGTCCCGCCTGAGATGGGCTTTTGCATGGTCATGTGTTCAATCTGTCACTTGCCGTTTGTTTTCCCACAGCTGAGACTGTAATCAAAATGCACCACCTACCAAAAGGTAAGGTGATGGGGCCAGCACTGCACACCACAGGGTGGTCTTGCGGTGGAGGGGCTCTGTCACACAGGCTTGGGTTACCTAAAAAATTACTGTTAGTCTCTGAGCCTGAAGGAAGAGACTTCTCTCTTGGGATCTGTTTTGAAGTATGAGCCCCATCCCAGTGGGTTGCCATGGTTTGATGTCCTGTCTCTACCACAGATCAGCTCATGACCCTTCTGGGGCTTTCCTTGCAAAGGTCACACTGGTCAAAAATACTGTCTTGACAAGTTTCCGAGGTGACATTCCCTCTTGTCCCATGGAAAAGAAAAATGGCAAAGCAAGTTGTACGCATCTGTTGTTGTTGACCTATCTCCACTTGGTGACAGAGGACAACTGGATCTCTGCTGTCCATTTAGTCTTTAGGTTCTCCGAACAGTCATGCTCTCATTTTCAAACTGCTTGCCAGTTCTGTTACCACTGTGGCCATGGAGCACACAGTGCTGTGCTGAACGTGACCCCCTCAAAAGCTTTGGGATTACTTGTACTGACATTTCTTACAGTGATGGCCGCAATGCGGAGATACCCAGTCTCTGTTTAAACTGCCTTGTTTGCATTTTGGCTGCAGCAGCAGGAACGCACTGGGAATTAAATCACTGTTTCCTCCATTGTGCTTTGCAGGCCTTGTTTAGCTCTGTGGTGGGGTTAGGCTTCCCTTAAACCAAAACACACTGATTCAGTATGAGGTTAGACTTGCCAGCAGTGCCCTGCTGTGAGTGTGTCACAGCTGGCCATAGATGTTGTCTTACTTTGCTCAAAGCAGAGCTTCAGGAGGCAGTAGTGAAGGGTGGCAGCTATTTTCATCAGCCGTCCCTGCAATGTCTAAGCTTCAACCACAGAGAGCAGTAGCAGGAGCGTGTGAAAAAGAATAGATGAAAAGTCTCCACACCGTGGAAGGAGAAGCAAGGGCTGAATGTCAGGTGCCTCAAAGGACCTCTAGCTGTGTAGTGTATTTTCTGGATAGCCTGGCAAGGGCTATTTCATTCTTTAGTCCATTGGAGGGAGCTTGGTCAAAGAGATCAAAAATTTAAGAACTCGAACTAAGCATAGTAAGGAATAGGAGAGGTGGGGTATCAATATAGGATTTCTAGGGTAAAAGAAGCTGAGACCAGTTTATCAGTTTACCATACCTGCACATACTATGTTTTTGTCCTAACACTATCCTTTTTTCTCTCCACTTTTCTCCGTGACATACCCCTCTCCTTATACATAACCCCAATGTACTTTGGCATAAGATCTTTGTGTTCCATTTCCTTTAGGCAGAATGGATATGGTTAGATTGTCCCCTTTATGATGTGAAGTTGGTGTGTTTCTAAATAACTTTAGAACAATGATTTGGACATTACGCTACTAAGGTGTGTCTGTCTTGGTCTACGGAATGCTCATACATTGGGTAAAAGCAATACAGTGGCACCTTAAGGAGGAGTGTTCTTTGATGGAGTAGATTATACACATGTTTTTATGAGACAGATTCTTTGAAGTAGTCTTGTCAGTAATTGCCACAACAGGAGGGAATGTCTGAACTACATTTATAGGCCTGTTTTCAGGAGTTTGTCAAAACAGAGTTTCATCTGACTTGGAAGTGTTAAGACTCACAAACTTTTTTTTAGCAGATGGAAAAAAAGATGAAATCCTTATATTTTTTATGGGTGAAATATTTAGGCATATGGGAAGGTTTTCTTTTGATATCATAGAGATGTTTAATTTCAGAGATTCTGAAACACTACATTTCTTTATCATCTCAATTGCTAAATGACTCAAAATATTTCAGCTTTTAAAATGGAACACAAACTGGTACATATTCTTACCTGACTAAAATTAAACATGTCAATGATTCATAGTAAAAGTGACACTGAAATTGGTTCAGATTTCCTGCAAATTATTTTCACTATTACATGGTAGTAGTTTTTGGTCTGGCTTGGTTTTTCGTTGTTTTTTTTTTAACTCAAAACATTTTATTTGAAGAACTTTTGACAAAAAGTTTCACAATTTGTTTGGAAAAAAAAATTAATTAAAAAAAAATCATAGGAAAGGCATTCACCCCTTCCAAAAGTGCTCCCTTGCCAGATTGTTAAGAATATCAGACAGTATGGTCTTTGGAATCAAAATAGGGAACTGGCTGGGAGGTATTTGTCATGAATTTCAAACAGTTAGCATTTAGAGTAAAAAATCAAAGCACTAGGAAGATGACAAGAAGCATATTATAAAATGTGATTTCAGGATGAGAAGATAGCCCTGATCCTGCCTTTATCCCATTTTAGCTTCTGGAGAACCCACATGTACATACGTTTTCTCTCTTGGTCTCATTTCAAAATCTTGAGGACATTCAGATGTATTGTATGTACTCTCCTTAGCTCATTTGCACACTGCAAGCTATCATAGCTCTCCAGAAGCGGTTCAGTGCACAGGCAGGAAGAATATTACTTATCTAACCAATTGCAATTAAACAGTACCGTTTGAATTTGGAATATAGAGTGTGTGTTGAAGCCATTTATGAAAAAAAGTGCAAACAATTTAACAAACATAATTGGGAAACAAAAATAAACAAAACCAAATTCAAAGCAATGGCCCTCTGGTCATGGAAAGAAGCTGAATTTGTTGGCTGTCTTATCTGGCATGAGTTAGTTGCTCAGCTGTACATACAGACATTGTCCACCAGGATTTGAATTCGGAGCCAGGAACTCATTGCTAGGCTGGTTCTGGCCTTCCATCATTAAAGATTTCCCTAATGGAAATTGCTAACATTTAGAGAGTTTTTATGGAATCTTGCTTAGTATTTAATAGAGAATTCAAGCCATCCTAGGAGAATGTCTTCCTTTCTCTGTTCTGTGTTTTTAGAAAGCCATTGTGTGGATAGCCTATTAAATCCTTGTTGAGGTTTTTTTTCTCATTGTCAACTAAATGATTGTTCTTAAACGGCTAGGTTGTAACGTATCTTCTGAGACAGATTCTTCTTCTTCCCTTAAGTCAGGCTACCAATTTTTTGTTCCTGGTAGATCAGGTTCAAAGCTGGTGCTGTTATCAAAGCTGTCGTGATCTCCATGAGGCATCAGTGAAGCTATGCCAGTTTATAAGTGTGATTGGTCTGTGCCAGTGAGTTTGTTCCTATGCTCTTCTTCCCATACCATCCACCAGTTATGGAAGAAAACTCTTGTTTACCAGTCTCTGTGTGGAAACAGGTAAATGCAAGCAGTGACAATCGGACTTCAACCTCTTTCTACACTTGTCAACCATAAGTAACATTATAGATATTCTGCATTTTGCAGTAGCAGCCTCCAGTACTAGAAGAGGAGAACACCTGTTTTCTGCCAAGTGCTTGGAAGACCATGGTCAAAGAGGGGAGCCAGTATGTCAGGAAAATAAGAGAGGCAGCAGCATGCAATTAGGGGTTTCTGGATGCTTTCACACACCTATTGGTAGTATATATTAATGTGTTTCAGAATATCCACTAGTTAATTAAAGCTAAATACTGATCACCTTCTCTCATTTCTTGCCTGCTCTTTTTCCACCCTCCTCCTCTGCCCACCCCGCCCCTCCACATTCTTAAGGACTTGGACTGCTACACTGACTAGAAGGAATGAAGAAGTGATTTGAACTGACTGCATACGTTCTTAGCTAGATACAGATCTGTCTAAGGCACATGAAGCAGAAGCAGCAGAAAAGAAGTCTTAACGTATTTAAGTTCTTGTAATGCACCTCTATATGACATTCACTTCTTTTCCCTTTAGACTGCTCAAAGAACTGTGTCATGGGAAATGGACTGCATTTGAATAGCAACTGGAAACAAATCACAGTTGTGCTTATAATAGGTGGCTAATCATGTTGATCCCATGCAGGAATCAGCTTGGCTCAGCACTTCGGGAAGCACCCCATGGGGTATGTGGGGTGTTCTGCAGCAGGAGGTAACAAACAAGTCATTGGGCACAAACTCACTTGGAGATCGTTGCAGTGTGGTGTACCTGAGACAAGGAGCAGGATGGCCACCAAGGTGCAACAACCCAGAGAACAAGAGGCAGGGTTGATTCATAAAAAACATGCCTGGCTTTTAAGAAAACCTGATTGTGGTGTTCATTTTTTCTACCAAGCTGAGCTCTGTGACCCAGCTTGCCTGTCCCACCAACTAATGTATGGCACCTGGAAAATGCTTGCATCAGTTAAATAGTGAATATTTTAGACTCTTGATTATTGCAGGAACAACATCTTCTTCAAGGTTTTCAACTATAATAAAATGTCCTCTTGATGTACTGGGGTCCAGGAGCACTGTTCAGAACCATGAAAGGAACCCATTTGTTCCCAAGGTACTTCTGTGGACTTTAAAGTATTTATAATCTGTCTGCGCTCGGATAATTTTGCCAGAAATATGTACTTTTTCTAAATGTTGAACAAGATCTATTTTAAGAACCAATCAAAAATTGTAAAAGCATTTTTATGTAGTATGTGCTTATGAAGGTGTGTGACTACAAGAAGCATCCCCTGAACATATCTGCAGTAGCTCTCTGCCTGTTCCCCTCATCTTCCAACTGCAGCACCCATGCTACCAGCCCTGAGCTCCCCAAACCCAGCTCTGCCTGTGCAGCCTCCCTTTCTCCCCCATGTATGGGGTGCCAATGGATCCCATTCTTAGCCTAAATTAATCTGGTATTCTAACCCCAGTCATCCCTTGTGTGAGATACTAATCCTTGTGTTCAACCAGGATAGGTAAAACCCAGCACATGGTGTTTTCACCAGTGTCATTAGTTAGGTTGTTAATGCTGGGATTTGAGAAGCATTGATGAGAATGTTGCTGCAACTCACGCAAGGAGCCACCCAATGTCCCTTTTTTTTTTCCTTGCAGATGGAGAAAAAAACTTTCTGACTTGACAGCATAAAAAGAGGTTGTTTTTTGGGTTTGTTCGTTGTTTTTTTTCCGGGGGGAAAAATTATATAGAATTATGTCACATCAAGAAAAACACAATGATTAAAATAACTTGCTATGAATATTCATTCTCAGCTTGGCAGATGGATGAAGTGGGCTGAGCATTTGCAGAATATTGCTAACTGAGCTCTCTTCCAGAGAATAACATTTCAAAAGAATTTCCGATTAGGTCTGTTGGCCAAAACTAGAAAGGATTTTTCTCTTCCTTTTTTCTTTCTTTGGCGTTCTGAGCTTCCACCTTCCTGCTGAAATGAATTTCTTTCTAATCACAGTTTTGGATACTTCTGAAGCCTCACACTGAGGCCTTCCAGATGGGTTCATTGCTGTGGGAAGAGAAATACTCATTATCGCTATTATTATGATTACTATTATAATTCTTAACTCTTATGTTACATTGTCATGATTGTCCTGAGCACTCCCAAATTGGTTTACAAACAAGTTTCATTTCCTTCCATCACTGAAACATAATCACATCTAAAGAATCAGCCAGCAGTTGCTGAGTAGCTTTGTGCTGAGAAAGGTGTGGGGCAGGAGATTGAAAGTACACATTTTAAAGTTTATGAGGTATGTTACTAGAAAAAGTGAAATGACCCAAACTGGACTTCAGCGCTATTTGTACCCAAGAAATTGTGAAAGATTGCATGGATATAGTAATAGGCAATGGGAAGCAGAGCTGTACCTCCTCTGAATGCCACAGTGCCCCCTAGTAGCAGCTTTGATTATTGATCAGAACTGGCTTTGAAGGAATATTTCTTCTTATCAAAATACCTATATTGTTCCAAGTTCTGTCTTCAACAAACCAAGTTTAAAAAAAAATCTCTTTGCCAAGAAGCATGTTGGATGAAAGGGCTGTTGTACTGATTTATTTTCTTTTGGTGGTGGCTTAAAATCAGAAGAGGAAAAAAAAGTTTTTTCAAAACTGAAATATTTGGGATTTGTTCATTTTTCTTGAAAACAGAAGCTATCCCACTTTTTCACATCACTTAGAGATATGCAATCTGAGCAGGCTGCAGACCAGTCCAGCCCATAGCAGTGTCATTCCAGCCGTGTTCCTTATGTTAGGAGTCAGGCAGAAAGATGTCTTGATTTGCTGTGACAGATATAGCTAGTCCATGTCCTTTGCAGGCTGGTGAAATCCCCACCAGGTAATTTGCTTGGCATACGATGCCTGCTTTGAGGTCATGCAAGCTAGTCATGGCATGTCTGGTGTTCCAGCTTGTGCTCTGCACCATTATTTCTAGGATTTTTTTTTCTTTTTTAATGAGGATGCTGCCGTATGCAGTGCTTCTGAGCTGAGTAGGCCAGCAGCTCCTTAGGGAAGAACAGGATTCAGGTATCACAGTACAGTGCTATTTAGCCCAGCCATATGTGATTGCAGGAGGACTTTCCAAAATTTGCTTTCCTAGGCTGGCAATACAAGTAGGTAGCAAGTTTGAGACAAACCTGGAGGGATGTAGTATGTTGGATAGACAGGAGATTTAGAGAATACATGACCATCTAGAAAAAGGGCAAAGAAATACACATGAATGAGGGGAAGAGAAATGCAGCAAGCCGGGCTCTGCTTCAGAGTAATTTTTTACTGTCTCAACAATAGCTCTTGTTTCAACTGGGCATGATCTCTCCTGAGAAGAGGGGGAATCTAATCACGATGATTGATAATTCCTTCAGAGGTTCCCCAGTAGGTATCAGACTTACAGAGCAGAAAACCGCTCTCCTGTGGGAAAGCAGATAGGAGCAAAATGCCTAGCATGCTGCTCAGAGGGTCTCAGCTCACTTCAGGGTCAGCCCTTGAACCAGGATGTTTCATTGCTTTGGAAAGTAGAAACAGTTGTTTGAGGGCCATCCAAAGAAGGCCTCTGGCAGGCTGATGTGTGGAAACCAGTGCTCTGGTTTAATAAACTCAGTACCAGTTGTACACCTCCCTGGCAAATGGATAGTGACACAGAGTGACCATGCTTTGCCGGCAGTGTTGCCCGAGGCTTTAATTGCTTTGCACATAAAGTTATTTATCTCCACATCAAGAGGGTTGAGACCACATTTAGGGAGTAATTACAAAGCTGCCAGAGGGACTGGTGTTTGCCATGCCAGCCAGGCTGTGATTTATTGGTTCTGCTTCTATTTAGAAAGTGAGCTTTCCTCTCAACTCTTCCCTTCATTCAGTGCATCATGGCTAAAGGCATCCATATCCCCCAATTCCCTCCTATATAATCTGTAGGGAATATGTTGGGCAGCTGTAAAAAATCAAATGCTGTGAGTTTAGTTCTGAACATTGCTCTTGCTGTTTCATTCCTGAGGGGGTTGTGGTGTTTTTTATTCCTTTCCTTTTTATTTCTCTTTAATAAAGAAAATGTTATTAGGATTTTCAGTCACATTTCATGATGATATTTGGGGAGACTTTTTGAATTGTATGGATTCTTGATTCATCTATACCTTTCCAAGCAATAAATTCTTATCTTTCTGTGGAGGGTTTGATATGCCTTACTCATGGGGACCATGGGGATTTTATTTGTAATTTCCTTGTGAAATGTAAGGAAAGGTAGTGTGTTTGGCCTGAAGTCTTACCTAACATGGTCCCAGACGTAGACTCCCTAAATCCAAATCCAAGTGTCTTTGAGTCCTGGCCTGCATCTAATCTAATCTAATTCTTCATTTGTTTGATTTTTTTTTAACTTGTGCTTTTCTTTTTCATGACACCAGTTTTCAAATATCTCTTTGCATAATCTGAATCTTGGTGACATCTCAGGTACTTTGGCTGCTCTGCTAACCCAAAGGATTTTTAGAGGCTCCAGCATATTAATTTCAGTGGAATGGAAACCTTGCCCCACCAGGAGTGTGATATTAAGATCTCTCCCAACATCAGGTAAAAATCATAAATGCAGGAGTGAAAGGAACCTGATTGACTACTCTTATTTCTAGAAACTTCCAATAGAAGAGACTCACTGCAATAAAGAATAAGTAGGAGACAATTTTCCATATGTTTCTCTGGGCCGCCTCACTAAGACTGGATTTCTTTTTACGGATGGGATACTTATGTAGCTCATATAATTTCTTCTTCTTGTCCATTTAAAGGTACTGGGTTTTTTTTAAAGTTTCCTCACATCATATCCTAGATTCATACCTTTTTTTTTTATTTGGCAATACCTTTCTGATTCCTGGGTGGTTTACCCCCCTCCCCTTGTCTTTAGGATAGGGACTTAATCCTTACCATTTCTGGTGTTACTTGTTTTTCAGCCAGCTTCCTTGGTAGTTTTACAAGCCCCTTTCAAAAAATTTAGTATCTCACATATTTTGCTTGGGGTTTTTTATTATTTCATTTTGATGTGTGCATTTAATCCCTGAAGGACAATGAGCCTGTTTTTGAAGGGGCCATTGTTTTTCAGTGCATCAGCAACAGTTGCTTTGCAAACAGACTTTTGTCTTTCATGTCAAATTGCACTGAAAATAGTCTCTTGTCTCTGTGAGGTCTGGAGTCTGCTGTTCTAAGTGATAATTTATTTAACACAGCAAGAAATTATTTTTCTAAACTGTCACCCAACATGACACCTGACTCATATTTGTGAGCAGATAATCAAAGTCATCCATTTTTTTCTGCTTTATTAGACTGATTACTGCTTTGATGTTCATCAACATTACGCATTTTGTATTTTTTTGTTTCTCTTGATCAAGAGGATGGTAATGTAACCTTGTTAGTATAAAAGATATTCTTATATTTGGGGCTTTTGGGGTTATATTTTAGAGCTTACTTATGAACATTTCAAAACATTACCTCATTGGATTCTGTGGGAGTACAGTACCCTCACCTCTAATGCTTAGTATGTCCTTCATGTACAGTTTGAAACCAAAGATTATGTTCTTCCATTGATCTTTGTGATTGTTAGTCTTTAGTATCACAAGGGTTTCTTGGATTATCTAGTGTTCTTGTTTGCTCATTATTGCATTTAATCCCTGAATGATGTGTATACACATGATCATTTTTAGTCTTGGCCCGGAGCCTAATTTTCTTGAAATTGTGTGAGAAGCCCTGTTATATTTCAGAATTTATTTCTGCATTTGTGATGTTTCTTAGCTTTGCTCTAGCTGAAGTTTCTGTCCTATCCTTTGCTCCCAGATAACAGTTATCTCTCTATTACTGACATCCATAGCAGATGTCTTTGTCTGACTTGAGTGCTCCTCAGCACCTGCCAACTTTCCTTAGCTCTGAATTTAAGAAAATCTCTTCCAAACCGTATTAATGTTCAGTAGCACAGTCATGGTCTGCCGTAGTTAAGATGGAACCCATCCTGAGCCCACCCTCTCTGCACATACAGAATGTTTGCCCGAAATTCCTGCATTCTAGGTAACGTTTATTTCCCTCCTCTTTTTATTTGAACTTTTCCTCCCTACATAGTCCCTGTAATTCGAACTGTCTGTGCAAGGTAATGTAGTGCCCGTGAAATATTTCAAAGAAAGAGGTTATAGAGACATAGGTGTATTTTCAGTGTAATTTTCTAGGGTCTCTCTTACATGACCACCTATTCTTGTTATGTGTCATGACCAAGGACCTCTCACCTGGGCTTCTTGTGTATTGTCTACATGCTTGCAGAGCATTACAACTTCTACTCCTTCTAAGCAAGGTCCTTGTAGGTTTCTTTAGTCATCATTTGGAGCTGGGTCAGATTCTTCTGACACTGCTGCCACATCTTAGAGTTGGAAAGTTTCAGGAACAATGTTCCTTTTTGGAACAAAGAAGATTCTGTGACTTGAAAACATCAATTTAATGGATTTTCTTTCTCCTTCAGCCTGATGTAGTGCTGCTCTGAGTCCAGGTCTCTTCAGCAGGGGTGGGAGTTGGGTGTGATTGGCTGGACCCTTCCTCTACTCTTTGTCGTCTCATCCACAGCTCATCTCTGAAAGGCCTCTTTGCCTTTGAAGGCTGTGAGGTACTGAAAGTCATGAAGGTAGCCAGAAATTCGAAGGTCACTTTAAGAAACTGGCTATCTAACTTGTTCCCATTCCTGTGGGGTTTTGTGGGCTTTTTTTTCTTTGATTTTCATGAGGTGGGTGCAGGTATTGTGTTTACCTACAGTTATGGGGAATGGGTCAGTACATGGCATTTTCTGTTTCCTGCTCCCTTCTCTGACAACTGCAGTTTCTACCCTCTGCAGTTTCTCACTCTTTTCCCTCCCCCTCTCCTTTTCCAGGTTTTTGCCTGCCCTTTTTACACAGGCTTTCCCAAGGTGCTGCCAGCTTGGCTGAGAGATCAGCTCTGCCCTGCACCCCATGAAAGTATTATTAAAAGAAAAGAAAAAAATATCATTTTCTGAAGCTGTCAAATGAAACCATTACCTCACATGTTTTGTGCTCTTAATGAGGAAGGGATTTTCTGACCATGCCAGTCCATAGCTTATCCTGTGCTCCAGCTGCGGGCCATAGTGCTCTGTTGCTCTACCTTTAAATGAGGAGCTGAAGGGATTTTTGTGCATGTCTTTTTTACTTTATTTAATATTGAGGGTTTACTTTAGAGGGAACACCCTCTTCAATTCCACCTCTAACTCCTCCTTGACCCAAAACTTTTTTTGTTCTTTCTGTGGTGATTCTTAGCTGAAAATTTCTTGTGAGGCACCATGGTTCCTTCCAAGTACAGCAGCTGCAGGAACCAAAATGGGATTGCTGCATCAGGAAGGGAAAGCCTGAGGGAAACAGATATGATGGATGAGTTGGTGGATAGGCATGTTACACGAACGTGTCAAGGTCAGAAGAGCTGCTCTGCTGAAAAAGTTATATATATGCCACTGTTTGCAAGTGCTGTAAATATTAGGATGATGTCTCTAAATGAAGCCTGATCTGTAATTCTAGGTACTTCTGAAAAATAAAAAAATAGGCAAGGTAGTGATTATAATGAGGAATATGTACCAAAATGAAAGAGAAAATCACATCTGTATTTTAAGGTGCTGAAAGTAGTGGTATTAGCACTAAATCATTTCCATGCTCTCATTTTTCTCTGCATTTCTCAGGCATTGTGAGTATAACATTTGCCAGTGTAGCCTTAGGCTAGCCTGGCACCAGTGAACTTGACACTAATATCAAACACCACTATTTAATCCAGAGTATGGAGAAGCTCAGCAGTGTTGAGCATTTTCTTCCTGTTTCTGGGTGCTCTCTGTCAGGGATAGGATGGGAGAGGCCAATTCCTCCAGCCATTAGAGAATGGATGACATTCTCAACTCTGCCTCTCACACCCTGAAGTGCCTTCAGAAATTTCATGTCCTCCCTCTGAATTTCTCTTTCCTCTGCATAAGAGAGCAGTTATCCTCACCAGCCTTTGACTCCATTTTGGAAATTTTTGAAAGCAAAGCATTTTGAAATGCAAAGCACTATTTTTACTATCAGCTTAAAATTGGACCTCTCACTTCACAGAGGTACATTAGTCTCTTTTTTTTTTTCTGATTTTTGCCACTTTGACTTGTTATGCCCTTTCTCTTTTGGCTCTTACAGCTTCGTCTGACCATGAGATGTATTATTCAAATGCCCTCACACTCCTCTTATTGCTAATTATATATTAAAGAGGTTCTGACTTCATTTTTGCTCACTACAGAATCCTAGTCCAGCCGTGACACTGACAGGACTGCTGGAGCTCGGAGAGAACTTGTGCAAATGGCACTTCTCTTTTTGGTCTGTCAGTCTTAATGGAATATTTGATGAACCAGTAATAACCTCAGCACTCCTTATGTGCAAAGATGGGAGAGAGCAAGAGGCTTGTACCAGCTTCCCTTTAGTAATATATGTTTGTAAAAAGAACATTTTTTATAGAATGTTTTCCTGTGAATAATGGCACTTTCCATCAGGTTGGTCCAGGTTAATCCTGCCAGGCAAGCTGCATGAAAGATTCCTTGTGGCTGGTTTGTGCAGGTTTATAGGATCAGAGAGAAAATAGTTTACAGGGATCCTGAAAGCTCATTTACTTCATCCTCTGCCTCGAAGTGCAGAAGTGTTTAGAGTGTTCTGCTCCCAAAGTGTGGGTGTTCCTTAGGATGTGTCTGTAGATTACTACAGTTTGAAACATGCAGGGTGATTTTGGTTGAAGTATGCACTACTTTTTTGTAAATTCATAGATTCGTAGGTCTGAAGTTCAGAAAAGGCTGTTGTACTATCAGGACCCACCACCTCTGATTAAGAAATCAGAGAATTTTATTGGTTCTGAGCCCAGTATTTTGGCTTAGTTTTGTGGTTATGTATAGCTGCATTTTGTAAGTTATTGTGGAGATTTCAGCATGGCCTGTTCATTTGAGCTTGCCTCATCATTTTCAGTCTTTCAGTGTGGAGGATCAAGCTATTTATTCTCTGCCAAAGTGTGAATTTAAGAACGCAATTTTGGCCACCATTTTATGCAATCTTGACTGCTTATTGATTTTGTTTCTGATGAACATCACCAGCTACTGAGATACAGTAGTGATGGATGTGGTATAAGGACCTAAAGACAACATAAAAATTACTTAAACCAATGATGTTCTGAACCATGGAGGTAACCTGCTTTTGAAAAATCTACCCTAACACCTGAATTGCACTGTATTTTGCATGTCAGGGAATCGGGTCACCACAGGCAAATGTCTGTGATAAGCATAGCATGCCAGAGGCTATAGCAAATTGCCTTTCTTTCTAAGGTATAACTAAATTATATCTTTCTTTCTTTTTCTAAGCTTTATTTCTTTCCCCAGTTGGCCTGGCACAGATTACACACTGGCCAGAAGAGCTTATAATGACTAGACTGCCAGGGTAGTTACACTGTGGATGCTAAAATTTGAGCCTATCTAGGTAAACTGAGATGAATTCTGAATTTAGATCTCAATTTTCTCCCAGCAGAGGAATTATCTCAAAATACAATTTTTTTTATTTAAACTCTCACTATTTTCCTTTTATTTATTTACTTTTTTATTGTATTAAACTAGTGAGTAAATAATAATCCACATATATCTGACAGAGAGCAATAGATTAAGTGAAACATTAACATGACATAAAAAGCAAAAGAATGGATCTAAACAAAATGTTCTGAGATTATTGCAATGAAACTCTTCAGTGTTTAGCCATCAAACATCTCGTTCAAGTTGACAATTCCCATAGAGAGGTCTGATTTTGATAAAAAAATAAATCAAAACTGTTCTGATAGGGTTTCTTTTTTCCTTATCTCCAACAGTTCTGATGATTGATCTGCTAAATTTCATCATGACCTTTATCGATAAGGAGGGTCAGCTCACTGACCTGAAAGCCAGTGCCCTTTTCAGGCATACAAAGAGCCAGGGTCTCTTCATCTATTAACACAACTTCTGATGCTGACAGCCTTGCTCTCATCATGCACATTTTAAACTGAGGCCTTTCTATCACTAGAGGAGGAATAGTCTTTATGGCAATTTTTTGTCTTCATAAGAAAAGATCACGAATATCTATTTCCTCACATATATGTCTTTTATTACAGAGATGTGAAGGAATACATTGCTGATGTATTAATGTATAAATAGAAGATCTCAAAACATGCTGCTTAACTCTCTTCTATCAAAAGGAGAAGGGCGTTTTTAAAGCACTTCTTTTGTCTGTATATTGTTTTTCTCTCAATATGAAGCAAATTACTTCTTTTTGGTGCAGTTCCTACTAACTATCCCCATCCTTCAAGCCTGAATGGAGGTCTTGAGCCTATCATTTGTTGGAAACTCTGTCACATTTACCTGAAGAGTGTAAACAGTGCATATAGACTTAAAAAGAAACTAGAGCAGACTTACTTAATTTAAAACTGACTTCTACTGCAGTACACCTGTGCCACTGACACCCTGTGGCATGACAGTTTGGAGCATCTCACTGCTGTTGTATGTGATGCCTTCAAGGTTGTGTGTCAGGGCAGTGTTTGTGGAGGAGATTCTCAAGGAGCAGGCAAGCAGCTGCATGATGTTTTAGGAGGATGCAGTTTGTGACTGTTCTTCTCATTTGATAAAGATTAAATCAAACATTAGAGGGGCTGTTGGTGGTTCTGTGTCATCAATGGTGTGAAGGATGTAAAATGGATGTAAAATTCCCATGAGGTTGCTGTGGTGCTTGTAGGAAAAGGCTCAACATGTACACCTGAAAATTCGGTCTTCTCTCTGCATACTTGCAAGAGGAAAAAATTGTATTAGTATGCAATAGTAGATGGTGTGCCTTAAATTGAAGTAAGGGCATTGTGGGCTGCATTACTTTGTGTTTTCTCAGTCAGATTTACTTACATAGACTGAGTTTGCAACTTCTCTGGCTAGGATTGGAAGACGTGTTAACATCACACTTGGTATGTTGCTTGGTATGGCCTTGAATAGCATGAATGTCAAAAAAATCTTTGCAGCTTCAGGATTCCAGGGTTAGAATTCAGCCTCTGACACTCTGACTCCTGTGTGACTTGCACTGTTTTCACTGTAACTGTTGGTGGTCTCACTGATTTCTCCAGATAATTTATTGCTTTGCTGGTTTTTGTGTTCTCAACTTTCTTCTTGCCATCCAATCAAATGGGCAACTGGAATATCTAAAATATGTTTCATCACTCCTTGTTCATGTTATCTAGGCATTCTTCCTACATCAGTTTCTTGCCATCAGCATTCTCCTCCATATTATGACTGTAGCAGTGATCACTTTTCTGTTCCCATAGATTTCACTTCCACCTTAAGGATTTCCAGGGTGCCTGCCGCAATAGCATCTGAGCTTTTGTGAATACCTTCTGAAGCCATTGTCTTCAAATTGTTCATACAGGGCTTGTTTTAGTACTTGGAGGTGTCAGCTTGAATGTCTTAGCCAAATGGAAATGTGTCTGCCTGCCTTTTTAGTTTCTCCATCTATATGAGGTGATGTCTCCACTGCACACCTAAAAGCATGTTGTTCCTATAAGAAAAGTTTTCCCTGCAGCAAAATACTTTGCAGCCTTTTGGGATGAAGTATCTCTCTCAAATGAATGATTATAATAATGTTAGTAATCAGAGATGATACCATTTGTGTTCAGTACCTGTATGGACATTGCTCAGGCAAACAAGGGTCATTTGGGACAGAAATCTAAAAAATTTAAATGGTGGTTGGGCCATATTGTTTTCTCTGATACCAGTGTAAAACTCAGCTGCCTGTTGACTTCAAGTTTCCTTGTGTTGAAATCATCCCACTCTCTCACATGATGCTTCACTGGATTTATGCTGGTGAGAGCATATTTTGGCCCCTTAGATGAAGCTCAAGACAATTACATCTCTATTAAGAAATTAATTCAGAATTAATGCAGTTATTGTGCGGCGATTAAATCCCAAACTGCTATTAGAAAAACTGAATTATTGAGGTTTGCCATTTAAGCTGTAGCTTGTGTGGACATAATGAACTGGCCTTTTATATTGAACGATAAACCTCATGTTCTTAATAATCACTTGGAATTGACTTCATGTAAATAACTAGTACAGCTGCAGCAGTCACCTCCTGAGATGGTGCTTCTATCTTGCCAGGATTTTTCTGGTTGCTGCATTCTTTTTCACTGCAGAGTTACTACAAAACCAACCTTCTTCATCTCCTAGCAGCTCAATTAATACCTTGCATAACTTCTAAAGACCTTTTTTATAGTTATAACAGCTTGCTTATTCTAGGTTTAAAACATACCAATTGAAATTGAGTGTTGCCGTTACTATTGTTGATGGAGTTTTTCCAACTCTGCGGGAAGAGATGTATAAATTACATGCTGGTTAAAGCTCAATAAATATGCTTTAGCAGTAGAGCAGTTTATATTGAATCTTCCATAGTGGGCTGGTCCAGTAATCCAGTGAGTGATAGGACAAGGTGTGTTCATGTGTGGAGCACTGTGTATGCACTTTTAAAGGCGGCTAAAGGGACCTAGGGCCCCGTGGATTTTGGACATCTAATTCCCTTGTCTTCTTCTACCGGTCAAGTCATCTCAGAAATAAGTCCTGTTTTTCAGTGCGTTTCGCTGTGGCTGAATCTGGGGTTGGTTGGTTGGTTGGTTTTACCAGGAAGGGTACTAATTTCTGCTAATGATTCCCAAGCAATAAGGCACAGATATGGCATATTACTTGACTATTCAGGTGAAAGGATGTAAGGTCTTCTCCATTCCTGCTCCATGACATTGTTTTTTTCTCTCTCTGCTTGGATTTGAAAGTTTAAGATCTGAATGTCAGACAGTAAAATCAGTGGAAGCATCTGAAAATTCATATCTTTTTTTCAGTTGCAAGCCTTTAATTTGGGACCTTCAATATGAAATTCAAAATCTCTTTGACAGTCTAATTTTGTGGAAAATTTCAGCCTTGTGACTTGTATTCAGCTATTTGAAAGTGCACATGATGACTCATTGGTGTGAGAAAGAAACTACCTTTAGTGGAACCTCTTGTGCTTCTCTCTAGAAGCACATATACTAGGAAAAGCTGGCATCACCTCTTCCTAAGTTTTTTCATCTCCTTGTTTCATGTTCACTGGCAGCAATATCTCCAGATGCGGTTTATACCTACCTTATGGCCCTGTGTTCTAGCAGAGCAGGATTGTTCATTAATTTTCTGTTTCCTATTCTGTTTTCTGAGGCTGTGCTGCAGCAAGGACAGCTGACTCTCAGCATAGCTTCAAAGGGTTGAAAGTGAAAAAACTAATCTTCCCTTCAAATCTCTCTGCAACCAGTGGTTTCTACTCAATCGAATGACTTGCCTGTGCTCAAGTGCCTTCTGGAGTTTCACAGGTGCAGCTTACTGGGTACCTATTTGTCCATGGTGTGACTATAATTATTATTTCCTTTCCAGATCAATTGACTGCGTTTTTAGCCCCTTCTCAATCACCTCCTGCTTCTCTTTTCTCTTATTGAGGTGAAAATTCCCTGAGATGCTGTTCAGCAAAAATTTACAGAACAAGAAACAAACTCTTTCTGGAGAGTGCTATTTACCTTTTTTATTTTCTGCTTTGTTAGCGACGCAGAGGTTTCATTAGCAGGGAACAAAATGAATTCCAGGGACAGCAAGTAATATGCACACAAATTATATGAGAAAAAAAAAACAAAAACAAAAATCCCCAAACTAACAAAACACTAACAACCTTCAAACACAAAAATAATCAAAGCCCCAGAAAGAAATAACTGAAGCATCTACTAATAAGGGAGCAAACAGCCTTCTGGATTATAATGCAAGATGGAAGTACCCTGCTAAGAACTTAGTAACTAGCAGTGGTGTAGCCAAAACCACAGGATCACTGGACCTACCCCATGAAACCACAGGATCACTGGACCTACCCCATGTTAAGTTGTCAGAAATGTGGGGTGAGCCCCAAGCAGGGAGTTCTGCAGGGCAGAAGAGCATGGCAGTGGCAGAGCCGGGTCAGCTGGTGGTTCTGGAAAAAGAAATACCAGGTGATACTAAATTGTGACTCAGTTGCCTTACCAAAGCATTTATGGGCATTCTCGCAGCTGCTACTTCTCTCCTGTTCTTATCCCATGTTCAAAACTCAGTGTTCACAGCTGCCAGGCAACTATTGAGCTCTTCTGCCCGGTGATAGGCAATAGAACTGCAGTGCTTGCTGCAGAGTGCGTGAGAGGAGGAGCATATGAATGCCTTATCTGCAATAAAGCACTGTGGGAACAGACTGGTTCCTTTTATACACAGAGGCTAACACCCCTGTTATTAGGATAGCCCCACCTCCTTACAAGAGGTTCTACCAGAAAACCTTTGAATCTGTACTTAGGATGAAAAAAAAAATAAGAAAAACAACCACCTTCAAGCCTGAGGGAATGGAGCTTGCTAGAACAGATAACTAGGATACTTTTATGAAATGGATCAAGCCCCCTCACCTCAGGGGAGGAAGTGTGGGGTGTTGATAAGATTGTCCCACACAGACAGCATTTGGTAATTAGCATTATCTTTAATGTAATCACTCACTAAGAGGTTTAGCTGGGATGTGACTTACCCAGGAGAGGCACTAGAGAAAAGGAAAGAAAGAATAGGTGAGGAGAGCAAGATGCAAGTAGTCTTTGCCCTTCTTTAATACCACCTATCTGTGGATCTTAAAGAATCTACCCCACTTTTAACAAGTGTGTAGGAGCTCTGTGACATGCATGATATTATCCTTGTTTTGCTGAGACAGGAATAAGGAACAGTAATGTTGATGGCAATGGCCAGGATGCCTGATTTGTAAGGGACTATGCTGGGAATAGAACATGGGGACCAAGAATAAGCACTGTCCTTAGTGTTTGGTGGTACTGAGATATGCCCAAACCTGGAATACGATGAATAAGACAACTTGGTTTTATGCTTTAGAGCAAGTCTTGCCTTAAGAATTTGGTTGTTCTCTGTTTACCTGAAAGAGCATGTCAGTCTCAATAGAAACAGTAAATAACATGTTAGTCTTTTCTCCTAGAGAGTCCCACTTGCATGTGGCCGTCGAGGAATACTTTTAGTGTAGGCAGCTCAGTGTGAAGCTGCAGTGAAAGCTGCAAATTGAGCTCTGGTTGGCAGGGACCACGAACTAGAGGCCATGAACTGCCAAACCTATTCATAACAAAGGGCCAGAAGACAAGTGGCACAGGCCAGGTGGAGGGACATTGGGAGAGACATTAGGAGCTGAAGACTCAGGAGGAATAGCAAGGGATTTGTGTGCTTGCACTGTGAGGGGATAAAAGCCCAGGGGGTCCTTTATTAGAGGTCTCTACTCAGAGGCACCAGATCGGGCTACTTCTTTGTTACTGCACCATGAATAAATTGCTTTATTGAATAAGACATCTAAGACTCTGCTAAGGGAAACCTGATCTGACTGTGTGAGAGGGGTGTGTAAAAAGTCAAGTGGGCCACCTGTGGGCTCCCTGGAGCCACATACTGCAAGGAGCTTTGGTTCCAGCAGTGAAAGTCTTCGGTATTGGGCATGTGAACTGCCAGAGTCCTGTGAATGGTCAGACTGAGAAGTTTCCTTTACCTGGTCATATACCAGTTAAGAAGATTTACTGGGATAATTACTGGTTTTCTCATCAACTGTGCTGATTGCCTCCAAATAAACACTTGCTGTGAGTCAAGGCTTCTATCACTATGTAGGCTTTGTCACACATGCCTCATGTAATGGCCACTGATAAGACCCTGATGAATTTGGTCTTTAAACTTATACTTTTAAAATCTGACTTTGTGAGAAGGACACTGACATTGAATTTGTAGGAATTATGACTAGAATCTTCAAACATTTTAAAGAGTTTTTTTCTCCGTTGTGTATTTCATGCTGCAAATTCCCACTGATGAGGAGGTGTTATGTTATTTTTCTAACTTTGAATCTGAAATCTATTCTTCAGCCTAGGGGTAGGCCTTCATGCTGCAATCCTGATTCTTAGCTGCTTGTAAAATTCTTTCATTCCCTACTCCTAGTAGTCTTCTTGCGCACAAATTTGGCTCCTGTATTTGCACTTGATTCCTTCAGGGGTAGTTGGAGTAGTTGATTTCTCCTCTCTGTCTCTCTGTAGTCCAGTTCCCTAAGGCATCATCCTCCTCTCCAGACAAATAAATGCCTTGAGGCAAGCAGACGTCACTGTTGTAGTCTCCTTTGCATAGGAAGTTGTCAGGCCTGATCTGACCTGCCTTTCCATCAGGATTATAAAGGTGACGGATAGTCAATTTCAGGGATTCATGATCCACTTTTACCCATCAACTGCTCCA